>NW_027611681.1:3632500-4355000 GCF_964261635.1 Lissotriton helveticus
GCATCCCCAGCCCACTCGGGGTGAAATTGCAAAAAACACAGTTGATGGACAGAATGTAGAACAATGTCATACATTCACCCCAGTACAAGGATCTGGGCCTAAATCCATCGTTTTTTTGCACTCCACACCACCCTGGGTTAGACACTGGCTATATGCAAATCAGCTCTGACCCTGTGCCTCATGGGAACAGTCCAGTGCGAACTACCAAGCCATGTCTTTCCCAGACCGGAATCAAGCATCCAAGGACCGGTTTCTGGCTATCAGCCTTCATCAGCCTGGATAGCTTGACTCCAGTGGTGTGGAGAGCCTGGGACTCACGTCTGAGCATCGCCAGCCCACTCGGGGTGAAATTGCAAAAAACACAGTTGATGGACAGAATGTAGAACAATGTCATACATTCACCCCAGTACAAGGATCTGGGCCTAAATCCATCGTTTTTTTGCACTCCACACCACCCTGGGTTAGACACTGGCTATATGCAAATCAGCTCTGACCCTGTGCCTCATGGGAACAGTCCAGTGCGAACTACCAAGCCATGTCTTTCCCAGACCGGAATCAAGCATCCAAGGACCGGTTTTGGCTATCAGCCTTCATCAGCCTGGATAGCTTGACTCCAGTGGTGTGGAGAGCCTGGGACTCACGTCTGAGCATCCCCAGCCCACTCGGGGTGAAATTGCAAAAAACACAGTTGATGGACAGAATGTAGAACAATGTCATACATTCACCCCAGTACAAGGATCTGGGCCTAAATCCATCGTTTTTTTGCACTCCACACCACCCTGGGTTAGACACTGGCTATATGCAAATCAGCTCTGACCCTGTGCCTCATGGGAACAGTCCAGTGCGAACTACCAAGCCATGTCTTTTCCAGACCGGAATCAAGCATCCAAGGACCGGTTTCTGGCTATCAGCCTTCATCAGCCTGGATAGCTTGACTCCAGTGGTGTGGAGAGCCTGGGACTCACGTCTGAGCATCCCCAGCCCACTCGGGGTGAAATTGCAAAAAACACAGTTGATGGACAGAATGTAGAACAATGTCATACATTCACCCCAGTACAAGGATGTGGGCCTAAATCCATCGTTTTTTTGCACTCCACACCACCCTGGGTTAGACACTAGCTATATGCAAATCAGCTCTGACCCTGTGCCTCATGGGAACAGTCCAGTGCGAACTACCAAGCCATGTCTTTCCCAGACCGGAATCAAGCATCCAAGGACCGGTTTCTGGCTATCAGCCTTCATCAGCCTGGATAGCTTGACTCCAGTGGTGTGGAGAGCCTGGGACTCACGTCTGAGCATCCCCAGCCCACTCGGGGTGAAATTGCAAAAAACACAGTTGATGGACAGAATGTAGAACAATGTCATACATTCACCCCAGTACAAGGATCTGGGGCTAAATCCATCGTTTTTTTGCACTCCACACCACCCTGGGTTAGACACTGGCTATATGCAAATCAGCTCTGACCCTGTGCCTCATGGGAACAGTCCAGTGCGAACTACCAAGCCATGTCTTTCCCAGACCGGAATCAAGCATCCAAGGACCGGTTTCTGGCTATCAGCCTTCATCAGCCTGGATAGCTTGACTCCAGTGGTGTGGAGAGCCTGGGACTCACGTCTGAGCATCGCCAGCCCACTCGGGGTGAAATTGCAAAAAACACAGTTGATGGACAGAATGTAGAACAATGTCATACATTCACCCCAGTACAAGGATCTGGGCCTAAATCCATCGTTTTTTTGCACTCCACACCACCCTGGGTTAGACACTGGCTATATGCAAATCAGCTCTGACCCTGTGCCTCATGGGAACAGTCCAGTGCGAACTACCAAGCCATGTCTTTCCCAGACCGGAATCAAGCATCCAAGGACCGGTTTTGGCTATCAGCCTTCATCAGCCTGGATAGCTTGACTCCAGTGGTGTGGAGAGCCTGGGACTCACGTCTGAGCATCCCCAGCCCACTCGGGGTGAAATTGCAAAAAACACAGTTGATGGACAGAATGTAGAACAATGTCATACATTCACCCCAGTACAAGGATCTGGGCCTAAATCCATCGTTTTTTTGCACTCCACACCACCCTGGGTTAGACACTGGCTATATGCAAATCAGCTCTGACCCTGTGCCTCATGGGAACAGTCCAGTGCGAACTACCAAGCCATGTCTTTTCCAGACCGGAATCAAGCATCCAAGGACCGGTTTCTGGCTATCAGCCTTCATCAGCCTGGATAGCTTGACTCCAGTGGTGTGGAGAGCCTGGGACTCACGTCTGAGCATCCCCAGCCCACTCGGGGTGAAATTGCAAAAAACACAGTTGATGGACAGAATGTAGAACAATGTCATACATTCACCCCAGTACAAGGATGTGGGCCTAAATCCATCGTTTTTTTGCACTCCACACCACCCTGGGTTAGACACTGGCTATATGCAAATCAGCTCTGACCCTGTGCCTCATGGGAACAGTCCAGTGCGAACTACCAAGCCATGTCTTTCCCAGACCGGAATCAAGCATCCAAGGACCGGTTTCTGGCTATCAGCCTTCATCAGCCTGGATAGCTTGACTCCAGTGGTGTGGAGAGCCTGGGACTCACGTCTGAGCATCCCCAGCCCACTCGGGGTGAAATTGCAAAAAACACAGTTGATGGACAGAATGTAGAACAATGTCATACATTCACCCCAGTACAAGGATCTGGGCCTAAATCCATCGTTTTTTTGCACTCCACACCACCCTGGGTTAGACACTGGCTATATGCAAATCAGCTCTGACCCTGTGCCTCATGGGAACAGTCCAGTGCGAACTACCAAGCCATGTCTTTCCCAGACCGGAATCAAGCATCCAAGGACCGGTTTCTGGCTATCAGCCTTCATCAGCCTGGATAGCTTGACTCCAGTGGTGTGGAGAGCCTGGGACTCACGTCTGAGCATCGCCAGCCCACTCGGGGTGAAATTGCAAAAAACACAGTTGATGGACAGAATGTAGAACAATGTCATACATTCACCCCAGTACAATGATCTGGGCCTAAATCCATCGTTTTTTTGCACTCCACACCACCCTGGGTTAGACACTGGCTATATGCAAATCAGCTCTGACCCTGTGCCTCATGGGAACAGTCCAGTGCGAACTACCAAGCCATGTCTTTCCCAGACCGGAATCAAGCATCCAAGGACCGGTTTTGGCTATCAGCCTTCATCAGCCTGGATAGCTTGACTCCAGTGGTGTGGAGAGCCTGGGACTCACGTCTGAGCATCCCCAGCCCACTCGGGGTGAAATTGCAAAAAACACAGTTGATGGACAGAATGTAGAACAATGTCATACATTCACCCCAGTACAAGGATCTGGGCCTAAATCCATCGTTTTTTTGCACTCCACACCACCCTGGGTTAGACACTGGCTATATGCAAATCAGCTCTGACCCTGTGCCTCATGGGAACAGTCCAGTGCGAAATACCAAGCCATGTCTTTTCCAGACCGGAATCAAGCATCCAAGGACCGGTTTCTGGCTATCAGCCTTCATCAGCCTGGATAGCTTGACTCCAGTGGTGTGGAGAGCCTGGGACTCACGTCTGAGCATCCCCAGCCCACTCGGGGTGAAATTGCAAAAAACACAGTTGATGGACAGAATGTAGAACAATGTCATACATTCACCCCAGTACAAGGATGTGGGCCTAAATCCATCGTTTTTTTGCACTCCACACCACCCTGGGTTAGACACTGGCTATATGCAAATCAGCTCTGACCCTGTGCCTCATGGGAACAGTCCAGTGCGAACTACCAAGCCATGTCTTTCCCAGACCGGAATCAAGCATCCAAGGACCGGTTTCTGGCTATCAGCCTTCATCAGCCTGGATAGCTTGACTCCAGTGGTGTGGAGAGCCTGGGACTCACGTCTGAGCATCCCCAGCCCACTCGGGGTGAAATTGCAAAAAACACAGTTGATGGACAGAATGTAGAACAATGTCATACATTCACCCCAGTACAAGGATCTGGGCCTAAATCCATCGTTTTCTGGCACTCCACACCACCCTGGGTTAGACACTGGCTATATGCAAATCAGCTCTGACCCTGTGCCTCATGGGAACAGTCCAGTGCGAACTACCAAGCCATGTCTTTTCCAGACCGGAATCAAGCATCCAAGGACCGGTTTCTGGCTATCAGCCTTCATCAGCCTGGATAGCTTGACTCCAGTGGTGTGGAGAGCCTGGGACTCACGTCTGAGCATCCCCAGCCCACTCGGGGTGAAATTGCAAAAAACACAGTTGATGGACAGAATGTAGAACAATGTCATACATTCACCCCAGTACAAGGATCTGGGCCTAAATCCATCGTTTTTTTGCACTCCACACCACCCTGGGTTAGACACTGGCTATATGCAAATCAGCTCTGACCCTGTGCCTCATGGGAACAGTCCAGTGCGAACTACCAAGCCATGTCTTTCCCAGACTGGAATCAAGCATCCAAGGACCGGTTTCTGGCTATCAGCCTTCATCAGCCTGGACAGCTTGACTCCAGTGGTGTGGAGAGCCTGGGACTCACGTCTGAGCATCCCCAGCCCACTCGGGGTGAAATTGCAAAAAACACAGTTGATGGACAGAATGTAGAACAATGTCATACATTCACCCCAGTACAAGGATCTGGGCCTAAATCCATCTTTTTTTGCACTCCACACCACCCTGGGTTAGACACTGGCTATATGCAAATCATCTCTGACCCTGTGCCTCATGGGAACAGTCCAGTGCGAACTACCAAGCCATGTCTTTCCCAGACCGGAATCAAGCATCCAAGGACCGGTTTCTGGCTATCAGCCTTCATCAGCCTGGATAGCTTGACTCCAGTGGTGTGGAGAGCCTGGGACTCACGTCTGAGCATCCCCAGCCCACTCGGGGTGAAATTGCAAAAAACACAGTTGATGGACAGAATGTAGAACAATGTCATACATTCACCCCAGTACCAGGATCTGGGCCTAAATCCATCGTTTTTTTGCACTCCACACCACCCTGTGTTAGACACTGGTTATATGCAAATCAGCTCTGACCCTCTGCCTCATGGGAACAGTCCAGTGCGAACTACCAAGCCATGTCTTTCCCAGACTGGAATCAAGCATCCAAGGACCGGTTTCTGGCTATCAGCCTTCATCAGCCTGGATAGCTTGACTCCAGTGGTGTGGAGAGCCTGGGACTCACGTCTGAGCATCCCCAGCCCACTCGGGGTGAAATTGCAAAAAACACAGTTGATGGACAGAATGTAGAACAATGTCATACATTCACCCCAGTACCAGGATCTGGGCCTAAATCCATAGTTTTTTTGCACTCCACACCACCCTGTGTTAGACACTGGTTATATGCAAATCAGCTCTGACCCTCTGCCTCATGGGAACAGTCCAGTGCGAACTACCAAGCCATGTCTTTCCCAGACTGGAATCAAGCATCCAAGGACCGGTTTCTGGCTATCAGCCTTCATCAGCCTGGATAGCTTGACTCCAGTGGTGTGGAGAGCCTGGGACTCACGTCTGAGCATCCCCAGCCCACTCGGGGTGAAATTGCAAAAAACACAGTTGATGGACAGAATGTAGAACAATGTCATACATTCACCCCAGTACAAGGATCTGGGCCTAAATCCATCGTTTTTTTGCACTCCACACCACCCTGGGTTAGACACTGGCTATATGCAAATCATCTCTGACCCTGTGCCTCATGGGAACAGTCCAGTGCGAACTACCAAGCCATGTCTTTCCCAGACCGGAATCAAGCATCCAAGGACCGGTTTCTGGCTATCAGCCTTCATCAGCCTGGATAGCTTGACTCCAGTGGTGTGGAGAGCCTGGGACTCACGTCTGAGCATCCCCAGCCCACTCGGGGTGAAATTGCAAAAAACACAGTTGATGGACAGAATGTAGAACAATGTCATACAATCAACCCAGTACAAGGATCTGGGCCTAAATCCATTGTTTTTTTGCACTCCACACCACCCTGGGTTAGACACTGGCTATATGCAAATCAGCTCTGACCCTGTGCCTCATGGGAACAGTCCAGTGCGAACTATCAAGCCATGTCTTTCCCAGACCGGAATCAAGCATCCAAGGACCGGTTTCTGGCTATCAGCCTTCATCAGCCTGGATAGCTTGACTCCAGTGGTGTGGAGAGCCTGGGACTCACGTCTGAGCATCCCCAGCCCACTCGGGGTGAAATTGCAAAAAACACAGTTGATGGACAGAATGTAGAACAATGTCATACATTCACCCCAGTACAAGGATCTGGGCCTAAATCCATCGTTTTTTTGCACTCCACACCACCCTGGGTTAGACACTGGCTATATGCAAATCAGCTCTGACCCTGTGCCTCATGGGAACAGTCCAGTGCGAACTACCAAGCCATGTCTTTCCCAGACCGGAATCAAGCATCCAAGGACCGGTTTCTGGCTATCAGCCTTCATCAGCCTGGATAGCTTGACTCCAGTGGTGTGGAGAGCCTGGGACTCATGTCTGAGCATCCCCAGCCCAATCGGGGTGAAATTGCAAAAAACACAGTTGATGGACAGAATGTAGAACAATGTCATACATTCACCCCAGAACAAGGATCTGGGCCTAAATCCATCGTTTTTTTTGCACTCCACACCACCCTGGGTTAGACACTGGCTATATGCAAATTAGCTCTGACCCTGTGCCTCATGGGAACAGTCCAGTGCGAACTACCAAGCCATGTCTTTCCCAGACCGGAATCAAGCATCCAAGGACCGGTTTCTGGCTATCAGCCTTCATCAGCCTGGATAGCTTGACTCCAGTGGTGTGGAGAGCCTGGGACTCACGTCTGAGCATCCCCAGCCCACTCGGGGTGAAATTGCAAAAAACACAGTTGATGGACAGAATGTAGAACAATGTCATACATTCACCCCAGTACAAGGATCTGGGCCTAAATCCATCGTTTTTTTGCACTCCACACCACCCTGGGTTAGACACTGGCTATATGCAAATCAGCTCTGACCCTGTGCCTCATGGGAACAGTCCAGTGCGAACTACCAAGCCATGTCTTTCCCAGACCGGAATCAAGCATCCAAGGACCGGTTTCTGGCTATCAGCCTTCATCAGCCTGGATAGCTTGACTCCAGTGGTGTGGAGAGCCTGGGACTCACGTCTGAACATCCCCAGCCCACTCGGGGTCAAATTGCAAAAAACACAGTTGATGGACAGAATGTAGAACAATGTCATACATTCACCCCAGTACAAGGATCTGGGCCTAAATCCATCGTTTTTTTGCACTCCACACCACCCTGGGTTAGACACTGGCTATATGCAAATCAGCTCTGACCCTGTGCCTCATGGGAACAGTCCAGTGCGAACTACCAAGCCATGTCTTTCCCAGACCGGAATCAAGCATCCAAGGACCGGTTTCTGGCTATCAGCCTTCATCAGCCTGGATAGCTTGACTCCAGTGGTGTGGAGAGCCTGGGACTCACGTCTGAGCATCCCCAGCCCACTCGGGGTGAAATTGCAAAAAACACAGTTGATGGACAGAATGTAGAACAATGTCATACATTCACCCCAGTACAAGGATCTGGGCCTAAATCCATCGTTTTTTTGCACTCCACACCACCCTGGGTTAGACACTGGCTATATGCAAATCAGCTCTGACCCTGTGCCTCATGGGAACAGTCCAGTGCGAACTACCAAGCCATGTCTTTCCCAGACCTGAATCAAGCATCCAAGGACCGGTTTCTGGCTATCAGCCTTCATCAGCCTGGATAGCTTGACTCCAGTGGTGTGGAGAGCCTGGGACTCATGTCTGAGCATCCCCAGCCCAATCGGGGTGAAATTGCAAAAAACACAGTTGATGGACAGAATGTAGAACAATGTCATACATTCACCCCAGAACAAGGATCTGGGCCTAAATCCATCGTTTTTTTTGCACTCCACACCACCCTGGGTTAGACACTGGCTATATGCAAATTAGCTCTGACCCTGTGCCTCATGGGAACAGTCCAGTGCGAACTACCAAGCCATGTCTTTCCCAGACCGGAATCAAGCATCCAAGGACCGGTTTCTGGCTATCAGCCTTCATCAGCCTGGATAGCTTGACTCCAGTGGTGTGGAGAGCCTGGGACTCACGTCTGAGCATCCCCAGCCCACTCGGGGTGAAATTGCAAAAAACACAGTTGATGGACAGAATGTAGAACAATGTCATACATTCACCCCAGTACAAGGATCTGGGCCTAAATCCATCGTTTTTTTGCACTCCACACCACCCTGGGTTAGACACTGGCTATATGCAAATCAGCTCTGACCCTGTGCCTCATGGGAACAGTCCAGTGCGAACTACCAAGCCATGTCTTTCCCAGACCGGAATCAAGCATCCAAGGACCGGTTTCTGGCTATCAGCCTTCATCAGCCTGAATAGCTTGACTCCAGTGGTGTGGAGAGCCTGGGACTCACGTCTGAACATCCCCAGCCCACTCGGGGTCAAATTGCAAAAAACACAGTTGATGGACAGAATGTAGAACAATGTCATACATTCACCCCAGAACAAGGATCTGGGCCTAAATCCATCGTTTTTTTTGCACTCCACACCACCCTGGGTTAGACACTGGCTATATGCAAATTAGCTCTGACCCTGTGCCTCATGGGAACAGTCCAGTGCGAACTACCAAGCCATGTCTTTCCCAGACCGGAATCAAGCATCCAAGGACCGGTTTCTGGCTATCAGCCTTCATCAGCCTGGATAGCTTGACTCCAGTGGTGTGGAGAGCCTGGGACTCACGTCTGAGCATCCCCAGCCCACTCGGGGTGAAATTGCAAAAAACACAGTTGATGGACAGAATGTAGAACAATGTCATACATTCACCCCAGTACAAGGATCTGGGCCTAAATCCATCGTTTTTTTGCACTCCACACCACCCTGGGTTAGACACTGGCTATATGCAAATCAGCTCTGACCCTGTGCCTCATGGGAACAGTCCAGTGCGAACTACCAAGCCATGTCTTTCCCAGACCGGAATCAAGCATCCAAGGACCGGTTTCTGGCTATCAGCCTTCATCAGCCTGGATAGCTTGACTCCAGTGGTGTGGAGAGCCTGGGACTCACGTCTGAACATCCCCAGCCCACTCGGGTCAAATTGCAAAAAACACAGTTGATGGACAGAATGTAGAACAATGTCATACATTCACCCCAGTACAAGGATCTGGGCCTAAATCCATCGTTTTTTTGCACTCCACACCACCCTGGGTTAGACACTGGCTATATGCAAATCAGCTCTGACCCTGTGCCTCATGGGAACAGTCCAGTGCGAACTACCAAGCCATGTCTTTCCCAGACCGGAATCAAGCATCCAAGGACCGGTTTCTGGCTATCAGCCTTCATCAGCCTGGATAGCTTGACTCCAGTGGTGTGGAGAGCCTGGGACTCACGTCTGAGCATCCCCAGCCCACTCGGGGTGAAATTGCAAAAAACACAGTTGATGGACAGAATGTAGAACAATGTCATACATTCACCCCAGTACAAGGATCTGGGCCTAAATCCATCGTTTTTTTGCACTCCACACCACCCTGGGTTAGACACTGGCTATATGCAAATCAGCTCTGACCCTGTGCCTCATGGGAACAGTCCAGTGCGAACTACCAAGCCATGTCTTTCCCAGACCGGAATCAAGCATCCAAGGACCGGTTTCTGGCTATCAGCCTTCATCAGCCTGGATAGCTTGACTCCAGTGGTGTGGAGAGCCTGGGACTCATGTCTGAGCATCCCCAGCCCAATCGGGGTGAAATTGCAAAAAACACAGTTGATGGACAGAATGTAGAACAATGTCATACATTCACCCCAGAACAAGGATCTGGGCCTAAATCCATCGTTTTTTTTGCACTCCACACCACCCTGGGTTAGACACTGGCTATATGCAAATTAGCTCTGACCCTGTGCCTCATGGGAACAGTCCAGTGCGAACTACCAAGCCATGTCTTTCCCAGACCGGAATCAAGCATCCAAGGACCGGTTTCTGGCTATCAGCCTTCATCAGCCTGGATAGCTTGACTCCAGTGGTGTGGAGAGCCTGGGACTCACGTCTGAGCATCCCCAGCCCACTCGGGGTGAAATTGCAAAAAACACAGTTGATGGACAGAATGTAGAACAATGTCATACATTCACCCCAGTACAAGGATCTGGGCCTAAATCCATCGTTTTTTTGCACTCCACACCACCCTGGGTTAGACACTGGCTATATGCAAATCAGCTCTGACCCTGTGCCTCATGGGAACAGTCCAGTGCGAACTACCAAGCCATGTCTTTCCCAGACCGGAATCAAGCATCCAAGGACCGGTTTCTGGCTATCAGCCTTCATCAGCCTGGATAGCTTGACTCCAGTGGTGTGGAGAGCCTGGGACTCACGTCTGAACATCCCCAGCCCACTCGGGGTCAAATTGCAAAAAACACAGTTGATGGACAGAATGTAGAACAATGTCATACATTCACCCCAGTACAAGGATCTGGGCCTAAATCCATCGTTTTTTTGCACTCCACACCACCCTGGGTTAGACACTGGCTATATGCAAATCAGCTCTGACCCTGTGCCTCATGGGAACAGTCCAGTGCGAACTACCAAGCCATGTCTTTCCCAGACCGGAATCAAGCATCCAAGGACCGGTTTCTGGCTATCAGCCTTCATCAGCCTGGATAGCTTGACTCCAGTGGTGTGGAGAGCCTGGGACTCACGTCTGAGCATCCCCAGCCCACTCGGGGTGAAATTGCAAAAAACACAGTTGATGGACAGAATGTAGAACAATGTCATACATTCACCCCAGTACAAGGATCTGGGCCTAAAACCATCGTTTTTTTGCACTCCACACCACCCTGGGTTAGACACTGGCTATATGCAAATCAGCTCTGACCCTGTGCCTCATGGGAACAGTCCAGTGCGAACTACCAAGCCATGTCTTTCCCAGACCGGAATCAAGCATCCAAGGACCGGTTTCTGGCTATCAGCCTTCATCAGCCTGGATAGCTTGACTCCAGTGGTGTGGAGAGCCTGAGACTCACGTCTGAGCATCCCCAGCCCAATCGGGGTGAAATTGCAAAAAACACAGTTGATGGACAGAATGTAGAACAATGTCATACATTCACCCCCGAACAAGGATCTGGGCCTAAATCCATCGTTTTTTTGCACTCCACACCACCCTGGGTTAGACACTGGCTATATGCAAATCAGCTCTGACCCTGTGCCTCATGGGAACAGTCCAGTGCGAACTACCAAGCCATGTCTTTCCCAGACCGGAATCAAGCATCCAAGGACCGGTTTCTGGCTATCAGCCTTCATCAGCCTGGATAGCTTGACTCCAGTGGTGTGGAGAGCCTGGGACTCACGTCTGAGCATCCCCAGCCCAATCGGGGTGAAATTGCAAAAAACACAGTTGATGGACAGAATGTAGAACAATGTCATACATTCACCCCAGTACAAGGATCTGGGCCTAAATCCATCGTTTTTTTGCACTCCACACCACCCTGGGTTAGACACTGGCTATATGCAAATCAGCTCTGACCCTGTGCCTCATGGGAACAGTCCAGTGCGAACTACCAAGCCATGTCTTTCCCAGACTGGAATCAAGCATCCAAGGACCGGTTTCTGGCTATCAGCCTTCATCAGCCTGGATAGCTTGACTCCAGTGGTGTGGAGAGCCTGGGACTCACGTCTGAGCATCCCCAGCCCACTCGGGGTGAAATTGCAAAAAACACAGTTGATGGACAGAATGTAGAACAATGTCATACATTCACCCCAGTACAAGGATCTGGGCCTAAATCCATCGTTTTTTTGCACTCCACACCACCCTGGGTTAGACACTGGCTATATGCAAATCAGCTCTGACCCTGTGCCTCATGGGAACAGTCCAGTGCGAACTACCAAGCCATGTCTTTCCCAGACCGGAATCAAGCATCCAAGGACCGGTTTCTGGCTATCAGCCTTCATCAGCCTGGATAGCTTGACTCCAGTGGTGTGGAGAGCCTGGGACTCACGTCTGAGCATCCCCAGCCCAATCGGGGTGAAATTGCAAAAAACACAGTTGATGGACAGAATGTAGAACAATGTCATACATTCACCCCAGAACAAGGATCTGGGCCTAAATCCATCTTTTTTTGCACTCCACACCACCCTGGGTTAGACACTGGCTATATGCAAATCAGCTCTGACCCTGTGCCTCATGGGAACAGTCCAGTGCGAACTACCAAGCCATGTCTTTCCCAGACCGGAATCAAGCATCCAAGGACCGGTGTCTGGCTATCAGCCTTCATCAGCCTGGATAGCTTGACTCCAGTGGTGTGGAGAGCCTGGGACTCACGTCTGAGCATCCCCAGCCCACTCGGGGTGAAATTGCAAAAAACACAGTTGATGGACAGAATGTAGAACAATGTCATACATTCACCCCAGTACAAGGATCTGGGCCTAAATCCATCGTTTTTTTGCACTCCACACCACCCTGGGTTAGACACTGGCTATATGCAAATCAGCTCTGACCCTGTGCCTCATGGGAACAGTCCAGTGCGAACTACCAAGCCATGTCTTTCCCAGACCGGAATCAAGCATCCAAGGACCGGTTTCTGGCTATCAGCCTTCATCAGCCTGGATAGCTTGACTCCAGTGGTGTGGAGAGCCTGGGACTCACGTCTGAGCATCCCCAGCCCACTCGGGGTGAAATTGCAAAAAACACAGTTGATGGACAGAATGTAGAACAATGTCATACATTCACCCCAGTACAAGGATCTGGGCCTAAAACCATCGTTTTTTTGCACTCCACACCACCCTGGGTTAGACACTGGCTATATGCAAATCAGCTCTGACCCTGTGCCTCATGGGAACAGTCCAGTGCGAACTACCAAGCCATGTCTTTCCCAGACCGGAATCAAGCATCCAAGGACCGGTTTCTGGCTATCAGCCTTCATCAGCCTGGATAGCTTGACTCCAGTGGTGCGGAGAGCCTGAGACTCACGTCTGAGCATCCCCAGCCCAATCGGGGTGAAATTGCAAAAAACACAGTTGATGGACAGAATGTAGAACAATGTCATACATTCACCCCCGAACAAGGATCTGGGCCTAAATCCATCGTTTTTTTTGCACTCCACACCACCCTGGGTTAGACACTGGCTATATGCAAATCAGCTCTGACCCTGTGCCTCATGGGAACAGTCCAGTGCGAACTACCAAGCCATGTCTTTCCCAGACCGGAATCAAGCATCCAAGGACCGGTTTCTGGCTATCAGCCTTCATCAGCCTGGATAGCTTGACTCCAGTGGTGTGGAGAGCCTGGGACTCACGTCTGAGCATCCCCAGCCCAATCGGGGTGAAATTGCAAAAAACACAGTTGATGGACAGAATGTAGAACAATGTCATACATTCACCCCAGTACAAGGATCTGGGCCTAAATCCATCGTTTTTTTGCACTCCACACCACCCTGGGTTAGACACTGGCTATATGCAAATCAGCTCTGACCCTGTGCCTCATGGGAACAGTCCAGTGCGAACTACCAAGCCATGTCTTTCCCAGACTGGAATCAAGCATCCAAGGACCGGTTTCTGGCTATCAGCCTTCATCAGCCTGGATAGCTTGACTCCAGTGGTGTGGAGAGCCTGGGACTCACGTCTGAGCATCCCCAGCCCACTCGGGGTGAAATTGCAAAAAACACAGTTGATGGACAGAATGTAGAACAATGTCATACATTCACCCCAGTACAAGGATCTGGGCCTAAATCCATCGTTTTTTTGCACTCCACACCACCCTGGGTTAGACACTGGCTATATGCAAATCAGCTCTGACCCTGTGCCTCATGGGAACAGTCCAGTGCGAACTACCAAGCCATGTCTTTCCCAGACCGGAATCAAGCATCCAAGGACCGGTTTCTGGCTATCAGCCTTCATCAGCCTGGATAGCTTGACTCCAGTGGTGTGGAGAGCCTGGGACTCACGTCTGAGCATCCCCAGCCCAATCGGGGTGAAATTGCAAAAAACACAGTTGATGGACAGAATGTAGAACAATGTCATACATTCACCCCAGAACAAGGATCTGGGCCTAAATCCATCTTTTTTTGCACTCCACACCACCCTGGGTTAGACACTGGCTATATGCAAATCAGCTCTGACCCTGTGCCTCATGGGAACAGTCCAGTGCGAACTACCAAGCCATGTCTTTCCCAGACCGGAATCAAGCATCCAAGGACCGGTGTCTGGCTATCAGCCTTCATCAGCCTGGATAGCTTGACTCCAGTGGTGTGGAGAGCCTGGGACTCACGTCTGAGCATCCCCAGCCCACTCGGGGTGAAATTGCAAAAAACACAGTTGATGGACAGAATGTAGAACAATGTCATACATTCACCCCAGTACAAGGATCTGGGCCTAAATCCATCGTTTTTTTGCACTCCACACCACCCTGGGTTAGACACTGGCTATATGCAAATCAGCTCTGACCCTGTGCCTCATGGGAACAGTCCAGTGCGAACTACCAAGCCATGTCTTTCCCAGACTGGAATCAAGCATCCAAGGACCGGTTTCTGGCTATCAGCCTTCATCAGCCTGGATAGCTTGACTCCAGTGGTGTGGAGAGCCTGGGACTCACGTCTGAGCATCCCCAGCCCACTCGGGGTGAAATTGCAAAAAACACAGTTGATGGACAGAATGTAGAACAATGTCATACATTCACCCCAGTACAAGGATCTGGGCCTAAATCCATCGTTTTTTTGCACTCCACACCACCCTGGGTTAGACACTGGCTATATGCAAATCAGCTCTGACCCTGTGCCTCATGGGAACAGTCCAGTGCGAACTACCAAGCCATGTCTTTCCCAGACCGGAATCAAGCATCCAAGGACCGGTTTCTGGCTATCAGCCTTCATCAGCCTGGATAGCTTGACTCCAGTGGTGTGGAGAGCCTGGGACTCACGTCTGAGCATCGCCAGCCCACTCGGGGTGAAATTGCAAAAAACACAGTTGATGGACAGAATGTAGAACAATGTCATACATTCACCCCAGTACAAGGATCTGGGCCTAAATCCATCGTTTTTTTGCACTCCACACCACCCTGGGTTAGACACTGGCTATATGCAAATCAGCTCTGACCCTGTGCCTCATGGGAACAGTCCAGTGCGAACTACCAAGCCATGTCTTTCCCAGACCGGAATCAAGCATCCAAGGACCGGTTTTGGCTATCAGCCTTCATCAGCCTGGATAGCTTGACTCCAGTGGTGTGGAGAGCCTGGGACTCACGTCTGAGCATCCCCAGCCCACTCGGGGTGAAATTGCAAAAAACACAGTTGATGGACAGAATGTAGAACAATGTCATACATTCACCCCAGTACAAGGATCTGGGCCTAAATCCATCGTTTTTTTGCACTCCACACCACCCTGGGTTAGACACTGGCTATATGCAAATCAGCTCTGACCCTGTGCCTCATGGGAACAGTCCAGTGCGAACTACCAAGCCATGTCTTTTCCAGACCGGAATCAAGCATCCAAGGACCGGTTTCTGGCTATCAGCCTTCATCAGCCTGGATAGCTTGACTCCAGTGGTGTGGAGAGCCTGGGACTCACGTCTGAGCATCCCCAGCCCACTCGGGGTGAAATTGCAAAAAACACAGTTGATGGACAGAATGTAGAACAATGTCATACATTCACCCCAGTACAAGGATCTGGGCCTAAATCCATCGTTTTTTTGCATTCCACACCACCCTGGGTTAGACACTGGCTATATGCAAATCAGCTCTGACCCTGTGCCTCATGGGAACAGTCCAGTGCGAACTACCAAGCCATGTCTTTCCCATACCGGAATCAAGCATCCAAGGACCGGTTTCTGGCTATCAGCCTTCATCAGCCTGGATAGCTTGACTCCAGTGGTGTGGAGAGCCTGGGACTCACGTCTCAGCATCCCCAGCCCACTCGGGGTGAAATTGCAAAAAACACAGTTGATGGACAGAATGTAGAACAATGTCATACATTCACCCCAGTACAAGGATCTGGGCCTAAATCCATCGTTTTTTTGCACTCCACACCACCCTGGGTTAGACACTGGCTATATGCAAATCAGCTCTGACCCTGTGCCTCATGGGAACAGTCCAGTGCGAACTACCAAGCCATGTCTTTCCCAGACCGGAATCAAGCATCCAAGGACCGGTTTCTGGCTATCAGCCTTCATCAGCCTGGATAGCTTGACTCCAGTGGTGTGGAGAGCCTGGGACTCACGTCTGAGCATCCCCAGCCCAATCGGGGTGAAATTGCAAAAAACACAGTTGATGGACAGAATGTAGAACAATGTCATACATTCACCCCAGAACAAGGATCTGGGCCTAAATCCATCTTTTTTTGCACTCCACACCACCCTGGGTTAGACACTGGCTATATGCAAATCAGCTCTGACCCTGTGCCTCATGGGAACAGTCCAGTGCGAACTACCAAGCCATGTCTTTCCCAGACCGGAATCAAGCATCCAAGGACCGGTGTCTGGCTATCAGCCTTCATCAGCCTGGATAGCTTGACTCCAGTGGTGTGGAGAGCCTGGGACTCACGTCTGAGCATCCCCAGCCCACTCGGGGTGAAATTGCAAAAAACACAGTTGATGGACAGAATGTAGAACAATGTCATACATTCACCCCAGTACAAGGATCTGGGCCTAAATCCATCGTTTTTTTGCACTCCACACCACCCTGGGTTAGACACTGGCTATATGCAAATCAGCTCTGACCCTGTGCCTCATGGGAACAGTCCAGTGCGAACTACCAAGCCATGTCTTTCCCAGACTGGAATCAAGCATCCAAGGACCGGTTTCTGGCTATCAGCCTTCATCAGCCTGGATAGCTTGACTCCAGTGGTGTGGAGAGCCTGGGACTCACGTCTGAGCATCCCCAGCCCACTCGGGGTGAAATTGCAAAAACACAGTTGATGGACAGAATGTAGAACAATGTCATACATTCACCCCAGTACAAGGATCTGGGCCTAAATCCATCGTTTTTTTGCACTCCACACCACCCTGGGTTAGACACTGGCTATATGCAAATCAGCTCTGACCCTGTGCCTCATGGGAACAGTCCAGTGCGAACTACCAAGCCATGTCTTTCCCAGACCGGAATCAAGCATCCAAGGACCGGTGTCTGGCTATCAGCCTTCATCAGCCTGGATAGCTTGACTCCAGTGGTGTGGAGAGCCTGGGACTCACGTCTGAGCATCCCCAGCCCACTCGGGGTGAAATTGCAAAAAACACAGTTGATGGACAGAATGTAGAACAATGTCATACATTCACCCCAGTACAAGGATCTGGGCCTAAATCCATCGTTTTTTTGCACTCCACACCACCCTGGGTTAGACACTGGCTATATGCAAATCAGCTCTGACCCTGTGCCTCATGGGAACAGTCCAGTGCGAACTACCAAGCCATGTCTTTCCCAGACTGGAATCAAGCATCCAAGGACCGGTTTCTGGCTATCAGCCTTCATCAGCCTGGATAGCTTGACTCCAGTGGTGTGGAGAGCCTGGGACTCACGTCTGAGCATCCCCAGCCCACTCGGGGTGAAATTGCAAAAAACACAGTTGATGGACAGAATGTAGAACAATGTCATACATTCACCCCAGTACAAGGATCTGGGCCTAAATCCATCGTTTTTTTGCACTCCACACCACCCTGGGTTAGACACTGGCTATATGCAAATCAGCTCTGACCCTGTGCCTCATGGGAACAGTCCAGTGCGAACTACCAAGCCATGTCTTTCCCAGACCGGAATCAAGCATCCAAGGACCGGTTTCTGGCTATCAGCCTTCATCAGCCTGGATAGCTTGACTCCAGTGGTGTGGAGAGCCTGGGACTCACGTCTGAGCATCGCCAGCCCACTCGGGGTGAAATTGCAAAAAACACAGTTGATGGACAGAATGTAGAACAATGTCATACATTCACCCCAGTACAAGGATCTGGGCCTAAATCCATCGTTTTTTTGCACTCCACACCACCCTGGGTTAGACACTGGCTATATGCAAATCAGCTCTGACCCTGTGCCTCATGGGAACAGTCCAGTGCGAACTACCAAGCCATGTCTTTCCCAGACCGGAATCAAGCATCCAAGGACCGGTTTTGGCTATCAGCCTTCATCAGCCTGGATAGCTTGACTCCAGTGGTGTGGAGAGCCTGGGACTCACGTCTGAGCATCCCCAGCCCACTCGGGGTGAAATTGCAAAAAACACAGTTGATGGACAGAATGTAGAACAATGTCATACATTCACCCCAGTACAAGGATCTGGGCCTAAATCCATCGTTTTTTTGCACTCCACACCACCCTGGGTTAGACACTGGCTATATGCAAATCAGCTCTGACCCTGTGCCTCATGGGAACAGTCCAGTGCGAACTACCAAGCCATGTCTTTTCCAGACCGGAATCAAGCATCCAAGGACCGGTTTCTGGCTATCAGCCTTCATCAGCCTGGATAGCTTGACTCCAGTGGTGTGGAGAGCCTGGGACTCACGTCTGAGCATCCCCAGCCCACTCGGGGTGAAATTGCAAAAAACACAGTTGATGGACAGAATGTAGAACAATGTCATACATTCACCCCAGTACAAGGATGTGGGCCTAAATCCATCGTTTTTTTGCACTCCACACCACCCTGGGTTAGACACTGGCTATATGCAAATCAGCTCTGACCCTGTGCCTCATGGGAACAGTCCAGTGCGAACTACCAAGCCATGTCTTTCCCAGACCGGAATCAAGCATCCAAGGACCGGTTTCTGGCTATCAGCCTTCATCAGCCTGGATAGCTTGACTCCAGTGGTGTGGAGAGCCTGGGACTCACGTCTGAGCATCCCCAGCCCACTCGGGGTGAAATTGCAAAAAACACAGTTGATGGACAGAATGTAGAACAATGTCATACATTCACCCCAGTACAAGGATCTGGGGCTAAATCCATCGTTTTTTTGCACTCCACACCACCCTGGGTTAGACACTGGCTATATGCAAATCAGCTCTGACCCTGTGCCTCATGGGAACAGTCCAGTGCGAACTACCAAGCCATGTCTTTCCCAGACCGGAATCAAGCATCCAAGGACCGGTTTCTGGCTATCAGCCTTCATCAGCCTGGATAGCTTGACTCCAGTGGTGTGGAGAGCCTGGGACTCACGTCTGAGCATCGCCAGCCCACTCGGGGTGAAATTGCAAAAAACACAGTTGATGGACAGAATGTAGAACAATGTCATACATTCACCCCAGTACAAGGATCTGGGCCTAAATCCATCGTTTTTTTGCACTCCACACCACCCTGGGTTAGACACTGGCTATATGCAAATCAGCTCTGACCCTGTGCCTCATGGGAACAGTCCAGTGCGAACTACCAAGCCATGTCTTTCCCAGACCGGAATCAAGCATCCAAGGACCGGTTTTGGCTATCAGCCTTCATCAGCCTGGATAGCTTGACTCCAGTGGTGTGGAGAGCCTGGGACTCACGTCTGAGCATCCCCAGCCCACTCGGGGTGAAATTGCAAAAAACACAGTTGATGGACAGAATGTAGAACAATGTCATACATTCACCCCAGTACAAGGATCTGGGCCTAAATCCATCGTTTTTTTGCACTCCACACCACCCTGGGTTAGACACTGGCTATATGCAAATCAGCTCTGACCCTGTGCCTCATGGGAACAGTCCAGTGCGAACTACCAAGCCATGTCTTTTCCAGACCGGAATCAAGCATCCAAGGACCGGTTTCTGGCTATCAGCCTTCATCAGCCTGGATAGCTTGACTCCAGTGGTGTGGAGAGCCTGGGACTCACGTCTGAGCATCCCCAGCCCACTCGGGGTGAAATTGCAAAAAACACAGTTGATGGACAGAATGTAGAACAATGTCATACATTCACCCCAGTACAAGGATGTGGGCCTAAATCCATCGTTTTTTTTGCACTCCACACCACCCTGGGTTAGACACTGGCTATATGCAAATCAGCTCTGACCCTGTGCCTCATGGGAACAGTCCAGTGCGAACTACCAAGCCATGTCTTTCCCAGACCGGAATCAAGCATCCAAGGACCGGTTTCTGGCTATCAGCCTTCATCAGCCTGGATAGCTTGACTCCAGTGGTGTGGAGAGCCTGGGACTCACGTCTGAGCATCCCCAGCCCACTCGGGGTGAAATTGCAAAAAACACAGTTGATGGACAGAATGTAGAACAATGTCATACATTCACCCCAGTACAAGGATCTGGGCCTAAATCCATCGTTTTTTTGCACTCCACACCACCCTGGGTTAGACACTGGCTATATGCAAATCAGCTCTGACCCTGTGCCTCATGGGAACAGTCCAGTGCGAACTACCAAGCCATGTCTTTCCCAGACCGGAATCAAGCATCCAAGGACCGGTTTCTGGCTATCAGCCTTCATCAGCCTGGATAGCTTGACTCCAGTGGTGTGGAGAGCCTGGGACTCACGTCTGAGCATCGCCAGCCCACTCGGGGTGAAATTGCAAAAAACACAGTTGATGGACAGAATGTAGAACAATGTCATACATTCACCCCAGTACAATGATCTGGGCCTAAATCCATCGTTTTTTTGCACTCCACACCACCCTGGGTTAGACACTGGCTATATGCAAATCAGCTCTGACCCTGTGCCTCATGGGAACAGTCCAGTGCGAACTACCAAGCCATGTCTTTCCCAGACCGGAATCAAGCATCCAAGGACCGGTTTTGGCTATCAGCCTTCATCAGCCTGGATAGCTTGACTCCAGTGGTGTGGAGAGCCTGGGACTCACGTCTGAGCATCCCCAGCCCACTCGGGGTGAAATTGCAAAAAACACAGTTGATGGACAGAATGTAGAACAATGTCATACATTCACCCCAGTACAAGGATCTGGGCCTAAATCCATCGTTTTTTTGCACTCCACACCACCCTGGGTTAGACACTGGCTATATGCAAATCAGCTCTGACCCTGTGCCTCATGGGAACAGTCCAGTGCGAAATACCAAGCCATGTCTTTTCCCAGACCGGAATCAAGCATCCAAGGACCGGTTTCTGGCTATCAGCCTTCATCAGCCTGGATAGCTTGACTCCAGTGGTGTGGAGAGCCTGGGACTCACGTCTGAGCATCCCCAGCCCACTCGGGGTGAAATTGCAAAAAACACAGTTGATGGACAGAATGTAGAACAATGTCATACATTCACCCCAGTACAAGGATCTGGGCCTAAATCCATCGTTTTTTTGCACTCCACACCACCCTGGGTTAGACACTGGCTATATGCAAATCAGCTCTGACCCTGTGCCTCATGGGAACAGTCCAGTGCGAACTACCAAGCCATGTCTTTCCCAGACCGGAATCAAGCATCCAAGGACCGGTTCTGGCTATCAGCCTTCATCAGCCTGGATAGCTTGACTCCAGTGGTGTGGAGAGCCTGGGACTCACGTCTGAGCATCCCCAGCCCACTCGGGGTGAAATTGCAAAAAACACAGTTGATGGACAGAATGTAGAACAATGTCATACATTCACCCCAGTACAAGGATCTGGGCCTAAATCCATCGTTTTTCTGGCACTCCACACCACCCTGGGTTAGACACTGGCTATATGCAAATCAGCTCTGACCCTGTGCCTCATGGGAACAGTCCAGTGCGAACTACCAAGCCATGTCTTTTCCAGACCGGAATCAAGCATCCAAGGACCGGTTTCTGGCTATCAGCCTTCATCAGCCTGGATAGCTTGACTCCAGTGGTGTGGAGAGCCTGGGACTCACGTCTGAGCATCCCCAGCCCACTCGGGGTGAAATTGCAAAAAACACAGTTGATGGACAGAATGTAGAACAATGTCATACATTCACCCCAGTACAAGGATCTGGGCCTAAATCCATCGTTTTTTTGCACTCCACACCACCCTGGGTTAGACACTGGCTATATGCAAATCAGCTCTGACCCTGTGCCTCATGGGAACAGTCCAGTGCGAACTACCAAGCCATGTCTTTCCAGACTGGAATCAAGCATCCAAGGACCGGTTTCTGGCTATCAGCCTTCATCAGCCTGGATAGCTTGACTCCAGTGGTGTGGAGAGCCTGGGACTCACGTCTGAGCATCCCCAGCCCACTCGGGGTGAAATTGCAAAAAACACAGTTGATGGACAGAATGTAGAACAATGTCATACATTCACCCCAGTACAAGGATCTGGGCCTAAATCCATCGTTTTTTTGCACTCCACACCACCCTGGGTTAGACACTGGCTATATGCAAATCATCTCTGACCCTGTGCCTCATGGGAACAGTCCAGTGCGAACTACCAAGCCATGTCTTTCCCAGACCGGAATCAAGCATCCAAGGACCGGTTTCTGGCTATCAGCCTTCATCAGCCTGGATAGCTTGACTCCAGTGGTGTGGAGAGCCTGGGACTCACGTCTGAGCATCCCCAGCCCACTCGGGGTGAAATTGCAAAAAACACAGTTGATGGACAGAATGTAGAACAATGTCATACATTCACCCCAGTACCAGGATCTGGGCCTAAATCCATCGTTTTTTTGCACTCCACACCACCCTGTGTTAGACACTGGTTATATGCAAATCAGCTCTGACCCTCTGCCTCATGGGAACAGTCCAGTGCGAACTACCAAGCCATGTCTTTCCCAGACTGGAATCAAGCATCCAAGGACCGGTTTCTGGCTATCAGCCTTCATCAGCCTGGATAGCTTGACTCCAGTGGTGTGGAGAGCCTGGGACTCACGTCTGAGCATCCCCAGCCCACTCGGGGTGAAATTGCAAAAAACACAGTTGATGGACAGAATGTAGAACAATGTCATACATTCACCCCAGTACAAGGATCTGGGCCTAAATCCATCGTTTTTTTGCACTCCACACCACCCTGTGTTAGACACTGGCTATATGCAAATCAGCTCTGACCTGTGCCTCATGGGAACAGTCCAGTGCGAACTACCAAGCCATGTCTTTCCCAGACCGGGAATCAAGCATCCAAGGACCGGTTTCTGGCTATCAGCCTTCATCAGCCTGGATAGCTTGACTCCAGTGGTGTGGAGAGCCTGGGACTCACGTCTGAGCATCCCCAGCCCACTCGGGGTGAAATTGCAAAAAACACAGTTGATGGACAGAATGTAGAACAATGTCATACATTCACCCCAGTACAAGGATCTGGGCCTAAATCCATCGTTTTTTTGCACTCCACACCACCCTGGGTTAGACACTGGCTATATGCAAATCATCTCTGACCCTGTGCCTCATGGGAACAGTCCAGTGCGAACTACCAAGCCATGTCTTTCCCAGACCGAATCAAGCATCCAAGGACCGGTTTCTGGCTATCAGCCTTCATCAGCCTGGATAGCTTGACTCCAGTGGTGTGGAGAGCCTGGGACTCACGTCTGAGCATCCCCAGCCCACTCGGGGTGAAATTGCAAAAAACACAGTTGATGGACAGAATGTAGAACAATGTCATACATTCACCCCAGTACAAGGATCTGGGCCTAAATCCATTGTTTTTTTGCACTCCACACCACCCTGGGTTAGACACTGGCTATATGCAAATCAGCTCTGACCCTGTGCCTCATGGGAACAGTCCAGTGCGAACTACCAAGCCATGTCTTTCCCCAGACCGGAATCAAGCATCCAAGGACCGGTTTCTGGGCTATCAGCCTTCATCAGCCTGGATAGCTTGACTCCAGTGGTGTGGAGAGCCTGGGACTCACGTCTGAGCATCCCCAGCCCACTCGGGGTGAAATTGCAAAAAACACAGTTGATGGACAGAATGTAGAACAATGTCATACATTCACCCCAGTACAAGGATCTGGGCCTAAATCCATCGTTTTTTTGCACTCCACACCACCCTGGGTTAGACACTGGCTATATGCAAATCAGCTCTGACCCTGTGCCTCATGGGAACAGTCCAGTGCGAACTACCAAGCCATGTCTTTCCCAGACCGGAATCAAGCATCCAAGGACCGGTTTCTGGCTATCAGCCTTCATCAGCCTGGATAGCTTGACTCCAGTGGTGTGGAGAGCCTGGGACTCACGTCTGAGCATCCCCAGCCCACTCGGGGTGAAATTGCAAAAAACACAGTTGATGGACAGAATGTAGAACAATGTCATACATTCACCCCAGTACAAGGATCTGGGCCTAAATCCATCGTTTTTTTGCACTCCACACCACCCTGGGTTAGACACTGGCTATATGCAAATCAGCTCTGACCCTGTGCCTCATGGGAACAGTCCAGTGCGAACTACCAAGCCATGTCTTTCCCAGACCGGAATCAAGCATCCAAGGACCGGTTTCTGGCTATCAGCCTTCATCAGCCTGGATAGCTTGACTCCAGTGGTGTGGAGAGCCTGGGACTCACGTCTGAGCATCCCCAGCCCACTCGGGTGAAATTGCAAAAAACACAGTTGATGGACAGAATGTAGAACAATGTCATACATTCACCCCAGTACAAGGATCTGGGCCTAAATCCATCGTTTTTTTGCACTCCACACCACCCTGGGTTAGACACTGGCTATATGCAAATCAGCTCTGACCCTGTGCCTCATGGGAACAGTCCAGTGCGAACTACCAAGCCATGTCTTTCCCAGACCGGAATCAAGCATCCAAGGACCGGTTCTGGCTATCAGCCTTCATCAGCCCTGGATAGCTTGACTCCAGTGGTGTGGAGAGCCTGGGACTCACGTCTGAACATCCCCAGCCCACTCGGGGTGAAATTGCAAAAAACACAGTTGATGGACAGAATGTAGAACAATGTCATACATTCACCCCAGTACAAGGATCTGGGCCTAAATCCATCGTTTTTTTGCACTCCACACCACCCTGGGTTAGACACTGGCTATATGCAAATCAGCTCTGACCCTGTGCCTCATGGGAACAGTCCAGTGCGAACTACCAAGCCATGTCTTTCCCAGACCGGAATCAAGCATCCAAGGACCGGTTTCTGGCTATCAGCCTTCATCAGCCTGGATAGCTTGACTCCAGTGGTGTGGAGAGCCTGGGACTCACGTCTGAGCATCCCCAGCCCACTCGGGGTGAAATTGCAAAAAACACAGTTGATGGACAGAATGTAGAACAATGTCATACATTCACCCCAGTACAAGGATCTGGGCCTAAATCCATCGTTTTTTTGCACTCCACACCACCCTGGGTTAGACACTGGCTATATGCAAATCAGCTCTGACCCTGTGCCTCATGGGAACAGTCCAGTGCGAACTACCAAGCCATGTCTTTCCCAGACCGGAATCAAGCATCCAAGGACCGGTTTCTGGCTATCAGCCTTCATCAGCCTGGATAGCTTGACTCCAGTGGTGTGGAGAGCCTGGGACTCACGTCTGAGCATCCCCAGCCCAATCGGGGTGAAATTGCAAAAAACACAGTTGATGGACAGAATGTAGAACAATGTCATACATTCACCCCAGACAAGGATCTGGGCCTAAATCCATCGTTTTTTTGCACTCCACACCACCCTGGGTTAGACACTGGCTATATGCAAATTAGCTCTGACCCTGTGCCTCATGGGAACAGTCCAGTGCGAACTACCAAGCCATGTCTTTCCCAGACCGGAATCAAGCATCCAAGGACCGGTTTCTGGCTATCAGCCTTCATCAGCCTGGATAGCTTGACTCCAGTGGTGTGGAGAGCCTGGGACTCACGTCTGAGACATCCCCAGCCCACTCGGGGTGCAAATTGCAAAAAACACAGTTGATGGACAGAATGTAGAACAATGTCATACATTCACCCCAGTACAAGGATCTGGGCCTAAATCCATCGTTTTTTTGCACTCCACACCACCCTGGGTTAGACACTGGCTATATGCAAATCAGCTCTGACCCTGTGCCTCATGGGAACAGTCCAGTGCGAACTACCAAGCCATGTCTTTCCAGACCGGAATCAGCATCCAAGGACCGGTTCTGGCTATCAGCCTTCATCAGCCTGGATAGCTTGACTCCAGTGGTGTGGAGAGCCTGGGACTCACGTCTGAACATCCCCAGCCACTCGGGGTCAAATTGCAAAAAACACAGTTGATGGACAGAATGTAGAACAATGTCATACATTCACCCAGTACAAGGATCTGGGCCTAAATCCATCGTTTTTTTGCACTCCACACCACCCTGGGTTAGACACTGGCTATATGCAAATTCAGCTCTGACCCTGTGCCTCATGGGAACAGTCCAGTGCGAACTACCAAGCCATGTCTTTCCCAGACCGGAATCAAGCATCCAAGGACCGGTTTCTGCTATCAGCCTTCATCAGCCTGGATAGCTTGACTCCAGTGGTGTGGAGAAGCCTGGGACTCACGTCTGAGCATCCCCAGCCCACTTGGGTGAAATTGCAAAAAACACAGTTGATGGACAGAATGTAGAACAATGTCAGACATTCACCCCAGTACAAGGATCTGGGCCTAAATCCATCGTTTTTTGCACTCCACACCACCCTGGGTTAGACACGGGCTATATGCAAATCAGCTCTGACCCTGTGCCTCATGGGAACAGTCCAGTGCGAACACAAGCCATGTCTTTCCCAGACAGGAATCAAGCATCCAAGGACCGGTTCTGGCTATCAGCCTTCATCAGCCTGGATAGCTTGACTCCAGTGGTGGGGAGAGCCTGGGACTCACGTCTGAACATCCCCAGCCCACTCGGGTCAAATGCAAAAACACAGTTGATGGACAGAATGTAGAACAATGTCATACATCCACCAGTACAAGGATCTGGGCCTAAATCCATCGTTTTTTTGCACTCCACACCACTGGTAGACACTGGCTATATGCAATCAGCTCTGACCCTGTGCGGGGTCATGGAACAGTCAGTGCGAACTACCAAGGCGAACTACCAAGCCATGTCTTTTCCAGACCGGAATCAAGCATCCAAGGACCGGTTTCTGGCTATCAGCCTTCATCAGCCTGGATAGCTTGACTCCAGTGGTGTGGAGAGCCTGGGACTCACGTCTGAGCATCCCCAGCCCACTCGGGGTCAAATTGCAAAAAACACAGTTGATGGACAGAATGTAGAACAATGTCATACATTCACCCCAGTACAAGGATGTGGGCCTAAATCCATCGTTTTTTTGCACTCCACACCACCCTGGGTTAGACACTGGCTATATGCAAATCAGCTCTGACCCTGTGCCTCATGGGAACAGTCCAGTGCGAACTACCAAGCCATGTCTTTCCCAGACCGGAATCAAGCATCCAAGGACCGGTTTCTGGCTATCAGCCTTCATCAGCCTGGATAGCTTGACTCCAGTGGTGTGGAGAGCCTGGGACTCACGTCTGAGCATCCCCAGCCCACTCGGGGTGAAATTGCAAAAAACACAGTTGATGGACAGAATGTAGAACAATGTCATACATTCACCCCAGTACAAGGATCTGGGCCTAAATCCATCGTTTTCTTGCACTCCACACCACCCTGGGTTAGACACTGGCTATATGCAAATCAGCTCTGACCCTGTGCCTCATGGGAACAGTCCAGTGCGAACTACCAAGCCATGTCTTTCCCAGACCGGAATCAAGCATCCAAGGACCGGTTTCTGGCTATCAGCCTTCATCAGCCTGGATAGCTTGACTCCAGTGGTGTGGAGAGCCTGGGACTCACGTCTGAGCATCCCCAGCCCACTCGGGTTGAAATTGCAAAGAACACAGTTGATGGACAGAATGTAGAACAATGTCATACATTCACCCCAGTACAAGGATCTGGGCCTAAATCCATCGGTTTTTTGCACTCCACACCACCCTGGGTTAGACACTGGCTATATGCAAATCAGCTCTGACCCTGTGCCTCATGGGAACAGTCCAGTGCGAACTACCAAGCCATGTCTTTCCCAGACCGGAATCAAGCATCCAAGGACCGGTTTTGGCTATCAGCCTGGATAGCTTGACTCCAGTGGTGTGGAGAGCCTGGGACTCACGTCTGAGCATCCCCAGCCAACTCGGGGTAAAATTGCAAAAAACACAGTTGATGGACAGAATGTAGAACAATGTCATACATTCACCCCAGTACAAGGATCTGGGCCTAAATCCATCGTTTTTTTGCACTCCACACCACCCTGGGTTAGACACTGGCTATATGCAAATCATCTCTGACCCTGTGCCTCATGGGAACAGTCCAGTGCGAACTACCAAGCCATGTCTTTCCCAGACCGGAATCAAGCATCCAAGGACCGGTTTCTGGCTATCAGCCTTCATCAGCCTGGATAGCTTGACTCCAGTGGTGTGGAGAGCCTGGGACTCACGTCTGAGCATCCCCAGCCCACTCGGGGTGAAATTGCAAAAAACACAGTTGATGGACAGAATGTAGAACAATGTCATACATTCACCCCAGTACAAGGATCTGGGCCTAAATCCATCGTTTTTTTGCACTCCACACCACCCTGGGTTAGACACTGGCTATATGCAAATCAGCTCTGACCCTGTGCCTCATGGGAACAGTCCAGTGCGAACTACCAAGCCATGTCTTTCCCTGACCGGAATCAAGCATCCAAGGACCGGTTTCTGGCTATCAGCCTTCATCAGCCTGGATAGCTTGACTCCAGTGGTGTGGAGAGCCTGGGACTCACGTCTGAGCATCCCCAGCCCACTCGGGGTGAAATTGCAAAAAACACAGTTGATGGACAGAATGTAGAACAATGTCATACATTCACCCCAGTACAAGGATCTGGGCCTAAATCCATCGTTTTTTTGCACTCCACACCACCCTGGGTTAGACACTGGCTATATGCAAATCAGCTCTGACCCTGTGCCTCATGGGAACAGTCCAGTGCGAACTACCAAGCCATGTCTTTCCCAGACCGGAATCAAGCATCCAAGGACCGGTTTCTGGCTATCAGCCTTCATTAGCCTGGATAGCTTGACTCCAGTGGTGTGGAGAGCCTGGGACTCACGTCTGAGCATCCCCAGCCCACTCGGGGTGAAATTGCAAAAACACAGTTGATGGACAGAATGTAGAACAATGTCATACATTCACCCCAGTACAAGGATCTGGGCCTAAATCCATTGTTTTTTTGCACTCCACACCACCCTGGGTTAGACACAGGCTATATGCAAATCAGCTCTGACCCTGTGCCTCATGGGAACAGTCCAGTGCGAACTACCAAGCCATGTCTTTGCCAGACCGGAATCAAGCATCCAAGGACCGGTTTCTGGCTATCAGCCTTCATCAGCCTGGATAGCTTGACTCCAGTGGTGTGGAGAGCCTGGGACTCACGTCTGAACATCCCCAGCCCACTCGGGGTGAAATTGCAAAAAACACAGTTGATGGACAGAATGTAGAACAATGTCATACATTCACCCCAGTACAAGGATCTGGGCCTAAATCCATCGTTTTTTTGCACTCCACACCACCCTGGGTTAGACACTGGCTATATGCAAATCAGCTCTGACCCTGTGCCTCATGGGAACAGTCCAGTGCGAACTACCAAGCCATGTCTTTCCCAGACCGGAATCAAGCATCCAAGGACCGGTTTCTGGCTATCAGCCTTCATCAGCCTGGATAGCTTGACTCCAGTGGTGTGGAGAGCCTGGGACTCACGTCTGAGCATCCCCAGCCCACTCGGGGTGAAATTGCAAAAAACACAGTTGATGGACAGAATGTAGAACAATGTCATACATTCACCCCAGTACAAGGATCTGGGCCTAAAACCATCGTTTTTTTGCACTCCACACCACCCTGGGTTAGACACTGGCTATATGCAAATCAGCTCTGACCCTGTGCCTCATCGGAACAGTCCAGTGCGAACTACCAAGCTATGTCTTTCCCAGACCGGAATCAAGCATCCAAGGACCGGTTTCTGGCTATCAGCCTTCATCAGCCTGGATAGCTTGACTCCAGTGGTGTGGAGAGCCTGGGACTCACGTCTGAGCATCACCAGCCCAATCGGGGTGAAATTGCAAAAAACACAGTTGATGGACAGAATGTAGAACAATGTCATACATTCACCCCAGAACAAGGATCTGGGCCTAAATCCATCTTTTTTTGCACTCCACACCATCCTGGGTTAGACACTGGCTATATGCAAATCAGCTCTGACCCTGTGCCTCATGGGAACAGTCCAGTGCGAACTACCAAGCCATGTCTTTCCCAGACCGGAATCAAGCATCCAAGGACCGGTTTCTGGCTATCAGCCTTCATCAGCCTGGATAGCTTGACTCCAGTGGTGTGGAGAGCCTGGGACTCACGTCTGAGCATCCCCAGCCCACTCGGGGTGAAATTGCAAAAACACAGTTGATGGACAGAATGTAGAACAATGTCATACATTCACCCCAGTACAAGGATCTGGGCCTAAATCCATCGTTTTTTTGCACTCCACACCACCCTGGGTTAGACACAGGCTATATGCAAATCAGCTCTGACCCTGTGCCTCATGGGAACAGTCCAGTGCGAACTACCAAGCCATGTCTTTGCCAGACCGGAATCAAGCATCCAAGGACCGGTTTCTGGCTATCAGCCTTCATCAGCCTGGATAGCTTGACTCCAGTGGTGTGGAGAGCCTGGGACTCACGTCTGAACATCCCCAGCCCACTCGGGGTGAAATTGCAAAAAACACAGTTGATGGACAGAATGTAGAACAATGTCATACATTCACCCCAGTACAAGGATCTGGGCCTAAATCCATCGTTTTTTTGCACTCCACACCACCCTGGGTTAGACACTGGCTATATGCAAATCAGCTCTGACCCTGTGCCTCATGGGAACAGTCCAGTGCGAACTACCAAGCCATGTCTTTCCCAGACCGGAATCAAGCATCCAAGGACCGGTTTCTGGCTATCAGCCTTCATCAGCCTGGATAGCTTGACTCCAGTGGTGTGGAGAGCCTGGGACTCACGTCTGAGCATCCCCAGCCCACTCGGGGTGAAATTGCAAAAACACAGTTGATGGACAGAATGTAGAACAATGTCATACATTCACCCCAGTACAAGGATCTGGGCCTAAATCCATCGTTTTTTTGCACTCCACACCACCCTGGGTTAGACACAGGCTATATGCAAATCAGCTCTGACCCTGTGCCTCATGGGAACAGTCCAGTGCGAACTACCAAGCCATGTCTTTGCCAGACCGGAATCAAGCATCCAAGGACCGGTTTCTGGCTATCAGCCTTCATCAGCCTGGATAGCTTGACTCCAGTGGTGTGGAGAGCCTGGGACTCACGTCTGAACATCCCCAGCCCACTCGGGGTGAAATTGCAAAAAACACAGTTGATGGACAGAATGTAGAACAATGTCATACATTCACCCCAGTACAAGGATCTGGGCCTAAATCCATCGTTTTTTTGCACTCCACACCACCCTGGGTTAGACACTGGCTATATGCAAATCAGCTCTGACCCTGTGCCTCATGGGAACAGTCCAGTGCGAACTACCAAGCCATGTCTTTCCCAGACCGGAATCAAGCATCCAAGGACCGGTTTCTGGCTATCAGCCTTCATCAGCCTGGATAGCTTGACTCCAGTGGTGTGGAGAGCCTGGGACTCACGTCTGAGCATCCCCAGCCCACTCGGGGTGAAATTGCAAAAAACACAGTTGATGGACAGAATGTAGAACAATGTCATACATTCACCCCAGTACAAGGATCTGGGCCTAAAACCATCGTTTTTTTGCACTCCACACCACCCTGGGTTAGACACTGGCTATATGCAAATCAGCTCTGAGCCTGTGCCTCATCGGAACAGTCCAGTGCGAACTACCAAGCTATGTCTTTCCCAGACCGGAATCAAGCATCCAAGGACCGGTTTCTGGCTATCAGCCTTCATCAGCCTGGATAGCTTGACTCCAGTGGTGTGGAGAGCCTGGGACTCACGTCTGAGCATCACCAGCCCAATCGGGGTGAAATTGCAAAAAACACAGTTGATGGACAGAATGTAGAACAATGTCATACATTCACCCCAGAACAAGGATCTGGGCCTAAATCCATCTTTTTTTGCACTCCACACCATCCTGGGTTAGACACTGGCTATATGCAAATCAGCTCTGACCCTGTGCCTCATGGGAACAGTCCAGTGCGAACTACCAAGCCATGTCTTTCCCAGACCGGAATCAAGCATCCAAGGACCGGTTTCTGGCTATCAGCCTTCATCAGCCTGGATAGCTTGACTCCAGTGGTGTGGAGAGCCTGGGACTCACGTCTGAGCATCCCCAGCCCACTCGGGGTGAAATTGCAAAAAACACAGTTGATGGACAGAATGTAGAACAATGTCATACATTCACCCCAGTACAAGGATCTGGGCCTAAATCCATCGTTTTTTTGCACTCCACACCACCCTGGGTTAGACACTGGCTATATGCAAATCAGCTCTGACCCTGTGCCTCATGGGAACAGTCCAGTGCGAACTACCAAGCCATGTCTTTCCCAGACCGGAATCAAGCATCCAAGGACCGGTTTCTGGCTATCAGCCTTCATCAGCCTGGATAGCTTGACTCCAGTGGTGTGGAGAGCCTGGGACTCACGTCTGAGCATCCCCAGCCCACTCGGGGTGAAATTGCAAAAAACACAGTTGATGGACAGAATGTAGAACAATGTCATACATTCACCCCAGTACAAGGATCTGGGCCTAAATCCATCGTTTTTTTGCACTCCACACCACCCTGGGTTAGACACTGGCTATATGCAAATCAGCTCTGACCCTGTGCCTCATGGGAACAGTCCAGTGCGAACTACCAAGCCATGTCTTTCCCAGACCGGAATCAAGCATCCAAGGACCGGTTTCTGGCTATCAGCCTTCATCAGCCTGGATAGCTTGACTCCAGTGGTGTGGAGAGCCTGGGACTCACGTCTGAGCATCGCCAGCCCACTCGGTGTGAAATTGCAAAAAACACAGTTGATGGACAGAATGTAGAACAATGTCATACATTCACCCCAGTACAAGGATCTGGGCCTAAATCCATCGTTTGTTTGCACTCCACACCACCCTGGGTTAGACACTGGCTATATGCAAATCAGCTCTGACCCTGTGCCTCATGGGAACAGTCCAGTGCGAACTACCAAGCCATGTCTTTCCCAGACCGGAATCAAGCATCCAAGGACCGGTTTTGGCTATCAGCCTTCATCAGCCTGGATAGCTTGACTCCAGTGGTGTGGAGAGCCTGGGACTCACGTCTGAGCATCCCCAGCCCACTCGGGGTGAAATTGCAAAAAACACAGTTGATGGACAGAATGTAGAACAATGTCATACATACACCCCAGTACAAGGATCTGGGCCTAAATCCATCGTTTTTTTGCACTCCACACCACCCTGGGTTAGACACTGGCTATATGCAAATCAGCTCTGACCCTGTGCCTCATGGGAACAGTCCAGTGCGAACTACCAAGCCATGTCTTTTCCAGACCGGAATCAAGCATCCAAGGACCGGTTTCTGGCTATCAGCCTTCATCAGCCTGGATAGCTTGACTCCAGTGGTGTGGAGAGCCTGGGTCTCACGTCTGAGCATCCCCAGCCCACTCGGGGTGAAATTGCAAAAAACACAGTTGATGGACAGAATGTAGAACAATGTCATACATTCACCCCAGTACAAGGATGTGGGCCTAAATCCATCGTTTTTTTGCACTCCACACCACCCTGGGTTAGACACTGGCTATATGCAAATCAGCTCTGACCCTGTGCCTCATGGGAACAGTCCAGTGCGAACTACCAAGCCATGTCTTTCCCAGACCGGAATCAAGCATCCAAGGACCGGTTTCTGGCTATCAGCCTTCATCAGCCTGGATAGCTTGACTCCAGTGGTGTGGAGAGCCTGGGACTCACGTCTGAGCATCCCCAGCCCACTCGGGGTGAAATTGCAAAAAACACAGTTGATGGACAGAATGTAGAACAATGTCATACATTCACCCCAGTACAAGGATCTGGGCCTAAATCCATCGTTTTCTTGCACTCCACACCACCCTGGGTTAGACACTGGCTATATGCAAATCAGCTCTGACCCTGTGCCTCATGGGAACAGTCCAGTGCGAACTACCAAGCCATGTCTTTCCCAGACCGGAATCAAGCATCCAAGGACCGGTTTCTGGCTATCAGCCTTCATCAGCCTGGATAGCTTGACTCCAGTGGTGTGGAGAGCCTGGGACTCACGTCTGAGCATCCCCAGCCCACTCGGGGTGAAATTGCAAAAAACACAGTTGATGGACAGAATGTAGAACAATGTCATACATTCACCCCAGTACAAGGATCTGGGCCTAAATCCATCGTTTTTTTGCACTCCACACCACCCTGGGTTAGACACTGGCTATATGCAAATCAGCTCTGACCCTGTGCCTCATGGGAACAGTCCAGTGCGAACTACCAAGCCATGTCTTTCCCAGACCGGAATCAAGCATCCAAGGACCGGTTTCTGGCTATCAGCCTTCATCAGCCTGGACAGCTTGACTCCAGTGGTGTGGAGAGCCTGGGACTCACGTCTGAGCATCCCCAGCCCACTCGGGGTGAAATTGCAAAAAACACAGTTGATGGACAGAATGTAGAACAATGTCATACATTCACCCCAGTACAAGGATCTGGGCCTAAATCCATCTTTTTTTGCACTCCACACCATCCTGGGTTAGACACTGGCTATATGCAAATCAGCTCTGACCCTGTGCCTCATGGGAACAGTCCAGTGCGAACTACCAAGCCATGTCTTTCCCAGACCGGAATCAAGCATCCAAGGACCGGTTTCTGGCTATCAGCCTTCATCAGCCTGGATAGCTTGACTCCAGTGGTGTGGAGAGCCTGGGACTCACGTCTGAGCATCCCCAGCCCACTCGGGGTGAAATTGCAAAAAACACAGTTGATGGACAGAATGTAGAACAATGTCATACATTCACCCCAGTACAAGGATCTGGGCCTAAATCCATCGTTTTTTTGCACTCCACACCACCCTGGGTTAGACACTGGCTATATGCAAATCAGCTCTGACCCTGTGCCTCATGGGAACAGTCCAGTGCGAACTACCAAGCCATGTCTTTCCCAGACCGGAATCAAGCATCCAAGGACCGGTTTCTGGCTATCAGCCTTCATCAGCCTGGATAGCTTGACTCCAGTGGTGTGGAGAGCCTGGGACTCACGTCTGAGCATCCCCAGCCCACTCGGGGTGAAATTGCAAAAAACACAGTTGATGGACAGAATGTAGAACAATGTCATACATTCACCCCAGTACAAGGATCTGGGCCTAAATCCATCTTTTTTTGCACTCCACACCACCCTGGGTTAGACACTGGCTATATGCAAATCATCTCTGACCCTGTGCCTCATGGGAACAGTCCAGTGCGAACTACCAAGCCATGTCTTTCCCAGACCGGAATCAAGCATCCAAGGACCGGTTTCTGGCTATCAGCCTTCATCAGCCTGGATAGCTTGACTCCAGTGGTGTGGAGAGCCTGGGACTCACGTCTGAGCATCCCCAGCCCAATCGGGGTGAAATTGCAAAAAACACAGTTGATGGACAGAATGTAGAACAATGTCATACATTCACCCCAGAACAAGGATCTGGGCCTAAATCCATCTTTTTTTGCACTCCACACCACCCTGGGTTAGACACTGGCTATATGCAAATCAGCTCTGACCCTGTGCCTCATGGGAACAGTCCAGTGCGAACTACCAAGCCATGTCTTTCCCAGACCGGAATCAAGCATCCAAGGACCGGTTTCTGGCTATCAGCCTTCATCAGCCTGGATAGCTTGACTCCAGTGGTGTGGAGAGCCTGGGACTCACGTCTGAGCATCCCCAGCCCACTCGGGGTGAAATTGCAAAAAACACAGTTGATGGACAGAATGTAGAACAATGTCATACATTCACCCCAGTACAAGGATCTGGGCCTAAATCCATCGTTTTTTTGCACTCCACACCACCCTGGGTTAGACACTGGCTATATGCAAATCAGCTCTGACCCTGTGCCTCATGGGAACAGTCCAGTGCGAACTACCAAGCCATGTCTTTCCCAGACCGGAATCAAGCATCCAAGGACCGGTTTCTGGCTATCAGCCTTCATCAGCCTGGATAGCTTGACTCCAGTGGTGTGGAGAGCCTGGGACTCACGTCTGAGCATCCCCAGCCCACTCGGGGTGAAATTGCAAAAAACACAGTTGATGGACAGAATGTAGAACAATGTCATACATTCACCCCAGTACAAGGATCTGGGCCTAAATCCATCGTTTTTTTGCACTCCACACCACCCTGGGTTAGACACTGGCTATATGCAAATCAGCTCTGACCCTGTGCCTCATGGGAACAGTCCAGTGCGAACTACCAAGCCATGTCTTTCCCAGACCGGAATCAAGCATCCAAGGACCGGTTTCTGGCTATCAGCCTTCATCAGCCTGGATAGCTTGACTCCAGTGGTGTGGAGAGCCTGGGACTCACGACTGAGCATCGCCAGCCCACTCGGGGTGAAATTGCAAAAAACACAGTTGATGGACAGAATGTAGAACAATGTCATACATTCACCCCAGTACAAGGATCTGGGCCTAAATTCATCGTTTTTTTGCACTCCACACCACCCTGGGTTAGACACTGGCTATATGCAAATCAGCTCTGACCCTGTGCCTCATGGGAACAGTCCAGTGCGAACTACCAAGCCATGTCTTTCCCAGACCGGAATCAAGCATCCAAGGACCGGTTTTGGCTATCAGCCTTCATCAGCCTGGATAGCTTTGACTCCAGTGGTGTGGAGAGCCTGGGACTCACGTCTGAGCATCCCCAGCCCACTCGGGGTGAAATTGCAAAAAACACAGTTGATGGACAGAATGTAGAACAATGTCATACATTCACCCCAGTACAAGGATCTGGGCCTAAATCCATCGTTTTTTTGCACTCCACACCACCCTGGGTTAGACACTGGCTATATGCAAATCAGCTCTGACCCTGTGCCTCATGGGAACAGTCCAGTGCGAACTACCAAGCCATGTCTTTTCCAGACCGGAATCAAGCATCCAAGGACCGGTTTCTGGCTATCAGCCTTCATCAGCCTGGATAGCTTGACTCCAGTGGTGTGGAGAGCCTGGGACTCACGTCTGAGCATCCCCAGCCCACTCGGGGTCAAATTGCAAAAAACACAGTTGATGGACAGAATGTAGAACAATGTCATACATTCACCCCAGTACAAGGATGTGGGCCTAAATCCATCGTTTTTTTGCACTCCACACCACCCTGGGTTAGACACTGGCTATATGCAAATCAGCTCTGACCCTGTGCCTCATGGGAACAGTCCAGTGCGAACTACCAAGCCATGTCTTTCCCAGACCGGAATCAAGCATCCAAGGACCGGTTTCTGGCTATCAGCCTTCATCAGCCTGGATAGCTTGACTCCAGTGGTGTGGAGAGCCTGGGACTCACGTCTGAGCATCCCCAGCCCACTCGGGGTGAAATTGCAAAAAACACAGTTGATGGACAGAATGTAGAACAATGTCATACATTCACCCCAGTACAAGGATCTGGGCCTAAATCCATCGTTTTCTTGCACTCCACACCACCCTGGGTTAGACACTGGCTATATGCAAATCAGCTCTGACCCTGTGCCTCATGGGAACAGTCCAGTGCGAACTACCAAGCCATGTCTTTCCCAGACCGGAATCAAGCATCCAAGGACCGGTTTCTGGCTATCAGCCTTCATAAGCCTGGATAGCTTGACTCCAGTGGTGTGGAGAGCCTGGGACTCACGTCTGAGCATCCCCAGCCCACTCGGGGTGAAATTGCAAAAAACACAGTTGATGGACAGAATGTAGAACAATGTCATACATTCACCCCAGTACAAGGATCTGGGCCTAAATCCATCGTTTTTTTGCACTCCACACCACCCTGGGTTAGACACTGGCTATATGCAAATCAGCTCTGACCCTGTGCCTCATGGGAACAGTCCAGTGCGAACTACCAAGCCATGTCTTTCCCAGACCGGAATCAAGCATCCAAGGACCGGTTTCTGGCTATCAGCCTTCATCAGCCTGGACAGCTTGACTCCAGTGGTGTGGAGAGCCTGGGACTCACGTCTGAGCATCCCCAGCCCACTCGGGGTGAAATTGCAAAAAACACAGTTGATGGACAGAATGTAGAACAATGTCATACATTCACCCCAGTACAAGGATCTGGGCCTAAATCCATCTTTTTTTGCACTCCACACCACCCTGGGTTAGACACTGGCTATATGCAAATCATCTCTGACCCTGTGCCTCATGGGAACAGTCCAGTGCGAACTACCAAGCCATGTCTTTCCCAGACCAGAATCAAGCATCCAAGGACCGGTTTCTGGCTATCAGCCTTCATCAGCCTGGATAGCTTGACTCCAGTGGTGTGGAGAGCCTGGGACTCACGTCTGAGCATCCCCAGCCCACTCGGGGTGAAATTGCAAAAAACACAGTTGATGGACAGAATGTAGAACAATGTCATACATTCACCCCAGTACCAGGATCTGGGCCTAAATCCATCGTTTTTTTTGCACTCCACACCACCCTGTGTTAGACACTGGTTATATGCAAATCAGCTCTGACCCTCTGCCTCATGGGAACAGTCCAGTGCGAACTACCAAGCCATGTCTTTCCCAGACTGGAATCAAGCATCCAAGGACCGGTTTCTGGCTATCAGCCTTCATCAGCCTGGATAGCTTGACTCCAGTGGTGTGGAGAGCCTGGGACTCACGTCTGAGCATCCCCAGCCCACTCGGGGTGAAATTGCAAAAAACACAGTTGATGGACAGAATGTAGAACAATGTCATACATTCACCCCAGTACCAGGATCTGGGCCTAAATCCATCGTTTTTTTGCACTCCACACCACCCTGTGTTAGACACTGGTTATATGCAAATCAGCTCTGACCCTCTGCCTCATGGGAACAGTCCAGTGCGAACTACCAAGCCATGTCTTTCCCAGACTGGAATCAAGCATCCAAGCACCGGTTTCTGGCTATCAGCCTTCATCAGCCTGGATAGCTTGACTCCAGTGGTGTGGAGAGCCTGGGACTCACGTCTGAGCATCCCCAGCCCACTCGGGGTGAAATTGCAAAAAACACAGTTGATGGACAGAATGTAGAACAATGTCATACATTCACCCCAGTACAAGGATCTGGGCCTAAATCCATCTTTTTTTTGCACTCCACACCCCCCTGGGTTAGACACTGGCTATATGCAAATCAGCTCTGACCCTGTGCCTCATGGGAACAGTCCAGTGCGAACTACCAAGCCATGTCTTTCCCAGACCGGAATCAAGCATCCAAGGACCGGTTTGTGGCTATCAGCCTTCATCAGCCTGGATAGCTTGACTCCAGTGGTGTGGAGAGCCTGGGACTCACGTCTGAGCATCCCCAGCCCACTCGGGGTGAAATTGCAAAAAACACAGTTGATGGACAGAATGTAGAACAATGTCATACAATCAACCCAGTACAAGGATCTGGGCCTAAATCCATTGTTTTTTTGCACTCCACACCACCCTGGGTTAGACACTGGCTATATGCAAATCAGCTCTGACCCTGTGCCTCATGGAAACAGTCCAGTGCGAACTATCAAGCCATGTCTTTCCCAGACCGGAATCAAGCATCCAAGGACCGGTTTCTGGCTATCAGCCTTCATCAGCCTGGATAGCTTGACTCCAGTGGTGTGGAGAGCCTGGGACTCACGTCTGAGCATCCCCAGCCCAATCGGGGTGAAATTGCAAAAAACACAGTTGATGGACAGAATGTAGAACAATGTCATACATTCACCCCAGAACAAGGATCTGGGCCTAAATCCATCGTTTTTTTGCACTCCACACCACCCTGGGTTGGACACTGGCTATATGCAAATCAGCTCTGACCCTGTGCCTCATGGGAACAGTCCAGTGCGAACTACCAAGCCATGTCTTTCCCAGACCGGAATCAAGCATCCAAGGACCGGTTTCTGGCTATCAGCCTTCATCAGCCTGGATAGCTTGACTCCAGTGGTGTGGAGAGCCTGGGACTCACGTCTGAGCATCCCCAGCCCACTCGGGTTGAAATTGCAAAGAACACAGTTGATGGACAGAATGTAGAACAATGTCATACATTCACCCCAGTACAAGGATCTGGGCCTAAATCCATCGGTTTTTTGCACTCCACACCACCCTGGGTTAGACACTGGCTATATGCAAATCAGCTCTGACCCTGTGCCTCATGGGAACAGTCCAGTGCGAACTACCAAGCCATGTCTTTCCCAGACCGGAATCAAGCATCCAAGGACCGGTTTTGGCTATCAGCCTGGATAGCTTGACTCCAGTGGTGTGGAGAGCCTGGGACTCACGTCTGAGCATCCCCAGCCAACTCGGGGTGAAATTGCAAAAAACACAGTTGATGGACAGAATGTAGAACAATGTCATACATTCACCCCAGTACAAGGATCTGGGCCTAAATCCATTGTTTTTTTGCACTCCACACCACCCTGGGTTAGACACTGGCTATATGCAAATCAGCTCTGACCCTGTGCCTCATGGGAACAGTCTAGTGCGAACTACCAAGCCATGTCTTTCCCAGACCGGAATCAAGCATCCAAGGACCGGTTTCTGGCTATCAGCCTTCATCAGCCTGGATAGCTTGACTCCAGTGGTGTGGAGAGCCTGGGACTCACGTCTGAGCATCCCCAGCCCACTTGGGGTGAAATTGCAAAAAACACAGTTGATGGACAGAATGTAGAACAATGTCATACATTCACCCCAGTACAAGGATCTGGGCCTAAATCCATCGTTTTTTTGCACTCCACACCACCCTGTGTTAGACACTGGTTATATGCAAATCAGTTCTGGCCCTGTGCCTCATGGGAACAGTCCAGTGCGAACTACCAAGCCATGTCTTTCCCAGACCGGAATCAAGCATCCAAGGACCGGTTTCTGGCTATCAGCCTTTATCAGCCTGGATAGCTTGACTCCAGTGGTGTGGAGAGCCTGGGACTCACGTCTGAGCATCCCCAGCCCACTCGGGGTGAAATTGCAAAAAACACAGTTGATGGACAGAATGTAGAACAATGTCATACATTCACCCCAGTACAAGGATCTGGGCCTAAATCCATCGTTTTTTTGCACTCCACACCACCCTGGGTTAGACACTGGCTATATGCAAATCATCTGTGAGCCTGTGCCTCATGGGAACAGTCCAGTGCGAACTACCAAGCCATGTCTTTCCCAGACCGGAATCAAGCATCCAAGGACCGGTTTCTGGCTATCAGCCTTCATCAGCCTGGATAGCTTGACTCCAGTGGTGTGGAGAGTCTGGGACTCACGTCTGAGCATCCCCAGCCCACTCGGGGTGAAATTGCAAAAAACACAGTTGATGGACAGAATGTAGAACAATGTCATACATTCACCCCAGTACAAGGATCTGGGCCTAAATCCATCGTTTTTTTGCACTCCACACCACCCTGGGTTAGACACTGGCTATATGCAAATCAGCTCTGACCCTGTGCCTCATGGGAACAGTCCAGTGCGAACTACCAAGCCATGTCTTTCCCAGACCGGAATCAAGCATCCAAGGACCGGTTTCTGGCTAACAGCCTTCATCAGCCTGGATAGCTTGACTCCAGTGGTGTGGAGAGCCTGGGACTCACGTCTGAGCATCCCCAGCCCACTCGGGGTGAAATTGCAAAAAACACAGTTGATGGACAGAATGTAGAACAATGTCATACATTCACCCCAGTACAAGGATGTGGGCCTAAATCCATTGTTTTTTTGCACTCCACACCACCCTGGGTTAGACACTGGCTATATGCAAATCAGCTCTGACCCTGTGCCTCATGGGAACAGTCCAGTGCGAACTACCAAGCCATGTCTTTCCCAGACCGGAATCAAGCATCCAAGGACCGGTTTCTGGCTATCAGCCTTCATCAGCCTGGATAGCTTGACTCCAGTGGTGTGGAGAGCCTGGGACTCACGTCTGAGCATCCCCAGCCCAATCGGGGTGAAATTGCAAAAAACACAGTTGATGGACAGAATGTAGAACAATGTCATACATTCACCCCAGAACAAGGATCTGGGCCTAAATTCATCGTTTTTTTGCACTCCACACCACCCTGGGTTGGACACTGGCTATATGCAAATCAGCTCTGACCCTGTGCCTCATGGGAACAGTCCAGTGCGAACTACCAAGCCATGTCTTTCCCAGACCGGAATCAAGCATCCAAGGACCGGTTTCTGGCTATCAGCCTTCATCAGCCTGGATAGCTTGACTCCAGTGGTGTGGAGAGCCTGGGACTCACGTCTGAGCATCCCCAGCCCAATCGGGGTGAAATTGCAAAAAACACAGTTGATGGACAGAATGTAGAACAATGTCATACATTCACCCCAGAACAAGGATCTGGGCCTAAATCCATCTTTTTTTGCACTCCACACCACCCTGGGTTAGACACTGGCTATATGCAAATCAGCTCTGACCCTGTGCCTCATGGGAACAGTCCAGTGCGAACTACCAAGCCATGTCTTTCCCAGACCGGAATCAAGCATCCAAGGACCGGTGTCTGGCTATCAGCCTTCATCAGCCTGGATAGCTTGACTCCAGTGTTGTGGAGAGCCTGGGACTCACGTCTGAGCATCCCCAGCCCACTCGGGGTGAAATTGCAAAAAACACAGTTGATGGACAGAATGTAGAACAATGTCATACATTCACCCCAGTACAAGGATCTGGGCCTAAATCCATCGTTTTTTTGCACTCCACACCACCCTGGGTTAGACACTGGCTATATGCAAATCAGCTCTGACCCTGTGCCTCATGGGAACAGTCCAGTGCGAACTACCAAGCCATGTCTTTCCCAGACTGGAATCAAGCATCCAAGGACCGGTTTCTGGCTATCAGCCTTCATCAGCCTGGATAGCTTGACTCCAGTGGTGTGGAGAGCCTGGGACTCACGTCTGAGCATCCCCAGCCCACTCGGGGTGAAATTGCAAAAAACACAGTTGATGGACAGAATGTAGAACAATGTCATTCATTCACCCCAGTACAAGGATCTGGGCCTAAATCCATCGTTTTTTTGCACTCCACACCACCCTGGGTTAGACACTGGCTATATGCAAATCAGCTCTGACCCTTTGCCTCATGGGAACAGTCCAGTGCGAACTACCAAGCCATGTCTTTCCCAGACCGGAATCAAGCATCCAAGGACCGGTTTCTGGCTATCAGCCTTCATCAGCCTGGATAGCTTGACTCCAGTGGTGTGGAGAGCCTGGGACTCACGTCTGAGCATCGCCAGCCCACTCGGGGTGAAATTGCAAAAAACACAGTTGATGGACAGAATGTAGAACAATGTCATACATTCACCCCAGTACAAGGATCTGGGCCTAAATCCATCGTTTTTTTGCACTCCACACCACCCTGGGTTAGACACTGGCTATATGCAAATCAGCTCTGACCCTGTGCCTCATGGGAACAGTCCAGTGCGAACTACCAAGCCATGTCTTTCCCAGACCGGAATCAAGCATCCAAGGACCGGTTTTGGCTATCAGCCTTCATCAGCCTGGATAGCTTGACTCCAGTGGTGTGGAGAGCCTGGGACTCACGTCTGAGCATCCCCAGCCCACTCGGGGTGAAATTGCAAAAAACACAGTTGATGGACAGAATGTAGAACAATGTCATACATTCACCCCAGTACAAGGATCTGGGCCTAAATCCATCGTTTTTTTGCACTCCACACCACCCTGGGTTAGACACTGGCTATATGCAAATCAGCTCTGACCCTGTGCCTCATGGGAACAGTCCAGTGCGAACTACCAAGCCATGTCTTTTCCAGACCGGAATCAAGCATCCAAGGACCGGTTTCTGGCTATCAGCCTTCATCAGCCTGGATAGCTTGACTCCAGTGGTGTGGAGAGCCTGGGACTCACGTCTGAGCATCCCCAGCCCACTCGGGGTGAAATTGCAAAAAACACAGTTGATGGACAGAATGTAGAACAATGTCATACATTCACCCCAGTACAAGGATGTGGGCCTAAATCCATCGTTTTGTTGCACTCCACACCACCCTGGGTTAGACACTGGCTATATGCAAATCAGCTCTGACCCTGTGCCTCATGGGATCAGTCCAGTGCGAACTACCAAGCCATGTCTTTCCCAGACCGGAATCAAGCATCCAAGGACCGGTTTCTGGCTATCAGCCTTCATCAGCCTGGATAGCTTGACTCCAGTGGTGTGGAGAGCCTGGGATTCACGTCTGAGCATCCCCAGCCCACTCGGGGTGAAATTGCAAACAACACAGTTGATGGACAGAATGTAGAACAATGTCATACATTCACCCCAGTACAAGGATCTGGGCCTAAATCCATCGTTTTCTTGCACTCCACACCACCCTGGGTTAGACACTGGCTATATGCAAATCAGCTCTGACCCTGTGCCTCATGGGAACAGTCCAGTGCGAACTACCAAGCCATGTCTTTCCCAGACCGGAATCAAGCATCCAAGGACCGGTTTCTGGCTATCAGCCTTCATCAGCCTGGATAGCTTGACTCCAGTGGTGTGGAGAGCCTGGGACTCACGTCTGAGCATCCCCAGCCCACTCGGGGTGAAATTGCAAAAAACACAGTTGATGGACAGTATGTAGAACAATGTCATACATTCACCCCAGTACAAGGATCTGGGCCTAAATCCATCGTTTTTTTGCACTCCACACCACCCTGGGTTAGACACTGGCTATATGCAAATCAGCTCTGACCCTGTGCCTCATGGGAACAGTCCAGTGCGAACTACCAAGCCATGTCTTTCCCAGACCGGAATCAAGCATCCAAGGACCGGTTTCTGGCTATCAGCCTTCATCAGCCTGGACAGCTTGACTCCAGTGGTGTGGAGAGCCTGGGACTCACGTCTGAACATCCCCAGCCCACTCGGGGTGAAATTGCAAAAAACACAGTTGATGGACAGAATGTAGAACAATGTCATACATTCACCCCAGTACAAGGATCTGGGCCTAAATCCATCTTTTTTTGCACTCCACACCACCCTGGGTTAGACACTGGCTATATGCAAATCATCTCTGACCCTGTGCCTCATGGGAACAGTCCAGTGCGAACTACCAAGCCATGTCTTTCCCAGACCGGAATCAAGCATCCAAGGACCGGTTTCTGGCTATCAGCCTTCATCAGCCTGGATAGCTTGACTCCAGTGGTGTGGAGAGCCTGGGACTCACGTCTGAGCATCCCCAGCCCACTCGGGGTGAAATTGCAAAAAACACAGTTGATGGACAGAATGTAGAACAATGTCATACATTCACCCCAGTACCAGGATCTGGGCCTAAATCCATCGTTTTTTTGCACTCCACACCACCCTGTGTTAGACACTGGTTATATGCAAATCAGCTCTGACCCTCTGCCTCATGGGAACAGTCCAGTGCGAACTACCAAGCCATGTCTTTCCCAGACTGGAATCAAGCATCCAAGGACCGGTTTCTGGCTATCAGCCTTCATCAGCCTGGATAGCTTGACTCCAGTGGTGTGGAGAGCCTGGGACTCACGTCTGAGCATCCCCAGCCCACTCGGGGTGAAATTGCAAAAAACACAGTTGATGGACAGAATGTAGAACAATGTCATACATTCACCCCAGTACCAGGATCTGGGCCTAAATCCATCGTTTTTTTGCACTCCACACCACCCTGGGTTAGACACTGGCTATATGCAAATCAGCTCTGACCCTGTGCCTCATGGGAACAGTCCAGTGCGAACTACCAAGCCATGTCTTTCCCAGACCGGAATCAAGCATCCAAGGACCGGTTTCTGGCTATCAGCCTTCATCAGCCTGGATAGCTTGACTCCAGTGGTGTGGAGAGCCTGGGACTCACGTCTGAGCATCCCCAGCCCACTCGCGGTGAAATTGCAAAAAACACAGTTGATGGACAGAATGTAGAACAATGTCATACAATCAACCTAGTACAAGGATCTGGGCCTAAATCCATTGTTTTTTTGCACTCCACACCACCCTGGGTTAGACACTGGCTATATGCAAATCAGCTCTGACCCTGTGCCTCATGGGAACAGTCCAGTGCGAACTATCAAGCCATGTCTTTCCCAGACCGGAATCAAGCATCCAAGGACCGGTTTCTGGCTATCAGCCTTCATCAGCCTGGATAGCTTGACTCCAGTGGTGTGGAGAGCCTGGGACTCACGTCTGAGCATCCCCAGCCCAATCGGGGTGAAATTGCAAAAAACACAGTTGATGGACAGAATGTAGAACAATGTCATACATTCACCCCAGAACAAGGATCTGGGCCTAAATCCATCGTTTTTTTGCACTCCACACCACCCTGGGTTGGACACTGGCTATATGCAAATCAGCTCTGACCCTGTGCCTCATGGGAACAGTCCAGTGCGAACTACCAAGCCATGTCTTTCCCAGACCGGAATCAAGCATCCAAGGACCGGTTTCTGGCTATCAGCCTTCATCAGCCTGGATAGCTTGACTCCAGTGGTGTGGAGAGCCTGGGACTCACGTCTGAGCATCCCCAGCCCACTCGGGTTGAAATTGCAAAGAACACAGTTGATGGACAGAATGTAGAACAATGTCATACATTCACCCCAGTACAAGGATCTGGGCCTAAATCCATCGGTTTTTTGCACTCCACACCACCCTGGGTTAGACACTGGCTATATGCAAATCAGCTCTGACCCTGTGCCTCATGGGAACAGTCCAGTGCGAACTACCAAGCCATGTCTTTCCCAGACCGGAATCAAGCATCCAAGGACCGGTTTTGGCTATCAGCCTGGATAGCTTGACTCCAGTGGTGTGGAGAGCTTGGGACTCACGTCTGAGCATCCCCAGCCAACTCGGGGTAAAATTGCAAAAAACACAGTTGATGGACAGAATGTAGAACAATGTCATACATTCACCCCAGTACAAGGATCTGGGCCTAAATCCATCGTTTTTTTGCACTCCACACCACCCTGGGTTAGACACTGGCTATATGCAAATCATCTCTGACCCTGTGCCTCATGGGAACAGTCCAGTGCGAACTACCAAGCCATGTCTTTCCCAGACCGGAATCAAGCATCCAAGGACCGGTTTCTGGCTATCAGCCTTCATCAGCCTGGATAGCTTGACTCCAGTGGTGTGGAGAGCCTGGGACTCACGTCTGAGCATCCCCAGCCCACTCGGGGTGAAATTGCAAAAAACACAGTTGATGGACAGAATGTAGAACAATGTCATACATTCACCCCAGTACAAGGATCTGGGCCTAAATCCATCGTTTTTTTGCACTCCACACCACCCTGGGTTAGACACTGGCTATATGCAAATCAGCTCTGACCCTGTGCCTCATGGGAACAGTCCAGTGCGAACTACCAAGCCATGTCTTTCCCTGACCGGAATCAAGCATCCAAGGACCGGTTTCTGGCTATCAGCCTTCATCAGCCTGGATAGCTTGACTCCAGTGGTGTGGAGAGCCTGGGACTCACGTCTGAGCATCCCCAGCCCACTCGGGGTGAAATTGCAAAAAACACAGTTGATGGACAGAATGTAGAACAATGTCATACATTCAACCCAGTACAAGGATCTGGGCCTAAATCCATCGTTTTTTTGCACTCCACACCACCCTGGGTTAGACACTGGCTATATGCAAATCAGCTCTGACCCTGTGCCTCATGGGAACAGTCCAGTGCGAACTACCAAGCCATGTCTTTCCCAGACCGGAATCAAGCATCCAAGGACCGGTTTCTGGCTATCAGCCTTCATCAGCCTGGATAGCTTGACTCCAGTGGTGTGGAGAGCCTGGGACTCACGTCTGAGCATCCCCAGCCCACTCGGGGTGAAATTGCAAAAACACAGTTGATGGACAGAATGTAGAACAATGTCATACATTCACCCCAGTACAAGGATCTGGGCCTAAATCCATCGTTTTTTTGCACTCCACACCACCCTGGGTTAGACACAGGCTATATGCAAATCAGCTCTGACCCTGTGCCTCATGGGAACAGTCCAGTGCGAACTACCAAGCCATGTCTTTGCCAGACCGGAATCAAGCATCCAAGGACCGGTTTCTGGCTATCAGCCTTCATCAGCCTGGATAGCTTGACTCCAGTGGTGTGGAGAGCCTGGGACTCACGTCTGAACATCCCCAGCCCACTCGGGGTGAAATTGCAAAAAACACAGTTGATGGACAGAATGTAGAACAATGTCATACATTCACCCCAGTACAAGGATCTGGGCCTAAATCCATCGTTTTTTTGCACTCCACACCACCCTGGGTTAGACACTGGCTATATGCAAATCAGCTCTGAACCTGTGCCTCATGGGAACAGTCCAGTGCGAACTACCAAGCCATGTCTTTCCCAGACCGGAATCAAGCATCCAAGGACCGGTTTCTGGCTATCAGCCTTCATCAGCCTGGATAGCTTGACTCCAGTGGTGTGGAGAGCCTGGGACTCACGTCTGAGCATCCCCAGCCCACTCGGGGTGAAATTGCAAAAAACACAGTTGATGGACAGAATGTAGAACAATGTCATACATTCACCCCAGTACAAGGATCTGGGCCTAAAACCATCGGTTTTTTGCACTCCACACCACCCTGGGTTAGACACTGGCTATATGCAAATCAGCTCTGACTCTGTGCCTCATCGGAACAGTCCAGTGCGAACTACCAAGCTATGTCTTTCCCAGACCGGAATCAAGCATCCAAGGACCGGTTTCTGGCTATCAGCCTTCATCAGCCTGGATAGCTTGACTCCAGTGGTGTGGAGAGCCTGGGACTCACGTCTGAGCATCACCAGCCCAATCGGGGTGAAATTGCAAAAAACACAGTTGATGGACAGAATGTAGAACAATGTCATACATTCACCCCAGAACAAGGATCTGGGCCTAAATCCATCTTTTTTTGCACTCCACACCATCCTGGGTTAGACACTGGCTATATGCAAATCAGCTCTGACCCTGTGCCTCATGGGAACAGTCCAGTGCGAACTACCAAGCCATGTCTTTCCCAGACCGGAATCAAGCATCCAAGGACCGGTTTCTGGCTATCAGCCTTCATCAGCCTGGATAGCTTGACTCCAGTGGTGTGGAGAGCCTGGGACTCACGTCTGAGCATCCCCAGCCCACTCGGGGTGAAATTGCAAAAAACACAGTTGATGGACAGAATATAGAACAATGTCATACATTCACCCCAGTACAAGGATCTGGGCCTAAATCCATCGTTTTTTTGCACTCCACACCACCCTGGGTTAGACACTGGCTATATGCAAATCAGCTCTGACCCTGTGCCTCATGGGAACAGTCCAGTGCGAACTACCAAGCCATGTCTTTCCCAGACCGGAATCAAGCATCCAAGGACCGGTTTCTGGCTATCAGCCTTCATCAGCCTGGATAGCTTGACTCCAGTGGTGTGGAGAGCCTGGGACTCACGTCTGAGCATCCCCAGCCCACTCGGGGTGAAATTGCAAAAAACACAGTTGATGGACAGAATGTAGAACAATGTCATACATTCACCCCAGTACAAGGATCTGGGCCTAAATCCATCGTTTTTTTGCACTCCACACCACCCTGGGTTAGACACTGGCTATATGCAAATCAGCTCTGACCCTGTGCCTCATGGGAACAGTCCAGTGCGAACTACCAAGCCATGTCTTTCCCAGACCGGAATCAAGCATCCAAGGACCGGTTTCTGGCTATCAGCCTTCATCAGCCTGGATAGCTTGACTCCAGTGGTGTGGAGAGCCTGGGACTCACGTCTGAGCATCGCCAGCCCACTCGGTGTGAAATTGCAAAAAACACAGTTGATGGACAGAATGTAGAACAATGTCATACATTCACCCCAGTACAAGGATCTGGGCCTAAATCCATCGTTTTTTTGCACTCCACACCACCCTGGGTTAGACACTGGCTATATGCAAATCAGCTCTGACCCTGTGCCTCATGGGAACAGTCCAGTGCGAACTACCAAGCCATGTCTTTCCCAGACCGGAATCAAGCATCCAAGGACCGGTTTTGGCTATCAGCCTTCATCAGCCTGGATAGCTTGACTCCAGTGGTGTGGAGAGCCTGGGACTCACGTCTGAGCATCCCCAGCCCACTCGGGGTGAAATTGCAAAAAACACAGTTGATGGACAGAATGTAGAACAATGTCATACATACACCCCAGTACAAGGATCTGGGCCTAAATCCATCGTTTTTTTGCACTCCACACCACCCTGGGTTAGACACTGGCTATATGCAAATCAGCTCTGACCCTGTGCCTCATGGGAACAGTCCAGTGCGAACTACCAAGCCATGTCTTTTCCAGACCGGAATCAAGCATCCAAGGACCGGTTTCTGGCTATCAGCCTTCATCAGCCTGGATAGCTTGACTCCAGTGGTGTGGAGAGCCTGGGTCTCACGTCTGAGCATCCCCAGCCCACTCGGGGTGAAATTGCAAAAAACACAGTTGATGGACAGAATGTAGAACAATGTCATACATTCACCCCAGTACAAGGATGTGGGCCTAAATCCATCGTTTTTTTGCACTCCACACCACCCTGGGTTAGACACTGGCTATATGCAAATCAGCTCTGACCCTGTGCCTCATGGGAACAGTCCAGTGCGAACTACCAAGCCATGTCTTTCCCAGACCGGAATCAAGCATCCAAGGACCGGTTTCTGGCTATCAGCCTTCATCAGCCTGGATAGCTTGACTCCAGTGGTGTGGAGAGCCTGGGACTCACGTCTGAGCATCCCCAGCCCACTCGGGGTGAAATTGCAAAAAACACAGTTGATGGACAGAATGTAGAACAATGTCATACATTCACCCCAGTACAAGGATCTGGGCCTAAATCCATCGTTTTCTTGCACTCCACACCACCCTGGGTTAGACACTGGCTATATGCAAATCAGCTCTGACCCTGTGCCTCATGGGAACAGTCCAGTGCGAACTACCAAGCCATGTCTTTCCCAGACCGGAATCAAGCATCCAAGGACCGGTTTCTGGCTATCAGCCTTCATCAGCCTGGATAGCTTGACTCCAGTGGTGTGGAGAGCCTGGGACTCACGTCTGAGCATCCCCAGCCCACTCGGGGTGAAATTGCAAAAAACACAGTTGATGGACAGAATGTAGAACAATGTCATACATTCACCCCAGTACAAGGATCTGGGCCTAAATCCATCGTTTTTTTGCACTCCACACCACCCTGGGTTAGACACTGGCTATATGCAAATCAGCTCTGACCCTGTGCCTCATGGGAACAGTCCAGTGCGAACTACCAAGCCATGTCTTTCCCAGACCGGAATCAAGCATCCAAGGACCGGTTTCTGGCTATCAGCCTTCATCAGCCTGGACAGCTTGACTCCAGTGGTGTGGAGAGCCTGGGACTCACGTCTGAGCATCCCCAGCCCACTCGGGGTGAAATTGCAAAAAACACAGTTGATGGACAGAATGTAGAACAATGTCATACATTCACCCCAGTACAAGGATCTGGGCCTAAATCCATCTTTTTTTGCACTCCACACCATCCTGGGTTAGACACTGGCTATATGCAAATCAGCTCTGACCCTGTGCCTCATGGGAACAGTCCAGTGCGAACTACCAAGCCATGTCTTTCCCAGACCGGAATCAAGCATCCAAGGACCGGTTTCTGGCTATCAGCCTTCATCAGCCTGAATAGCTTGACTCCAGTGGTGTGGAGAGCCTGGGACTCACGTCTGAGCATCCCCAGCCCACTCGGGGTGAAATTGCAAAAAACACAGTTGATGGACAGAATGTAGAACAATGTCATACATTCACCCCAGTACAAGGATCTGGGCCTAAATCCATCGTTTTTTTGCACTCCACACCACCCTGGGTTAGACACTGGCTATATGCAAATCAGCTCTGACCCTGTGCCTCATGGGAACAGTCCAGTGCGAACTACCAAGCCATGTCTTTCCCAGACCGGAATCAAGCATCCAAGGACCGGTTTCTGGCTATCAGCCTTCATCAGCCTGGATAGCTTGACTCCAGTGGTGTGGAGAGCCTGGGACTCACGTCTGAGCATCCCCAGCCCACTCGGGGTGAAATTGCAAAAAACACAGTTGATGGACAGAATGTAGAACAATGTCATACATTCACCCCAGTACAAGGATCTGGGCCTAAATCCATCTTTTTTTGCACTCCACACCACCCTGGGTTAGACACTGGCTATATGCAAATCAGCTCTGACCCTGTGCCTCATGGGAACAGTCCAGTGCGAACTACCAAGCCATGTCTTTCCCAGACCGGAATCAAGCATCCAAGGACCGGTTTCTGGCTATCAGCCTTCATCAGCCTGGATAGCTTGACTCCAGTGGTGTGGAGAGCCTGGGACTCACGTCTGAGCATCGCCAGCCCACTCGGTGTGAAATTGCAAAAAACACAGTTGATGGACAGAATGTAGAACAATGTCATACATTCACCCCAGTACAAGGATCTGGGCCTAAATCCATCGTTTTTTTGCACTCCACACCACCCTGGGTTAGACACTGGCTATATGCAAATCAGCTCTGACCCTGTGCCTCATGGGAACAGTCCAGTGCGAACTACCAAGCCATGTCTTTCCCAGACCGGAATCAAGCATCCAAGGACCGGTTTTGGCTATCAGCCTTCATCAGCCTGGATAGCTTGACTCCAGTGGTGTGGAGAGCCTGGGACTCACGTCTGAGCATCCCCAGCCCACTCGGGGTGAAATTGCAAAAAACACAGTTGATGGACAGAATGTAGAACAATGTCATACATACACCCCAGTACAAGGATCTGGGCCTAAATCCATCGTTTTTTTGCACTCCACACCACCCTGGGTTAGACACTGGCTATATGCAAATCAGCTCTGACCCTGTGCCTCATGGGAACAGTCCAGTGCGAACTACCAAGCCATGTCTTTTCCAGACCGGAATCAAGCATCCAAGGACCGGTTTCTGGCTATCAGCCTTCATCAGCCTGGATAGCTTGACTCCAGTGGTGTGGAGAGCCTGGGTCTCACGTCTGAGCATCCCCAGCCCACTCGGGGTGAAATTGCAAAAAACACAGTTGATGGACAGAATGTAGAACAATGTCATACATTCACCCCAGTACAAGGATGTGGGCCTAAATCCATCGTTTTTTTGCACTCCACACCACCCTGGGTTAGACACTGGCTATATGCAAATCAGCTCTGACCCTGTGCCTCATGGGAACAGTCCAGTGCGAACTACCAAGCCATGTCTTTCCCAGACCGGAATCAAGCATCCAAGGACCGGTTTCTGGCTATCAGCCTTCATCAGCCTGGATAGCTTGACTCCAGTGGTGTGGAGAGCCTGGGACTCACGTCTGAGCATCCCCAGCCCACTCGGGGTGAAATTGCAAAAAACACAGTTGATGGACAGAATGTAGAACAATGTCATACATTCACCCCAGTACAAGGATCTGGGCCTAAATCCATCGTTTTCTTGCACTCCACACCACCCTGGGTTAGACACTGGCTATATGCAAATCAGCTCTGACCCTGTGCCTCATGGGAACAGTCCAGTGCGAACTACCAAGCCATGTCTTTCCCAGACCGGAATCAAGCATCCAAGGACCGGTTTCTGGCTATCAGCCTTCATCAGCCTGGATAGCTTGACTCCAGTGGTGTGGAGAGCCTGGGACTCACGTCTGAGCATCCCCAGCCCACTCGGGGTGAAATTGCAAAAAACACAGTTGATGGACAGAATGTAGAACAATGTCATACATTCACCCCAGTACAAGGATCTGGGCCTAAATCCATCGTTTTTTTGCACTCCACACCACCCTGGGTTAGACACTGGCTATATGCAAATCAGCTCTGACCCTGTGCCTCATGGGAACAGTCCAGTGCGAACTACCAAGCCATGTCTTTCCCAGACCGGAATCAAGCATCCAAGGACCGGTTTCTGGCTATCAGCCTTCATCAGCCTGGACAGCTTGACTCCAGTGGTGTGGAGAGCCTGGGACTCACGTCTGAGCATCCCCAGCCCACTCGGGGTGAAATTGCAAAAAACACAGTTGATGGACAGAATGTAGAACAATGTCATACATTCACCCCAGTACAAGGATCTGGGCCTAAATCCATCTTTTTTTGCACTCCACACCATCCTGGGTTAGACACTGGCTATATGCAAATCAGCTCTGACCCTGTGCCTCATGGGAACAGTCCAGTGCGAACTACCAAGCCATGTCTTTCCCAGACCGGAATCAAGCATCCAAGGACCGGTTTCTGGCTATCAGCCTTCATCAGCCTGAATAGCTTGACTCCAGTGGTGTGGAGAGCCTGGGACTCACGTCTGAGCATCCCCAGCCCACTCGGGGTGAAATTGCAAAAAACACAGTTGATGGACAGAATGTAGAACAATGTCATACATTCACCCCAGTACAAGGATCTGGGCCTAAATCCATCGTTTTTTTGCACTCCACACCACCCTGGGTTAGACACTGGCTATATGCAAATCAGCTCTGACCCTGTGCCTCATGGGAACAGTCCAGTGCGAACTACCAAGCCATGTCTTTCCCAGACCGGAATCAAGCATCCAAGGACCGGTTTCTGGCTATCAGCCTTCATCAGCCTGGATAGCTTGACTCCAGTGGTGTGGAGAGCCTGGGACTCACGTCTGAGCATCCCCAGCCCACTCGGGGTGAAATTGCAAAAAACACAGTTGATGGACAGAATGTAGAACAATGTCATACATTCACCCCAGTACAAGGATCTGGGCCTAAATCCATCTTTTTTTGCACTCCACACCACCCTGGGTTAGACACTGGCTATATGCAAATCATCTCTGACCCTGTGCCTCATGGGAACAGTCCAGTGCGAACTACCAAGCCATGTCTTTCCCAGACCGGAATCAAGCATCCAAGGACCGGTTTCTGGCTATCAGCCTTCATCAGCCTGGATAGCTTGACTCCAGTGGTGTGGAGAGCCTGGGACTCACGTCTGAGCATCCCCAGCCCAATCGGGGTGAAATTGCAAAAAACACAGTTGATGGACAGAATGTAGAACAATGTCATACATTCACCCCAGAACAAGGATCTGGGCCTAAATCCATCTTTTTTTGCACTCCACACCACCCTGGGTTAGACACTGGCTATATGCAAATCAGCTCTGACCCTGTGCCTCATGGGAACAGTCCAGTGCGAACTACCAAGCCATGTCTTTCCCAGACCGGAATCAAGCATCCAAGGACCGGTTTCTGGCTATCAGCCTTCATCAGCCTGGATAGCTTGACTCCAGTGGTGTGGAGAGCCTGGGACTCACGTCTGAGCATCCCCAGCCCACTCGGGGTGAAATTGCAAAAAACACAGTTGATGGACAGAATGTAGAACAATGTCATACATTCACCCCAGTACAAGGATCTGGGCCTAAATCCATCGTTTTTTTGCACTCCACACCACCCTGGGTTAGACACTGGCTATATGCAAATCAGCTCTGACCCTGTGCCTCATGGGAACAGTCCAGTGCGAACTACCAAGCCATGTCTTTCCCAGACCGGAATCAAGCATCCAAGGACCGGTTTCTGGCTATCAGCCTTCATCAGCCTGGATAGCTTGACTCCAGTGGTGTGGAGAGCCTGGGACTCACGTCTGAGCATCCCCAGCCCACTCGGGGTGAAATTGCAAAAAACACAGTTGATGGACAGAATGTAGAACAATGTCATACATTCACCCCAGTACAAGGATCTGGGCCTAAATCCATCGTTTTTTTGCACTCCACACCACCCTGGGTTAGACACTGGCTATATGCAAATCAGCTCTGACCCTGTGCCTCATGGGAACAGTCCAGTGCGAACTACCAAGCCATGTCTTTTCCAGACCGGAATCAAGCATCCAAGGACCGGTTTCTGGCTATCAGCCTTCATCAGCCTGGATAGCTTGACTCCAGTGGTGTGGAGAGCCTGGGTCTCACGTCTGAGCATCCCCAGCCCACTCGGGGTGAAATTGCAAAAAACACAGTTGATGGACAGAATGTAGAACAATGTCATACATTCACCCCAGTACAAGGATCTGGGCCTAAATCCATCGTTTTCTTGCACTCCACACCACCCTGGGTTAGACACTGGCTATATGCAAATCAGCTCTGACCCTGTGCCTCATGGGAACAGTCCAGTGCGAACTACCAAGCCATGTCTTTCCCAGACCGGAATCAAGCATCCAAGGACCGGTTTCTGGCTATCAGGCTTCATCAGCCTGGATAGCTTGACTCCAGTGGTGTGGAGAGCCTGGGACTCACGTCTGAGCATCCCCAGCCCACTCGGGGTGAAATTGCAAAAAACACAGTTGATGGACAGAATGTAGAACAATGTCATACATTCACCCCAGTACAAGGATCTGGGCCTAAATCCATCGTTTTTTTGCACTCCACACCACCCTGGGTTAGACACTGGCTATATGCAAATCAGCTCTGACCCTGTGCCTCATGGGAACAGTCCAGTGCGAACTACCAAGCCATGTCTTTCCCAGACCGGAATCAAGCATCCAAGGACCGGTTTCTGGCTATCAGCCTTCATCAGCCTGGACAGCTTGACTCCAGTGGTGTGGAGAGCCTGGGACTCACGTCTGAGCATCCCCAGCCCACTCGGGGTGAAATTGCAAAAAACACAGTTGATGGACAGAATGTAGAACAATGTCATACATTCACCCCAGTACAAGGATCTGGGCCTAAATCCATCTTTTTTTGCACTCCACACCATCCTGGGTTAGACACTGGCTATATGCAAATCAGCTCTGACCCTGTGCCTCATGGGAACAGTCCAGTGCGAACTACCAAGCCATGTCTTTCCCAGACCGGAATCAAGCATCCAAGGACCGGTTTCTGGCTATCAGCCTTCATCAGCCTGAATAGCTTGACTCCAGTGGTGTGGAGAGCCTGGGACTCACGTCTGAGCATCCCCAGCCCACTCGGGGTGAAATTGCAAAAAACACAGTTGATGGACAGAATGTAGAACAATGTCATACATTCACCCCAGTACAAGGATCTGGGCCTAAATCCATCGTTTTTTTGCACTCCACACCACCCTGGGTTAGACACTGGCTATATGCAAATCAGCTCTGACCCTGTGCCTCATGGGAACAGTCCAGTGCGAACTACCAAGCCATGTCTTTCCCAGACCGGAATCAAGCATCCAAGGACCGGTTTCTGGCTATCAGCCTTCATCAGCCTGGATAGCTTGACTCCAGTGGTGTGGAGAGCCTGGGACTCACGTCTGAGCATCCCCAGCCCACTCGGGGTGAAATTGCAAAAAACACAGTTGATGGACAGAATGTAGAACAATGTCATACATTCACCCCAGTACAAGGATCTGGGCCTAAATCCATCTTTTTTTGCACTCCACACCACCCTGGGTTAGACACTGGCTATATGCAAATCATCTCTGACCCTGTGCCTCATGGGAACAGTCCAGTGCGAACTACCAAGCCATGTCTTTCCCAGACCGGAATCAAGCATCCAAGGACCGGTTTCTGGCTATCAGCCTTCATCAGCCTGGATAGCTTGACTCCAGTGGTGTGGAGAGCCTGGGACTCACGTCTGAGCATCCCCAGCCCAATCGGGGTGAAATTGCAAAAAACACAGTTGATGGACAGAATGTAGAACAATGTCATACATTCACCCCAGAACAAGGATCTGGGCCTAAATCCATCTTTTTTTGCACTCCACACCACCCTGGGTTAGACACTGGCTATATGCAAATCAGCTCTGACCCTGTGCCTCATGGGAACAGTCCAGTGCGAACTACCAAGCCATGTCTTTCCCAGACCGGAATCAAGCATCCAAGGACCGGTTTCTGGCTATCAGCCTTCATCAGCCTGGATAGCTTGACTCCAGTGGTGTGGAGAGCCTGGGACTCACGTCTGAGCATCCCCAGCCCACTCGGGGTGAAATTGCAAAAAACACAGTTGATGGACAGAATGTAGAACAATGTCATACATTCACCCCAGTACAAGGATCTGGGCCTAAATCCATCGTTTTTTTGCACTCCACACCACCCTGGGTTAGACACTGGCTATATGCAAATCAGCTCTGACCCTGTGCCTCATGGGAACAGTCCAGTGCGAACTACCAAGCCATGTCTTTCCCAGACCGGAATCAAGCATCCAAGGACCGGTTTCTGGCTATCAGCCTTCATCAGCCTGGATAGCTTGACTCCAGTGGTGTGGAGAGCCTGGGACTCACGTCTGAGCATCCCCAGCCCACTCGGGGTGAAATTGCAAAAAACACAGTTGATGGACAGAATGTAGAACAATGTCATACATTCACCCCAGTACAAGGATCTGGGCCTAAATCCATCGTTTTTTTGCACTCCACACCACCCTGGGTTAGACACTGGCTATATGCAAATCAGCTCTGACCCTGTGCCTCATGGGAACAGTCCAGTGCGAACTACCAAGCCATGTCTTTCCCAGACCGGAATCAAGCATCCAAGGACCGGTTTCTGGCTATCAGCCTTCATCAGCCTGGATAGCTTGACTCCAGTGGTGTGGAGAGCCTGGGACTCACGACTGAGCATCGCCAGCCCACTCGGGGTGAAATTGCAAAAAACACAGTTGATGGACAGAATGTAGAACAATGTCATACATTCACCCCAGTACAAGGATCTGGGCCTAAATCCATCGTTTTTTTGCACTCCACACCACCCTGGGTTAGACACTGGCTATATGCAAATCAGCTCTGACCCTGTGCCTCATGGGAACAGTCCAGTGCGAACTACCAAGCCATGTCTTTCCCAGACCGGAATCAAGCATCCAAGGACCGGTTTTGGCTATCAGCCTTCATCAGCCTGGATAGCTTTGACTCCAGTGGTGTGGAGAGCCTGGGACTACCGTCTGAGCATCCCCAGCCCACTCGGGGTGAAATTGCAAAAAACACAGTTGATGGACAGAATGTAGAACAATGTCATACATTCACCCCAGTACAAGGATCTGGGCCTAAATCCATCGTTTTTTTGCACTCCACACCACCCTGGGTTAGACACTGGCTATATGCAAATCAGCTCTGACCCTGTGCCTCATGGGAACAGTCCAGTGCGAACTACCAAGCCATGTCTTTTCCAGACCGGAATCAAGCATCCAAGGACCGGTTTCTGGCTATCAGCCTTCATCAGCCTGGATAGCTTGACTCCAGTGGTGTGGAGAGCCTGGGACTCACGTCTGAGCATCCCCAGCCCACTCGGGGTGAAATTGCAAAAAACACAGTTGATGGACAGAATGTAGAACAATGTCATACATTCACCCCAGTACAAGGATGTGGGCCTAAATCCATCGTTTTTTTGCACTCCACACCACCCTGGGTTAGACACTGGCTATATGCAAATCAGCTCTGACCCTGTGCCTCATGGGAACAGTCCAGTGCGAACTACCAAGCCATGTCTTTCCCAGACCGGAATCAAGCATCCAAGGACCGGTTTCTGGCTATCAGCCTTCATCAGCCTGGATAGCTTGACTCCAGTGGTGTGGAGAGCCTGGGACTCACGTCTGAGCATCCCCAGCCCACTCGGGGTGAAATTGCAAAAAACACAGTTGATGGACAGAATGTAGAACAATGTCATACATTCACCCCAGTACAAGGATCTGGGCCTAAATCCATCGTTTTCTTGCACTCCACACCACCCTGGGTTAGACACTGGCTATATGCAAATCAGCTCTGACCCTGTGCCTCATGGGAACAGTCCAGTGCGAACTACCAAGCCATGTCTTTCCCAGACCGGAATCAAGCATCCAAGGACCGGTTTCTGGCTATCAGCCTTCATCAGCCTGGATAGCTTGACTCCAGTGGTGTGGAGAGCCTGGGACTCACGTCTGAGCATCCCCAGCCCACTCGGGGTGAAATTGCAAAAAACACAGTTGATGGACAGAATGTAGAACAATGTCATACATTCACCCCAGTACAAGGATCTGGGCCTAAATCCATCGTTTTTTTGCACTCCACACCACCCTGGGTTAGACACTGGCTATATGCAAATCAGCTCTGACCCTGTGCCTCATGGGAACAGTCCAGTGCGAACTACCAAGCCATGTCTTTCCCAGACCGGAATCAAGCATCCAAGGACCGGTTTCTGGCTATCAGCCTTCATCAGCCTGGACAGCTTGACTCCAGTGGTGTGGAGAGCCTGGGACTCACGTCTGAGCATCCCCAGCCCACTCGGGGTGAAATTGCAAAAAACACAGTTGATGGACAGAATGTAGAACAATGTCATACATTCACCCCAGTACAAGGATCTGGGCCTAAATCCATCTTTTTTTGCACTCCACACCACCCTGGGTTAGACACTGGCTATATGCAAATCATCTCTGACCCTGTGCCTCATGGGAACAGTCCAGTGCGAACTACCAAGCCATGTCTTTCCCAGACCAGAATCAAGCATCCAAGGACCGGTTTCTGGCTATCAGCCATCATCAGCCTGGATAGCTTGACTCCAGTGGTGTGGAGAGCCTGGGACTCACGTCTGAGCATCCCCAGCCCACTCGGGGTGAAATTGCAAAAAACACAGTTGATGGACAGAATGTAGAACAATGTCATACATTCACCCCAGTACCAGGATCTGGGCCTAAATCCATCGTTTTTTTTGCACTCCACACCACCCTGTGTTAGACACTGGTTATATGCAAATCAGCTCTGACCCTCTGCCTCATGGGAACAGTCCAGTGCGAACTACCAAGCCATGTCTTTCCCAGACTGGAATCAAGCATCCAAGGACCGGTTTCTGGCTATCAGCCTTCATCAGCCTGGATAGCTTGACTCCAGTGGTGTGGAGAGCCTGGGACTCACGTCTGAGCATCCCCAGCCCACTCGGGGTGAAATTGCAAAAAACACAGTTGATGGACAGAATGTAGAACAATGTCATACATTCACCCCAGTACCAGGATCTGGGCCTAAATCCATCGTTTTTTTGCACTCCACACCACCCTGTGTTAGACACTGGTTATATGCAAATCAGCTCTGACCCTCTGCCTCATGGGAACAGTCCAGTGCGAACTACCAAGCCATGTCTTTCCCAGACTGGAATCAAGCATCCAAGCACCGGTTTCTGGCTATCAGCCTTCATCAGCCTGGATAGCTTGACTCCAGTGGTGTGGAGAGCCTGGGACTCACGTCTGAGCATCCCCAGCCCACTCGGGGTGAAATTGCAAAAAACACAGTTGATGGACAGAATGTAGAACAATGTCATACATTCACCCCAGTACAAGGATCTGGGCCTAAATCCATCGTTTTTTTGCACTCCACACCCCCCTGGGTTAGACACTGGCTATATGCAAATCAGCTCTGACCCTGTGCCTCATGGGAACAGTCCAGTGCGAACTACCAAGCCATGTCTTTCCCAGACCGGAATCAAGCATCCAAGGACCGGTTTCTGGCTATCAGCCTTCATCAGCCTGGATAGCTTGACTCCAGTGGTGTGGAGAGCCTGGGACTCACGTCTGAGCATCCCCAGCCCACTCGGGGTGAAATTGCAAAAACACAGTTGATGGACAGAATGTAGAACAATGTCATACATTCACCCCAGTACAAGGATCTGGGCCTAAATCCATCGTTTTTTTGCACTCCACACCACCCTGGGTTAGACACAGGCTATATGCAAATCAGCTCTGACCCTGTGCCTCATGGGAACAGTCCAGTGCGAACTACCAAGCCATGTCTTTGCCAGACCGGAATCAAGCATCCAAGGACCGGTTTCTGGCTATCAGCCTTCATCAGCCTGGATAGCTTGACTCCAGTGGTGTGGAGAGCCTGGGACTCACGTCTGAACATCCCCAGCCCACTCGGGGTGAAATTGCAAAAAACACAGTTGATGGACAGAATGTAGAACAATGTCATACATTCACCCCAGTACAAGGATCTGGGCCTAAATCCATCGTTTTTTTGCACTCCACACCACCCTGGGTTAGACACTGGCTATATGCAAATCAGCTCTGACCCTGTGCCTCATGGGAACAGTCCAGTGCGAACTACCAAGCCATGTCTTTCCCAGACCGGAATCAAGCATCCAAGGACCGGTTTCTGGCTATCAGCCTTCATCAGCCTGGATAGCTTGACTCCAGTGGTGTGGAGAGCCTGGGACTCACGTCTGAGCATCCCCAGCCCACTCGGGGTGAAATTGCAAAAAACACAGTTGATGGACAGAATGTAGAACAATGTCATACATTCACCCCAGTACAAGGATCTGGGCCTAAAACCATCGGTTTTTTGCACTCCACACCACCCTGGGTTAGACACTGGCTATATGCAAATCAGCTCTGACCCTGTGCCTCATCGGAACAGTCCAGTGCGAACTACCAAGCTATGTCTTTCCCAGACCGGAATCAAGCATCCAAGGACCGGTTTCTGGCTATCAGCCTTCATCAGCCTGGATAGCTTGACTCCAGTGGTGTGGAGAGCCTGGGACTCACGTCTGAGCATCACCAGCCCAATCGGGGTGAAATTGCAAAAAACACAGTTGATGGACAGAATGTAGAACAATGTCATACATTCACCCCAGAACAAGGATCTGGGCCTAAATCCATCTTTTTTTGCACTCCACACCATCCTGGGTTAGACACTGGCTATATGCAAATCAGCTCTGACCCTGTGCCTCATGGGAACAGTCCAGTGCGAACTACCAAGCCATGTCTTTCCCAGACCGGAATCAAGCATCCAAGGACCGGTTTCTGGCTATCAGCCTTCATCAGCCTGGATAGCTTGACTCCAGTGGTGTGGAGAGCCTGGGACTCACGTCTGAGCATCCCCAGCCCACTCGGGGTGAAATTGCAAAAAACACAGTTGATGGACAGAATGTAGAACAATGTCATACATTCACCCCAGTACAAGGATCTGGGCCTAAATCCATCGTTTTTTTGCACTCCACACCACCCTGGGTTAGACACTGGCTATATGCAAATCAGCTCTGACCCTGTGCCTCATGGGAACAGTCCAGTGCGAACTACCAAGCCATGTCTTTCCCAGACCGGAATCAAGCATCCAAGGACCGGTTTCTGGCTATCAGCCTTCATCAGCCTGGATAGCTTGACTCCAGTGGTGTGGAGAGCCTGGGACTCACGTCTGAGCATCCCCAGCCCACTCGGGGTGAAATTGCAAAAAACACAGTTGATGGACAGAATGTAGAACAATGTCATACATTCACCCCAGTACAAGGATCTGGGCCTAAATCCATCGTTTTTTTGCACTCCACACCACCCTGGGTTAGACACTGGCTATATGCAAATCAGCTCTGACCCTGTGCCTCATGGGAACAGTCCAGTGCGAACTACCAAGCCATGTCTTTCCCAGACCGGAATCAAGCATCCAAGGACCGGTTTCTGGCTATCAGCCTTCATCAGCCTGGATAGCTTGACTCCAGTGGTGTGGAGAGCCTGGGACTCACGTCTGAGCATCCCCAGCCCACTCGGGGTGAAATTGCAAAAAACACAGTTGATGGACAGAATGTAGAACAATGTCATACATTCACCCCAGTACAAGGATCTGGGCCTAAATCCATCGTTTTCTTGCACTCCACACCACCCTGGGTTAGACACTGGCTATATGCAAATCAGCTCTGACCCTGTGCCTCATGGGAACAGTCCAGTGCGAACTACCAAGCCATGTCTTTCCCAGACCGGAATCAAGCATCCAAGGACCGGTTTCTGGCTATCAGCCTTCATCAGCCTGGATAGCTTGACTCCAGTGGTGTGGAGAGCCTGGGACTCACGTCTGAGCATCCCCAGCCCACTCGGGGTGAAATTGCAAAAAACACAGTTGATGGACAGAATGTAGAACAATGTCATACATTCACCCCAGTACAAGGATCTGGGCCTAAATCCATCGTTTTTTTGCACTCCACACCACCCTGGGTTAGACACTGGCTATATGCAAATCAGCTCTGACCCTGTGCCTCATGGGAACAGTCCAGTGCGAACTACCAAGCCATGTCTTTCCCAGACCGGAATCAAGCATCCAAGGACCGGTTTCTGGCTATCAGCCTTCATCAGCCTGGACAGCTTGACTCCAGTGGTGTGGAGAGCCTGGGACTCACGTCTGAGCATCCCCAGCCCACTCGGGGTGAAATTGCAAAAAACACAGTTGATGGACAGAATGTAGAACAATGTCATACATTCACCCCAGTACAAGGATCTGGGCCTAAATCCATCTTTTTTTGCACTCCACACCATCCTGGGTTAGACACTGGCTATATGCAAATCAGCTCTGACCCTGTGCCTCATGGGAACAGTCCAGTGCGAACTACCAAGCCATGTCTTTCCCAGACCGGAATCAAGCATCCAAGGACCGGTTTCTGGCTATCAGCCTTCATCAGCCTGAATAGCTTGACTCCAGTGGTGTGGAGAGCCTGGGACTCACGTCTGAGCATCCCCAGCCCACTCGGGGTGAAATTGCAAAAAACACAGTTGATGGACAGAATGTAGAACAATGTCATACATTCACCCCAGTACAAGGATCTGGGCCTAAATCCATCGTTTTTTTGCACTCCACACCACCCTGGGTTAGACACTGGCTATATGCAAATCAGCTCTGACCCTGTGCCTCATGGGAACAGTCCAGTGCGAACTACCAAGCCATGTCTTTCCCAGACCGGAATCAAGCATCCAAGGACCGGTTTCTGGCTATCAGCCTTCATCAGCCTGGATAGCTTGACTCCAGTGGTGTGGAGAGCCTGGGACTCACGTCTGAGCATCCCCAGCCCACTCGGGGTGAAATTGCAAAAAACACAGTTGATGGACAGAATGTAGAACAATGTCATACATTCACCCCAGTACAAGGATCTGGGCCTAAATCCATCTTTTTTTGCACTCCACACCACCCTGGGTTAGACACTGGCTATATGCAAATCATCTCTGACCCTGTGCCTCATGGGAACAGTCCAGTGCGAACTACCAAGCCATGTCTTTCCCAGACCGGAATCAAGCATCCAAGGACCGGTTTCTGGCTATCAGCCTTCATCAGCCTGGATAGCTTGACTCCAGTGGTGTGGAGAGCCTGGGACTCACGTCTGAGCATCCCCAGCCCAATCGGGGTGAAATTGCAAAAAACACAGTTGATGGACAGAATGTAGAACAATGTCATACATTCACCCCAGAACAAGGATCTGGGCCTAAATCCATCTTTTTTTGCACTCCACACCACCCTGGGTTAGACACTGGCTATATGCAAATCAGCTCTGACCCTGTGCCTCATGGGAACAGTCCAGTGCGAACTACCAAGCCATGTCTTTCCCAGACCGGAATCAAGCATCCAAGGACCGGTTTCTGGCTATCAGCCTTCATCAGCCTGGATAGCTTGACTCCAGTGGTGTGGAGAGCCTGGGACTCACGTCTGAGCATCCCCAGCCCACTCGGGGTGAAATTGCAAAAAACACAGTTGATGGACAGAATGTAGAACAATGTCATACATTCACCCCAGTACAAGGATCTGGGCCTAAATCCATCGTTTTTTTGCACTCCACACCACCCTGGGTTAGACACTGGCTATATGCAAATCAGCTCTGACCCTGTGCCTCATGGGAACAGTCCAGTGCGAACTACCAAGCCATGTCTTTCCCAGACCGGAATCAAGCATCCAAGGACCGGTTTCTGGCTATCAGCCTTCATCAGCCTGGATAGCTTGACTCCAGTGGTGTGGAGAGCCTGGGACTCACGTCTGAGCATCCCCAGCCCACTCGGGGTGAAATTGCAAAAAACACAGTTGATGGACAGAATGTAGAACAATGTCATACATTCACCCCAGTACAAGGATCTGGGCCTAAATCCATCGTTTTTTTGCACTCCACACCACCCTGGGTTAGACACTGGCTATATGCAAATCAGCTCTGACCCTGTGCCTCATGGGAACAGTCCAGTGCGAACTACCAAGCCATGTCTTTCCCAGACCGGAATCAAGCATCCAAGGACCGGTTTCTGGCTATCAGCCTTCATCAGCCTGGATAGCTTGACTCCAGTGGTGTGGAGAGCCTGGGACTCACGACTGAGCATCGCCAGCCCACTCGGGGTGAAATTGCAAAAAACACAGTTGATGGACAGAATGTAGAACAATGTCATACATTCACCCCAGTACAAGGATCTGGGCCTAAATCCATCGTTTTTTTGCACTCCACACCACCCTGGGTTAGACACTGGCTATATGCAAATCAGCTCTGACCCTGTGCCTCATGGGAACAGTCCAGTGCGAACTACCAAGCCATGTCTTTCCCAGACCGGAATCAAGCATCCAAGGACCGGTTTTGGCTATCAGCCTTCATCAGCCTGGATAGCTTTGACTCCAGTGGTGTGGAGAGCCTGGGACTCACGTCTGAGCATCCCCAGCCCACTCGGGGTGAAATTGCAAAAAACACAGTTGATGGACAGAATGTAGAACAATGTCATACATTCACCCCAGTACAAGGATCTGGGCCTAAATCCATCGTTTTTTTGCACTCCACACCACCCTGGGTTAGACACTGGCTATATGCAAATCAGCTCTGACCCTGTGCCTCATGGGAACAGTCCAGTGCGAACTACCAAGCCATGTCTTTTCCAGACCGGAATCAAGCATCCAAGGACCGGTTTCTGGCTATCAGCCTTCATCAGCCTGGATAGCTTGACTCCAGTGGTGTGGAGAGCCTGGGACTCACGTCTGAGCATCCCCAGCCCACTCGGGGTGAAATTGCAAAAAACACAGTTGATGGACAGAATGTAGAACAATGTCATACATTCACCCCAGTACAAGGATGTGGGCCTAAATCCATCGTTTTTTTGCACTCCACACCACCCTGGGTTAGACACTGGCTATATGCAAATCAGCTCTGACCCTGTGCCTCATGGGAACAGTCCAGTGCGAACTACCAAGCCATGTCTTTCCCAGACCGGAATCAAGCATCCAAGGACCGGTTTCTGGCTATCAGCCTTCATCAGCCTGGATAGCTTGACTCCAGTGGTGTGGAGAGCCTGGGACTCACGTCTGAGCATCCCCAGCCCACTCGGGGTGAAATTGCAAAAAACACAGTTGATGGACAGAATGTAGAACAATGTCATACATTCACCCCAGTACAAGGATCTGGGCCTAAATCCATCGTTTTCTTGCACTCCACACCACCCTGGGTTAGACACTGGCTATATGCAAATCAGCTCTGACCCTGTGCCTCATGGGAACAGTCCAGTGCGAACTACCAAGCCATGTCTTTCCCAGACCGGAATCAAGCATCCAAGGACCGGTTTCTGGCTATCAGCCTTCATCAGCCTGGATAGCTTGACTCCAGTGGTGTGGAGAGCCTGGGACTCACGTCTGAGCATCCCCAGCCCACTCGGGGTGAAATTGCAAAAAACACAGTTGATGGACAGAATGTAGAACAATGTCATACATTCACCCCAGTACAAGGATCTGGGCCTAAATCCATCGTTTTTTTGCACTCCACACCACCCTGGGTTAGACACTGGCTATATGCAAATCAGCTCTGACCCTGTGCCTCATGGGAACAGTCCAGTGCGAACTACCAAGCCATGTCTTTCCCAGACCGGAATCAAGCATCCAAGGACCGGTTTCTGGCTATCAGCCTTCATCAGCCTGGACAGCTTGACTCCAGTGGTGTGGAGAGCCTGGGACTCACGTCTGAGCATCCCCAGCCCACTCGGGGTGAAATTGCAAAAAACACAGTTGATGGACAGAATGTAGAACAATGTCATACATTCACCCCAGTACAAGGATCTGGGCCTAAATCCATCTTTTTTTGCACTCCACACCACCCTGGGTTAGACACTGGCTATATGCAAATCATCTCTGACCCTGTGCCTCATGGGAACAGTCCAGTGCGAACTACCAAGCCATGTCTTTCCCAGACCAGAATCAAGCATCCAAGGACCGGTTTCTGGCTATCAGCCATCATCAGCCTGGATAGCTTGACTCCAGTGGTGTGGAGAGCCTGGGACTCACGTCTGAGCATCCCCAGCCCACTCGGGGTGAAATTGCAAAAAACACAGTTGATGGACAGAATGTAGAACAATGTCATACATTCACCCCAGTACCAGGATCTGGGCCTAAATCCATCGTTTTTTTTGCACTCCACACCACCCTGTGTTAGACACTGGTTATATGCAAATCAGCTCTGACCCTCTGCCTCATGGGAACAGTCCAGTGCGAACTACCAAGCCATGTCTTTCCCAGACTGGAATCAAGCATCCAAGGACCGGTTTCTGGCTATCAGCCTTCATCAGCCTGGATAGCTTGACTCCAGTGGTGTGGAGAGCCTGGGACTCACGTCTGAGCATCCCCAGCCCACTCGGGGTGAAATTGCAAAAAACACAGTTGATGGACAGAATGTAGAACAATGTCATACACTCCCCCCCGTACCAGGATCTGGGCCTAAATCCATCGTTTTTTTGCACTCCACACCACCCTGTGTTAGACACTGGTTATATGCAAATCAGCTCTGACCCTCTGCCTCATGGGAACAGTCCAGTGCGAACTACCAAGCCATGTCTTTCCCAGACTGGAATCAAGCATCCAAGCACCGGTTTCTGGCTATCAGCCTTCATCAGCCTGGATAGCTTGACTCCAGTGGTGTGGAGAGCCTGGGACTCACGTCTGAGCATCCCCAGCCCACTCGGGGTGAAATTGCAAAAAACACAGTTGATGGACAGAATGTAGAACAATGTCATACATTCACCCCAGTACAAGGATCTGGGCCTAAATCCATCGTTTTTTTGCACTCCACACCCCCCTGGGTTAGACACTGGCTATATGCAAATCAGCTCTGACCCTGTGCCTCATGGGAACAGTCCAGTGCGAACTACCAAGCCATGTCTTTCCCAGACCGGAATCAAGCATCCAAGGACCGGTTTCTGGCTATCAGCCTTCATCAGCCTGGATAGCTTGACTCCAGTGGTGTGGAGAGCCTGGGACTCACGTCTGAGCATCCCCAGCCCACTCGGGGTGAAATTGCAAAAACACAGTTGATGGACAGAATGTAGAACAATGTCATACATTCACCCCATTACAAGGATCTGGGCCTAAATCCATCGTTTTTTTGCACTCCACACCACCCTGGGTTAGACACAGGCTATATGCAAATCAGCTCTGACCCTGTGCCTCATGGGAACAGTCCAGTGCGAACTACCAAGCCATGTCTTTGCCAGACCGGAATCAAGCATCCAAGGACCGGTTTCTGGCTATCAGCCTTCATCAGCCTGGATAGCTTGACTCCAGTGGTGTGGAGAGCCTGGGACTCACGTCTGAACATCCCCAGCCCACTCGGGGTGAAATTGCAAAAAACACAGTTGATGGACAGAATGTAGAACAATGTCATACATTCACCCCAGTACAAGGATCTGGGCCTAAATCCATCGTTTTTTTGCACTCCACACCACCCTGGGTTAGACACTGGCTATATGCAAATCAGCTCTGACCCTGTGCCTCATGGGAACAGTCCAGTGCGAACTACCAAGCCATGTCTTTCCCAGACCGGAATCAAGCATCCAAGGACCGGTTTCTGGCTATCAGCCTTCATCAGCCTGGATAGCTTGACTCCAGTGGTGTGGAGAGCCTGGGACTCACGACTGAGCATTGCCAGCCCACTCGGGGTGAAATTGCAAAAAACACAGTTGATGGACAGAATGTAGAACAATGTCATACATTCACCCCAGTACAAGGATCTGGGCCTAAATCCATCTTTTTTTGCACTCCACACCACCCTGGGTTAGACACTGGCTATATGCAAATCATCTCTGACCCTGTGCCTCATGGGAACAGTCCAGTGCGAACTACCAAGCCATGTCTTTCCCAGACCAGAATCAAGCATCCAAGGACCGGTTTCTGGCTATCAGCCATCATCAGCCTGGATAGCTTGACTCCAGTGGTGTGGAGAGCCTGGGACTCACGTCTGAGCATCCCCAGCCCACTCGGGGTGAAATTGCAAAAAACACAGTTGATGGACAGAATGTAGAACAATGTCATACATTCACCCCAGTACCAGGATCTGGGCCTAAATCCATCGTTTTTTTTGCACTCCACACCACCCTGTGTTAGACACTGGTTATATGCAAATCAGCTCTGACCCTCTGCCTCATGGGAACAGTCCAGTGCGAACTACCAAGCCATGTCTTTCCCAGACTGGAATCAAGCATCCAAGGACCGGTTTCTGGCTATCAGCCTTCATCAGCCTGGATAGCTTGACTCCAGTGGTGTGGAGAGCCTGGGACTCACGTCTGAGCATCCCCAGCCCACTCGGGGTGAAATTGCAAAAAACACAGTTGATGGACAGAATGTAGAACAATGTCATACACTCCCCCCCGTACCAGGATCTGGGCCTAAATCCATCGTTTTTTTGCACTCCACACCACCCTGTGTTAGACACTGGTTATATGCAAATCAGCTCTGACCCTCTGCCTCATGGGAACAGTCCAGTGCGAACTACCAAGCCATGTCTTTCCCAGACTGGAATCAAGCATCCAAGCACCGGTTTCTGGCTATCAGCCTTCATCAGCCTGGATAGCTTGACTCCAGTGGTGTGGAGAGCCTGGGACTCACGTCTGAGCATCCCCAGCCCACTCGGGGTGAAATTGCAAAAAACACAGTTGATGGACAGAATGTAGAACAATGTCATACATTCACCCCAGTACAAGGATCTGGGCCTAAATCCATCGTTTTTTTGCACTCCACACCCCCCTGGGTTAGACACTGGCTATATGCAAATCAGCTCTGACCCTGTGCCTCATGGGAACAGTCCAGTGCGAACTACCAAGCCATGTCTTTCCCAGACCGGAATCAAGCATCCAAGGACCGGTTTCTGGCTATCAGCCTTCATCAGCCTGGATAGCTTGACTCCAGTGGTGTGGAGAGCCTGGGACTCACGTCTGAGCATCCCCAGCCCACTCGGGGTGAAATTGCAAAAACACAGTTGATGGACAGAATGTAGAACAATGTCATACATTCACCCCAGTACAAGGATCTGGGCCTAAATCCATCGTTTTTTTGCACTCCACACCACCCTGGGTTAGACACAGGCTATATGCAAATCAGCTCTGACCCTGTGCCTCATGGGAACAGTCCAGTGCGAACTACCAAGCCATGTCTTTGCCAGACCGGAATCAAGCATCCAAGGACCGGTTTCTGGCTATCAGCCTTCATCAGCCTGGATAGCTTGACTCCAGTGGTGTGGAGAGCCTGGGACTCACGTCTGAACATCCCCAGCCCACTCGGGGTGAAATTGCAAAAAACACAGTTGATGGACAGAATGTAGAACAATGTCATACATTCACCCCAGTACAAGGATCTGGGCCTAAATCCATCGTTTTTTTGCACTCCACACCACCCTGGGTTAGACACTGGCTATATGCAAATCAGCTCTGACCCTGTGCCTCATGGGAACAGTCCAGTGCGAACTACCAAGCCATGTCTTTCCCAGACCGGAATCAAGCATCCAAGGACCGGTTTCTGGCTATCAGCCTTCATCAGCCTGGATAACTTGACTCCAGTGGTGTGGAGAGCCTGGGACTCACGTCTGAGCATCCCCAGCCCACTCGGGGTGAAATTGCAAAAAACACAGTTGATGGACAGAATGTAGAACAATGTCATACATTCACCCCAGTACAAGGATCTGGGCCTAAAACCATCGGTTTTTTGCACTCCACACCACCCTGGGTTAGACACTGGCTATATGCAAATCAGCTCTGACCCTGTGCCTCATCGGAACAGTCCAGTGCGAACTACCAAGCTATGTCTTTCCCAGACCGGAATCAAGCATCCAAGGACCGGTTTCTGGCTATCAGCCTTCATCAGCCTGGACAGCTTGACTCCAGTGGTGTGGAGAGCCTGGGACTCACGTCTGAGCATCCCCAGCCCACTCGGGGTGAAATTGCAAAAAACACAGTTGATGGACAGAATGTAGAACAATGTCATACATTCACCCCAGTACAAGGATCTGGGCCTAAATCCATCTTTTTTTGCACTCCACACCATCCTGGGTTAGACACTGGCTATATGCAAATCAGCTCTGACCCTGTGCCTCATGGGAACAGTCCAGTGCGAACTACCAAGCCATGTCTTTCCCAGACTGGAATCAAGCATCCAAGCACCGGTTTCTGGCTATCAGCCTTCATCAGCCTGGATAGCTTGACTCCAGTGGTGTGGAGAGCCTGGGACTCACGTCTGAGCATCCCCAGCCCACTCGGGGTGAAATTGCAAAAAACACAGTTGATGGACAGAATGTAGAACAATGTCATACATTCACCCCAGTACAAGGATCTGGGCCTAAATCCATCGTTTTTTTGCACTCCACACCCCCCTGGGTTAGACACTGGCTATATGCAAATCAGCTCTGACCCTGTGCCTCATGGGAACAGTCCAGTGCGAACTACCAAGCCATGTCTTTCCCAGACCGGAATCAAGCATCCAAGGACCGGTTTCTGGCTATCAGCCTTCATCAGCCTGGATAGCTTGACTCCAGTGGTGTGGAGAGCCTGGGACTCACGTCTGAGCATCCCCAGCCCACTCGGGGTGAAATTGCAAAAACACAGTTGATGGACAGAATGTAGAACAATGTCATACATTCACCCCAGTACAAGGATCTGGGCCTAAATCCATCGTTTTTTTGCACTCCACACCACCCTGGGTTAGACACAGGCTATATGCAAATCAGCTCTGACCCTGTGCCTCATGGGAACAGTCCAGTGCGAACTACCAAGCCATGTCTTTGCCAGACCGGAATCAAGCATCCAAGGACCGGTTTCTGGCTATCAGCCTTCATCAGCCTGGATAGCTTGACTCCAGTGGTGTGGAGAGCCTGGGACTCACGTCTGAACATCCCCAGCCCACTCGGGGTGAAATTGCAAAAAACACAGTTGATGGACAGAATGTAGAACAATGTCATACATTCACCCCAGTACAAGGATCTGGGCCTAAATCCATCGTTTTTTTGCACTCCACACCACCCTGGGTTAGACACTGGCTATATGCAAATCAGCTCTGACCCTGTGCCTCATGGGAACAGTCCAGCGCGAACTACCAAGCCATGTCTTTCCCAGACCGGAATCAAGCATCCAAGGACCGGTTTCTGGCTATCAGCCTTCATCAGCCTGGATAGCTTGACTCCAGTGGTGTGGAGAGCCTGGGACTCACGTCTGAGCATCCCCAGCCCACTCGGGGTGAAATTGCAAAAAACACAGTTGATGGACAGAATGTAGAACAATGTCATACATTCACCCCAGTACAAGGATCTGGGCCTAAAACCATCGGTTTTTTGCACTCCACACCACCCTGGGTTAGACACTGGCTATATGCAAATCAGCTCTGACCCTGTGCCTCATCGGAACAGTCCAGTGCGAACTACCAAGCTATGTCTTTCCCAGACCGGAATCAAGCATCCAAGGACCGGTTTCTGGCTATCAGCCTTCATCAGCCTGGATAGCTTGACTCCAGTGGTGTGGAGAGCCTGGGACTCACGTCTGAGCATCACCAGCCCAATCGGGGTGAAATTGCAAAAAACACAGTTGATGGACAGAATGTAGAACAATGTCATACATTCACCCCAGAACAAGGATCTGGGCCTAAATCCATCTTTTTTTGCACTCCACACCATCCTGGGTTAGACACTGGCTATATGCAAATCAGCTCTGACCCTGTGCCTCATGGGAACAGTCCAGTGCGAACTACCAAGCCATGTCTTTCCCAGACCGGAATCAAGCATCCAAGGACCGGTTTCTGGCTATCAGCCTTCATCAGCCTGGATAGCTTGACTCCAGTGGTGTGGAGAGCCTGGGACTCACGTCTGAGCATCCCCAGCCCACTCGGGGTGAAATTGCAAAAAACACAGTTGATGGACAGAATGTAGAACAATGTCATACATTCACCCCAGTACAAGGATCTGGGCCTAAATCCATCGTTTTTTTGCACTCCACACCACCCTGGGTTAGACACTGGCTATATGCAAATCAGCTCTGACCCTGTGCCTCATGGGAACAGTCCAGTGCGAACTACCAAGCCATGTCTTTCCCAGACCGGAATCAAGCATCCAAGGACCGGTTTCTGGCTATCAGCCTTCATCAGCCTGGATAGCTTGACTCCAGTGGTGTGGAGAGCCTGGGACTCACGTCTGAGCATCCCCAGCCCACTCGGGGTGAAATTGCAAAAAACACAGTTGATGGACAGAATGTAGAACAATGTCATACATTCACCCCAGTACAAGGATCTGGGCCTAAATCCATCGTTTTTTTGCACTCCACACCACCCTGGGTTAGACACTGGCTATATGCAAATCAGCTCTGACCCTGTGCCTCATGGGAACAGTCCAGTGCGAACTACCAAGCCATGTCTTTCCCAGACCGGAATCAAGCATCCAAGGACCGGTTTCTGGCTATCAGCCTTCATCAGCCTGGATAGCTTGACTCCAGTGGTGTGGAGAGCCTGGGACTCACGTCTGAGCATCGCCAGCCCACTCGGTGTGAAATTGCAAAAAACACAGTTGATGGACAGAATGTAGAACAATGTCATACATTCACCCCAGTACAAGGATCTGGGCCTAAATCCATCGTTTTTTTGCACTCCACACCACCCTGGGTTAGACACTGGCTATATGCAAATCAGCTCTGACCCTGTGCCTCATGGGAACAGTCCAGTGCGAACTACCAAGCCATGTCTTTCCCAGACCGGAATCAAGCATCCAAGGACCGGTTTTGGCTATCAGCCTTCATCAGCCTGGATAGCTTGACTCCAGTGGTGTGGAGAGCCTGGGACTCACGTCTGAGCATCCCCAGCCCACTCGGGGTGAAATTGCAAAAAACACAGTTGATGGACAGAATGTAGAACAATGTCATACATACACCCCAGTACAAGGATCTGGGCCTAAATCCATCGTTTTTTTGCACTCCACACCACCCTGGGTTAGACACTGGCTATATGCAAATCAGCTCTGACCCTGTGCCTCATGGGAACAGTCCAGTGCGAACTACCAAGCCATGTCTTTTCCAGACCGGAATCAAGCATCCAAGGACCGGTTTCTGGCTATCAGCCTTCATCAGCCTGGATAGCTTGACTCCAGTGGTGTGGAGAGCCTGGGTCTCACGTCTGAGCATCCCCAGCCCACTCGGGGTGAAATTGCAAAAAACACAGTTGATGGACAGAATGTAGAACAATGTCATACATTCACCCCAGTACAAGGATGTGGGCCTAAATCCATCGTTTTTTTGCACTCCACACCACCCTGGGTTAGACACTGGCTATATGCAAATCAGCTCTGACCCTGTGCCTCATGGGAACAGTCCAGTGCGAACTACCAAGCCATGTCTTTCCCAGACCGGAATCAAGCATCCAAGGACCGGTTTCTGGCTATCAGCCTTCATCAGCCTGGATAGCTTGACTCCAGTGGTGTGGAGAGCCTGGGACTCACGTCTGAGCATCCCCAGCCCACTCGGGGTGAAATTGCAAAAAACACAGTTGATGGACAGAATGTAGAACAATGTCATACATTCACCCCAGTACAAGGATCTGGGCCTAAATCCATCGTTTTCTTGCACTCCACACCACCCTGGGTTAGACACTGGCTATATGCAAATCAGCTCTGACCCTGTGCCTCATGGGAACAGTCCAGTGCGAACTACCAAGCCATGTCTTTCCCAGACCGGAATCAAGCATCCAAGGACCGGTTTCTGGCTATCAGCCTTCATCAGCCTGGATAGCTTGACTCCAGTGGTGTGGAGAGCCTGGGACTCACGTCTGAGCATCCCCAGCCCACTCGGGGTGAAATTGCAAAAAACACAGTTGATGGACAGAATGTAGAACAATGTCATACATTCACCCCAGTACAAGGATCTGGGCCTAAATCCATCGTTTTTTTGCACTCCACACCACCCTGGGTTAGACACTGGCTATATGCAAATCAGCTCTGACCCTGTGCCTCATGGGAACAGTCCAGTGCGAACTACCAAGCCATGTCTTTCCCAGACCGGAATCAAGCATCCAAGGACCGGTTTCTGGCTATCAGCCTTCATCAGCCTGGACAGCTTGACTCCAGTGGTGTGGAGAGCCTGGGACTCACGTCTGAGCATCCCCAGCCCACTCGGGGTGAAATTGCAAAAAACACAGTTGATGGACAGAATGTAGAACAATGTCATACATTCACCCCAGTACAAGGATCTGGGCCTAAATCCATCTTTTTTTGCACTCCACACCATCCTGGGTTAGACACTGGCTATATGCAAATCAGCTCTGACCCTGTGCCTCATGGGAACAGTCCAGTGCGAACTACCAAGCCATGTCTTTCCCAGACCGGAATCAAGCATCCAAGGACCGGTTTCTGGCTATCAGCCTTCATCAGCCTGGATAGCTTGACTCCAGTGGTGTGGAGAGCCTGGGACTCACGTCTGAGCATCCCCAGCCCACTCGGGGTGAAATTGCAAAAAACACAGTTGATGGACAGAATGTAGAACAATGTCATACATTCACCCCAGTACAAGGATCTGGGCCTAAATCCATCGTTTTTTTGCACTCCACACCACCCTGGGTTAGACACTGGCTATATGCAAATCAGCTCTGTCCCTGTGCCTCATGGGAACAGTCCAGTGCGAACTACCAAGCCATGTCTTTCCCAGACCGGAATCAAGCATCCAAGGACCGGTTTCTGGCTATCAGCCTTCATCAGCCTGGATAGCTTGACTCCAGTGGTGTGGAGAGCCTGGGACTCACGTCTGAGCATCCCCAGCCCACTCGGGGTGAAATTGCAAAAAACACAGTTGATGGACAGAATGTAGAACAATGTCATACATTCACCCCAGTACAAGGGTCTGGGCCTAAATCCATCTTTTTTTGCACTCCACACCACCCTGGGTTAGACACTGGCTATATGCAAATCATCTCTGACCCTGTGCCTCATGGGAACAGTCCAGTGCGAACTACCAAGCCATGTCTTTCCCAGACCGGAATCAAGCATCCAAGGACCGGTTTCTGGCTATCAGCCTTCATCAGCCTGGATAGCTTGACTCCAGTGGTGTGGAGAGCCTGGGACTCACGTCTGAGCATCCCCAGCCCAATCGGGGTGAAATTGCAAAAAACACAGTTGATGGACAGAATGTAGAACAATGTCATACATTCACCCCAGAACAAGGATCTGGGCCTAAATCCATCTTTTTTTGCACTCCACACCACCCTGGGTTAGACACTGGCTATATGCAAATCAGCTCTGACCCTGTGCCTCATGGGAACAGTCCAGTGCGAACTACCAAGCCATGTCTTTCCCAGACCGGAATCAAGCATCCAAGGACCGGTTTCTGGCTATCAGCCTTCATCAGCCTGGATAGCTTGACTCCAGTGGTGTGGAGAGCCTGGGACTCACGTCTGAGCATCCCCAGCCCACTCGGGGTGAAATTGCAAAAAACACAGTTGATGGACAGAATGTAGAACAATGTCATACATTCACCCCAGTACAAGGATCTGGGCCTAAATCCATCGTTTTTTTGCACTCCACACCACCCTGGGTTAGACACTGGCTATATGCAAATCAGCTCTGACCCTGTGCCTCATGGGAACAGTCCAGTGCGAACTACCAAGCCATGTCTTTCCCAGACCGGAATCAAGCATCCAAGGACCGGGTTCTGGCTATCAGCCTTCATCAGCCTGGATAGCTTGACTCCAGTGGTGTGGAGAGCCTGGGACTCACGTCTGAGCATCCCCAGCCCACTCGGGGTGAAATTGCAAAAAACACAGTTGATGGACAGAATGTAGAACAATGTCATACATTCACCCCAGTACAAGGATCTGGGCCTAAATCCATCGTTTTTTTGCACTCCACACCACCCTGGGTTAGACACTGGCTATATGCAAATCAGCTCTGACCCTGTGCCTCATGGGAACAGTCCAGTGCGAACTACCAAGCCATGTCTTTCCCAGACCGGAATCAAGCATCCAAGGACCGGTTTCTGGCTATCAGCCTTCATCAGCCTGGATAGCTTGACTCCAGTGGTGTGGAGAGCCTGGGACTCACGACTGAGCATCGCCAGCCCACTCGGGGTGAAATTGCAAAAAACACAGTTGATGGACAGAATGTAGAACAATGTCATACATTCACCCCAGTACAAGGATCTGGGCCTAAATCCATCGTTTTTTTGCACTCCACACCACCCTGGGTTAGACACTGGCTATATGCAAATCAGCTCTGACCCTGTGCCTCATGGGAACAGTCCAGTGCGAACTACCAAGCCATGTCTTTCCCAGACCGGAATCAAGCATCCAAGGACCGGTTTTGGCTATCAGCCTTCATCAGCCTGGATAGCTTTGACTCCAGTGGTGTGGAGAGCCTGGGACTCACGTCTGAGCATCCCCAGCCCACTCGGGGTGAAATTGCAAAAAACACAGTTGATGGACAGAATGTAGAACAATGTCATACATTCACCCCAGTACAAGGATCTGGGCCTAAATCCATCGTTTTTTTGCACTCCACACCACCCTGGGTTAGACACTGGCTATATGCAAATCAGCTCTGACCCTGTGCCTCATGGGAACAGTCCAGTGCGAACTACCAAGCCATGTCTTTTCCAGACCGGAATCAAGCATCCAAGGACCGGTTTCTGGCTATCAGCCTTCATCAGCCTGGATAGCTTGACTCCAGTGGTGTGGAGAGCCTGGGACTCACGTCTGAGCATCCCCAGCCCACTCGGGGTGAAATTGCAAAAAACACAGTTGATGGACAGAATGTAGAACAATGTCATACATTCACCCCAGTACAAGGATGTGGGCCTAAATCCATCGTTTTTTTGCACTCCACACCACCCTGGGTTAGACACTGGCTATATGCAAATCAGCTCTGACCCTGTGCCTCATGGGAACAGTCCAGTGCGAACTACCAAGCCATGTCTTTCCCAGACCGGAATCAAGCATCCAAGGACCGGTTTCTGGCTATCAGCCTTCATCAGCCTGGATAGCTTGACTCCAGTGGTGTGGAGAGCCTGGGACTCACGTCTGAGCATCCCCAGCCCACTCGGGGTGAAATTGCAAAAAACACAGTTGATGGACAGAATGTAGAACAATGTCATACATTCACCCCAGAACAAGGATCTGGGCCTAAATCCATCATTTTTTTGCACTCCACACCACCCTGGGTTGGACACTGGCTATATGCAAATCAGCTCTGACCCTGTGCCTCATGGGAACAGTCCAGTGCGAACTACCAAGCCATGTCTTTCCCAGACCGGAATCAAGCATCCAAGGACCGGTTTCTGGCTATCAGCCTTCATCAGCCTGGATAGCTTGACTCCAGTGGTGTGGAGAGCCTGGGACTCACGTCTGAGCATCCCCAGCCCACTCGGGTTGAAATTGCAAAGAACACAGTTGATGGACAGAATGTAGAACAATGTCATACATTCACCCCAGTACAAGGATCTGGGCCTAAATCCATCGGTTTTTTGCACTCCACACCACCCTGGGTTAGACACTGGCTATATGCAAATCAGCTCTGACCCTGTGCCTCATGGGAACAGTCCAGTGCGAACTACCAAGCCATGTCTGTCCCAGACCGGAATCAAGCATCCAAGGACCGGTTTTGGCTATCAGCCTGGATAGCTTGACTCCAGTGGTGTGGAGAGCCTGGGACTCACGTCTGAGCATCCCCAGCCAACTCGGGGTGAAATTGCAAAAAACACAGTTGATGGACAGAATGTAGAACAATGTCATACATTCACCCCAGTACAAGGATCTGGGCCTAAATCCATTGTTTTTTTGCACTCCACACCACCCTGGGTTAGACACTGGCTATATGCAAATCAGCTCTGACCCTGTGCCTCATGGGAACAGTCTAGTGCGTACTACCAAGCCATGTCTTTCCCAGACCGGAATCAAGCATCCAAGGACCGGTTTCTGGCTATCAGCCTTCATCAGCCTGGATAGCTTGACTCCAGTGGTGTGGAGAGCCTGGGACTCACGTCTGAGCATCCCCAGCCCACTTGGGGTGAAATTGCAAAAAACACAGTTGATGGACAGAATGTAGAACAATGTCATACATTCACCCCAGTACAAGGATCTGGGCCTAAATCCATCGTTTTTTTGCACTCCACACCACCCTGTGTTAGACACTGGTTATATGCAAATCAGATCTGGCCCTGTGCCTCATGGGAACAGTCCAGTGCGAACTACCAAGCCATGTCTTTCCCAGACCGGAATCAAGCATCCAAGGACCGGTTTCTGGCTATCAGCCTTTATCAGCCTGGATAGCTTGACTCCAGTGGTGTGGAGAGCCTGGGACTCACGTCTGAGCATCCCCAGCCCACTCGGGGTGAAATTGCAAAAAACACAGTTGATGGACAGAATGTAGAACAATGTCATACATTCACCCCAGTACAAGGATCTGGGCCTAAATCCATCGTTTTTTTGCACTCCACACCACCCTGGGTTAGACACTGGCTATATGCAAATCATCTCTGACCCTGTGCCTCATGGGAACAGTCCAGTGCGAACTACCAAGCCATGTCTTTCCCAGACCGGAATCAAGCATCCAAGGACCGGTTTCTGGCTATCAGCCTTCATCAGCCTGGATAGCTTGACTCCAGTGGTGTGGAGAGTCTGGGACTCACGTCTGAGCATCCCCAGCCCACTCGGGGTGAAATTGCAAAAAACACAGTTGATGGACAGAATGTAGAACAATGTCATACATTCACCCCAGTACAAGGATCTGGGCCTAAATCCATCGTTTTTTTGCACTCCACACCACCCTGGGTTAGACACTGGCTATATGCAAATCAGCTCTGACCCTGTGCCTCATGGGAACAGTCCAGTGCGAACTACCAAGCTATGTCTTTCCCAGACCGGAATCAAGCATCCAAGGACCGGTTTCTGGCTAACAGCCTTCATCAGCCTGGATAGCTTGACTCCAGTGGTGTGGAGAGCCTGGGACTCACGTCTGAGCATCCCCAGCCCACTCGGGGTGAAATTGCAAAAAACACAGTTGATGGACAGAATGTAGAACAATGTCATACATTCACCCCAGTACAAGGATGTGGGCCTAAATCCATTGTTTTTTTGCACTCCACACCACCCTGGGTTAGACACTGGCTATATGCAAATCAGCTCTGACCCTGTGCCTCATGGGAACAGTCCAGTGCGAACTACCAAGCCATGTCTTTCCCAGACCGGAATCAAGCATCCAAGGACCGGTTTCTGGCTATCAGCCTTCATCAGCCTGGATAGCTTGACTCCAGTGGTGTGGAGAGCCTGGGACTCACGTCTGAGCATCCCCAGCCCAATCGGGGTGAAATTGCAAAAAACACAGTTGATGGACAGAATGTAGAACAATGTCATACATTCACCCCAGAACAAGGATCTGGGCCTAAATTCATCGTTTTTTTGCACTCCACACCACCCTGGGTTGGACACTGGCTATATGCAAATCAGCTCTGACCCTGTGCCTCATGGGAACAGTCCAGTGCGAACTACCAAGCCATGTCTTTCCCAGACCGGAATCAAGCATCCAAGGACCGGTTTCTGGCTATCAGCCTTCATCAGCCTGGATAGCTTGACTCCAGTGGTGTGGAGAGCCTGTGACTCACGTCTGAGCATCCCCAGCCCACTCGGGGTGAAATTGCAAAAAACACAGTTGATGGACAGAATGTAGAACAATGTCATACATTCACCCCAGTACAAGGATCTGGGCCTAAATCCATCGTTTTTTTGCACTCCACACCACCCTGTGTTAGACACTGGTTATATGCAAATCAGCTCTGACCCTGTGCCTCATGGGAACAGTCCAGTGCGAACTACCAAGCCATGTCTTTCCAAGACCGGAATCAAGCATCCAAGGACCGGTTTCTGGCTATCAGCCTTATCAGCCTGGATAGCTTGACTTCAGTGGTGTGGAGAGCCTGGGACTCACGTCTGAGCATCCCCAGCCCACTCGGGGTGAAATTGCAAAAAACACAGTTGATGGACAGAATGTAGAACAATGTCATACATTCACCCCAGTACAAGGATGTGGGCCTAAATCCATCGTTTTTTTGCACTCCACACCACCCTGGGTTAGACACTGGCTATATGCAAATCATCTCTGACCCTGTGCCTCATGGGAACAGTCCAGTGCGAACTACCAAGCCATGTCTTTCCCAGACCGGAATCAAGCATCCAAGGACCGGTTTCTGGCTATCAGCCTTCATCAGCCTGGATAGCTTGACTCCAGTGGTGTGGAGAGCCTGGGACTCACGTCTGAGCATCCCCAGCCCACTCGGGGTGAAATTGCAAAAAACACAGTTGATGGACAGAATGTAGAACAATGTCATACATTCACCCCAGTACAAGGATGTGGGCCTAAATCCATTGTTTTTTTGCACTCCATACCACCCTGGGTTAGACACTGGCTATATGCAAATCAGCTCTGACCCTGTGCCTCATGGGAACAGTCCAGTGCGAACTACCAAGCCATGTCTTTCCCAGACCGGAATCAAGCATCCAAGGACCGGTTTCTGGCTATCAGCCTTCATCAGCCTGGATAGCTTGACTCCAGTGGTGTGGAGAGCATGGGACTCACGTCTGAGCATCCCCAGCTCAATCGGGGTGAAATTGCAAAAAACACAGTTAATGGACAGAATGTAGAACAATGTCATACATTCACCCCAGAACAAGGATCTGGGCCTAAATCCATCGTTTTTTTGCACTCCACACCACCCTGTGTTAGACACTGGTTATATGCAAATCAGCTCTGACCCTGTGCCTCATGGGAACAGTCCAGTGCGAACTACCAAGCCATGTCTTTCCCAGACCGTAATCAAGCATCCAAGGACCGGTTTCTGGCTATCAGCCTTCATCAGCCTGGATAGCTTGACTCCAGTGGTGTGGAGAGCCTGGGACTCACGTCTGAGCATCCCCAGCCCACTCGGGGTGAAATTGAAAAATACACAGTTGATGGACAGAATGTAGAACAATGTCATACATTCACCCCAGTACAAGGATCTGGGCCTAAATCCATCGTTTTTTTGCACTCCACACCACCCTGGGTTAGACACTGGCTATATGCAAATCATCTCTGACCCTGTGCCTCATGGGAACAGTCCAGTGCGAACTACCAAGCCATGTCTTTCCCAGACCGGTATCAAGCATCCAAGGACCGGTTTCTGGCTATCAGCCTTCATCAGTCTGGATAGCTTGACTCCAGTGGTGTGGAGAGCCTGGGACTCACGTCTGAGCATCCCCAGCCCACTCGGGGTGAAATTGCAAAAAACACAGTTGATGGACAGAATGTAGAACAATGTCATACATTCACCCCAGTACAAGGATCTGGGCCTAAATCCATCGTTTTTTAGCACTCCACACCACCCTGTGTTAGACACTGGTTATATGCAAATCAGCTCTGACCCTCTGCCTCATGGGAACAGTCCAGTGCGAACTACCAAGCCATGTCTTTCCCAGACCAGAATCAAGCATCCAAGGACCGGTTTCTGGCTATCAGCCTTCATCAGCCTGAAAAGCTTGACTCCAGTGGTGTGGAGAGCCTGGGACTCACGTCTGAGCATCCCCAGCCCACTCGGGTGAAATTTCAAAAAACACAGTTGATGGACAGAATGTAGAACAATGTCATACATTCACCCCAGTACAAGCATCTGGGCCTAAATCCATCGTTTTTTTGCACTCCACACCACCCGGGGTTAGACACTGGCTATATGCAAATCAGCTCTGACCCTGTGCCTCATGGGAACAGTCCAGTGCGAACTACCAAGCCATATCTATCCCAGATGGGAATCAAGCATACAAGGACCGGTTTCTGGCTATCAGCCTTCATCAGCCTGGATAGCTTGACTCCAGTGGTGTGGAGAGCCTAGGACTCACGTCTGAGCATCCCCAGCCCACTCGGGGTGAAATTGCAAAAAACACAGTTGATGGACAGAATGTAGAACAATGTCATACATTCACCCCAGTACAAGGATCTGGGCCTAAATCCATCGTTTTTTTGCACTCCACACCACCCTGGGTTAGACACTGGCTATATGCAAATCAGCTCTGACCCTGTGCCTCATGGGAACAGTCCAGTGCGAACTACCAAGCCATGTCTTTCCCAGACCGGAATCAAGCATCCAAGGACCGGTTTCTGGCTATCAGCCTTCATCAGCCTGGATAGCTTGACTCCAGTGGTGTGGAGAGCCTGGGACTCACGTCTGAGCATCCCCAGCCCAAGTGGGGTGAAATTGCAAAAAACACAGTTGATGGACAGAATGTAGAACAATGTCATACATTCACCCCAGAACAAGGATCTGGGCCTAAATCCATCGTTTTTTTGCACTCCACACCACCCTGGGTTAGACACTGGCTATATGCAAATCAGCTCTGACCCTGTGCCTCATGGGAACAGTCCAGTGCAAACTACCAAGCCATGTGTTTCCCAGACCGGAATCAAGCATCCAAGGACCGGTTTCTGGCTATCAGCCTTCATCAGCCTGGATAGCTTGACTCCAGTGGTGTGGAGAGCCTGGGACTCACGTATGAGCATCCCCAGCCCACTCGGGGTGAAATTGCAAAAAACACAGTTATGGACAGAATGTAGAACAATGTCATACATTCACCCCAGTACAAGGATCTGGGCCTAAATCCATCGTTTTTTTTGCACTCCACACCACCCTGGGTTAGACACTGGCTATATGCAAATCAGCTCTGACCCTGTGCCTCATGGGAACAGTCCAGTGCGAACTACCAAGCCATGTCTTTCCCAGACCGGAATCAAGCATCCAAGGACCGGTTTCTGGCTATCAGCCTTCATCAGCCTGGATAGCTTGACTCCAGTGGTGTGGAGAGCCTGGGACTCACGTCTGAGCATCCCCAGCCCACTCGGGGTGAAATTGCAAAAAATACAGTTGATGGATAGAATGTAGAACAATGTCATACATTCACCCCAGAACAAGGATCTGGGCCTAAATCCATCGTTTTTTTGCACTCCACACCACCCTGTGTTAGACACTGGTTATATGCAAATCAGCTCTGACCCTGTGCCTCATGGGAACAGTCCAGTGCGAACTACCAAGCCATGTCTTTCCCAGACCGGAATCAAGCATCCAAGGACCGGTTTCTGGCTATCAGCCTTCATCAGCCTGGATAGCTTGACTCCAGTGGTGTGGAGAGCCTGGGACTCACGTCTGAGCATCCCCAGCCCACTCTGGGTGAAATTGCAAAAAACACAGTTGATGGACAGAATGTAGAACAATGTCATACATTCACCCCAGTACAAGGATCTGGGCCTAAATCCATCGTTTTTTTGCACTCCACACCACCCTGGGTTAGACACTGGCTATATGCAAATCATCTCTGACCCTGTGCCTCATGGGAACAGTCCAGTGCGAACTACCAAGCCATGTCTTTCCCAGACCGGAATCAAGCATCCAAGGACCGGTTTCTGGCTATCAGCCTTCATCAGCCTGGATAGCTTGACTCCAGTGGTGTGGAGAGCCTGGGACTCACGTCTGAGCATCCCCAGCCCACTCGGGGTGAAATTGCAAAAAACACAGTTGATGGACAGAATGTAGAACAATGTCATACATTCACCCCAGTACAAGGATCTGGGCCTAAATCCATCGTTTTTTTGCTCTCCACACCACCCTGTGTTAGACACTGGTTATATGCAAATCAGCTCTGACCCTGTGCCTCATGGGAACAGTCCAGTGCGAACTACCAAGCCATGTCTTTCCCAGACCAGAATCAAGCATCCAAGGACCGGTTTCTGGCTATCAGCCTTCATCAGCCTGGATAGCTTGACTCCAGTGGTGTGGAGAGCCTGGGACTCACGTCTGAGCATCCCCAGCCCACTCGGGGTGAAATTGCAAAAAACACAGTTGATGGACAGAATGTAGAACAATGTCATACATTCACCCCAGTACAAGGATCTGGGCCTAAATCCATCGTTTTTTTGCACTCCACACCACCCTGGGTTAGACACTGGCTATATGCAAATCATCTCTGACCCTGTGCCTCATGGGAACAGTCCAGTGCGAACTACCAAGCCATGTCTTTCCCAGACCAGAATCAAGCATCCAAGGACCGGTTTCTGGCTATCAGCCTTCATCAGCCTGGATAGCTTGACTCCAGTGGTGCGGAGAGCCTGGGACTCACGTCTGAGCATCCCCAGCCCACTCGGGGTGAAATTGCAAAAAACACAGTTGATGGACAGAATGTAGAACAATGTCATACATTCACCCCAGTACAAGCATCTGGGCCTAAATCCATCGTTTTTTTGCACTCCACACCACCCTGGGTTAGACACTGGCTATATGCAAATCAGCTCTGACCCTGTGCCTCATGGGAACAGTCCAGTGCGAACTACCAAGCCATGTCTTTCCCAGACCGGAATCAAGCATCCAAGGACCGGTTTCTGGCTATCAGCCTTCATCAGCCTGGATAGCTTGACTCCAGTGGTGTGGAGAGCCTGGGACTCACGTCTGAGCATCCCCAGCCCACTCGGGGAGAAATTGCAAAAAACACAGTTGATGGACAGAATGTAGAACAATGTCATACATTCACCCCAGTACAAGGATCTGGGCCTAAATCCATCGTTTTTTTGCACTCCACACCACCCTGGGTTAGACACTGGCTATATGCAAATCAGCTCTGACCATGTGCCTCATGGGAACAGTCCAGTGCGAACTACCAAGCCATGTCTTTCCCAGACCGGAATCAAGCATCTAAGGACCGGTTTCTGGCTATCAGCCTTCATCAGCCTGGATAGCTTGACTCCAGTGGTGTGGAGAGCCTGGGGCTCACGTCTGAGCATCCCCAGCCCACTCGGGGTGAAATTGCAAAAAATACAGTTGATGGACAGAATGTAGAACAATGTCATACATTCACCCCAGTACAAGGATCTGGGCCTAAATCCATCGTTTTTTTGCACTCCACACCACCCTGGGTTAGACACTGGCTATATGCAAATCATCTCTGACCCTGTGCCTCATGGGAACAGTCCAGTGCGAACTACCAAGCCATGTCTTTCCCAGACCGGAATCAAGCATCCAAGGACCGGTTTCTGGCTATCAGCCTTCATCAGCCTGGATAGCTTGACTCCAGTGGTGTGAAGAGCCTGGGACTCACGTCTGAGCATCCCCAGCCCACTCGGGGTGAAATTGCAAAAAACACAGTTGATGGACAGAATGTAGAACAATGTCATACATTCACCCCAGTACAAGGATCTGGGCCTAAATCCATCGTTGTTTTGCTCTCCACACCACCCTGTGTTAGACACTGGTTATATGCAAATCAGCTCTGACCCTGTGCCTCATGGGAACAGTCCAGTGCGAACTACCAAGCCATGTCTTTCCCAGACCAGAATCAAGCATCCAAGGACCGGTTTCTGGCTATCAGCCTTCATCAGCCTGGATAGCTTGACTCCAGTGGTGTGGAGAGCCTGGGACTCACGTCTGAGCATCCCCAGCCCACTCGGGGTGAAATTGCAAAAAACACAGTTGATGGACAGAATGTAGAACAATGTCATACATTCACCCCAGTACAAGCATCTGGGCCTAAATCCATCGTTTTTTTGCACTCCACACCACTCTGGGTTAGACACTGGCTATATGCAAATCAGCTCTGACCCTGTGCCTCATGGGAACAGTCCAGTGCGAACTACCAAGCCATGACTTTCCCAGACCGGAATCAAGCATCCAAGGACCGGTTTCTGGCTATCAGCCTTCATCAGCCTGGATAGCTTGACTCAAGTGGTGTGGAGAGCCTGGGACTCACGTCTGAGCATCCCCAGCCCACTCGGGGTGAAATTGCAAAAAACACAGTTGATGGACAGAATGTAGAACAATGTCATACATTCACCCCAGTACAAGGATCTGGGCCTAAATCCATCGTTTTTTTGCACTCCACACCACCCTGGGTTAGACACTGGCTATAAGCAAATCAGCTCTGACCCTGTGCCTCATGGGAACAGTCCAGTGCGAACTACCAAGCCATGTCTTTCCCAGACCGGAATCAAGCCTCCAAGGACCGGTTTCTGGCTATCAGCCTTCATCAGCCTGGATAGCTTGACTCCAGTGGTATGGAGAGCCTGGGACTCACGTCTGAGCATCCCCAGCCCAATCGAGGGGAAATTGCAAAAAACACAGTTGATGGACAGAATGTAGAACAATGTCATACATTCACCCCAGTACAAGGATCTGGGCCTAAATCCATTGTTTTTTTGCACTCCACACCACCCTGGGTTAGACACTTTCTATATGCAAATCAGCTCTGACCCTGTGCCTCATGGGACCAGTCCAGTGCGAACTACCAAGCCATGTCTTTTCCATACCGGAATCAAGCATCCAAGGACCGGTTTCTGGCTATCAGCCTTCATCAGCCTGGATAGCTTGACTCCAGTGGTGTGGAGAGCCTGGGACTCACGTCTGAGCATCCCCAGCCCACTCGGGGTGAAATTGCAAAAAACACAGTTGATGGACAGAATGTAGAACAATGTCATACATTCACCCCAGTACAAGGATCTGGGCCTAAATCCATCGTTTTTTTGCACTCCACACCACCCTGGGTTAGACACTGGCTATATGCAAATCAGCTCTGACCCTGTGCCTCATGGGAACAGTCCAGTGCGGACTACCAAGCCATGTTTTTCCCAGACCGGAATCAAGCATCCAAGGACCGGTTTCTGGCTATCAGCCTTCATCAGCCTGGATAGCTTGACTCCAGTGGTGTGGAGAGCCTGGGACTCACGTCTGAGCATCCCCAGCCCACTCGGGGTGAAATTGCAAAAAACACAGTTGATGGACAGAATGTAGAACAATGTCATACATTCACCCCAGTACAAGGATGTGGGACTAAATCCATTGTTTTTTTGCACTCCACACCACCCTGGGTTAGACACTGGCTATATGCAAATCAGCTCTGACCCTGTGCCTCATGGGAACAGTCCAGTGCGAACTACCAAGCCATGTCTTTCCCAGACCGGAATCAAGCATCCAAGGACCGGTTTCTGGCTATCAGCCTTCATCAGCCTGGATAGCTTGTCTCCAGTGGTGTGGAGAGCCTGGGACTCACGTCTGAGCATCCCCAGCCCACCTGGGGTGAAATTGCAAAAAACACAGTTGATGGACAGAATGTAGAACAATGTCATACATTCACCCCAGTACAAGGATCTGGGCCTAAATCCATTGTTTTTTTGCACTCCACACCACCCTGGGTTAGACACTGGCTATATGCAAATCAGCTCTGACCCTGTGCCTCATGGGAACAGTCCAGTGCGAACTACCAAGCCATGTCTTTCCCAGACCGGAATCAAGCATCCAAGGACCGGTTTCTGGCTATCAGCCTTCATCAGCCTGGATAGCTTGACTCCAGTGGTGTGGAGAGCCTGGGACTCACGTCTGAGCATCCCCAGCCCACTCGGGGTGAAATTGCAAAAAACACAGTTGATGGACAGAATGTAGAACAATGTCATACATTCACCCCAGTACAAGGATCTGGGCCTAAATCCATCGTTTTTTTGCTCTCCACACCACCCTGTGTTAGACACTGGTTATATGCAAATCAGCTCTGACCCTGTGCCTCATGGGAACAGTCCAGTGCGAACTACCAAGCCATGTCTTTCCCAGACCAGAATCAAGCATCCAAGGACCGGTTTCTGGCTATCAGCCTTCATCAGCCTGGATAGCTTGACTCCAGTGGTGTGGAGAGCCTGGGACTCACGTCTGAGCATCCCCAGCCCACTCGGGGTGAAATTGCAAAAAACACAGTTGATGGACAGAATGTAGAACAATGTCATACATTCACCCAGTACAAGGATCTGGGCCTAAATCCATTGTTTTTTTGCACTCCACACCACCCTGGGTTAGACACTGGCTATATGCAAATCAGCTCTGACCCTGTGCCTCATGGGAACAGTCCAGTGCGAACTACCAAGCCATGTCTTTCCCAGACCGGAATCAAGCATCCAAGGACCGGTTTCTGGCTATCAGCCTTCATCAGCCTGGATAGCTTGACTCCAGTGGTGTGGAGAGCCTGGGACTCACTTCTGAGCATCCCCAGCCCACTCGGGGTGAAATTGCAAAAACACAGTTGATGGACAGAATGTAGAACAATGTCATACATTCACCCCAGTACAAGGATCTGGGCCTAAATCCATTGTTTTTTTGCACTCCACACCACCCTGGGTTAGACACTGGCTATATGCAAATCAGCTCTGACCCTGTGCCTCATGGGACCAGTCCAGTGCGAACTACCAAGCCATGTCTTTTCCAGACCGGAATCAAGCATCCAAGGACCGGTTTCTGGCTATCAGCCTTCATCAGCCTGGATAGCTTGACTCCAGTGGTGTGGAGAGCCTGGGACTCACGTCTGAGCATCCCCAGCCCACTCGGGGTGAAATTGCAAAAAACACAGTTGATGGACAGAATGTAGAACAATGTCATAGATTCACCCCAGTACAAGGATCTGGGCCTAAATCCATCGTTTTTTTGCACTCCACACCACCCTGGGTTAGACACTGGCTATATGCAAATCAGCTCTGACCCTGTGCCTCATGGGAACAGTCCAGTGCGGACTACCAAGCCATGTTTTTCCCAGACCGGAATTAAGCATCCAAGGACCGGTTTCTGGCTATCAGCCTTCATCAGCCTGGATAGCTTGACTCCAGTGGTGTGGAGAGCCTGGGACTCACGTCTGAGCATCCCCAGCCCACTCGGGGTGAAATTGCAAAAAACACAGTTGAGGGACAGAATGTAGAACAATGTCATACATTCACCCCAGTACAAGGATGTGCGACTAAATCCATCGTTTTTTTGCACTCCACACCACCCTGGGTTAGACACTGGCTATATGCAAATCAGCTCTGACCCTGTGCCTCATGGGAACAGTCCAGTGCGAACTACCAAGCCATGTCTTTCCCAGACCGGAATCAAGCATCCAAGGACCGGTTTCTGGCTATCAGCCTTCATCAGCCTGGATAGCTTGACTCCAGTGGTGTGGAGAGCCTGGGACTCACGTCTGAGCATTCCCAGCCCACTCGGGGAGAAATTGCAAAAAACACAGTTGATGGACAGAATGTAGAACAATGTCATACATTCACCCCAGTACAAGGATCTGGGCCTAAATCCATCGTTTTTTTGCACTCCACACCACCCTGGGTTAGACACTGGCTATATGCAAATCAGCTCTGACCATGTGCCTCATGGGAACAGTCCAGTGCGAACTACCAAGCCATGTCTTTCCCAGACCGGAATCAAGCATCCAAGGACCGGTTTCTGGCTATCAGCCTTCATCAGCCTGGATAGCTTGACTCCAGTGGTGTGGAGAGCCTGGGACTCACGTCTGAGCATCCCCAGCCCACTCGGGGTGAAATTGCAAAAAACACAGTTGATGGACAGAATGTAGAACAATGTCATACATTCACCCCAGTACAAGGATCTGGGCCTAAATCCATCGTTTTTTTGCTCTCCACACCACCCTGTGTTAGACACTGGTTATATGCAAATCAGCTCTGACCCTGTGCCTCATGGGAACAGTCCAGTGCGAACTACCAAGCCATGTCTTTCCCAGACCAGAATCAAGCATCCAAGGACCGGTTTCTGGCTATCAGCCTTCATCAGCCTGGATAGCTTGACTCCAGTGGTGTGGAGAGCCTGGGACTCACGTCTGAGCATCCCCAGCCCACTCGGGGTGAAATTGCAAAAAACACAGTTGATGGACAGAATGTAGAACAATGTCATACATTCACCCCAGTACAAGGATCTGGGCCTAAATCCATTGTTTTTTTGCACTCCACACCACCCTGGGTTAGACACTGGCTATATGCAAATCAGCTCTGACCCTGTGCCTCATGGGACCAGTCCAGTGCGAACTACCAAGCCATGTCTTTTCCAGACCGGAATCAAGCATCCAAGGACCGGTTTCTGGCTATCAGCCTTCATCAGCCTGGATAGCTATACTCCAGTGGTGTGGAGAGCCTGGGACTCACGTCTGAGCATCCCCAGCCCACTCGGGGTGAAATTGCAAAAAACACAGTTGATGGACAGAATGTAGAACAATGTCATACATTCACCCCAGTACAAGGATCTGGGCCTAAATCCATCGTTTTTTTGCACTCCACACCACCCTGGGTTAGACACTGGCTATATGCAAATCAGCTCTGACCCTGTGCCTCATGGGAACAGTCCAGTGCGGACTACCAAGCCATGTTTTTCCCAGACCGGAATCAAGCATCCAAGGACCGGTTTCTGGCTATCAGCCTTCATCAGCCTGGATAGCTTGACTCCAGTGGTGTGGAGAGCCTGGGACTCACGTCTGAGCATCCCCAGCCCACTCGGGGTGAAATTGCAAATAACACAGTTGATGGACAGAATGTAGAACAATGTCATACATTCACCCCAGTACAAGGATGTGGGACTAAATCCATCGTTTTTTTGCACTCCACACCACCCTGGGTTAGACACTGGCTATATGCAAATCAGCTCTGACCCTGTGCCTCATGGGAACAGTCCAGTGCGAACTACCAAGCCATGTCTTTCCCAGACCGGAATCAAGCATCCAAGGACCGGTTTCTGGCTATCAGCCTTCATCAGCCTGGATAGCTTGTCTCCAGTGGTGTGGAGAGCCTGGGACTCACGTCTGAGCATCCCCAGCCCACCTAGTGTGAAATTGCAAAAAACACAGTTGATGGACAGAATGTAGAACAATGTCATACATTCACCCCAGTACAAGGATCTGGGCCTAAATCCATCGTTTTTTTGCACTCCACACCACCCTGGGTTAGACACTGGCTATATGCAAATCAGCTCTGACCCTGTGCCTCATGGGAACAGTCCAGTGCGAACTACCAAGCCATGTCTTTCCCAGACCGGAATCAAGCATCCAAGGACCGGTTTCTGGCTATCAGCCTTCATCAGCCTGGATAGCTTGACTCCAGTGGTGTGGAGAGCCTGGGACTCACGTCTGAGCATCCCCAGCCCACTCGGGGAGAAATTGCAAAAAACACAGTTGATGGACAGAATGTAGAACAATGTCATACATTCACCCCAGTACAAGGATCTGGGCCTAAATCCATCGTTTTTTTGCACTCCACACCACCCTGGGTTAGACACTGGCTATATGCAAATCAGCTCTGACCGTGTGCCTCATGGGAACAGTCCAGTGCGAACTACCAAGCCATGTCTTTCCCAGACCGGAATCAAGCATCCAAGGACCGGTTTCTGGCTATCAGCCTTCATCAGCCTGGATAGCTTGACTCCAGTGGTGTGGAGAGCCTGGGACTCACGTCTGAGCATCCCCAGCCCACTCGGGGTGAAATTGCAAAAAACACAGTTGATGGACAGAATGTAGAACAATGTCATACATTCACCCCAGTACAAGGATCTGGGCCTAAATCCATCGTTTTTTTGCTCTCCACACCACCCTGTGTTAGACACTGGTTATATGCAAATCAGCTCTGACCCTGTGCCTCATGGGAACAGTCCAGTGCGAACTACCAAGCCATGTCTTTCCCAGACCAGAATCAAGCATCCAAGGACCGGTTTCTGGCTATCAGCCTTCATCAGCCTGGATAGCTTGACTCCAGTGGTGCGGAGAGCCTGGGACTCACGTCTGAGCATCCCCAGCCCACTCGGGGAGAAATTGCAAAAAACACAGTTGATGGACAGAATGTAGAACAATGTCATACATTCACCCCAGTACAAGGATCTGGGCCTAAATCCATCGTTTTTTTGCACTCCACACCACCCTGGGTTAGACACTGGCTATATGCAAATCATCTCTGACCCTGTGCCTCATGGGAACAGTCCAGTGCGAACTACCAAGCCATGTCTTTCCCAGACCAGAATCAAGCATCCAAGGACCGGTTTCTGGCTATCAGCCTTCATCAGCCTGGATAGCTTGACTCCAGTGGTGCGGAGAGCCTGGGACTCACGTCTGAGCATCCCCAGCCCACTCGGGGTGAAATTGCAAAAAACACAGTTGATGGACAGAATGTAGAACAATGTCATACATTCACCCCAGTACAAGCATCTGGGCCTAAATCCATCGTTTTTTTGCACTCCACACCACCCTGGGTTAGACACTGGCTATATGCAAATCAGCTCTGACCCTGTGCCTCATGGGAACAGTCCAGTGCGAACTACCAAGCCATGTCTTTCCCAGACCGGAATCAAGCATCCAAGGACCGGTTTCTGGCTATCAGCCTTCATCAGCCTGGATAGCTTGACTCCAGTGGTGTGGAGAGCCTGGGACTCACGTCTGAGCATCCCCAGCCCACTCGGGGAGAAATTGCAAAAAACACAGATGATGGACAGAATGTAGAACAATGTCATACATTCACCCCAGTACAAGGATCTGGGCCTAAATCCATCGTTTTTTTGCACTCCACACCACCCTGGGTTAGACACTGGCTATATGCAAATCAGCTCTGACCCTGTGCCTCATGGGAACAGTCCAGTGCGAACTACCAAGCCATGACTTTCCCAGACCAAAATCAAGCATCCAAGGACCGGTTTCTGGCTATCAGCCTTCATCAGCCTGGATAGCTTGACTCCAGTGGTGTGGAGAGCCTGGGACTCACGTCTGAGCATCCCCAGCCCACTCGGGGTGAAATTGCAAAAAACACAGTTGATGGACAGAATGTAGAACAATGTCATACATTCACCCCAGTACAAGGATCTGGGCCTAAATCCATCGTTTTTTTGCACTCCACACCACCCTGGGTTAGACACTGGCTATAAGCAAATCAGCTCTGACCCTGTGCCTCATGGGAACAGTCCAGTGCGAACTACCAAGCCATGTCTTTCCCAGACCGGAATCAAGCATCCAAGGACCGGTTTCTGGCTATCAGCCTTCATCAGCCTGGATAGCTTGACTCCAGTGGTATGGAGAGCCTGGGACTCACGTCTGAGCATCCCCAGCCCAATCGGGGTGAAATTGCAAAAAACACAGTTGATGGACAGAATGTAAAACAATGTCATACATTCACCCCAGAACAAGGATCTGGGCCTAAATCCATCATTTTTTTGCACTCCACACCACCCTGGGTTAGACACTGGCTATATGCAAATCAGCTCTGACCCTGTGCCTCATGGGAACAGTCCAGTGCGAACTACCAAGCCATGTCTTTCCCAGACCAGAATCAAGCATCCAAGGACCGGTTTCTGGCTATCAGCCTTCATCAGCCTGGATAGCTTGACTCCAGTGGTGTGGAGAGCCTGGGACTCACGTCTGAGCATCCCCAGCCCACTCGGGGTGAAATTGCAAAAAACACAGTTGATGGACAGAATGTAGAACAATGTCATACATTCACCCCAGTACAAGGATCTGGGCCTAAATCCATCGTTTTCTTGCACTCCACACCACCCTGGGTTAGACACTGGCTATATGCAAATCAGCTCTGACCCTGTGCCTCATGGGAACAGTCCAGTGCGAACTACCAAGCCATGTCTTTCCCAGACCGGAATCAAGCATCCAAGGACCGGTTTCTGGCTATCAGCCTTCATCAGCCTGGATAGCTTGACTCCAGTGGTGTGGAGAGCCTGGGACTCACGTCTGAGCATCCCCAGCCCACTCGGGGTGAAATTGCAAAAAACACAGTTGATGGACAGAATGTAGAACAATGTCATACATTCACCCCAGTACAAGGATCTGGGCCTAAATCCATCGTTTTTTTGCACTCCACACCACCCTGGGTTAGACACTGGCTATATGCAAATCAGCTCTGACCCTGTGCCTCATGGGAACAGTCCAGTGCGAACTACCAAGCCATGTCTTTCCCAGACCGGAATCAAGCATCCAAGGACCGGTTTCTGGCTATCAGCCTTCATCAGCCTGGACAGCTTGACTCCAGTGGTGTGGAGAGCCTGGGACTCACGTCTGAGCATCCCCAGCCCACTCGGGGTGAAATTGCAAAAAACACAGTTGATGGACAGAATGTAGAACAATGTCATACATTCACCCCAGTACAAGGATCTGGGCCTAAATCCATCTTTTTTTGCACTCCACACCACCCTGGGTTAGACACTGGCTATATGCAAATCATCTCTGACCCTGTGCCTCATGGGAACAGTCCAGTGCGAACTACCAAGCCATGTCTTTCCCAGACCAGAATCAAGCATCCAAGGACCGGTTTCTGGCTATCAGCCTTCATCAGCCTGGATAGCTTGACTCCAGTGGTGTGGAGAGCCTGGGACTCACGTCTGAGCATCCCCAGCCCACTCGGGGTGAAATTGCAAAAAACACAGTTGATGGACAGAATGTAGAACAATGTCATACATTCACCCAGTACAAGGATCTGGGCCTAAATCCATTGTTTTTTTGCACTCCACACCACCCTGGGTTAGACACTGGCTATATGCAAATCAGCTCTGACCCTGTGCCTCATGGGAACAGTCCAGTGCGAACTACCAAGCCATGTCTTTCCCAGACCGGAATCAAGCATCCAAGGACCGGTTTCTGGCTATCAGCCTTCATCAGCCTGGATAGCTTGACTCCAGTGGTGTGGAGAGCCTGGGACTCACGTCTGAGCATCCCCAGCCCACTCGGGGTGAAATTGCAAAAACACAGTTGATGGACAGAATGTAGAACAATGTCATACATTCACCCCAGTACAAGGATCTGGGCCTAAATCCATTGTTTTTTTGCACTCCACACCACCCTGGGTTAGACACTGGCTATATGCAAATCAGCTCTGACCCTGTGCCTCATGGGACCAGTCCAGTGCGAACTACCAAGCCATGTCTTTTCCAGACCGGAATCAAGCATCCAAGGACCGGTTTCTGGCTATCAGCCTTCATCAGCCTGGATAGCTTGACTCCAGTGGTGTGGAGAGCCTGGGACTCACGTCTGAGCATCCCCAGCCCACTCGGGGTGAAATTGCAAAAAACACAGTTGATGGACAGAATGTAGAACAATGTCATAGATTCACCCCAGTACAAGGATCTGGGCCTAAATCCATCGTTTTTTTGCACTCCACACCACCCTGGGTTAGACACTGGCTATATGCAAATCAGCTCTGACCCTGTGCCTCATGGGAACAGTCCAGTGCGGACTACCAAGCCATGTTTTTCCCAGACCGGAATCAAGCATCCAAGGACCGGTTTCTGGCTATCAGCCTTCATCAGCCTGGATAGCTTGACTCCAGTGGTGTGGAGAGCCTGGGACTCACGTCTGAGCATCCCCAGCCCACTCGGGGTGAAATTGCAAAAAACACAGTTGAGGGACAGAATGTAGAACAATGTCATACATTCACCCCAGTACAAGGATGTGCGACTAAATCCATCGTTTTTTTGCACTCCACACCACCCTGGGTAAGACACTGGCTATATGCAAATCAGCTCTGACCCTGTGCCTCATGGGAACAGTCCAGTGCGAACTACCAAGCCATGTCTTTCCCAGACCGGAATCAAGCATCCAAGGACCGGTTTCTGGCTATCAGCCTTCATCAGCCTGGATAGCTTGACTCCAGTGGTGTGGAGAGCCTGGGACTCACGTCTGAGCATTCCCAGCCCACTCGGGGAGAAATTGCAAAAAACACAGTTGATGGACAGAATGTAGAACAATGTCATACATTCACCCCAGTACAAGGATCTGGGCCTAAATCCATCGTTTTTTTGCACTCCACACCACCCTGGGTTAGACACTGGCTATATGCAAATCAGCTCTGACCATGTGCCTCATGGGAACAGTCCAGTGCGAACTACCAAGCCATGTCTTTCCCAGACCGGAATCAAGCATCCAAGGACCGGTTTCTGGCTATCAGCCTTCATCAGCCTGGATAGCTTGACTCCAGTGGTGTGGAGAGCCTGGGACTCACGTCTGAGCATCCCCAGCCCACTCGGGGTGAAATTGCAAAAAACACAGTTGATGGACAGAATGTAGAACAATGTCATACATTCACCCCAGTACAAGGATCTGGGCCTAAATCCATCGTTTTTTTGCTCTCCACACCACCCTGTGTTAGACACTGGTTATATGCAAATCAGCTCTGACCCTGTGCCTCATGGGAACAGTCCAGTGCGAACTACCAAGCCATGTCTTTCCCAGACCAGAATCAAGCATCCAAGGACCGGTTTCTGGCTATCAGCCTTCATCAGCCTGGATAGCTTGACTCCAGTGGTGTGGAGAGCCTGGGACTCACGTCTGAGCATCCCCAGCCCACTCGGGGTGAAATTGCAAAAAACACAGTTGATGGACAGAATGTAGAACAATGTCATACATTCACCCCAGTACAAGGATCTGGGCCTAAATCCATTGTTTTTTTGCACTCCACACCACCCTGGGTTAGACACTGGCTATATGCAAATCAGCTCTGACCCTGTGCCTCATGGGACCAGTCCAGTGCGAACTACCAAGCCATGTCTTTTCCAGACCGGAATCAAGCATCCAAGGACCGGTTTCTGGCTATCAGCCTTCATCAGCCTGGATAGCTTGACTCCAGTGGTGTGGAGAGCCTGGGACTCACGTCTGAGCATCCCCAGCCCACTCGGGGTGAAATTGCAAAAAACACAGTTGATGGACAGAATGTAGAACAATGTCATACATTCACCCCAGTACAAGGATCTGGGCCTAAATCCATCGTTTTTTTGCACTCCACACCACCCTGGGTTAGACACTGGCTATATGCAAATCAGCTCTGACCCTGTGCCTCATGGGAACAGTCCAGTGCGGACTACCAAGCCATGTTTTTCCCAGACCGGAATCAAGCATCCAAGGACCGGTTTCTGGCTATCAGCCTTCATCAGCCTGGATAGCTTGACTCCAGTGGTGTGGAGAGCCTGGGACTCACGTCTGAGCATCCCCAGCCCACTCGGGGTGAAATTGCAAATAACACAGTTGATGGACAGAATGTAGAACAATGTCATACATTCACCCCAGTACAAGGATGTGGGACTAAATCCATCGTTTTTTTGCACTCCACACCACCCTGGGTTAGACACTGGCTATATGCAAATCAGCTCTGACCCTGTGCCTCATGGGAACAGTCCAGTGCGAACTACCAAGCCATGTCTTTCCCAGACCGGAATCAAGCATCCAAGGACCGGTTTCTGGCTATCAGCCTTCATCAGCCTGGATAGCTTGTCTCCAGTGGTGTGGAGAGCCTGGGACTCACGTCTGAGCATCCCCAGCCCACCTAGGGTGAAATTGCAAAAAACACAGTTGATGGACAGAATGTAGAACAATGTCATACATTCACCCCAGTACAAGGATCTGGGCCTAAATCCATCGTTTTTTTGCACTCCACAGCACCCTGGGTTAGACACTGGCTATATGCAAATCAGCTCTGACCCTGTGCCTCATGGGAACAGTCCAGTGCGAACTACCAAGCCATGTCTTTCCCAGACCGGAATCAAGCATCCAAGGACCGGTTTCTGGCTATCAGCCTTCATCAGCCTGGATAGCTTGACTCCAGTGGTGTGGAGAGCCTGGGACTCACGTCTGAGCATCCCCAGCCCACTCGGGGAGAAATTGCAAAAAACACAGTTGATGGACAGAATGTAGAACAATGTCATACATTCACCCCAGTACAAGGATCTGGGCCTAAATCCATCGTTTTTTTGCACTCCACACCACCCTGGGTTAGACACTGGCTATATGCAAATCAGCTCTGACCGTGTGCCTCATGGGAACAGTCCAGTGCGAACTACCAAGCCATGTCTTTCCCAGACCGGAATCAAGCATCCAAGGACCGGTTTCTGGCTATCAGCCTTCATCAGCCTGGATAGCTTGACTCCAGTGGTGTGGAGAGCCTGGGACTCACGTCTGAGCATCCCCAGCCCACTCGGGGTGAAATTGCAAAAAACACAGTTGATGGACAGAATGTAGAACAATGTCATACATTCACCCCAGTACAAGGATCTGGGCCTAAATCCATCGTTTTTTTGCTCTCCACACCACCCTGTGTTAGACACTGGTTATATGCAAATCAGCTCTGACCCTGTGCCTCATGGGAACAGTCCAGTGCGAACTACCAAGCCATGTCTTTCCCAGACCAGAATCAAGCATCCAAGGACCGGTTTCTGGCTATCAGCCTTCATCAGCCTGGATAGCTTGACTCCAGTGGTGCGGAGAGCCTGGGACTCACGTCTGACCATCCCCAGCCCACTCGGGGAGAAATTGCAAAAAACACAGTTGATGGACAGAATGTAGAACAATGTCATACATTCACCCCAGTACAAGGATCTGGGCCTAAATCCATCGTTTTTTTGCACTCCACACCACCCTGGGTTAGACACTGGCTATATGCAAATCATCTCTGACCCTGTGCCTCATGGGAACAGTCCAGTGCGAACTACCAAGCCATGTCTTTCCCAGACCAGAATCAAGCATCCAAGGACCGGTTTCTGGCTATCAGCCTTCATCAGCCTGGATAGCTTGACTCCAGTGGTGCGGAGAGCCTGGGATTCACGTCTGAGCATCCCCAGCCCACTCGGGGTGAAATTGCAAAAAACACAGTTGATGGACAGAATGTAGAACAATGTCATACATTCACCCCAGTACAAGCATCTGGGCCTAAATCCATCGTTTTTTTGCACTCCACACCACCCTGGGTTAGACACTGGCTATATGCAAATCAGCTCTGACCCTGTGCCTCATGGGAACAGTCCAGTGCGAACTACCAAGCCATGTCTTTCCCAGACCGGAATCAAGCATCCAAGGACCGGTTTCTGGCTATCAGCCTTCATCAGCCTGGATAGCTTGACTCCAGTGGTGTGGAGAGCCTGGGACTCACGTCTGAGCATCCCCAGCCCACTCGGGGAGAAATTGCAAAAAACACAGATGATGGACAGAATGTAGAACAATGTCATACATTCACCCCAGTACAAGGATCTGGGCCTAAATCCATCGTTTTTTTGCACTCCACACCACCCTGGGTTAGACACTGGCTATATGCAAATCAGCTCTGACCATGTGCCTCATGGGAACAGTCCAGTGCGAACTACCAAGCCATGTCTTTCCCAGACCGGAATCAAGCATCTAAGGACCGGTTTCTGGCTATCAGCCTTCATCAGCCTGGATAGCTTGACTCCAGTGGTGTGGAGAGCCTGGGGCTCACGTCTGAGCATCCCCAGCCCACTCGGGGTGAAATTGCAAAAAATACAGTTGATGGACAGAATGTAGAACAATGTCATACATTCACCCCAGTACAAGGATCTGGGCCTAAATCCATAGTTTTTTTGCACTCCACACCACCCTGGGTTAGACACTGGCTATATGCAAATCATCTCTGACCCTGTGCCTCATGGGAACAGTCCAGTGCGAACTACCAAGCCATGTCTTTCCCAGACCGGAATCAAGCATCCAAGGACCGGTTTCTGGCTATCAGCCTTCATCAGCCTGGATAGGTTGACTCCAGTGGTGTGGAGAGCCTGGGACTCACGTCTGAGCATCCCCAGCCCACTCGGGGTGAAATTGCAAAAAACACAGTTGATGGACAGAATGTAGAACAATGTCATACATTCACCCCAGTACAAGGATCTGGGCCTAAATCCATCGTTTTTTTGCTCTCCACACCACCCTGTGTTAGACACTGGTTATATGCAAATCAGCTCTGACCCTGTGCCTCATGGGAACAGTCCAGTGCGAACTACCAAGCCATGTCTTTCCCAGACCAGAATCAAGCATCCAAGGACCGGTTTCTGGCTATCAGCCTTCATCAGCCTGGATAGCTTGACTCCAGTGGTGTGGAGAGCCTGGGACTCACGTCTGAGCATCCCCAGCCCACTCGGGGTGAAATTGCAAAAAACACAGTTGATGGACAGAATGTAGAACAATGTCATACATTCACCCCAGTACAAGCATCTGGGCCTAAATCCATCGTTTTTTTGCACTCCACACCACTCTGGGTTAGACACTGGCTATATGCAAATCAGCTCTGACCCTGTGCCTCATGGGAACAGTCCAGTGCGAACTACCAAGCCATGACTTTCCCAGACCAAAATCAAGCATCCAAGGACCGGTTTCTGGCTATCAGCCTTCATCAGCCTGGATAGCTTGACTCCAGTGGTGTGGAGAGCCTGGGACTCACGTCTGAGCATCCCCAGCCCACTCGGGGTGAAATTGCAAAAAACACAGTTGATGGACAGAATGTAGAACAATGTCATACATTCACCCCAGTACAAGGATCTGGGCCTAAATCCATCGTTTTTTTGCACTCCACACCACCCTGGGTTAGACACTGGCTATAAGCAAATCAGCTCTGACCCTGTGCCTCATGGGAACAGTCCAGTGCGAACTACCAAGCCATGTCTTTCCCAGACCGGAATCAAGCATCCAAGGACCGGTTTCTGGCTATCAGCCTTCATCAGCCTGGATAGCTTGACTCCAGTGGTATGGAGAGCCTGGGACTCACGTCTGAGCATCCCCAGCCCAATCGGGGTGAAATTGCAAAAAACACAGTTGATGGACAGAATGTAAAACAATGTCATACATTCACCCCAGAACAAGGATCTGGGCCTAAATCCATCATTTTTTTGCACTCCACACCACCCTGGGTTAGACACTGGCTATATGCAAATCAGCTCTGACCCTGTGCCTCATGGGAACAGTCCAGTGCGAACTACCAAGCCATGTCTTTCCCAGACCAGAATCAAGCATCCAAGGACCGGTTTCTGGCTATCAGCCTTCATCAGCCTGGATAGCTTGACTCCAGTGGTGTGGAGAGCCTGGGACTCACGTCTGAGCATCCCCAGCCCACTCGGGGTGAAATTGCAAAAAACACAGTTGATGGACAGAATGTAGAACAATGTCATACATTCACCCCAGTACAAGGATCTGGGCCTAAATCCATCGTTTTCTTGCACTCCACACCACCCTGGGTTAGACACTGGCTATATGCAAATCAGCTCTGACCCTGTGCCTCATGGGAACAGTCCAGTGCGAACTACCAAGCCATGTCTTTCCCAGACCGGAATCAAGCATCCAAGGACCGGTTTCTGGCTATCAGCCTTCATCAGCCTGGATAGCTTGACTCCAGTGGTATGGAGAGCCTGGGACTCACGTCTGAGCATCCCCAGCCCACTCGGGGTGAAATTGCAAAAAACACAGTTGATGGACAGAATGTAGAACAATGTCATACATTCACCCCAGTACAAGGATCTGGGCCTAAATCCATCGTTTTTTTGCACTCCACACCACCCTGGGTTAGACACTGGCTATATGCAAATCAGCTCTGACCCTGTGCCTCATGGGAACAGTCCAGTGCGAACTACCAAGCCATGTCTTTCCCAGACCGGAATCAAGCATCCAAGGACCGGTTTCTGGCTATCAGCCTTCATCAGCCTGGACAGCTTGACTCCAGTGGTGTGGAGAGCCTGGGACTCACGTCTGAGCATCCCCAGCCCACTCGGGGTGAAATTGCAAAAAACACAGTTGATGGACAGAATGTAGAACAATGTCATACATTCACCCCAGTACAAGGATCTGGGCCTAAATCCATCTTTTTTTGCACTCCACACCACCCTGGGTTAGACACTGGCTATATGCAAATCATCTCTGACCCTGTGCCTCATGGGAACAGTCCAGTGCGAACTACCAAGCCATGTCTTTCGCAGACTGGAATCAAGCATCCAAGGACCGGTTTCTGGCTATCAGCCTTCATCAGCCTGGATAGCTTGACTCCAGTGGTGTGGAGAGCCTGGGACTCACGTCTGAGCATCCCCAGCCCACTCGGGGTGAAATTGCAAAAAACACAGTTGATGGACAGAATGTAGAACAATGTCATACATTCACCCCAGTACCAGGATCTGGGCCTAAATCCATCGTTTTTTTGCACTCCACACCACCCTGTGTTAGACACTGGTTATATGCAAATCAGCTCTGACCCTCTGCCTCATGGGAACAGTCCAGTGCGAACTACCAAGCCATGTCTTTCCCAGACTGGAATCAAGCATCCAAGCACCGGTTTCTGGCTATCAGCCTTCATCAGCCTGGATAGCTTGACTCCAGTGGTGTGGAGAGCCTGGGACTCACGTCTGAGCATCCCCAGCCCACTCGAGGTGAAATTGCAAAAAACACAGTTGATGGACAGAATGTAGAACAATGTCATACATTCACCCCAGTACAAGGATCTGGGCCTAAATCCATCGTTTTTTTGCACTCCACACCCCCCTGGGTTAGACACTGGCTATATGCAAATCAGCTCTGACCCTGTGCCTCATGGGAACAGTCCAGTGCGAACTACCAAGCCATGTCTTTCCCAGACCGGAATCAAGCATCCAAGGACCGGTTTCTGGCTATCAGCCTTCATCAGCCTGGATAGCTTGACTCCAGTGGTGTGGAGAGCCTGGGACTCACGTCTGAGCATCCCCAGCCCACTCGGGGTGAAATTGCAAAAAACACAGTTGATGGACAGAATGTAGAACAATGTCATACAATCAACCCAGTACAAGGATCTGGGCCTAAATCCATTGTTTTTTTGCACTCCACACCACCCTGGGTTAGACACTGGCTATATGCAAATCAGCTCTGACCCTGTGCCTCATGGAAACAGTCCAGTGCGAACTATCAAGCCATGTCTTTCCCAGACCGGAATCAAGCATCCAAGGACCGGTTTCTGGCTATCAGCCTTCATCAGCCTGGATAGCTTGACTCCAGTGGTGTGGAGAGCCTGGGACTCACATCTGAGCATCCCCAGCCCAATCGGGGTGAAATTGCAAAAAACACAGTTGATGGACAGAATGTAGAACAATGTCATACATTCACCCCAGAACAAGGATCTGGGCCTAAATCCATCGTTTCTTTGCACTCCACACCACCCTGGGTTGGACACTGGCTATATGCAAATCAGCTCTGACCCTGTGCCTCATGGGAACAGTCCAGTGCGAACTACCAAGCCATGTCTTTCCCAGACCGGAATCAAGCATCCAAGGACCGGTTTCTGGCTATCAGCCTTCATCAGCCTGGATAGCTTGACTCCAGTGGTGTGGAGAGCCTGGGACTCACGTCTGAGCATCCCCAGCCCACTCGGGTTGAAATTGCAAAGAACACAGTTGATGGACAGAATGTAGAACAATGTCATACATTCACCCCAGTACAAGGATCTGGGCCTAAATCCATCGGTTTTTTGCACTCCACACCACCCTGGGTTAGACACTGGCTATATGCAAATCAGCTCTGACCCTGTGCCTCATGGGAACAGTCCAGTGCGAACTACCAAGCCATGTCTTTCCCAGACCGGAATCAAGCATCCAAGGACCGGTTTTGGCTATCAGCCTGGATAGCTTGACTCCAGTGGTGTGGAGAGCCTGGGACTCACGTCTGAGCATCCCCAGCCAACTCGGGGTGAAATTGCAAAAAACAAAGTTGATGGACAGAATGTAGAACAATGTCATACATTCACCCCAGTACAAGGATCTGGGCCTAAATCCATTGTTTTTTTGCACTCCACACCACCCTGGGTTAGACACTGGCTATATGCAAATCAGCTCTGACCCTGTGCCTCATGGGAACAGTCTAGTGCGAACTACCAAGCCATGTCTTTCCCAGACCGGAATCAAGCATCCAAGGACCGGTTTCTGGCTATCAGCCTTCATCAGCCTGGATAGCTTGACTCCAGTGGTGTGGAGAGCCTGGGACTCACGTCTGAGCATCCCCAGCCCACTTGGGGTGAAATTGCAAAAAACACAGTTGATGGACAGAATGTAGAACAATGTCATACATTCACCCCAGTACAAGGATCTGGGCCTAAATCCATCGTTTTTTTGCACTCCACACCACCCTGTGTTAGACACTGGTTATATGCAAATCAGTTCTGGCCCTGTGCCTCATGGGAACAGTCCAGTGCGAACTACCAAGCCATGTCTTTCCCAGACCGGAATCAAGCATCCAAGGACCGGTTTCTGGCTATCAGCCTTTATCAGCCTGGATAGCTTGACTCCAGTGGTGTGGAGAGCCTGGGACTCACGTCTGAGCATCCCCAGCCCACTCGGGGTGAAATTGCAAAAAACACAGTTGATGGACAGAATGTAGAACAATGTCATACATTCACCCCAGTACAAGGATCTGGGCCTAAATCCATCGTTTTTTTGCACTCCACACCACCCTGGGTTAGACACTGGCTATATGCAAATCATCTCTGACCCTGTGCCTCATGGGAACAGTCCAGTGCGAACTACCAAGCCATGTCTTTCCCAGACCGGAATCAAGCATCCAAGGACCGGTTTCTGGCTATCAGCCTTCATCAGCCTGGATAGCTTGACTCCAGTGGTGTGGAGAGTCTGGGACTCACGTCTGAGCATCCCCAGCCCACTCGGGGTGAAATTGCAAAAAACACAGTTGATGGACAGAATGTAGAACAATGTCATACATTCACCCCAGTACAAGGATCTGGGCCTAAATCCATCGTTTTTTTGCACTCCACACCACCCTGGGTTAGACACTGGCTATATGCAAATCAGCTCTGACCCTGTGCCTCATGGGAACAGTCCAGTGCGAACTACCAAGCCATGTCTTTCCCAGACCGGAATCAAGCATCCAAGGACCGGTTTCTGGCTAACAGCCTTCATCAGCCTGGATAGCTTGACTCCAGTGGTGTGGAGAGCCTGGGACTCACGTCTGAGCATCCCCAGCCCACTCGGGGTGAAATTGCAAAAAACACAGTTGATGGACAGAATGTAGAACAATGTCATACATTCACCCCAGTACAAGGATGTGGGCCTAAATCCATTGTTTTTTTGCACTCCACACCACCCTGGGTTAGACACTGGCTATATGCAAATCAGCTCTGACCCTGTGCCTCATGGGAACAGTCCAGTGCGAACTACCAAGCCATGTCTTTCCCAGACCGGAATCAAGCATCCAAGGACCGGTTTCTGGCTATCAGCCTTCATCAGCCTGGATAGCTTGACTCCAGTGGTGTGGAGAGCCTGGGACTCACGTCTGAGCATCCCCAGCCCAATCGGGGTGAAATTGCAAAAAACACAGTTGATGGACAGAATGTAGAACAATGTCATACATTCACCCCAGAACAAGGATCTGGGCCTAAATTCATCGTTTTTTTGCACTCCACACCACCCTGGGTTGGACACTGGCTATATGCAAATCAGCTCTGACCCTGTGCCTCATGGGAACAGTCCAGTGCGAACTACCAAGCCATGTCTTTCCCAGACCGGAATCAAGCATCCAAGGACCGGTTTCTGGCTATCAGCCTTCATCAGCCTGGATAGCTTGACTCCAGTGGTGTGGAGAGCCTGGGACTCACGTCTGAGCATCCCCAGCCCAATCGGGGTGAAATTGCAAAAAACACAGTTGATGGACAGAATGTAGAACAATGTCATACATTCACCCCAGAACAAGGATCTGGGCCTAAATCCATCTTTTTTTGCACTCCACACCACCCTGGGTTAGACACTGGCTATATGCAAATCAGCTCTGACCCTGTGCCTCATGGGAACAGTCCAGTGCGAACTACCAAGCCATGTCTTTCCCAGACCGGAATCAAGCATCCAAGGACCGGTGTCTGGCTATCAGCCTTCATCAGCCTGGATAGCTTGACTCCAGTGTTGTGGAGAGCCTGGGACTCACGTCTGAGCATCCCCAGCCCACTCGGGGTGAAATTGCAAAAAACACAGTTGATGGACAGAATGTAGAACAATGTCATACATTCACCCCAGTACAAGGATCTGGGCCTAAATCCATCGTTTTTTTGCACTCCACACCACCCTGGGTTAGACACTGGCTATATGCAAATCAGCTCTGACCCTGTGCCTCATGGGAACAGTCCAGTGCGAACTACCAAGCCATGTCTTTCCCAGACTGGAATCAAGCATCCAAGGACCGGTTTCTGGCTATCAGCCTTCATCAGCCTGGATAGCTTGACTCCAGTGGTGTGGAGAGCCTGGGACTCACGTCTGAGCATCCCCAGCCCACTCGGGGTGAAATTGCAAAAAACACAGTTGATGGACAGAATGTAGAACAATGTCATTCATTCACCCCAGTACAAGGATCTGGGCCTAAATCCATCGTTTTTTTTGCACTCCACACCACCCTGGGTTAGACACTGGCTATATGCAAATCAGCTCTGACCCTTTGCCTCATGGGAACAGTCCAGTGCGAACTACCAAGCCATGTCTTTCCCAGACCGGAATCAAGCATCCAAGGACCGGTTTCTGGCTATCAGCCTTCATCAGCCTGGATAGCTTGACTCCAGTGGTGTGGAGAGCCTGGGACTCACGTCTGAGCATCGCCAGCCCACTCGGGGTGAAATTGCAAAAAACACAGTTGATGGACAGAATGTAGAACAATGTCATACATTCACCCCAGTACAAGGATCTGGGCCTAAATCCATCGTTTTTTTGCACTCCACACCACCCTGGGTTAGACACTGGCTATATGCAAATCAGCTCTGACCCTGTGCCTCATGGGAACAGTCCAGTGCGAACTACCAAGCCATGTCTTTCCCAGACCAGAATCAAGCATCCAAGGACCGGTTTCTGGCTATCAGCCTTCATCAGCCTGGATAGCTTGACTCCAGTGGTGTGGAGAGCCTGGGACTCACGTCTGAGCATCCCCAGCCCACTCGGGGTGAAATTGCAAAAAACACAGTTGATGGACAGAATGTAGAACAATGTCATACATTCACCCCAGTACCAGGATCTGGGCCTAAATCCATCGTTTTTTTTGCACTCCACACCACCCTGTGTTAGACACTGGTTATATGCAAATCAGCTCTGACCCTCTGCCTCATGGGAACAGTCCAGTGCGAACTACCAAGCCATGTCTTTCCCAGACTGGAATCAAGCATCCAAGGACCGGTTTCTGGCTATCAGCCTTCATCAGCCTGGATAGCTTGACTCCAGTGGTCTGGAGAGCCTGGGACTCACGTCTGAGCATCCCCAGCCCACTCGGGGTGAAATTGCAAAAAACACAGTTGATGGACAGAATGTAGAACAATGTCATACATTCACCCCAGTACCAGGATCTGGGCCTAAATCCATCGTTTTTTTGCACTCCACACCACCCTGTGTTAGACACTGGTTATATGCAAATCAGCTCTGACCCTCTGCCTCATGGGAACAGTCCAGTGCGAACTACCAAGCCATGTCTTTCCCAGACTGGAATCAAGCATCCAAGCACCGGTTTCTGGCTATCAGCCTTCATCAGCCTGGATAGCTTGACTCCAGTGGTGTGGAGAGCCTGGGACTCACGTCTGAGCATCCCCAGCCCACTCGGGGTGAAATTGCAAAAAACACAGTTGATGGACAGAATGTAGAACAATGTCATACATTCACCCCAGTACAAGGATCTGGGCCTAAATCCATCGTTTTTTTGCACTCCACACCCCCCTGGGTTAGACACTGGCTATATGCAAATCAGCTCTGACCCTGTGCCTCATGGGAACAGTCCAGTGCGAACTACCAAGCCATGTCTTTCCCAGACCGGAATCAAGCATCCAAGGACCGGTTTCTGGCTATCAGCCTTCATCAGCCTGGATAGCTTGACTCCAGTGGTGTGGAGAGCCTGGGACTCACGTCTGAGCATCCCCAGCCCACTCGGGGTGAAATTGCAAAAAACACAGTTGATGGACAGAATGTAGAACAATGTCATACAATCAACCCAGTACAAGGATCTGGGCCTAAATCCATTGTTTTTTTGCACTCCACACCACCCTGGGTTAGACACTGGCTATATGCAAATCAGCTCTGACCCTGTGCCTCATGGAAACAGTCCAGTGCGAACTATCAAGCCATGTCTTTCCCAGACCGGAATCAAGCATCCAAGGACCGGTTTCTGGCTATCAGCCTTCATCAGCCTGGATAGCTTGACTCCAGTGGTGTGGAGAGCCTGGGACTCACATCTGAGCATCCCCAGCCCAATCGGGGTGAAATTGCAAAAAACACAGTTGATGGACAGAATGTAGAACAATGTCATACATTCACCCCAGAACAAGGATCTGGGCCTAAATCCATCGTTTCTTTGCACTCCACACCACCCTGGGTTGGACACTGGCTATATGCAAATCAGCTCTGACCCTGTGCCTCATGGGAACAGTCCAGTGCGAACTACCAAGCCATGTCTTTCCCAGACCGGAATCAAGCATCCAAGGACCGGTTTCTGGCTATCAGCCTTCATCAGCCTGGATAGCTTGACTCCAGTGGTGTGGAGAGCCTGGGACTCACGTCTGAGCATCCCCAGCCCACTCGGGTTGAAATTGCAAAGAACACAGTTGATGGACAGAATGTAGAACAATGTCATACATTCACCCCAGTACAAGGATCTGGGCCTAAATCCATCGGTTTTTTGCACTCCACACCACCCTGGGTTAGACACTGGCTATATGCAAATCAGCTCTGACCCTGTGCCTCATGGGAACAGTCCAGTGCGAACTACCAAGCCATGTCTTTCCCAGACCGGAATCAAGCATCCAAGGACCGGTTTTGGCTATCAGCCTGGATAGCTTGACTCCAGTGGTGTGGAGAGCCTGGGACTCACGTCTGAGCATCCCCAGCCAACTCGGGGTGAAATTGCAAAAAACAAAGTTGATGGACAGAATGTAGAACAATGTCATACATTCACCCCAGTACAAGGATCTGGGCCTAAATCCATTGTTTTTTTGCACTCCACACCACCCTGGGTTAGACACTGGCTATATGCAAATCAGCTCTGACCCTGTGCCTCATGGGAACAGTCTAGTGCGAACTACCAAGCCATGTCTTTCCCAGACCGGAATCAAGCATCCAAGGACCGGTTTCTGGCTATCAGCCTTCATCAGCCTGGATAGCTTGACTCCAGTGGTGTGGAGAGCCTGGGACTCACGTCTGAGCATCCCCAGCCCACTTGGGGTGAAATTGCAAAAAACACAGTTGATGGACAGAATGTAGAACAATGTCATACATTCACCCCAGTACAAGGATCTGGGCCTAAATCCATCGTTTTTTTGCACTCCACACCACCCTGTGTTAGACACTGGTTATATGCAAATCAGTTCTGGCCCTGTGCCTCATGGGAACAGTCCAGTGCGAACTACCAAGCCATGTCTTTCCCAGACCGGAATCAAGCATCCAAGGACCGGTTTCTGGCTATCAGCCTTTATCAGCCTGGATAGCTTGACTCCAGTGGTGTGGAGAGCCTGGGACTCACGTCTGAGCATCCCCAGCCCACTCGGGGTGAAATTGCAAAAAACACAGTTGATGGACAGAATGTAGAACAATGTCATACATTCACCCCAGTACAAGGATCTGGGCCTAAATCCATCGTTTTTTTGCACTCCACACCACCCTGGGTTAGACACTGGCTATATGCAAATCATCTCTGACCCTGTGCCTCATGGGAACAGTCCAGTGCGAACTACCAAGCCATGTCTTTCCCAGACCGGAATCAAGCATCCAAGGACCGGTTTCTGGCTATCAGCCTTCATCAGCCTGGATAGCTTGACTCCAGTGGTGTGGAGAGTCTGGGACTCACGTCTGAGCATCCCCAGCCCACTCGGGGTGAAATTGCAAAAAACACAGTTGATGGACAGAATGTAGAACAATGTCATACATTCACCCCAGTACAAGGATCTGGGCCAAAATCCATCGTTTTTTTGCACTCCACACCACCCTGGGTTAGACACTGGCTATATGCAAATCAGCTCTGACCCTGTGCCTCATGGGAACAGTCCAGTGCGAACTACCAAGCCATGTCTTTCCCAGACCGGAATCAAGCATCCAAGGACCGGTTTCTGGCTAACAGCCTTCATCAGCCTGGATAGCTTGACTCCAGTGGTGTGGAGAGCCTGGGACTCACGTCTGAGCATCCCCAGCCCACTCGGGGTGAAATTGCAAAAAACACAGTTGATGGACAGAATGTAGAACAATGTCATACATTCACCCCAGTACAAGGATGTGGGCCTAAATCCATTGTTTTTTTGCACTCCACACCACCCTGGGTTAGACACTGGCTATATGCAAATCAGCTCTGACCCTGTGCCTCATGGGAACAGTCCAGTGCGAACTACCAAGCCATGTCTTTCCCAGACCGGAATCAAGCATCCAAGGACCGGTTTCTGGCTATCAGCCTTCATCAGCCTGGATAGCTTGACTCCAGTGGTGTGGAGAGCCTGGGACTCACGTCTGAGCATCCCCAGCCCAATCGGGGTGAAATTGCAAAAAACACAGTTGATGGACAGAATGTAGAACAATGTCATACATTCACCCCAGAACAAGGATCTGGGCCTAAATTCATCGTTTTTTTGCACTCCACACCACCCTGGGTTGGACACTGGCTATATGCAAATCAGCTCTGACCCTGTGCCTCATGGGAACAGTCCAGTGCGAACTACCAAGCCATGTCTTTCCCAGACCGGAATCAAGCATCCAAGGACCGGTTTCTGGCTATCAGCCTTCATCAGCCTGGATAGCTTGACTCCAGTGGTGTGGAGAGCCTGGGACTCACGTCTGAGCATCCCCAGCCCAATCGGGGTGAAATTGCAAAAAACACAGTTGATGGACAGAATGTAGAACAATGTCATACATTCACCCCAGAACAAGGATCTGGGCCTAAATCCATCTTTTTTTGCACTCCACACCACCCTGGGTTAGACACTGGCTATATGCAAATCAGCTCTGACCCTGTGCCTCATGGGAACAGTCCAGTGCGAACTACCAAGCCATGTCTTTCCCAGACCGGAATCAAGCATCCAAGGACCGGTGTCTGGCTATCAGCCTTCATCAGCCTGGATAGCTTGACTCCAGTGTTGTGGAGAGCCTGGGACTCACGTCTGAGCATCCCCAGCCCACTCGGGGTGAAATTGCAAAAAACACAGTTGATGGACAGAATGTAGAACAATGTCATACATTCACCCCAGTACAAGGATCTGGGCCTAAATCCATCGTTTTTTTGCACTCCACACCACCCTGGGTTAGACACTGGCTATATGCAAATCAGCTCTGACCCTGTGCCTCATGGGAACAGTCCAGTGCGAACTACCAAGCCATGTCTTTCCCAGACTGGAATCAAGCATCCAAGGACCGGTTTCTGGCTATCAGCCTTCATCAGCCTGGATAGCTTGACTCCAGTGGTGTGGAGAGCCTGGGACTCACGTCTGAGCATCCCCAGCCCACTCGGGGTGAAATTGCAAAAAACACAGTTGATGGACAGAATGTAGAACAATGTCATTCATTCACCCCAGTACAAGGATCTGGGCCTAAATCCATCGTTTTTTTTGCACTCCACACCACCCTGGGTTAGACACTGGCTATATGCAAATCAGCTCTGACCCTTTGCCTCATGGGAACAGTCCAGTGCGAACTACCAAGCCATGTCTTTCCCAGACCGGAATCAAGCATCCAAGGACCGGTTTCTGGCTATCAGCCTTCATCAGCCTGGATAGCTTGACTCCAGTGGTGTGGAGAGCCTGGGACTCACGTCTGAGCATCGCCAGCCCACTCGGGGTGAAATTGCAAAAAACACAGTTGATGGACAGAATGTAGAACAATGTCATACATTCACCCCAGTACAAGGATCTGGGCCTAAATCCATCGTTTTTTTGCACTCCACACCACCCTGGGTTAGACACTGGCTATATGCAAATCAGCTTTGACCCTGTGCCTCATGGGAACAGTCCAGTGCGAACTACCAAGCCATGTCTTTCCCAGACCGGAATCAAGCATCCAAGGACCGGTTTTGGCTATCAGCCTTCATCAGCCTGGATAGCTTGACTCCAGTGGTGTGGAGAGCCTGGGACTCACGTCTGAGCATCCCCAGCCCACTCGGGGTGAAATTGCAAAAAACACAGTTGATGGACAGAATGTAGAACAATGTCATACATTCACCCCAGTACAAGGATCTGGGCCTAAATCCATCGTTTTTTTGCACTCCACACCACCCTGGGTTAGACACTGGCTATATGCAAATCAGCTCTGACCCTGTGCCTCATGGGAACAGTCCAGTGCGAACTACCAAGCCATGTCTTTTCCAGACCGGAATCAAGCATCCAAGGACCGGTTTCTGGCTATCAGCCTTCATCAGCCTGGATAGCTTGACTCCAGTGGTGTGGAGAGCCTGGGACTCACGTCTGAGCATCCCCAGCCCACTCGGGGTGAAATTGCAAAAAACACAGTTGATGGACAGAATGTAGAACAATGTCATACATTCACCCCAGTACAAGGATGTGGGCCTAAATCCATCGTTTTTTTGCACTCCACACCACCCTGGGTTAGACACTGGCTATATGCAAATCAGCTCTGACCCTGTGCCTCATGGGATCAGTCCAGTGCGAACTACCAAGCCATGTCTTTCCTAGACCGGAATCAAGCATCCAAGGACCGGTTTCTGGCTATCAGCCTTCATCAGCCTGGATAGCTTGACTCCAGTGGTGTGGAGAGCCTGGGATTCACGTCTGAGCATCCCCAGCCCACTCGGGGTGAAATTGCAAACAACACAGTTGATGGACAGAATGTAGAACAATGTCATACATTCACCCCAGTACAAGGATCTGGGCCTAAATCCATCGTTTTCTTGCACTCCACACCACCCTGGGTTAGACACTGGCTATATGCAAATCAGCTCTGACCCTGTGCCTCATGGGAACAGTCCAGTGCGAACTACCAAGCCATGTCTTTCCCAGACCGGAATCAAGCATCCAAGGACCGGTTTCTGGCTATCAGCCTTCATCAGCCTGGATAGCTTGACTCCAGTGGTGTGGAGAGCCTGGGACTCACGTCTGAGCATCCCCAGCCCACTCGGGGTGAAATTGCAAAAAACACAGTTGATGGACAGTATGTAGAACAATGTCATACATTCACCCCAGTACAAGGATCTGGGCCTAAATCCATCGTTTTTTTGCACTCCACACCACCCTGGGTTAGACACTGGCTATATGCAAATCAGCTCTGACCCTGTGCCTCATGGGAACAGTCCAGTGCGAACTACCAAGCCATGTCTTTCCCAGACCGGAATCAAGCATCCAAGGACCGGTTTCTGGCTATCAGCCTTCATCAGCCTGGACAGCTTGACTCCAGTGGTGTGGAGAGCCTGGGACTCACGTCTGAACATCCCCAGCCCACTCGGGGTGAAATTGCAAAAAACACAGTTGATGGACAGAATGTAGAACAATGTCATACATTCACCCCAGTACAAGGATCTGGGCCTAAATCCATCTTTTTTTGCACTCCACACCACCCTGGGTTGGACACTGGCTATATGCAAATCATCTCTGACCCTGTGCCTCATGGGAACAGTCCAGTGCGAACTACCAAGCCATGTCTTTCCCAGACCGGAATCAAGCATCCAAGGACCGGTTTCTGGCTATCAGCCTTCATCAGCCTGGATAGCTTGACTCCAGTGGTGTGGAGAGCCTGGGACTCACGTCTGAGCATCCCCAGCCCACTCGGGGTGAAATTGCAAAAAACACAGTTGATGGACAGAATGTAGAACAATGTCATACATTCACCCCAGTACCAGGATCTGGGCCTAAATCCATCGTTTTTTTGCACTCCACACCACCCTGTGTTAGACACTGGTTATATGCAAATCAGCTCTGACCCTCTGCCTCATGGGAACAGTCCAGTGCGAACTACCAAGCCATGTCTTTCCCAGACTGGAATCAAGCATCCAAGGACCGGTTTCTGGCTATCAGCCTTCATCAGCCTGGATAGCTTGACTCCAGTGGTGTGGAGAGCCTGGGACTCACGTCTGAGCATCCCCAGCCCACTCGGGGTGAAATTGCAAAAAACACAGTTGATGGACAGAATGTAGAACAATGTCATACATTCACCCCAGTACCAGGATCTGGGCCTAAATCCATCGTTTTTTTGCACTCCACACCACCCTGGGTTAGACACTGGCTATATGCAAATCAGCTCTGACCCTGTGCCTCATGGGAACAGTCCAGTGCGAACTACCAAGCCATGTCTTTCCCAGACCGGAATCAAGCATCCAAGGACCGGTTTCTGGCTATCAGCCTTCATCAGCCTGGATAGCTTGACTCCAGTGGTGTGGAGAGCCTGGGACTCACGTCTGAGCATCCCCAGCCCACTCGCGGTGAAATTGCAAAAAACACAGTTGATGGACAGAATGTAGAACAATGTCATACAATCAACCCAGTACAAGGATCTGGGCCTAAATCCATTGTTTTTTTGCACTCCACACCACCCTGGGTTAGACACTGGCTATATGCAAATCAGCTCTGACCCTGTGCCTCATGGGAACAGTCCAGTGCGAACTATCAAGCCATGTCTTTCCCAGACCGGAATCAAGCATCCAAGGACCGGTTTCTGGCTATCAGCCTTCATCAGCCTGGATAGCTTGACTCCAGTGGTGTGGAGAGCCTGGGACTCACGTCTGAGCATCCCCAGCCCAATCGGGGTGAAATTGCAAAAAACACAGTTGATGGACAGAATGTAGAACAATGTCATACATTCACCCCAGAACAAGGATCTGGGCCTAAATCCATCGTTTTTTTGCACTCCACACCACCCTGGGTTGGACACTGGCTATATGCAAATCAGCTCTGACCCTGTGCCTCATGGGAACAGTCCAGTGCGAACTACCAAGCCATGTCTTTCCTAGACCGGAATCAAGCATCCAAGGACCGGTTTCTGGCTATCAGCCTTCATCAGCCTGGATAGCTTGACTCCAGTGGTGTGGAGAGCCTGGGACTCACGTCTGAGCATCCCCAGCCCACTCGGGTTGAAATTGCAAAGAACACAGTTGATGGACAGAATGTAGAACAATGTCATACATTCACCCCAGTACAAGGATCTGGGCCTAAATCCATCGGTTTTTTGCACTCCACACCACCCTGGGTTAGACACTGGCTATATGCAAATCAGCTCTGACCCTGTGCCTCATGGGAACAGTCCAGTGCGAACTACCAAGCCATGTCTTTCCCAGACCGGAATCAAGCATCCAAGGACCGGTTTTGGCTATCAGCCTGGATAGCTTGACTCCAGTGGTGTGGAGAGCCTGGGACTCACGTCTGAGCATCCCCAGCCAACTCGGGGTAAAATTGCAAAAAACACAGTTGATGGACAGAATGTAGAACAATGTCATACATTCACCCCAGTACAAGGATCTGGGCCTAAATCCATCGTTTTTTTGCACTCCACACCACCCTGGGTTAGACACTGGCTATATGCAAATCATCTCTGACCCTGTGCCTCATGGGAACAGTCCAGTGCGAACTACCAAGCCATGTCTTTCCCAGACCGGAATCAAGCATCCAAGGACCGGTTTCTGGCTATCAGCCTTCATCAGCCTGGATAGCTTGACTCCAGTGGTGTGGAGAGCCTGGGACTCACGTCTGAGCATCCCCAGCCCACTCGGGGTGAAATTGCAAAAAACACAGTTGATGGACAGAATGTAGAACAATGTCATACATTCACCCCAGTACAAGGATCTGGGCCTAAATCCATCGTTTTTTTGCACTCCACACCACCCTGGGTTAGACACTGGCTATATGCAAATCAGCTCTGACCCTGTGCCTCATGGGAACAGTCCAGTGCGAACTACCAAGCCATGTCTTTCCCTGACCGGAATCAAGCATCCAAGGACCGGTTTCTGGCTATCAGCCTTCATCAGCCTGGATAGCTTGACTCCAGTGGTGTGGAGAGCCTGGGACTCACGTCTGAGCATCCCCAGCCCACTCGGGGTGAAATTGCAAAAAACACAGTTGATGGACAGAATGTAGAACAATGTCATACATTCACCCCAGTACAAGGATCTGGGCCTAAATCCATCGTTTTTTTGCACTCCACACCACCCTGGGTTAGACACTGGCTATATGCAAATCAGCTCTGACCCTGTGCCTCATGGGAACAGTCCAGTGCGAACTACCAAGCCATGTCTTTCCCAGACCGGAATCAAGCATCCAAGGACCGGTTTCTGGCTATCAGCCTTCATCAGCCTGGATAGCTTGACTCCAGTGGTGTGGAGAGCCTGGGACTCACGTCTGAGCATCCCCAGCCCACTCGGGGTGAAATTGCAAAAACACAGTTGATGGACAGAATGTAGAACAATGTCATACATTCACCCCAGTACAAGGATCTGGGCCTAAATCCATCGTTTTTTTGCACTCCACACCACCCTGGGTTAGACACAGGCTATATGCAAATCAGCTCTGACCCTGTGCCTCATGGGAACAGTCCAGTGCGAACTACCAAGCCATGTCTTTGCCAGACCGGAATCAAGCATCCAAGGACCGGTTTCTGGCTATCAGCCTTCATCAGCCTGGATAGCTTGACTCCAGTGGTGTGGAGAGCCTGGGACTCACGTCTGAACATCCCCAGCCCACTCGGGGTGAAATTGCAAAAAACACAGTTGATGGACAGAATGTAGAACAATGTCATACATTCACCCCAGTACAAGGATCTGGGCCTAAATCCATCGTTTTTTTGCACTCCACACCACCCTGGGTTAGACACTGGCTATATGCAAATCAGCTCTGACCCTGTGCCTCATGGGAACAGTCCAGTGCGAACTACCAAGCCATGTCTTTCCCAGACCGGAATCAAGCATCCAAGGACCGGTTTCTGGCTATCAGCCTTCATCAGCCTGGATAGCTTGACTCCAGTGGTGTGGAGAGCCTGGGACTCACGTCTGAGCATCCCCAGCCCACTCGGGGTGAAATTGCAAAAAACACAGTTGATGGACAGAATGTAGAACAATGTCATACATTCACCCCAGTACAAGGATCTGGGCCTAAAACCATCGGTTTTTTGCACTCCACACCACCCTGGGTTAGACACTGGCTATATGCAAATCAGCTCTGACCCTGTGCCTCATCGGAACAGTCCAGTGCGAACTACCAAGCTATGTCTTTCCCAGACCGGAATCAAGCATCCAAGGACCGGTTTCTGGCTCACAGCCTTCATCAGCCTGGATAGCTTGACTCCAGTGGTGTGGAGAGCCTGGGACTCACGTCTGAGCATCACCAGCCCAATCGGGGTGAAATTGCAAAAAACACAGTTGATGGACAGAATGTAGAACAATGTCATACATTCACCCCAGAACAAGGATCTGGGCCTAAATCCATCTTTTTTTGCACTCCACACCATCCTGGGTTAGACACTGGCTATATGCAAATCAGCTCTGACCCTGTGCCTCATGGGAACAGTCCAGTGCGAACTACCAAGCCATGTCTTTCCCAGACCGGAATCAAGCATCCAAGGACCGGTTTCTGGCTATCAGCCTTCATCAGCCTGGATAGCTTGACTCCAGTGGTGTGGAGAGCCTGGGACTCACGTCTGAGCATCCCCAGCCCACTCGGGGTGAAATTGCAAAAAACACAGTTGATGGACAGAATGTAGAACAATGTCATACATTCACCCCAGTACAAGGATCTGGGCCTAAATCCATCGTTTTTTTGCACTCCACACCACCCTGGGTTAGACACTGGCTATATGCAAATCAGCTCTGACCCTGTGCCTCATGGGAACAGTCCAGTGCGAACTACCAAGCCATGTCTTTCCCACACCGGAATCAAGCATCCAAGGACCGGTTTCTGGCTATCAGCCTTCATCAGCCTGGATAGCTTGACTCCAGTGGTGTGGAGAGCCTGGGACTCACGTCTGAGCATCCCCAGCCCACTCGGGGTGAAATTGCAAAAAACACAGTTGATGGACAGAATGTAGAACAATGTCATACATTCACCCCAGTACAAGGATCTGGGCCTAAATCCATCGTTTTTTTGCACTCCACACCACCCTGGGTTAGACACTGGCTATATGCAAATCAGCTCTGACCCTGTGCCTCATGGGAACAGTCCAGTGCGAACTACCAAGCCATGTCTTTCCCAGACCGGAATCAAGCATCCAAGGACCGGTTTCTGGCTATCAGCCTTCATCAGCCTGGATAGCTTGACTCCAGTGGTGTGGAGAGCCTGGGACTCACGTCTGAGCATCGCCAGCCCACTCGGTGTGAAATTGCAAAAAACACAGTTGATGGACAGAATGTAGAACAATGTCATACATTCACCCCAGTACAAGGATCTGGGCCTAAATCCATCGTTTTTTTGCACTCCACACCACCCTGGGTTAGACACTGGCTATATGCAAATCAGCTCTGACCCTGTGCCTCATGGGAACAGTCCAGTGCGAACTACCAAGCCATGTCTTTCCCAGACCGGAATCAAGCATCCAAGGACCGGTTTTGGCTATCAGCCTTCATCAGCCTGGATAGCTTGACTCCAGTGGTGTGGAGAGCCTGGGACTCACGTCTGAGCATCCCCAGCCCACTCGGGGTGAAATTGCAAAAAACACAGTTGATGGACAGAATGTAGAACAATGTCATACATACACCCCAGTACAAGGATCTGGGCCTAAATCCATCGTTTTTTTGCACTCCACACCACCCTGGGTTAGACACTGGCTATATGCAAATCAGCTCTGACCCTGTGCCTCATGGGAACAGTCCAGTGCGAACTACCAAGCCATGTCTTTTCCAGACCGGAATCAAGCATCCAAGGACCGGTTTCTGGCTATCAGCCTTCATCAGCCTGGATAGCTTGACTCCAGTGGTGTGGAGAGCCTGGGTCTCACGTCTGAGCATCCCCAGCCCACTCGGGGTGAAATTGCAAAAAACACAGTTGATGGACAGAATGTAGAACAATGTCATACATTCACCCCAGTACAAGGATGTGGGCCTAAATCCATCGTTTTTTTGCACTCCACACCACCCTGGGTTAGACACTGGCTATATGCAAATCAGCTCTGACCCTGTGCCTCATGGGAACAGTCCAGTGCGAACTACCAAGCCATGTCTTTCCCAGACCGGAATCAAGCATCCAAGGACCGGTTTCTGGCTATCAGCCTTCATCAGCCTGGATAGCTTGACTCCAGTGGTGTGGAGAGCCTGGGACTCACGTCTGAGCATCCCCAGCCCACTCGGGGTGAAATTGCAAAAAACACAGTTGATGGACAGAATGTAGAACAATGTCATACATTCACCCCAGTACAAGGATCTGGGCCTAAATCCATCGTTTTCTTGCACTCCACACCACCCTGGGTTAGACACTGGCTATATGCAAATCAGCTCTGACCCTGTGCCTCATGGGAACAGTCCAGTGCGAACTACCAAGCCATGTCTTTCCCAGACCGGAATCAAGCATCCAAGGACCGGTTTCTGGCTATCAGCCTTCATCAGCCTGGATAGCTTGACTCCAGTGGTGTGGAGAGCCTGGGACTCACGTCTGAGCATCCCCAGCCCACTCGGGGTGAAATTGCAAAAAACACAGTTGATGGACAGAATGTAGAACAATGTCATACATTCACCCCAGTACAAGGATCTGGGCCTAAATCCATCTTTTTTTGCACTCCACACCACCCTGGGTTAGACACTGGCTATATGCAAATCATCTCTGACCCTGTGCCTCATGGGAACAGTCCAGTGCGAACTACCAAGCCATGTCTTTCCCAGACCGGAATCAAGCATCCAAGGACCGGTTTCTGGCTATCAGCCTTCATCAGCCTGGATAGCTTGACTCCAGTGGTGTGGAGAGCCTGGGACTCACGTCTGAGCATCCCCAGCCCAATCGGGGTGAAATTGCAAAAAACACAGTTGATGGACAGAATGTAGAACAATGTCATACATTCACCCCAGAACAAGGATCTGGGCCTAAATCCATCGTTTTTTTGCACTCCACACCACCCTGGGTTAGACACTGGCTATATGCAAATCAGCTCTGACCCTGTGCCTCATGGGAACAGTCCAGTGCGAACTACCAAGCCATGTCTTTCCCAGACCGGAATCAAGCATCCAAGGACCGGTTTCTGGCTATCAGCCTTCATCAGCCTGGATAGCTTGACTCCAGTGGTGTGGAGAGCCTGGGACTCACGTCTGAGCATCGCCAGCCCACTCGGTGTGAAATTGCAAAAAACACAGTTGATGGACAGAATGTAGAACAATGTCATACATTCACCCCAGTACAAGGATCTGGGCCTAAATCCATCGTTTTTTTGCACTCCACACCACCCTGGGTTAGACACTGGCTATATGCAAATCAGCTCTGACCCTGTGCCTCATGGGAACAGTCCAGTGCGAACTACCAAGCCATGTCTTTCCCAGACCGGAATCAAGCATCCAAGGACCGGTTTTGGCTATCAGCCTTCATCAGCCTGGATAGCTTGACTCCAGTGGTGTGGAGAGCCTGGGACTCACGTCTGAGCATCCCCAGCCCACTCGGGGTGAAATTGCAAAAAACACAGTTGATGGACAGAATGTAGAACAATGTCATACATACACCCCAGTACAAGGATCTGGGCCTAAATCCATCGTTTTTTTGCACTCCACACCACCCTGGGTTAGACACTGGCTATATGCAAATCAGCTCTGACCCTGTGCCTCATGGGAACAGTCCAGTGCGAACTACCAAGCCATGTCTTTTCCAGACCGGAATCAAGCATCCAAGGACCGGTTTCTGGCTATCAGCCTTCATCAGCCTGGATAGCTTGACTCCAGTGGTGTGGAGAGCCTGGGTCTCACGTCTGAGCATCCCCAGCCCACTCGGGGTGAAATTGCAAAAAACACAGTTGATGGACAGAATGTAGAACAATGTCATACATTCACCCCAGTACAAGGATGTGGGCCTAAATCCATCGTTTTTTTGCACTCCACACCACCCTGGGTTAGACACTGGCTATATGCAAATCAGCTCTGACCCTGTGCCTCATGGGAACAGTCCAGTGCGAACTACCAAGCCATGTCTTTCCCAGACCGGAATCAAGCATCCAAGGACCGGTTTCTGGCTATCAGCCTTCATCAGCCTGGATAGCTTGACTCCAGTGGTGTGGAGAGCCTGGGACTCACGTCTGAGCATCCCCAGCCCACTCGGGGTGAAATTGCAAAAAACACAGTTGATGGACAGAATGTAGAACAATGTCATACATTCACCCCAGTACAAGGATCTGGGCCTAAATCCATCGTTTTCTTGCACTCCACACCACCCTGGGTTAGACACTGGCTATATGCAAATCAGCTCTGACCCTGTGCCTCATGGGAACAGTCCAGTGCGAACTACCAAGCCATGTCTTTCCCAGACCGGAATCAAGCATCCAAGGACCGGTTTCTGGCTATCAGCCTTCATCAGCCTGGATAGCTTGACTCCAGTGGTGTGGAGAGCCTGGGACTCACGTCTGAGCATCCCCAGCCCACTCGGGGTGAAATTGCAAAAAACACAGTTGATGGACAGAATGTAGAACAATGTCATACATTCACCCCAGTACAAGGATCTGGGCCTAAATCCATCTTTTTTTGCACTCCACACCACCCTGGGTTAGACACTGGCTATATGCAAATCATCTCTGACCCTGTGCCTCATGGGAACAGTCCAGTGCGAACTACCAAGCCATGTCTTTCCCAGACCGGAATCAAGCATCCAAGGACCGGTTTCTGGCTATCAGCCTTCATCAGCCTGGATAGCTTGACTCCAGTGGTGTGGAGAGCCTGGGACTCACGTCTGAGCATCCCCAGCCCAATCGGGGTGAAATTGCAAAAAACACAGTTGATGGACAGAATGTAGAACAATGTCATACATTCACCCCAGAACAAGGATCTGGGCCTAAATCCATCTTTTTTTGCACTCCACACCACCCTGGGTTAGACACTGGCTATATGCAAATCAGCTCTGACCCTGTGCCTCATGGGAACAGTCCAGTGCGAACTACCAAGCCATGTCTTTCCCAGACCGGAATCAAGCATCCAAGGACCGGTTTCTGGCTATCAGCCTTCATCAGCCTGGATAGCTTGACTCCAGTGGTGTGGAGAGCCTGGGACTCACGTCTGAGCATCCCCAGCCCACTCGGGGTGAAATTGCAAAAAACACAGTTGATGGACAGAATGTAGAACAATGTCATACATTCACCCCAGTACAAGGATCTGGGCCTAAATCCATCGTTTTTTTGCACTCCACACCACCCTGGGTTAGACACTGGCTATATGCAAATCAGCTCTGACCCTGTGCCTCATGGGAACAGTCCAGTGCGAACTACCAAGCCATGTCTTTCCCAGACCGGAATCAAGCATCCAAGGACCGGTTTCTGGCTATCAGCCTTCATCAGCCTGGATAGCTTGACTCCAGTGGTGTGGAGAGCCTGGGACTCACGTCTGAGCATCCCCAGCCCACTCGGGGTGAAATTGCAAAAAACACAGTTGATGGACAGAATGTAGAACAATGTCATACATTCACCCCAGTACAAGGATCTGGGCCTAAATCCATCGTTTTTTTGCACTCCACACCACCCTGGGTTAGACACTGGCTATATGCAAATCAGCTCTGACCCTGTGCCTCATGGGAACAGTCCAGTGCGAACTACCAAGCCATGTCTTTCCCAGACCGGAATCAAGCATCCAAGGACCGGTTTCTGGCTATCAGCCTTCATCAGCCTGGATAGCTTGACTCCAGTGGTGTGGAGAGCCTGGGACTCACGACTGAGCATCGCCAGCCCACTCGGGGTGAAATTGCAAAAAACACAGTTGATGGACAGAATGTAGAACAATGTCATACATTCACCCCAGTACAAGGATCTGGGCCTAAATCCATCGTTTTTTTGCACTCCACACCACCCTGGGTTAGACACTGGCTATATGCAAATCAGCTCTGACCCTGTGCCTCATGGGAACAGTCCAGTGCGAACTACCAAGCCATGTCTTTCCCAGACCGGAATCAAGCATCCAAGGACCGGTTTTGGCTATCAGCCTTCATCAGCCTGGATAGCTTTGACTCCAGTGGTGTGGAGAGCCTGGGACTCACGTCTGAGCATCCCCAGCCCACTCGGGGTGAAATTGCAAAAAACACAGTTGATGGACAGAATGTAGAACAATGTCATACATTCACCCCAGTACAAGGATCTGGGCCTAAATCCATCGTTTTTTTGCACTCCACACCACCCTGGGTTAAAAACTGGCTATATGCAAATCAGCTCTGACCCTGTGCCTCATGGGAACAGTCCAGTGCGAACTACCAAGCCATGTCTTTTCCAGACCGGAATCAAGCATCCAAGGACCGGTTTCTGGCTATCAGCCTTCATCAGCCTGGATAGCTTGACTCCAGTGGTGTGGAGAGCCTGGGACTCACGTCTGAGCATCCCCAGCCCACTCGGGGTGAAATTGCAAAAAACACAGTTGATGGACAGAATGTAGAACAATGTCATACATTCACCCCAGTACAAGGATGTGGGCCTAAATCCATCGTTTTTTTGCACTCCACACCACCCTGGGTTAGACACTGGCTATATGCAAATCAGCTCTGACCCTGTGCCTCATGGGAACAGTCCAGTGCGAACTACCAAGCCATGTCTTTCCCAGACCGGAATCAAGCATCCAAGGACCGGTTTCTGGCTATCAGCCTTCATCAGCCTGGATAGCTTGACTCCAGTGGTGTGGAGAGCCTGGGACTCACGTCTGAGCATCCCCAGCCCACTCGGGGTGAAATTGCAAAAAACACAGTTGATGGACAGAATGTAGAACAATGTCATACATTCACCCCAGTACAAGGATCTGGGCCTAAATCCATCGTTTTCTTGCACTCCACACCACCCTGGGTTAGACACTGGCTATATGCAAATCAGCTCTGACCCTGTGCCTCATGGGAACAGTCCAGTGCGAACTACCAAGCCATGTCTTTCCCAGACCGGAATCAAGCATCCAAGGACCGGTTTCTGGCTATCAGCCTTCATCAGCCTGGATAGCTTGACTCCAGTGGTGTGGAGAGCCTGGGACTCACGTCTGAGCATCCCCAGCCCACTCGGGGTGAAATTGCAAAAAACACAGTTGATGGACAGAATGTAGAACAATGTCATACATTCACCCCAGTACAAGGATCTGGGCCTAAATCCATCGTTTTTTTGCACTCCACACCACCCTGGGTTAGACACTGGCTATATGCAAATCAGCTCTGACCCTGTGCCTCATGGGAACAGTCCAGTGCGAACTACCAAGCCATGTCTTTCCCAGACCGGAATCAAGCATCCAAGGACCGGTTTCTGGCTATCAGCCTTCATCAGCCTGGACAGCTTGACTCCAGTGGTGTGGAGAGCCTGGGACTCACGTCTGAGCATCCCCAGCCCACTCGGGGTGAAATTGCAAAAAACACAGTTGATGGACAGAATGTAGAACAATGTCATACATTCACCCCAGTACAAGGATCTGGGCCTAAATCCATCTTTTTTTGCACTCCACACCACCCTGGGTTAGACACTGGCTATATGCAAATCATCTCTGACCCTGTGCCTCATGGGAACAGTCCAGTGCGAACTACCAAGCCATGTCTTTCCCAGACCAGAATCAAGCATCCAAGGACCGGTTTCTGGCTATCAGCCTTCATCAGCCTGGATAGCTTGACTCCAGTGGTGTGGAGAGCCTGGGACTCACGTCTGAGCATCCCCAGCCCACTCGGGGTGAAATTGCAAAAAACACAGTTGATGGACAGAATGTAGAACAATGTCATACATTCACCCCAGTACCAGGATCTGGGCCTAAATCCATCGTTTTTTTTGCACTCCACACCACCCTGTGTTAGACACTGGTTATATGCAAATCAGCTCTGACCCTCTGCCTCATGGGAACAGTCCAGTGCGAACTACCAAGCCATGTCTTTCCCAGACTGGAATCAAGCATCCAAGGACCGGTTTCTGGCTATCAGCCTTCATCAGCCTGGATAGCTTGACTCCAGTGGTGTGGAGAGCCTGGGACTCACGTCTGAGCATCCCCAGCCCACTCGGGGTGAAATTGCAAAAAACACAGTTGATGGACAGAATGTAGAACAATGTCATACATTCACCCCAGTACCAGGATCTGGGCCTAAATCCATCGTTTTTTTGCACTCCACACCACCCTGTGTTAGACACTGGTTATATGCAAATCAGCTCTGACCCTCTGCCTCATGGGAACAGTCCAGTGCGAACTACCAAGCCATGTCTTTCCCAGACTGGAATCAAGCATCCAAGCACCGGTTTCTGGCTATCAGCCTTCATCAGCCTGGATAGCTTGACTCCAGTGGTGTGGAGAGCCTGGGACTCACGTCTGAGCATCCCCAGCCCACTCGGGGTGAAATTGCAAAAAACACAGTTGATGGACAGAATGTAGAACAATGTCATACATTCACCCCAGTACAAGGATCTGGGCCTAAATCCATCGTTTTTTTGCACTCCACACCCCCCTGGGTTAGACACTGGCTATATGCAAATCAGCTCTGACCCTGTGCCTCATGGGAACAGTCCAGTGCGAACTACCAAGCCATGTCTTTCCCAGACCGGAATCAAGCATCCAAGGACCGGTTTCTGGCTATCAGCCTTCATCAGCCTGGATAGCTTGACTCCAGTGGTGTGGAGAGCCTGGGACTCACGTCTGAGCATCCCCAGCCCACTCGGGGTGAAATTGCAAAAAACACAGTTGATGGACAGAATGTAGAACAATGTCATACAATCAACCCAGTACAAGGATCTGGGCCTAAATCCATTGTTTTTTTGCACTCCACACCACCCTGGGTTAGACACTGGCTATATGCAAATCAGCTCTGACCCTGTGCCTCATGGAAACAGTCCAGTGCGAACTATCAAGCCATGTCTTTCCCAGACCGGAATCAAGCATCCAAGGACCGGTTTCTGGCTATCAGCCTTCATCAGCCTGGATAGCTTGACTCCAGTGGTGTGGAGAGCCTGGGACTCACGTCTGAGCATCCCCAGCCCAATCGGGGTGAAATTGCAAAAAACACAGTTGATGGACAGAATGTAGAACAATGTCATACATTCACCCCAGAACAAGGATCTGGGCCTAAATCCATCGTTTTTTTGCACTCCACACCACCCTGGGTTGGACACTGGCTATATGCAAATCAGCTCTGACCCTGTGCCTCATGGGAACAGTCCAGTGCGAACTACCAAGCCATGTCTTTCCCAGACCGGAATCAAGCATCCAAGGACCGGTTTCTGGCTATCAGCCTTCATCAGCCTGGATAGCTTGACTCCAGTGGTGTGGAGAGCCTGGGACTCACGTCTGAGCATCCCCAGCCCACTCGGGTTGAAATTGCAAAGAACACAGTTGATGGACAGAATGTAGAACAATGTCATACATTCACCCCAGTACAAGGATCTGGGCCTAAATCCATCGGTTTTTTGCACTCCACACCACCCTGGGTTAGACACTGGCTATATGCAAATCAGCTCTGACCCTGTGCCTCATGGGAACAGTCCAGTGCGAACTACCAAGCCATGTCTTTCCCAGACCGGAATCAAGCATCCAAGGACCGGTTTTGGCTATCAGCCTGGATAGCTTGACTCCAGTGGTGTGGAGAGCCTGGGACTCACGTCTGAGCATCCCCAGCCAACTCGGGGTGAAATTGCAAAAAACACAGTTGATGGACAGAATGTAGAACAATGTCATACATTCACCCCAGTACAAGGATCTGGGCCTAAATCCATTGTTTTTTTGCACTCCACACCACCCTGGGTTAGACACTGGCTATATGCAAATCAGCTCTGACCCTGTGCCTCATGGGAACAGTCTAGTGCGAACTACCAAGCCATGTCTTTCCCAGACCGGAATCAAGCATCCAAGGACCGGTTTCTGGCTATCAGCCTTCATCAGCCTGGATAGCTTGACTCCAGTGGTGTGGAGAGCCTGGGACTCACGTCTGAGCATCCCCAGCCCACTTGGGGTGAAATTGCAAAAAACACAGTTGATGGACAGAATGTAGAACAATGTCATACATTCACCCCAGTACAAGGATCTGGGCCTAAATCCATCGTTTTTTTGCACTCCACACCACCCTGTGTTAGACACTGGTTATATGCAAATCAGTTCTGGCCCTGTGCCTCATGGGAACAGTCCAGTGCGAACTACCAAGCCATGTCTTTCCCAGACCGGAATCAAGCATCCAAGGACCGGTTTCTGGCTATCAGCCTTTATCAGCCTGGATAGCTTGACTCCAGTGGTGTGGAGAGCCTGGGACTCACGTCTGAGCATCCCCAGCCCACTCGGGGTGAAATTGCAAAAAACACAGTTGATGGACAGAATGTAGAACAATGTCATACATTCACCCCAGTACAAGGATCTGGGCCTAAATCCATCGTTTTTTTGCACTCCACACCACCCTGGGTTAGACACTGGCTATATGCAAATCATCTCTGACCCTGTGCCTCATGGGAACAGTCCAGTGCGAACTACCAAGCCATGTCTTTCCCAGACCGGAATCAAGCATCCAAGGACCGGTTTCTGGCTATCAGCCTTCATCAGCCTGGATAGCTTGACTCCAGTGGTGTGGAGAGTCTGGGACTCACGTCTGAGCATCCCCAGCCCACTCGGGGTGAAATTGCAAAAAACACAGTTGATGGACAGAATGTAGAACAATGTCATACATTCACCCCAGTACAAGGATCTGGGCCTAAATCCATCGTTTTTTTGCACTCCACACCACCCTGGGTTAGACACTGGCTATATGCAAATCAGCTCTGACCCTGTGCCTCATGGGAACAGTCCAGTGCGAACTACCAAGCTATGTCTTTCCCAGACCGGAATCAAGCATCCAAGGACCGGTTTCTGGCTAACAGCCTTCATCAGCCTGGATAGCTTGACTCCAGTGGTGTGGAGAGCCTGGGACTCACGTCTGAGCATCCCCAGCCCACTCGGGGTGAAATTGCAAAAAACACAGTTGATGGACAGAATGTAGAACAATGTCATACATTCACCCCAGTACAAGGATGTGGGCCTAAATCCATTGTTTTTTTGCACTCCACACCACCCTGGGTTAGACACTGGCTATATGCAAATCAGCTCTGACCCTGTGCCTCATGGGAACAGTCCAGTGCGAACTACCAAGCCATGTCTTTCCCAGACCGGAATCAAGCATCCAAGGACCGGTTTCTGGCTATCAGCCTTCATCAGCCTGGATAGCTTGACTCCAGTGGTGTGGAGAGCCTGGGACTCACGTCTGAGCATCCCCAGCCCAATCGGGGTGAAATTGCAAAAAACACAGTTGATGGACAGAATGTAGAACAATGTCATACATTCACCCCAGAACAAGGATCTGGGCCTAAATTCATCGTTTTTTTGCACTCCACACCACCCTGGGTTGGACACTGGCTATATGCAAATCAGCTCTGACCCTGTGCCTCATGGGAACAGTCCAGTGCGAACTACCAAGCCATGTCTTTCCCAGACCGGAATCAAGCATCCAAGGACCGGTTTCTGGCTATCAGCCTTCATCAGCCTGGATAGCTTGACTCCAGTGGTGTGGAGAGCCTGTGACTCACGTCTGAGCATCCCCAGCCCACTCGGGGTGAAATTGCAAAAAACACAGTTGATGGACAGAATGTAGAACAATGTCATACATTCACCCCAGTACAAGGATCTGGGCCTAAATCCATCGTTTTTTTGCACTCCACACCACCCTGTGTTAGACACTGGTTATATGCAAATCAGCTCTGACCCTGTGCCTCATGGGAACAGTCCAGTGCGAACTACCAAGCCATGTCTTTCCAAGACCGGAATCAAGCATCCAAGGACCGGTTTCTGGCTATCAGCCTTATCAGCCTGGATAGCTTGACTTCAGTGGTGTGGAGAGCCTGGGACTCACGTCTGAGCATCCCCAGCCCACTCGGGGTGAAATTGCAAAAAACACAGTTGATGGACAGAATGTAGAACAATGTCATACATTTACCCCAGTACAAGGATGTGGGCCTAAATCCATCGTTTTTTTGCACTCCACACCACCCTGGGTTAGACACTGGCTATATGCAAATCATCTCTGACCCTGTGCCTCATGGGAACAGTCCAGTGCGAACTACCAAGCCATGTCTTTCCCAGACCGGAATCAAGCATCCAAGGACCGGTTTCTGGCTATCAGCCTTCATCAGCCTGGATAGCTTGACTCCAGTGGTGTGGAGAGCCTGGGACTCACGTCTGAGCATCCCCAGCCCACTCGGGGTGAAATTGCAAAAAACACAGTTGATGGACAGAATGTAGAACAATGTCATACATTCACCCCAGTACAAGGATGTGGGCCTAAATCCATTGTTTTTTTGCACTCCACACCACCCTGGGTTAGACACTGGCTATATGCAAATCAGCTCTGACCCTGTGCCTCATGGGAACAGTCCAGTGCGAACTACCAAGCCATGTCTTTCCCAGACCGGAATCAAGCATCCAAGGACCGGTTTCTGGCTATCAGCCTTCATCAGCCTGGATAGCTTGACTCCAGTGGTGTGGAGAGCATGGGACTCACGTCTGAGCATCCCCAGCTCAATCGGGGTGAAATTGCAAAAAACACAGTTGATGGACAGAATGTAGAACAATGTCATACATTCACCCCAGAACAAGGATCTGGGCCTAAATCCATCGTTTTTTTGCACTCCACACCACCCTGTGTTAGACACTGGTTATATGCAAATCAGCTCTGACCCTGTGCCTCATGGGAACAGTCCAGTGCGAACTACCAAGCCATGTCTTTCCCAGACCGTAATCAAGCATCCAAGGACCGGTTTCTGGCTATCAGCCTTCATCAGCCTGGATAGCTTGACTCCAGTGGTGTGGAGAGCCTGGGACTCACGTCTGAGCATCCCCAGCCCACTCGGGGTGAAATTGAAAAATACACAGTTGATGGACAGAATGTAGAACAATGTCATACATTCACCCCAGTACAAGGATCTGGGCCTAAATCCATCGTTTTTTTGCACTCCACACCACCCTGGGTTAGACACTGGCTATATGCAAATCATCTCTGACCCTGTGCCTCATGGGAACAGTCCAGTGCGAACTACCAAGCCATGTCTTTCCCAGACCGGTATCAAGCATCCAAGGACCGGTTTCTGGCTATCAGCCTTCATCAGTCTGGATAGCTTGACTCCAGTGGTGTGGAGAGCCTGGGACTCACGTCTGAGCATCCCCAGCCCACTCGGGGTGAAATTGCAAAAAACACAGTTGATGGACAGAATGTAGAACAATGTCATACATTCACCCCAGTACAAGGATCTGGGCCTAAATCCATCGTTTTTTAGCACTCCACACCACCCTGTGTTAGACACTGGTTATATGCAAATCAGCTCTGACCCTGTGCCTCATGGGAACAGTCCAGTGCGAACTACCAAGCCATGTCTTTCCCAGACCAGAATCAAGCATCCAAGGACCGGTTTCTGGCTATCAGCCTTCATCAGCCTGAAAAGCTTGACTCCAGTGGTGTGGAGAGCCTGGGACTCACGTCTGAGCATCCCCAGCCCACTCGGGTGAAATTTCAAAAAACACAGTTGATGGACAGAATGTAGAACAATGTCATACATTCACCCCAGTACAAGCATCTGGGCCTAAATCCATCTTTTTTTGCACTCCACACCACCCGGGGTTAGACACTGGCTATATGCAAATCAGCTCTGACCCTGTGCCTCATGGGAACAGTCCAGTGCGAACTACCAAGCCATATCTATCCCAGATGGGAATCAAGCATACAAGGACCGGTTTCTGGCTATCAGCCTTCATCAGCCTGGATAGCTTGACTCCAGTGCTGTGGAGAGCCTAGGACTCACGTCTGAGCATCCCCAGCCCACTCGGGGTGAAATTGCAAAAAACACAGTTGATGGACAGAATGTAGAACAATGTCATACATTCACCCCAGTACAAGGATCTGGGCCTAAATCCATCGTTTTTTTGCACTCCACACCACCCTGGGTTAGACACTGGCTATATGCAAATCAGCTCTGACCCTGTGCCTCATGGGAACAGTCCAGTGCGAACTACCAAGCCATGTCTTTCCCAGACCGGAATCAAGCATCCAAGGACCGGTTTCTGGCTATCAGCCTTCATCAGCCTGGATAGCTTGACTCCAGTGGTGTGGAGAGCCTGGGACTCACGTCTGAGCATCCCCAGCCCAAGTGGGGTGAAATTGCAAAAAACACAGTTGATGGACAGAATGTAGAACAATGTCATACATTCACCCCAGAACAAGGATCTGGGCCTAAATCCATCGTTTTTTTGCACTCCACACCACCCTGGGTTAGACACTGGCTATATGCAAATCAGCTCTGACCCTGTGCCTCATGGGAACAGTCCAGTGCGAACTACCAAGCCATGTCTTTCCCAGACCGGAATCAAGCATCCAAGGACCGGTTTCTGGCTATCAGCCTTCATCAGCCTGGATAGCTTGACTCCAGTGGTGTGAAGAGCCTGGGACTCACGTCTGAGCATCCCCAGCCCACTCGGGGTGAAATTGCAAAAAACACAGTTGATGGACAGAATGTAGAACAATGTCATACATTCACCCCAGTACAAGGATCGGGGCCTAAATCCATCGTTGTTTTGCTCTCCACACCACCCTGTGTTAGACACTGGTTATATGCAAATCAGCTCTGACCCTGTGCCTCATGGGAACAGTCCAGTGCGAACTACCAAGCCATGTCTTTCCCAGACCAGAATCAAGCATCCAAGGACCGGTTTCTGGCTATCAGCCTTCATCAGCCTGGATAGCTTGACTCCAGTGGTGTGGAGAGCCTGGGACTCATGTCTGAGCATCCCCAGCCCACTCGGGGTGAAATTGCAAAAAACACAGTTGATGGACAGAATGTAGAACAATGTCATACATTCACCCCAGTACAAGCATCTGGGCCTAAATCCATCGTTTTTTTGCACTCCACACCACTCTGGGTTAGACACTGGCTATATACAAATCAGCTCTGACCCTGTGCCTCATGGGAACAGTCCAGTGCGAACTACCAAGCCATGACTTTCCCAGACCGGAATCAAGCATCCAAGGACCGGTTTCTGGCTATCAGCCTTCATCAGCCTGGATAGCTTGACTCAAGTGGTGTGGAGAGCCTGGGACTCACGTCTGAGCATCCCCAGCCCACTCGGGGTGAAATTGCAAAAAACACAGTTGATGGACAGAATGTAGAACAATGTCATACATTCACCCCAGTACAAGGATCTGGGCCTAAATCCATCGTTTTTTTGCACTCCACACCACCCTGGGTTAGACACTGGCTATAAGCAAATCAGCTCTGACCCTGTGCCTCATGGGAACAGTCCAGTGCGAACTACCAAGCCATGTCTTTCCCAGACCGGAATCAAGCCTCCAAGGACCGGTTTCTGGCTATCAGCCTTCATCAGCCTGGATAGCTTGACTCCAGTGGTATGGAGAGCCTGGGACTCACGTCTGAGCATCCCCAGCCCAATCGAGGGGAAATTGCAAAAAACACAGTTGATGGACAGAATGTAGAACAATGTCATACATTCACCCCAGTACAAGGATCTGGGCCTAAATCCATTGTTTTTTTGCACTCCACACCACCCTGGGTTAGACACTTTCTATATGCAAATCAGCTCTGACCCTGTGCCTCATGGGACCAGTCCAGTGCGAACTACCAAGCCATGTCTTTTCCATACCGGAATCAAGCATCCAAGGACCGGTTTCTGGCTATCAGCCTTCATCAGCCTGGATAGCTTGACTCCAGTGGTGTGGAGAGCCTGGGACTCACGTCTGAGCATCCCCAGCCCACTCGGGGTGAAATTGCAAAAAACACAGTTGATGGACAGAATGTAGAACAATGTCATACATTCACCCCAGTACAAGGATCTGGGCCTAAATCCATCGTTTTTTTTGCACTCCACACCACCCTGGGTTAGACACTGGCTATATGCAAATCAGCTCTGACCCTGTGCCTCATGGGAACAGTCCAGTGCGGACTACCAAGCCATGTTTTTCCCAGACCGGAATCAAGCATCCAAGGACCGGTTTCTGGCTATCAGCCTTCATCAGCCTGGATAGCTTGACTCCAGTGGTGTGGAGAGCCTGGGACTCACGTCTGAGCATCCCCAGCCCACTCGGGGTGAAATTGCAAAAAACACAGTTGATGGACAGAATGTAGAACAATGTCATACATTCACCCCAGTACAAGGATGTGGGACTAAATCCATCGTTTTTTTGCACTCCACACCACCCTGGGTTAGACACTGGCTATATGCAAATCAGCTCTGACCCTGTGCCTCATGGGAACAGTCCAGTGCGAACTACCAAGCCATGTCTTTCCCAGACCGGAATCAAGCATCCAAGGACCGGTTTCTGGCTATCAGCCTTCATCAGCCTGGATAGCTTGTCTCCAGTGGTGTGGAGAGCCTGGGACTCACGTCTGAGCATCCCCAGCCCACCTGGGGTGAAATTGCAAAAAACACAGTTGATGGACAGAATGTAGAACAATGTCATACATTCACCCCAGTACAAGGATCTGGGCCTAAATCCATCGTTTTTTTGCACTCCACACCACCCTGGGTTAGACACTGGCTATATGCAAATCAGCTCTGACCCTGTGCCTCATGGGAACAGTCCAGTGCGAACTACCAAGCCATGTCTTTCCCAGACCGGAATCAAGCATCCAAGGACCGGTTTCTGGCTATCAGCCTTCATCAGCCTGGATAGCTTGACTCCAGTGGTGTGGAGAGCCTGGGACTCACGTCTGAGCATCCCCAGCCCACTCGGGGTGAAATTGCAAAAAACACAGTTGATGGACAGAATGTAGAACAATGTCATACATTCACCCCAGTACAAGGATCTGGGCCTAAATCCATCGTTTTTTTGCTCTCCACACCACCCTGTGTTAGACACTGGTTATATGCAAATCAGCTCTGACCCTGTGCCTCATGGGAACAGTCCAGTGCGAACTACCAAGCCATGTCTTTCCCAGACCAGAATCAAGCATCCAAGGACCGGTTTCTGGCTATCAGCCTTCATCAGCCTGGATAGCTTGACTCCAGTGGTGTGGAGAGCCTGGGACTCACGTCTGAGCATCCCCAGCCCACTCGGGGTGAAATTGCAAAAAACACAGTTGATGGACAGAATGTAGAACAATGTCATACATTCACCCAGTACAAGGATCTGGGCCTAAATCCATTGTTTTTTTGCACTCCACACCACCCTGGGTTAGACACTGGCTATATGCAAATCAGCTCTGACCCTGTGCCTCATGGGAACAGTCCAGTGCGAACTACCAAGCCATGTCTTTCCCAGACCGGAATCAAGCATCCAAGGACCGGTTTCTGGCTATCAGCCTTCATCAGCCTGGATAGCTTGACTCCAGTGGTGTGGAGAGCCTGGGACTCACGTCTGAGCATCCCCAGCCCACTCGGGGTGAAATTGCAAAAACACAGTTGATGGACAGAATGTAGAACAATGTCATACATTCACCCCAGTACAAGGATCTGGGCCTAAATCCATTGTTTTTTTGCACTCCACACCACCCTGGGTTAGACACTGGCTATATGCAAATCAGCTCTGACCCTGTGCCTCATGGGACCAGTCCAGTGCGAACTACCAAGCCATGTCTTTTCCAGACCGGAATCAAGCATCCAAGGACCGGTTTCTGGCTATCAGCCTTCATCAGCCTGGATAGCTTGACTCCAGTGGTGTGGAGAGCCTGGGACTCACGTCTGAGCATCCCCAGCCCACTCGGGGTGAAATTGCAAAAAACACAGTTGATGGACAGAATGTAGAACAATGTCATAGATTCACCCCAGTACAAGGATCTGGGCCTAAATCCATCGTTTTTTTGCACTCCACACCACCCTGGGTTAGACACTGGCTATATGCAAATCAGCTCTGACCCTGTGCCTCATGGGAACAGTCCAGTGCGGACTACCAAGCCATGTTTTTCCCAGACCGGAATCAAGCATCCAAGGACCGGTTTCTGGCTATCAGCCTTCATCAGCCTGGATAGCTTGACTCCAGTGGTGTGGAGAGCCTGGGACTCACGTCTGAGCATCCCCAGCCCACTCGGGGTGAAATTGCAAAAAACACAGTTGAGGGACAGAATGTAGAACAATGTCATACATTCACCCCAGTACAAGGATGTGCGACTAAATCCATCGTTTTTTTGCACTCCACACCACCCTGGGTTAGACACTGGCTATATGCAAATCAGCTCTGACCCTGTGCCTCATGGGAACAGTCCAGTGCGAACTACCAAGCCATGTCTTTCCCAGACCGGAATCAAGCATCCAAGGACCGGTTTCTGGCTATCAGCCTTCATCAGCCTGGATAGCTTGACTCCAGTGGTGTGGAGAGCCTGGGACTCACGTCTGAGCATTCCCAGCCCACTCGGGGAGAAATTGCAAAAAACACAGTTGATGGACAGAATGTAGAACAATGTCATACATTCACCCCAGTACAAGGATCTGGGCCTAAATCCATCGTTTTTTTGCACTCCACACCACCCTGGGTTAGACACTGGCTATATGCAAATCAGCTCTGACCATGTGCCTCATGGGAACAGTCCAGTGCGAACTACCAAGCCATGTCTTTCCCAGACCGGAATCAAGCATCCAAGGACCGGTTTCTGGCTATCAGCCTTCATCAGCCTGGATAGCTTGACTCCAGTGGTGTGGAGAGCCTGGGACTCACGTCTGAGCATCCCCAGCCCACTCGGGGTGAAATTGCAAAAAACACAGTTGATGGACAGAATGTAGAACAATGTCATACATTTACCCCAGTACAAGGATCTGGGCCTAAATCCATCGTTTTTTTGCTCTCCACACCACCCTGTGTTAGACACTGGTTATATGCAAATCAGCTCTGACCCTGTGCCTCATGGGAACAGTCCAGTGCGAACTACCAAGCCATGTCTTTCCCAGACCAGAATCAAGCATCCAAGGACCGGTTTCTGGCTATCAGCCTTCATCAGCCTGGATAGCTTGACTCCAGTGGTGTGGAGAGCCTGGGACTCACGTCTGAGCATCCCCAGCCCACTCGGGGTGAAATTGCAAAAAACACAGTTGATGGACAGAATGTAGAACAATGTCATACATTCACCCCAGTACAAGGATCTGGGCCTAAATCCATTGTTTTTTTGCACTCCACACCACCCTGGGTTAGACACTGGCTATATGCAAATCAGCTCTGACCCTGTGCCTCATGGGACCAGTCCAGTGCGAACTACCAAGCCATGTCTTTTCCAGACCGGAATCAAGCATCCAAGGACCGGTTTCTGGCTATCAGCCTTCATCAGCCTGGATAGCTTGACTCCAGTGGTGTGGAGAGCCTGGGACTCACGTCTGAGCATCCCCAGCCCACTCGGGGTGAAATTGCAAAAAACACAGTTGATGGACAGAATGTAGAACAATGTCATACATTCACCCCAGTACAAGGATCTGGGCCTAAATCCATCGTTTTTTTGCACTCCACACCACCCTGGGTTAGACACTGGCTATATGCAAATCAGCTCTGACCCTGTGCCTCATGGGAACAGTCCAGTGCGGACTACCAAGCCATGTTTTTCCCAGACCGGAATCAAGCATCCAAGGACCGGTTTCTGGCTATCAGCCTTCATCAGCCTGGATAGCTTGACTCCAGTGGTGTGGAGAGCCTGGGACTCACGTCTGAGCATCCCCAGCCCACTCGGGGTGAAATTGCAAATAACACAGTTGATGGACAGAATGTAGAACAATGTCATACATTCACCCCAGTACAAGGATGTGGGACTAAATCCATCGTTTTTTTGCACTCCACACCACCCTGGGTTAGACACTGGCTATATGCAAATCAGCTCTGACCCTGTGCCTCATGGGAACAGTCCAGTGCGAACTACCAAGCCATGTCTTTCCCAGACCGGAATCAAGCATCCAAGGACCGGTTTCTGGCTATCAGCCTTCATCAGCCTGGATAGCTTGTCTCCAGTGGTGTGGAGAGCCTGGGACTCACGTCTGAGCATCCCCAGCCCACCTAGGGTGAAATTGCAAAAAACACAGTTGATGGACAGAATGTAGAACAATGTCATACATTCACCCCAGTACAAGGATCTGGGCCTAAATCCATCGTTTTTTTGCACTCCACACCACCCTGGGTTAGACACTGGCTATATGCAAATCAGCTCTGACCCTGTGCCTCATGGGAACAGTCCAGTGCGAACTACCAAGCCATGTCTTTCCCAGACCGGAATCAAGCATCCAAGGACCGGTTTCTGGCTATCAGCCTTCATCAGCCTGGATAGCTTGACTCCAGTGGTGTGGAGAGCCTGGGACTCACGTCTGAGCATCCCCAGCCCACTCGGGGAGAAATTGCAAAAAACACAGTTGATGGACAGAATGTAGAACAATGTCATACATTCACCCCAGTACAAGGATCTGGGCCTAAATCCATCGTTTTTTTGCACTCCACACCACCCTGGGTTAGACACTGGCTATATGCAAATCAGCTCTGACCGTGTGCCTCATGGGAACAGTCCAGTGCGAACTACCAAGCCATGTCTTTCCCAGACCGGAATCAAGCATCCAAGGACCGGTTTCTGGCTATCAGCCTTCATCAGCCTGGATAGCTTGACTCCAGTGGTGTGGAGAGCCTGGGACTCACGTCTGAGCATCCCCAGCCCACTCGGGGTGAAATTGCAAAAAACACAGTTGATGGACAGAATGTAGAACAATGTCATACATTCACCCCAGTACAAGGATCTGGGCCTAAATCCATCGTTTTTTTGCTCTCCACACCACCCTGTGTTAGACACTGGTTATATGCAAATCAGCTCTGACCCTGTGCCTCATGGGAACAGTCCAGTGCGAACTACCAAGCCATGTCTTTCCCAGACCAGAATCAAGCATCCAAGGACCGGTTTCTGGCTATCAGCCTTCATCAGCCTGGATAGCTTGACTCCAGTGGTGCGGAGAGCCTGGGACTCACGTCTGAGCATCCCCAGCCCACTCGGGGAGAAATTGCAAAAAACACAGTTGATGGACAGAATGTAGAACAATGTCATACATTCACCCCAGTACAAGGATCTGGGCCTAAATCCATCGTTTTTTTGCACTCCACACCACCCTGGGTTAGACACTGGCTATATGCAAATCATCTCTGACCCTGTGCCTCATGGGAACAGTCCAGTGCGAACTACCAAGCCATGTCTTTCCCAGACCAGAATCAAGCATCCAAGGACCGGTTTCTGGCTATCAGCCTTCATCAGCCTGGATAGCTTGACTCCAGTGGTGCGGAGAGCCTGGGACTCACGTCTGAGCATCCCCAGCCCACTCGGGGTGAAATTGCAAAAAACACAGTTGATGGACAGAATGTAGAACAATGTCATACATTCACCCCAGTACAAGCATCTGGGCCTAAATCCATCGTTTTTTTGCACTCCACACCACCCTGGGTTAGACACTGGCTATATGCAAATCAGCTCTGACCCTGTGCCTCATGGGAACAGTCCAGTGCGAACTACCAAGCCATGTCTTTCCCAGACCGGAATCAAGCATCCAAGGACCGGTTTCTGGCTATCAGCCTTCATCAGCCTGGATAGCTTGACTCCAGTGGTGTGGAGAGCCTGGGACTCACGTCTGAGCATCCCCAGCCCACTCGGGGAGAAATTGCAAAAAACACAGATGATGGACAGAATGTAGAACAATGTCATACATTCACCCCAGTACAAGGATCTGGGCCTAAATCCATCGTTTTTTTGCACTCCACACCACCCTGGGTTAGACACTGGCTATATGCAAATCAGCTCTGACCATGTGCCTCATGGGAACAGTCCAGTGCGAACTACCAAGCCATGTCTTTCCCAGACCGGAATCAAGCATCTAAGGACCGGTTTCTGGCTATCAGCCTTCATCAGCCTGGATAGCTTGACTCCAGTGGTGTGGAGAGCCTGGGGCTCACGTCTGAGCATCCCCAGCCCACTCGGGGTGAAATTGCAAAAAATACAGTTGATGGACAGAATGTAGAACAATGTCATACATTCAACCCAGTACAAGGATCTGGGCCTAAATCCATAGTTTTTTTGCACTCCACACCACCCTGGGTTAGACACTGGCTATATGCAAATCATCTCTGACCCTGTGCCTCATGGGAACAGTCCAGTGCGAACTACCAAGCCATGTCTTTCCCAGACCGGAATCAAGCATCCAAGGACCGGTTTCTGGCTATCAGCCTTCATCAGCCTGGATAGGTTGACTCCAGTGGTGTGGAGAGCCTGGGACTCACGTCTGAGCATCCCCAGCCCACTCGGGGTGAAATTGCAAAAAACACAGTTGATGGACAGAATGTAGAACAATGTCATACATTCACCCCAGTACAAGGATCTGGGCCTAAATCCATCGTTTTTTTGCTCTCCACACCACCCTGTGTTAGACACTGGTTATATGCAAATCAGCTCTGACCCTGTGCCTCATGGGAACAGTCCAGTGCGAACTACCAAGCCATGTCTTTTCCAGACCGGAATCAAGCATCCAAGGACCGGTTTCTGGCTATCAGCCTTCATCAGCCTGGATAGCTTGACTCCAGTGGTGTGGAGAGCCTGGGACTCACGTCTGAGCATCCCCAGCCCACTCGGGGTGAAATTGCAAAAAACACAGTTGATGGACAGAATGTAGAACAATGTCATACATTCACCACAGTACAAGGATCTGGGCCTAAATCCATCATTTTTTTGCACTCCACACCACCCTGGGTTAGACACTGGCTATATGCAAATCAGCTCTGACCCTGTGCCTCATGGGAACAGTCCAGTGCGGACTACCAAGCCATGTTTTTCCCAGACCGGAATCAAGCATCCAAGGACCGGTTTCTGGCTATCAGCCTTCATCAGCCTGGATAGCTTGACTCCAGTGGTGTGGAGAGCCTGGGACTCACATCTGAGCATCCCCAGCCCACTCGGGGTGAAATTGCAAAAAACACAGTTGATGGACAGAATGTAGAACAATGTCATACATTCACCCCAGTACAAGGATGTGGGACTAAATCCATCGTTTTTTTGCACTCCACACCACCCTGGGTTAGACACTGGCTATATGCAAATCAGCTCTGACCCTGTGCCTCATGGGAACAGTCCAGTGCGAACTACCAAGCCATGTCTTTCCCAGACCGGAATCAAGCATCCAAGGACCGGTTTCTGGCTATCAGCCTTCATCAGCCTGGATAGCTTGTCTCCAGTGGTGTGGAGAGCCTGGGACTCACGTCTGAGCATCCCCAGCCCACCTGGGGTGAAATTGCAAAAAACACAGTTGATGGACAGAATGTAGAACAATGTCATACATTCACCCCAGTACAAGGATCTGGGCCTAAATCCATCGTTTTTTTGCACTCCACACCACCCTGGGTTAGACACTGGCTATATGCAAATCAGCTCTGACCCTGTGCCTCATGGGAACAGTCCAGTGCGAACTACCAAGCCATGTCTTTCCCAGACCGGAATCAAGTATCCAAGGACCGGTTTCTGGCTATCAGCCTTCATCAGCCTGGATAGCTTGACTCCAGTGGTGTGGAGAGCCTGGGACTCACGTCTGAGCATCCCCAGCCCACTCGGGGTGAAATTGCAAAAAACACAGTTGATGGACAGAATGTAGAACATTGTCATACATTCACCCCAGTACAAGGATCTGGGCCTAAATCCATCGTTTTTTTGCACTCCACACCACCCTGGGTTAGACACTAGCTATATGCAAATCAGCTCTGACCCTGTGCCTCATGGGAACAGTCCAGTGCGAACTACCAAGCCATGTCTTTCCCAAACCGGAATCAAGCATCCAAGGACCGGTTTCTGGCTATCAGCCTTCATCAGCCTGGATAGCTTGACTCCAGTGGTGTGGAGAGCCTGGGACTCACGTCTGAGCATCCCCAGCTCACTCGGGGTGAAATTGCAAAAAACAGTTGATGAACAGAATGTAGAACAATGTCATACAATCACCCCAGTACAAGGATCTGGGCCTAAATCCATCGTTCTTTTGCACTCCACACCACCCTGGGTTAGACACTGTCTATATGCAAATCAGCTCTGACCCTGTGCCTCATGGGAACAGTCCAGTGCGAACTACCAAGCCATGTCTTTCCCAGACCGGAATCAAGCATCCAAGGACCGGTTTCTGGCTATCAGCCTTCATCAGCCTGGATAGCTTGACTCCAGTGGTGTGGAGAGCCTGGGACTCAGGTCTGAGCATCCCCAGCCCACTCGGGGTGAAATTGCAAAAAACACAGTTGATGGACAGAATGTAGAACAATGTCATACATTCACCCCAGTACAAGGATCTGGGCCTAAATCCATCGTTTTTTTGCACTCCACACCACCCTGGGTTAGACACTGGCTATATGCAAATCAGCTCTGACCCTGTGCCTCATGGGAACAGTCCAGTGATTCCGGTCTTGGATAGACATGGCTTGGTAGTTCGCACTGGACTGTTCCCATGAGGCATAGGGTCAGAGCTGATTTGCATATAGCCAGTGTCTAACCCAGGTTGGTGTGGAGTGCGGAAAAAAAACCGATGGATTTAGGCCCAGATCCTTGTACTGGGATGAATGTATGACATTGTTCTACATTCTGTCCATTAACTGTGTTTTTTGCTTATGAAGATGAAAGGCGTGGAATCCTTGAGACACTCTCCTAAGTGTTACGTTCAAACAATGAGCCGTTCCTCCTTATCTGCAACGTAACTGGAGAATGTGAAGTGACTCAATACCGTGAAACCCACCTCTGAGAATAAATGAGCATACGGGTGGTATTGAGTAGCGCCTTCAATGTCTTGCATGAATCTACAATAATAATGCGTTGAAAAATACTTTCTTCAATTGCATTCTTTGTTGAGAAATCTGTTTTTCAACTAAAACATATGTTAGCCGGAGGCACAGTGCTGGTTGGCAGACAAAGTGCTTTCATACAGAGATGACCACAGGCGGGATGTAATCCGTATACGAGACGGATTTGGAGACGTCCCTGGAGCGCATACTTGATGCAAACTCCAAGAGCACACATGGCGACAGCAGATAGTTTCCGGAATCCGTTAGGAAACGCTGATGGAAGGATGAAAGTCAGCGGAGCAAGGCCCGGGAAACAGGCACAGGGACATCTGTGGGTCTGCCTGGCCCGGGGCGGTCTGCCAGGCCAAGAATCGCAACAGGGCCAGACAGGCAGCATTTTCACAGCATTTGAACGAAGTGTGAATTGTCACCGAGAGAATGTGAAATGGAGTGAGTGGTTTGCGAGCAGTGGTGTGCGCCTGGGAGGCTATGGTGGGGGAAGAGGCTGGGCAGGCAGCAGGAAAGTGAAGGAAGATGGGAAGAGTGGGCAGTAGAGAGAAGAAATACAGGACGAAGCAGAGAAGGTGGAGGGGGTAAATGGAGAGGCAAAGAGTGCAGCAAGGGACGAGTGGTGGAGAAAAGGAGAACAGACCGGTAGACGTGGGAGGGAGACAGTCTGCCCACGAGCGAGACAGATAGAGAGAGGGAGGAAAGATACACAGGAAAGAAAGCAGAACACCAGGTGTCGACAGACTTTAACACAATGATGGAGACCAAAAGGCGGCCAGGCTGTACAATGCTGTCACGTTTTGAAGGCATGAGTTTGGCCTGGGCTGGAAGCAAGGAGCACGGCGAGCAGGGAGGGGTTGGAGAGGTGAGGGCACAGAGAAAAAAAATGCGAGTGGCGGCCGTAAAGTGTGAACCAGTGGGCGGGGAGGCAGGAGCAAATGGTAAGGGGAGCCTTTGAAGAGCAAGGCAGGGGGAGAGAAGCGCGGTCACCAGGACGTGCACTTTTACAAATCCGGTCGTAAAAAGTCAGCTTTGTGGTTCGATTGGAATAGGTCTCTCTACGAGACCTAAAACGCAATCAAATCATAGTATACTGTTCCGGAGGTTCAGTCCCATTGACATTATCTGTAACTGAATGCAGACACCCTAGGAAGCATGTGCTTTTAAGCCAAGTTGCGTTCACTCTGAAGGTGACATGCTTCATCATTGGGCTATACTCCTCACCAGGCTGAAGCTACAATGCCTGGTGGGCACCACCAGAAGGCACTTTGTCGCAGATCTTTTAATAAGTACGCCGGATGAGCATATTAGGACAGAGGATGTTGTGTCATAAGATGTGAGATTGGTGAAGTCTGAATATAAGATCAACTATTAACCAGTTGCCGCAATATAGTTAATGTGATCTTCCTGGTCCATGTTGAGATTAAAAACAGTGGCAGGGAAATTGAGGAACTAATGGCCCCTATCACTGTGTGAAAGTGTCGCGCACCTATGGACCTGCTGGTAAGCTGGGGTCTATTCTTCAGGTCAATGTTTTTCATGCCTTGTGTAGTCATGGAGCAATCTGTTGGCATTTCATCAGGACCAAATATGGGAAAATGGGTAAATGTGACCTAATCTTCTCCACAGCGTGAGGAGCTCTGTAACTCAAAGCCCTGCACCGTGCATAGGTGATAAGGTGCCTAATAACATCTTACTACCACAGGTGAGCGCTGTCTAACAGAATGCACTAGATACGGTAACCCTCCTAAAATTCAGGACATATTGACTTATCCAATAGCGAGGACGCCGCATCAGAGGGCAACTGGTTTGAAAAGCACATGCTTCCTATGGTGTTAAGTTAGAGATAATGTCTGTAGGACTGAACCTCCAGAACAGTATACTGTGAGTTGAATTATATGAAGAATGTGTATACTGGACTGTCATTTTCCTCGTCATCTTTTATGATATGTAAAATAAAACACAACACACCTGGAGGCCAACAAATCTATCGTACATTTAATGCAAAAATAGCAAAAGGCCAAGCAAACAATTGTCTTTGCAATGGACGAGAGCATCCACCCTAAAGCAAGTTGGAGTATATAATGCTAATGCTACACAATGTATTTTTATACACTTTTCTCCTAATACAAGTCAATGAAACATGAACACGTGATAGAAACAGTTACTGAAACAACACTAATGAGTAGGAGACAGGATCTTCTCTCGAGAGGAATGCGAGGAGTCCGTGAGGTGCAGATAAAAGATACACAGACAAGCTGCAGAATTCACTGTTTCTGGAAATACCACTTCCGTTTGTCAATATTCAATTTACTACAAGATGCAGGAAAGTGTGCAGATGGACTTCACTAAATAAAATGGTTCTGAGCCCTAATAGAATCATGTAACTTTGCAGGCATATTAAGGCGAACAGACACGTCAAATTAATATAAGAATATTGTAATTTGGTAATGTAATATATCAATGCACGTTGTGGCACTCATGTGTAACCAATTATCGGTATTAAAGAAACCAGTATATCCAGTTATGCTTTCTCAATTCCTTCTTCCTAGAGGCCACCACTGCTGCTATCCAGCTGTATTCAGCAGTGCCTCCTGTGACCTGGAATCCTACATTTAATCAATACCAAAGGTTGTCAATACTTCTAGCCAACCTCGGTCACTGGTGCCACTCGCACCCCCACCACCCTTGGGCTTGTTATTCTTCTAGCCAGCTCCAGTCAGTAGTGGCCCCTTGGACCTGTATTTTTTTTGCAAAAACGGTTTTTATTGGCAAGCAGGTGGAGAGATACAATACAGAATAAAGCAAGTCAGGCATCGGTTAACGATGCGATAAAGCGGCACAACTCCAACACTACACCGTTTATAATGAACAGTCCCCAACTGACCCCCCCCCTCCTACAACCCCCCCCCCCCGTAGCCAGTGTGTCATGCTCTTCTCTTCCAGTCGATGATGTGTTATCAGCACTCGTCCTGAGTAAGGACCACAATGGAGGTTAAGAGGCCCCCCTCAACAGAGAGTCCCAACCCCCAGATCAGCCAGCGGTAAGTGTAAGTAGTGTGTGCACCTTGGGGAGTGTGAAGAATCCCAAGTTCGGTGCCCTCACCCCGGGGTCCCCCCCTCATCCTCGCTCTGGTCGTCATCCGGCAATTGAAGCGCTACCACCAAGGCCTCCCACGCCCTGGCCACCTCCAGCGCTTTGTCATTGTCAAGACTCCTAGCCTGTCGCAGCCGCAATGTACTCTCCGCTTTCGCCCAGCGCTCTAGTGTGGTCTTCCAGCGCAGGTAGCTGGGGCCTTGAATTGACTTCCAATGCATGGAGATCTCCCGCTTAGCCAGTATTAAACCCAGGTCGCAAAATTTGCTGGTAACTCGGTTGCGAGGGGTGTGAGGGAACCACAACAGAAGGCATGTGCCCATGTCAATATCGATCTGCCGGTCCGTGACAGCATTCAGGCAAGACACTACCGCCTCCCAATAACCCGCTAGCTTGGTGCAGGTCCAGAACATGTGGGCGAAGTCCGCATCCGCGGTTCCGCACCTGGGGCATAGCGAGGAAACCCCCTCGAAATACTGCGAGAGCTTCATCGGTGTTAGGTACGCTCGGTGTAGAGTGAAAAACTGGACCATTTGGAACCTGGCGTTCCTTGTGCCCTTCCACGCTCTGCGCAGTAGCTGTGGCCACACCGTGTCAGGAATAGGACGCCCGATGTCCCCTTCCCATTTGGCTTGTAGCCCGTCTAAGGGCCGCAAGGCCGTAGATGTCAGCCGTCGGTAAAGGCACGTGACGGCCTTATAAGTGCCAGCGGCCGTCACCACATACTGGCAGCACTCCGAAGTCGGGGGTTCAGTGAGCCCACTCCTCCAATATCGGCGAACACCTGCTACCAATGCAGCATGCAGCAGGTACCCACCCCTCGGCAGACCGTAGGAGTCCTGCAGCTCCTGAAACGGGAGCAGCGAGCCGTCCCTGTAGAGGTCGCCGACCATATGCAGGCCAAGTTCCTCCCAGACTGCTAGGGCGGACCAGTCGCCACCATGAGGGAAGGCAGTGCACATCCCGAGCGGGATGTCTGGGGCGTAAGGGCGAACAGCACCAGAGCGCTTGTGCGCCCGAAGCCAGCAGCTACGGATCGTCCGTTCCTCCAAAGTGAGCAAAGCTAGGTCCAGTTTCTGTCCCAGAACTATAAAAGAGATGATATGCCTCGGGAAAAATTTTCCTGGCGCGTCCTCCGGGCCACGGAACTCCAAAGCCACTGCCTGGGTCAGCCACTGCAACTGCGCTGCTAGATAGTACCACTCGAAGTCCGGGGCGGCAAGGCCTCCGTCCGCTCTGGGGCGCATCAGCGTGGTCAGCGCAACCCGTCTCCTGCCCGAGCTCCAGATGAATCCCGTCATCAGGGAACGGAGTCCGCTGAAAACCGATACGGGTATCCAGATCGGCAGAGTGCGGAACAGATACAGCAATCGGGGAAGCGCTACCATCTTCAGCAGCGCGACTCGACCCGCGACCGAGAGCGGCAGCGTCTGCCAGAAGCCCATGCAACCCCGTAGGTTCCGAATTGCCCTGTTGATGTTGCCGTCGAGGAGGGCCGCTGCCGAGTGATAGATGTGCGTGCCCAAATAGGGGAGACAATGGTGCTCCCACTGCAAGGCACCCTCTAGCTGGGTGTCATCGGCCCTCGGAGTCAACGGGAAGAGGCAAGATTTCCCCCAGTTAACTCGCAGCCCCGAGAGGCGACCAAAGTCCGACAGGAGCTGTTCGGCCCCGCGAAGTGAATCGCCCGCGTCTGCCAAGAACAACAGGCAATCGTCCGCATAGAGAGAGATGTAATGGGCGTCGCCTCTCAGCGGGAGCCCTGCATACGCCCGTCCCAGCCGGGCATGCGCCGCCAGCGGTTCTATGGCCAGTGCAAATAACAGGGGTGACAGAGAGCACCCCTGTCGAGTTCCTCTACCCACCACATACGAGGCAGAAATGGTGGACCCCGTTTTGACCCGGGCCGTGGCCGCAGCATAGAGCAAGGCAGTCCACTTCACAAAGCGTTCACCCAGCCCAAATGTCTCCAGGACCCGGAGCAGGTACGGCCATTCGACGCTGTCGAACGCCTTCTCGATGTCAATTGAGAGGATTGCGGCATTCGGAAAGCTGGCGGCCTCACCCCCCATGATCCCGAGCAGCCGGCGCACACAGGTGGCAGTGGTGCGCTGAGGAATAAAGCCCGCTTGGTCGCTATGCACCAGGGAGCGCATGTGGGTCAATAGCCGCGTCGCGAGAACCCGGCTGAGGATCTTATAATCCGTGGTGAGCATGGAGAGCGGGCGGTACGCCGAGCGGCAGCTCGCATCACCCCCTCTCTTCAGTAAGGGTATCACCAAGGCCTCGCGAGTGGACGCCGGCAAGCGCCCCAAGTCCCAGGCCTCTTGGTAAACCGCCCGCAGTCGTGGAACCAGCACATCCGCGTAGGCCGCATAAAATTCTATCGGGAGTCCATCCGTGCCCGGAGTCTTTCGGCGAGCCATGTGTTTGATGGCCACCCTGATCTCACCCTCGGAGATGTCTCCGCCCAGCTGTTTCACATGCTCCGGGTCGAGCTTGGGTAGCTGCGCCGACACCAGGAACTCCTCCAGCCCTGCCGGGAGGCCCGGCATCCTGCTCACGTAAAGGTGTCCATAATACCGAAGGAATTGGTCGTTAATGTCTAGTTGCGTGTAGACCATGCGCCCCTCCGGGGTGGCGAGCGCCACTATAGGGGAGCCACGGGCCCCAGGACTGGCCAACCACGCCAGCAACTAACCCACTTTGTCCCGCTCAGCGTGAGCCCGGACCAGGAACTCCTTATAATCAAAGCAGCGCAGATTTTCCAATGCCGTCGCCACCCCCTCTCGCGCCTCCGAAACCGCGCCACAAGCCTCGGGGTCCGTGTGGTTGCGCCGTTCCTCCGCGCGCAATCGGTCCTCACTGCGCTCCACATCCTGCAGCAGGGTCTTGCGGACACCTGCGGTGGCCGAGATGCAAACGCCCCTAACCACCGCCTTAAATGCGTCCCATTCCACAGCTCTGCTGGAGGCCGTGTCCACATTGGTGTCAAAATACCCCTCCACCCCACTACGCACACTTGCCTTAAACACCGGGTCTTCCAGCGTCAGTGGGTTCAACCGCCACGTTGGAATAGCTTGGCGTCGTCGCATCCACTGTACCGACACTAGGCAAGGGTTGTGGTCAGACACCGTTTTAGTCAAATACTCACTATGGCGGATCAGGCTCTGGATGTCCAGTGAGCACAGAATGCTGTCTAAGCGAACATGCAGATCGTGCGGGGGGGAGTAAAAGGAGTAATCCCTTTCCGACGGGTGGTGGGTCCGCCATGCATCGAGTAGGCCCCAGCTATCCTGCCAATCTCTTCTACCTTGCGCTAACTTGTGAGCCGCTGCCTGCGCCAGTGGCGGGTGAGAGCGATCCAGTCCCACGTCCAACACAGAGTTAAAATCCCCCCCAAGCAGGACCGTGCCAGCCAGGACAGTCGCCAGCTTCCCAGACAGTCGCGCAAAGAAGGCAAGCTGATCCACGTTCGGGGCGTAGACACTGCAGAGTGTCACGTCCCTCCCATCTAGGCGGCCCTGTACAGCAACAAACCTTCCCTCAGGATCAATTATCGTCACTAAAGGCTGAAAGGGAACCCCCGCCCGAACCCATATCAAAGCCCCCCGAGCAAACGCCGAGTAAGTGGTACAAAACACATGCCCCCGCCACCTGCGCTGCAGGGCCCGCCCCTCAGTTCGATCAATGTGAGTTTCCTGCAGGAAGGCGATCTGCACCCCCCTGCGGACAAGATGTGCATGGACCCTGTGGCGTTTCAACATGGAATTCAGACCCCTCACATTCCAGGTCACACACTTCAGGTCAAGGAGGGTCCCCATACCTCAGAACAAGCACAACCCCAACGAAGGCAACTTCCGCACGCACACTGGCTACTCCCCATGAAATTAACCTCAACACATCCCAACAGCCCCATGTCCCACCCCTCCCCAGAATAGGTCCCCAACAGTAGAAACCCATCCAAATAGGTAGCACCCAACAGCAACAATCCCTGGTAACTACCAGAGTCCCACAATAGGTGCGGGAAAAAATGAGGGGGCGGCCTGTTGCCTCTCTCGCCAGACCGCCAGCAGCTCACTCCCCCGAGTTCGTGAGGCCTCCCCTACGCGCCCCATGCCCCCCGCATCCCCTCCACAAGTAAAGCTATCAGCACAACAGGAGGTGGCCGCCCAACTCCAGTCCCGGGCCCAGCAGGCCAATGTCGCCATCCCAGTGCACGAACACAGCAGGTCATACGATACCAGTTCAGGAGAACAGCAGCTTCACTCGTCCATCAGACCATCTGCAGTCCCAGGCGTGACATGCGGAGGTGCGGGGTCCCCAGTCACCGAGTCCTCCGAGGTCCCCCCGCCAGTGCCACCTCGAGACCCCGATTCCACAGCCGTCGCGGAGTCCAGCGCCTGGGAGATGTCGGAGACCGCCTGGAGGGCATCCCTGCGCTCCTGCTCAGTCTGTGATACCGTAGGTGTCCGAACCTTCGGCGGACGTTTCTTGCGTCGCCTGCCCCGTTTAGGCCGCGGTGGCGCCTGCCGCTGTTCCCCAGGCGCGTGATGTGCATCCGCACCGGTCCTGTAGAGCTCCAGCCAGTCCCAGACATCATCGGGGTTGTCGTAGAAGGAAGATTTGCCATCAAGCATGATCCGCAGGCGGGCTGGGAACAGGAGAGAGTAGCGGACGCCCTCCTCCCGAAGCGCCTTCTTGACCGCCAAAAAAGTAGATCGCTGCCGCTGGACCTCCCAGGAGTAGTCAGGATATATGGAGACCTGGGCATTGTCCACTTTATAAGGCCCCAAAGCTCGCGCCCTTTGCAGAATGAGGTCTCGATCTCTGTAGTGCAGCAACCGCGCCACCACCGGGCGGGGAGGTCGGCCCTCGGCCGGAGGGCGAGCCGGCACGCGGTGGGCCCGCTCTAGAGTGTAGAACGGCGACAGCCCCTCCGGGACAACCACGTCCCGTAGCCAGACCTCCAGATAGCCCAGCATGTCGGTCCCCTCAATTTTCTCCGGCAGGCCCACCACGCGAATGTTGTTGCGGCGGTTTCGCCCTTCTGCGTCCTCCGCCCTCTGTTCCAGCAGGTGCACCCTCTGCTGCAGCTCCCCCAGCAAGGCGCCAGCCGCTTTCGACGAAGGTTCCAGCGCTTCAATCCGGGTTTCGGTCTCCTTGACCCGATCAGCCAATTTGCCGTGGTCTGCACGTAGTAGGCCCAGGCTCGTGGACACCTGCCCGATATCACGATGCAGGGCCTCCCTGGTATCAGCGATGGCCTTCAGGATCTGCTCCAGCTGACTTTGCGGCAGACCCGCCGCCGGGACAGCGTCCGAAATGGGGCCCCCATCAACCACAGGCCCCCCAGCAGCCTCCGGGGGGGGCTTCAAGGGGCGTTTCCCCATGAGGGCAGCCGCGTCTCTCCCCCGCAGCAACAGGGTCAACGTCTTACCCCGCGTACCGCTCGCCAGTCCGTAATCCTCGGGGCCTCTTGACGTGCGGCACTTCCTCTGGGCTCGCCGGTCCCCAAAACCCAGCCACTCTCCGACGATGCCAGGGACCCCCTCGATATAATGTAGGCCGCCGGCCACCAAGGGCCCCCCCTGCCGCAGCACTCCCTCAAATCCAACTGCGACGTGCAGTTCCGTCAGTCCAAAATGGCGGCAGGGCGGCCGTGCAGGGACCCAAGTGCACGAGGGTCAAGGATCAGCGTGCCCGGGCCCCAAGAGAGGAGCCCCCGGGCGTCCTCAGGTGCCGATCACCAGTTCGTCAGCCGGTGGTGGTAGGGTCCTTCAGTGGAGGATGGCCAGGGGTCGCGCAGGGGCGTCCCACCCCAGGTCGGCCGCCTCAAGGTCCGGATGCACCCCAGTCCCAGGGCCCTCGGCCCGCAGCACCCCCCTCCTCCGGCTTGCACCGTAACGGTCCGCACCTCAAGCCTGCGCTCCACAGGCGGTGCACAGCGGGGGCCCCAAATCAAGTCGGGAGGGGGCAGCGCCGGTCGCCGTGTCCCTGGCGGGCCACACAGGAAGAAGTCCGACCCCAAGCGCGAGCCTCTCGGCCGGGCAGCAGCAGGGCCCCCCCCGGGCCGGGCACCTCACCAGGTCCTCTCGTTTGTAGGCTCCCCCGACGGGTCCCCACAGGCACCCCACAAGGAAGCGGGTCGAATCCCGTCGCTGCGGTGAACTCCGCACCCAGGGCTCCAGGCCACTTGGCAGCCAGTGGCCGGACAGGTATCACCGCCATTCGGCCGCCGGAGTACGTGAGGCCGGGGATGCGGCTGATCTTCAGGGCCGCAATATGGCCGGCGCCGCCCACCAATCCGTCGGTGCGGCGCGGGCTCCACGCAGCCGGGGGCTCGCCTCCGCCGCCTCCGGGCAGGCCCCCAGGAGTACAGGAGGAGACACGGGCAGTCTCAGGGCGCCAGGGCCACCAGGATCAGTTACGGCAGGATTAATGGGGGAAGGCCGCTGTGGAGCTCAGCGCTCACACGTCTTCCTCCATCGGCCACCAAGCCACGCCCACCCCTTGGACCTGTATGTAAGCCTACTAGCCAGCTCCTGTTAGTACTGGCCCCCTGGGACCTGTTATCATTCTAGCCAACTTGAGTCATTAGTAGCACCTTGGGACTAGTGATCATACTAACCAGCTTCAGTCAGTATTGGCTTCCTGAGACCTATTATCCTGCTAAGTAACTCCAGTCAGTAGTGACCCTTGTACCTTAACTCCTGCTAATATTCAAAACCAGAGGTCAACTCTACTGCCAACCACTTCCAGTCAATATTGACATGTATTGTTACTCTGCTTGTCATGGATACCAGAGGCCAGCGCTGTTTCGAGCCAGCTCCAGTCACCAGTGGCCCGTCACATATTATCCTCAATAGGATCAATGTCCAAGGCCTGTGCAGCTGCTAACCTGCTCTAGTCAGTAGTGACCTCCCAGACCTGTTATTCTGCATATAATCAACAAGGCTTCGGCCCTAATAACACTCACCCCACATCCTCATGGTATATTAGCAATGTAATTTATTTACATCATACGGAAGGTACCGCACTATTTCACAAGATCCCAAAAACAAAGATCAAAATCAAACCGTTCAGCACTCCACCTTGTCAAAAATGACCAAATCACACCAAGCACTATAGCCTACCACATCACATGGCACACTCAGCCACAACATGACAAGATACCACGGCAGGGATTTGGGACCATTAATCCTCTGTTCGAGGCATGTATGCTGTAGATGCACATGCTTTACATACTCCTGCCATCTTGTGTTGGGTCCGGATGTTTGCAAGTTGTTTTTCTTTGAAGAAGCCTTTCCAGCCACGAGGTAAGGTGACTCCTCCTTTCGGTGATAATGCGCATGGGCATCGACTCCATTGTTAGATTGGTTTTTACCCCAAACACCTTACCACACATACTGTGACAAAACCTTTAGTGGTGGATTAGAGGATTGACAGGAGGCAAAGGAATGACCAACTGTGGTTCTGAAAAATCTGGGTTCATATTATAGTTCTGGACTCGAGAATAAAAACTTCGTCGAAATAGGACGAATTTGGTATCAAAAGACCGAGAATGACGAGTACATCAAGTACATGTATTTTCGGCATATTCGAGTGACGATTTCACCTCGAAATCGTCATTTCTAAACCCTTAGCTGCATGTTGCCCTTTACATAGGCCTTAATCCAGTCGAATTTGATTCCACAAGGACACATACTCCTTAATCGACTTCTTCCTGACCCCAGTACAAGTTAGAACCATTGCCCCAGGCCGAGCTCGTTAGGTCAGTTCCCTCCCAGTGGCCGAGCAAGATAGCATCTAAGCCCAACCAGCCATAAAGCCATTTCAGCACGCACACCTGCCATATCTCGCTCACATCTTTCTCCACTCCTTCCTTCACTTGCTTTATGATGGGGAGGTGACCGTTTTTATTAGGGGTCCAGCGATATCTGATGAAATGTTGAGCCTTGCCGGATGATTTGTTATGAGCAGCACGACGTGAAATATGTACATGTCATCATGACTCTGCTTTTCTTTTGTAAACAGTAACCATAAATGAAATACCACGAATCCAAGGAATGTATTGCTCAAGGCTGAATATTAGGTATAAGAAGAGAAGCCTGACTTTGTGAAAGTGTGCAGTCTCCTGAATATACTGGTATTGTACTTCTAGGACCCTGTCACCTTGGTTGCAGCCAATAAACTAATCTTTGACTTCACCTGGAAGACTCTGAAGTTTCTGTGGGTCTGACTCAGGAGAACCCGAGGTCTCTGGTGTGTTGATCCCCTGGCACCGCTGGGTTACCGGTTCTGTACCGGTTCTTAAAAACCCAGTACCTCATTTGGCGCCCAGCGTTGGGGCGATTCCAGTGGTACCAATCAGCCTGAAGATCGTGAGGAGCTTCGTGTGAAAATTCCGGAGGAGGGCCCACCACCTCATCGACCCCTGCATGTCGACGTGGTCCGAAGGTCTTTACTGCGAGGTTCCCCGCTTCTCGACGGCTACAAGGACTGCTGCCCTGGCTATCGCCCTGATGTTGGACCCTTGAAATTTTCGGTAGAGCGAAACGCTGAGACGAGTCTTCTGGTGAAGCCATCGATATTTTTCAGTTAAGTATAAGCGGAGCGTCTCCTAGTCCTTAGCTGGACTTACTTTTTGTTATCTTAGAGATACATAAAGGTTTTTATTGGTTCTTGCAAGCACCATAACCGAAGGATTCGTGTTTTCACGAGCAATATCGTAATCGATAACTCCTTTGAAGTTTTGGAACTAGACTAGAGAGAAAGGATGCCTAGTCTTAGACTCGGGAATTTGTTTTGTCTTGGTAATAATAATAGGGACTCCCGATTGGAGGACTCATGTCCGGTTCCTCCAGTTGGAACTCCGACTTACGAGCTATACGTTAAACATGGAGTAGGCCCCATCGTTTACAACGAGGTATGGATTAAATACACTAGGAAAGACGGTGTTTTAAAATGGCCCCAATATGGTAGCTTTGATTCTGAAATTTTAGACAACCTTGAAGTTAAACTCTTCAAAAAGAAAGCCCGGCCGGCGATGTTTGACTCTTTCCGCATATGGCGCAAAGAAGCCAAACAAAAAGAAATTAAATTAGCTAAGAAAAATAAGAGAGAAGAGGGACTTTCAGTAATGCAAGCTGCCGTGCAGTTTAAAGATAATGAGGAAGATCAGATAAATGAACAATTGCGCAGGCAACGTAAAATGGCAATAGATAAATGCTATCCAGTTTTGCCGTCTCTTCAGCAAGGGACAGTAAAAGAGCGTGAAAAAGACCAATTAATGTCGCAATTATTAACTTCACCACCGCCCTATGCGCAGAATGCTACAGCACCCCCGCAACCTTTAGTTGCACAAGCTGAGCCTCTGGCTTTTCCACAGCACCCACCAGCTGTTCTTCAGCTGGCTCCTACTTCTTCGGTGCAGCCTCCTCCAGGCCCACCGACCACTTCTGTTTCACCTGTGTTTTCTACGATTTTGCCTACTGTACTTTCTACAAATGCCCCTTCTATGATTTTGCCTAGTACCACATCTATTATTCCTCATACCTCTTCTGCCATCTCTGCATCCGCTTTATCTCACCCCGTTCTTTCATCTGTTTGTTCTTCCGTTTCACCTTCCTTTCAGCAGAAAATGGCCAGTACTGTTACTAATCTTCTTTTACCACTTTTTGGGTCGCCTGCCACGACCCCTAACATAGGAAGAAGACAGTTGCGAAGTCAACTGCCCGATTATCAGGAGAGAGATTCCCTGAATAGTTTAGCTCGGAAATGGGTCTTGGACACTGCAAAATATGATTTACAGTCTGTCATGGAAGTTTTCCATCAATGGGAAACAGCGACACAGAGATATGTGTTCGAACAAATGTGTGTCTTTCTTGGCGAAGATTTAGAGGACAATGATCAGGATTGCCTCCCACAAGAGATGTGTCGTATAAGGTTTAAGTTTAGTCTGGGTATGATTATAGGTCCCGATGTAGAAGAAGCAGTTGAAATGCTATTATCATATCGAAGTAAGGGAAGTACTTCTGGGTCACCATCGGAATCTAGTGCATCTAGTAGGAAAAAGGCACGACAATACCCTATGAGAGAAGTTCCCCCACAATGGAGAGAGGGTGACGCGACAGCTGTCCCACCTGTCCTGCCCCACTTTCACCGAGTATGGGTACATGTTCCATGGAAGCGAGCTGAAGTTTTAGCACTCAAACAAACACTACCAGATCCGCGTAAAAATCCTGCAGGGTACTATAAAGAATTGTCGCAAACTGCTGGGTCATGTATTATGAATTTAGCCGATATCGATATGTTATTCGGGAACGTTGTTCCACAGCCTTTATGGGGAAAAATTCGTCATGAAGATCATGATCAGGAATTAGGTGACACGTGGGCTAATATTACTACTGCAGACGCACGACAAGTTGGTGGTGCCAAGCCTGAGCCTCTGATAGCGGAACTACCTGGTAGAATAGTAGATTACATGAAAACAATAATGCCTGCAATACGCGTAAATTGGGATAAGTTATCTGCATGCAAGCAAAAGAAAGAAGAAACTGTGTCAGATTTCTTCACCAGATTTGAAGAAACGTTCATTGACCACAGCGGTCAAGACATGACCACAGAAGGTGGTCAGAGATTGTTTGTCGATAAATTTGTGCACAATCTACTTCCAGACTTGTGTAGAAAATTTAAAGATTCGGAAAGTTCTTGGGCAGTCTCATCTTCAGCCCAGATATTAGCTACCGCACAGTACTACGAGAATAGAGACAAGAATGAGAAAGATAAAGTAGAGAAGAAAACTAGAGAACTCAAAACGAAGGTTTTGCTACAGCAAGCCTATCCGCCACGAGGTGGTGGTAATAAAAATAACAATGGTCAGAATAACTACCGGAACACTTTTCAGCAGCCTCAGAGAAACTTGCAGAGATTCGAGTACGATCAAAACCGCGTAGGTCCCAATCAGTGTTTATACTGCAAACAAGAAGGTCATTACAAGTATGACTGTCCTGCCCTGCCGCAACGTACAAACGAGTTTTCTGGCGTAAGAGGTCGTGGTAGTCAGCAAGCGCCTAGAGGTAGAGGGCGTGGAAACACCCCTCAGGACGCACGTCCCCTTCCACCACAAAACTCTATGAACAGGTTTGACCAGCAAAATAACGTATCTGACAGGACAGCTCAATACTACGTCAATGAGTATTACACAGAAAATGAGCAGTGGGAGAGTAATGATTGCTAGGATAGCCTTAGACGAGGAGAGGGAGTTGTTTCAGTTCCAGTAGATCAGAGTGGACCTTACGTTGAGGTGATTACATCGGGTGTGTCAGAGCCTTTTCTGTTGGATACTGGTGCTACAAAGAGTTCTATTATGCACTCCAAACTCCCTGGCGCACCTTTGTCTGGCGAAATGAACGTTTCCGTAGGTTTTTCTGGCGCCCCGGTTAGAAATCCGATTTCTGACCCTTTATCTCTTTCTGTTGGTCCTTGTGAATTCGAAGCACCCCTTATTTTGACAACAGGTTGTGGTGAAAATTTGCTAGGATTAGATTTGCTAAAAAGATTGTATGCGACTTTGTACTGTTCTCCCTCAGGAGTACAACTGACTTTAGGTAAGAAAATGGTTTCTCCAATGTATTTGTCGAGAAATACGCTTCCAGCAGAATTGGCACTCCTTCCGGATATTCTTTGGGCTACTGGTCCAAATGATGTAGGTCTTTTAGAAATTCCACCATATGTTGTAACATTGAAGTCGAATGTCAAAATGCCACGAATTCCCCAATACAGAATATCCAATGAGGGCGAAAAAGCTTTGCTAGCGATTGTTCACGAGTTGATTGAAAAAGACGTAATTGAAGAAACACGAGGCAATGTTTGCAATAGTCCTGTTCTGCCTGTTTTGAAACGAACTGACCCTTCTCAGCCACCTGTGTATAGATTCGTGATTGATCTTAGGGAAGTAAATAAGATAGTGGTGCCACAATTCCCAGTTGTCCCCGACATTACAACATTATTGACTATGATTCCAGCCTCTGCATCCTGGTTTTCGGTGATTGACCTGAAGAATGCTTTCTTCAGTATCCCGATTGCTGAGGAAAGCAGGGATATTTTTTCCTTTAGTTTAGGTGGTCGCAGTTTCCGCTTTAAACGCGCTCCTCAATGCTACTGTGAAAGCCCCTCAATATACAGTCAAGCTCTGAGAAGTCAGCTCGACGCAATGATTTTGCCCAAAGGTTCCACCCTCGTACAGTACGTGGACGATTTGCTCATAGCTGCGGATACTGAGAAAATATGTAAAATGGCCACGTTGGCACTACTGCGTCATCTATGTGATCTACATCACAAGGTGTCACTTTCCAAGCTTCAATATTGCCGACAAGAAGTGACCTACTTAGGTCATCTCTTATCGAAGGAGGGAAGGAAACTGACCCCAGAAAGAATTCAGGCAATAGCTAAATTAAATGTGCCAAGAACGCAGAGAGAAGTACGCGCTTTCTTGGGCATTACATCGTACTGTAGACAGTGGATTCCAAATTTTTCGTTATTAGCCAAACCCTTATTGGCACTAACGTGTACAAATACACCCAATCCCATTCCTTGGTCCGATGAGTGTCAGAAAAGTTTTCTCGAATTACGCACAGCATTATGTTTGGCCCCTGTGTTAGGTAACCCCAACTACAGTAAACCTTTCACATTGTATGTCCACGAGAAGGGGGGTTGTGCATTGTCCGTGCTGACTCAGTTATACGGAGATAGACAGCGGCCATGCGCCTATTTTTCGTCAACTTTGGATCCGGTAGCACAAGCATTGCCAAGTTGTCTAAGGGCCACAGCAGCAGCAGCTGTTTCTATTCGACAGTCTGCAGGGCTAGTAATGAATAATACACTAATCGTGATGGTCCCGCATGCAGTAGACACATTGTTAAATAGGACCAAGACACAGCACTTAACTAGTGCTCGACTGTCCAGTTATGAATTGACACTACTAGCAAGCCATGTGCACATCAAAAGGTGCAGTACTCTGAACATAGCCACCTTGTTACCAATTGCTGAGGAATCGGATGCTTCAGAACAGCACGATTGTTTCCTCAGAACGGAGGAGGAGACAAAAGGGAGAGTTGATCTATTCGATACTCCTCTCGCCGAATGTGATGGTACATTATGGGTGGATGGTTCATGCTTTAAACTCCCAAATGGTAACGTGACTACAGCGTATGCTGTCACAACTTTGCACACAATCGTTGAAACTGCGCGAATACCACATGGTTCAGCTCAAGCCGCCGAACTCGTGGCGTTAACGAGAGCGTGTGTGTTATCAAAAGGAATAAAAGTGACTGTCTATACCGACAGTCAGTATGCTTTTGGAGTGGCTCACAGTTTTGGACGACTGTGGAGAGAACGTGGGTTCCTGACGTCGCATGGAGCTAAGATTCAGCATGGTCAGTTGGTGAATGAGCTTCTTGAATCACTGACGTTGCCCCTGAAAGTAGCGGTCGTGAAATGTAGTGCACACAGGAAAGTGATTGATGATGTTGGTCGTGGAAATGCATTTGCTGATGAAACTGCTAAGGAAACGGCAAAGAATATGATGAGCCGAATGTATGTTGCGAGCCCAGAAAGATGGACTGGTGATGTTGGAATATGTGAAGACACGATAGAAAGTGTGAAGTCCATCCAAGCTGAGGCCACGGAGAAAGAGTTAAGCATGTGGAGAGAAAGTACAGGGAGAATGGATGCAAATGGTTGTTGGATTGAATCGACAGAGCAACAGAGATGGTTGTTACCTGATGCATATGTGCCTGCAATGGTTACAATGGCTCATGGGATGGCCCATATCAGCGCAAAAGGGATTTGCGACTTGTTGGCCCCAGTGTGGAAGAATTCAGGGATTCCCAAGTGTGCAGAGAATGTTGTCAAGAATTGCATGGTATGTCTGAAGCACAATCCTGGTAGGGGGACCCCAACTCCAGCTGGTCATTTTGCACCTCCTACGTATCCGTTCGAGGTTTTGCAGCTAGATTTCATACACATGGAGAGGTGCAACAACTTAAAATATGTGCTCGTGGTTGTTTGCGCCTTCTCAAGGTGGGTAGAAGCCTATCCCCTAAGGGACAATACCGCCTTGTCCACAGCGAAAGCCCTTGTGAAAGAGTTCTTCCCCAGGTTCGGAATGCCTAGAATGGTCTGGTCGGACAACGGAAGTGAATTTGTGGGTTGTGTGATGAAAAGAGTGTGTGAAGGGCTAGGTATTAGTCAGAAGTTCCACGCTGCAAATCACCCCCAATCAGCTGGATTAGTGGAATGTTACAATGGCACGCTTAAACTTAAATTGGCCAAAATCCAAGCGAGCACGGGTCTTAAATGGCCTGACGCTCTACCCTTAGCACTCCTATCCACCAGAACGACTGTGCATTCGCGAATGAAACTCAGCCCCTATGAAATAATCTTTTGTCGGCCAGCCAACATATGGGGAGTGCCTAGGCCCACGAAGTTTAGCGAGCTACAACACCCCATTTTGCTCGACTATCTGTATGAATTGACGGCTAAATTGCGTGTTTTATATCAACAGGTCCACAACACCTTGCCTCCGGTTTCCGAGACACCGGGTCACTCCATTGACCCCGGCTCCTGGGTACTGGTCAAGAATTTCCAGAGGACAAGAAACGACCAGCCCAGATGGACCGGACCACACCTCGTTCTCCTGTCTACAAGGTCGACCGTTAGAGTGGAGGGGAAGGCCAATTGGGTCCACGGGATCCATTGTAAGAAAATACCTTTCCCTCTGCCACATGACCAATGGGTCCGGACAGGAGGCACTGACTCAAAGCGCACAACTGATGAACGCGTAAAAGACGCCAAACGTGATTGTGAAAATGGGAAAATTTTTCAAGAAACTACACCGCCATCAGAACAATTGAACTCTGTGGAACCTGAGCTACTCTTTCCGGACCAGACAGCACCCGGGAAAAGACGCTATAATTTGCGACCGAGAAAAACAGACTAAAGTAAAAGTGATTTTTATGATTCGAGAGAAAAACCTGTGGACTAATAAAATACGTTTTTTTCCCCAAATCCTATTTTTAAAAGTGCAGATTCTCCCATCTAGGTAACTTGCTTATTTTTGTTTTTCTTGCTTATTTTTGTTTTTCTTGAACCGCCATCCGGGTTCCGCTGCTAGGGTCGCGGTTGATTAAAGACTTTTGGGTGCAGCTGACAACAATAGGTTGCTGGTTCCAGTTGGTCGAAGGGAGCCACCCTAGACTGACGGAAGCGCCCTTTAGCAGAAACAACCTACCGCCGCGGGCAGCACCTTAGAGAGGATGGAGTTTCCTGGTGTGGAGAGAACTGCCAAACAAATGAACTTTAAGCAGAGACTTTTGAAAACAATGAGAAAGAAAATTTTTATAATAATGTGTATTTTTATGCTATTTAGCGTAATGCTGTTTTTGATAAGCTATGTTTTATTCTCTTTTCATGTGACATTCACGCCTACTGCATCGCCCATACCTCCCCCTACTGTTTCCTCTCATTCTTTCCACTCTTTGCCTGACCACGAATCAAGTAGGAGATTAGAGTTCATTAATAACTCCTTCGTTCAGCTATTACACCAACACCAACTTGTAATGAACACAACCAACTGTTGGGTGTGTGGTCTCATGCCCCACACCACGGATAGAGGTATCCCCTATTTGGTCCTGCCATTTAGTCGCAATGGGTCAGTATGGGCATATAGAACAATGTTCATATATGCACGAGAAATCCAACCCCTACGTTCTGTAAAAGACAACCTCAAGACTAGCGCCCTAGTCAAGGGTATAGTTGACATGATCAAGGAAGTAACTTCTTACGAAGATACCCCGGATGATGAGATACTTGCATATGTAGGTTGGAATGTGACCGGATATGGCGCTACATTAAGTGAGAAGCAGCAAGCTAAGAGATCGTCCCCTATCTGGATCGTACCCCATCAAGGTCACCTGTGTCTACAAGGTATTGGTAGGAATCCCAGAGCTCAGCTAGGGAAGAGTGTCTGCACAGAAACGTACGTTTTTGGATCTCAGACTTCCCCTGCCTTTTCAGCCGCAAAGGGTACTTACTTTATCTGCCACGATAGAGCCTATACATGGTTGCCCCCTGACTTCTCGGGCTCATGTTTTGTTTCATTTCTGCTACCTCCCACCTACACAGCAGCGGCGGATTACCATCGGACAAGGGTAGTTAGAGGCGTTTTTAGTAAAGAAGACACTGCTGGTCAAGAGTTTGGTGACTTTGCAATGGGTATTCTGCCGTTCTGGGGAACCATGGTTAACAGCAGAAACATCAGGCAATTGACAAGGGTAGTTGAATCCACCGTGATTGAAACTGCTGGTGCCCTTAGTAACCTGACTGCTGAACTCCAGTCGGATCGACTAATGACCCTTCAGAACCGGGTCGCTTTGGATGTAATACTTGCGGACCGGGGTGGAGTATGCAAATTGATCCAGTCCAGTTGTTGCATTTTTATTCCAGATAATGCTCCAACAGTGTACGGGGCCATCTCCAAACTGCATAAGATTTCCGAATCTATTCATGTGGATAAAGGAGATTGGTCATTAATGGGATGGTTCTGGGGACTGATATCTGCATGGGGATGGAAAATTCTGATGGTCATTGGGATGGTCTTAGCCATTCTTTTCCTGTTCTGTCTATGTGTACAGTGTGCTCCTACAATATGTGGCCTCTGTGCTACATCATGTGTAAGGAAGCCTGTGTCAAGACACGAGCTCAGCACTAGAATAATGTTGCAGCAACATCTCAATGACTTTAGGAATATAGATCTGGACTCAGATTAACATGAGGATAGATTAATTGCCTATGTAAGGGCAAAAGGAGGGTCTGTGGTTCTGAAAAATCTGGGTTCATATTATAGTTCTGGACTCGAGAATAAAAACTTCGTCGAAATAGGACGAATTTGGTATCAAAAGACCGAGAATGACGAGTACATCAAGTACATGTATTTTCGGCATATTCGAGTGACGATTTCACCTCGAAATCGTCATTTCTAAACCCTTAGCTGCATGTTGCCCTTTACATAGGCCTTAATCCAGTCGAATTTGATTCCACAAGGACACATACTCCTTAATCGACTTCTTCCTGACCCCAGTACAAGTTAGAACCATTGCCCCAGGCCGAGCTCGTTAGGTCAGTTCCCTCCCAGTGGCCGAGCAAGATAGCATCTAAGCCCAACCAGCCATAAAGCCATTTCAGCACGCACACCTGCCATATCTCGCTCACATCTTTCTCCACTCCTTCCTTCACTTGCTTTATGATGGGGAGGTGACCGTTTTTATTAGGGGTCCAGCGATATCTGATGAAATGTTGAGCCTTGCCGGATGATTTGTTATGAGCAGCACGACGTGAAATATGTACATGTCATCATGACTCTGCTTTTCTTTTGTAAACAGTAACCATAAATGAAATACCACGAATCCAAGGAATGTATTGCTCAAGGCTGAATATTAGGTATAAGAAGAGAAGCCTGACTTTGTGAAAGTGTGCAGTCTCCTGAATATACTGGTATTGTACTTCTAGGACCCTGTCACCTTGGTTGCAGCCAATAAACTAATCTTTGACTTCACCTGGAAGACTCTGAAGTTTCTGTGGGTCTGACTCAGGAGAACCCGAGGTCTCTGGTGTGTTGATCCCCTGGCACCGCTGGGTTACCGGTTCTGTACCGGTTCTTAAAAACCCAGTACCTCACAACCCGGTCACTGTCTGTCCTTTCACAGCTTATGCTTTCTGCGTATTATATCAGCCAAAGTCGGGGTGGGGATTGGTATCTTTGTCTCTGGTATTTAGGTGCTTACATCTGAATTTGAAAAGTAATTTGGTATAACTGCTCAAAATATATAGTATGACAAGCGAACCGGGTTGGCGTGGTGGAAGAGGTCGGTGCAGGGGTGTTATTCTAATAAGTAAACCTTATTCTTGGGAACATTTAGTTTAAAAAATGTTTAGTAAGTTTTACGTTTTGTGTAAAACTTCAGGGAGACAATTTGAACATATTGTGTGTCTTGAACTATTTACTATACTTGTCTTGTTAGCTTTGATGGCAATCTTTAGTCAGCGAGGTGCAAAAGGAAGCTTTATTGGGCCATTTAATATAATCCTCGATTCGGTCACTATTCACCCCAGTAGGGCCAATTTTAAAGAATCTTGATTATGGCACATGCAGGGAGCTTAAAAATCCATTGTATGATCGACAAAAACCTAAGAATTATCTAATACTTATTCAGTAAAGTTGTGTGGAAGGTAATCTTTTTTATTAGATCGAGTCTGGCAACTGTGAAGTAGGCCAAAACACTCCAGAGTTTGCAAAACACTTGTTTACTGTAGAAATACGGATGTACTTTCATGATTTAAAAATCATTGGTCTACTATAACTAATGAATAAATGACATTGAAACAATGTTATTGAAGTGGTACGATTTGGTGATTTCTTTTTTTTTTTTTCCTTGACCACACATGGAATTTTAGAGGGGACCCCCAAATATTACAATTCCTTAACAAAATTAATGAATTGAATCACAACTACAAATATTTTCCTTTCACCATAAACTAATGTTGCACTTTTGTGCATGGTATGTTCTCATAATGTGCATTCTTTTTTAGCTGCTATCCCTCCGCTGGGACGTGAAGAGGCCATCTCTCATCCAGTCTGACTTGCCTCGTGTACTGCTGTCCTCACATTGAGACATCTCTAAAAGTGCACCTCTGTGTTGACCTGTCCTACTAAGACATCCTGAGGGCTCTTCCAAAGCTCCTTCCTTATGACCTGTAACATTCACTGGTCTTCTAGTAATATGATACACACCTTTCTCTAATCTAATGATCCACAACTGGCCTTGATTAGTGTGACACATTATCATCAGAAGAGGGAAGCTATTGGTATAATGTATCCAAGTAGTGGACTATGCAGCCGAACATAGCTGGACCCACCAAAACTTCTAAGCACCATTTAGGAATATCAGGAAATCAGAGGGATGGTCCCAGTCCAGTGACACAAGGGTGCTGCCAGTTAAGATTGAGGTTCATTGGCAAAAGCTTGTTCATCACATTTGGTGTAATATTGGTGCGCTACCTTTTTAGATCTCGCACCTGCTGTCGCAGAAGAGACCTATTGTCGGCGGTTCTGCTTACAAGGACTAAAAGAGGAGACAAGAGACAGGTCGCGCGCGCGTTCACCATCTCCTGTCTCCCTTTTAGCTCCTTGTAAGCAGACACACCCATGCACACACAGGAGCGCACATACACGCACGCACACATAGAGACATACACAGCCCCCCCGCCGCCGCTGCGCACACACACACACACACGAGCGCACAGAGACACACACCCTTCCTCCCCCTACAACTAAGCCCCACTCCGCAACACCCCCCTTCCCCCTACAACTAAGCATCACTCTGCACACACAGACACGTGCACACACACATTCTCCCCCACTCACCGGGCTCTTTCCGCGTGTCCCTCTCCCTCCGCAGCGGATCAGTATCGACATCAGGCTCCGTGTCTTCTCCGGCAATCCTCCTCAGCTTGCGTGCACGCTCACGGTGACGGCATCTCGTGCGCTCCCATCCTGCTTTCAGTTTCGCGGCCGGCGTTGTACCCGGCCGAGAGGAGACTGAATCGGAAACTCATTATCAGCAAAATCAGCATCTGGAAATTAAAGATTTCCCTGTGGTACAAGTTGCATGAGTTGTAGACCACAATGCAGTAATAAGCAATGGAACATTTACTACGTTTATGAAGCACGCAGGTAAAAAGATAATGGAATCTTGACACTGGTGGCATGTTTCTTTGAAAGTGACACAACAGATAGTCTCCGCATTATGATTAAATCAGATGTTTTTTATTACGAGTGTACCTAATTTAGGCCTGTTTTGTCTGTGGAGTCATTCAGTTCACTAGGACGGTGCATTTAATTCCTCTGATGCTGGGTGCTGTAGTCCACTGTGAACTTTTAACGGACATTGCCCAAGGAGTTCCTTTACATGATCTCAGTGCATGCTGATTGCTCAGTGGTAGTAAACACGTTCCTGGAAACTCCTCCCCCCACCCACTACCGGTTGCCTCTCCCAAACATAGCAATGTAAAACTGTTAACTTGAACAACTCGTTTAACGGAATCCTGTTCAGCCGCACACCACTCATTCAGCCATTCAACCTTTTCACACATTCAGCCATTCAACCTTTGCACACACACAGTCACTCCAGACCTTTAACACACACCTCCACTCACCCACACTCACTCACAAGGTGCCAGTCACGTTGTTTCAGCCAGTTATACTCCCCCGCTCTTCTTGATTTAATGTTACCGACTCATTTTAAAAATCTTCTATCCTTAACTTTCAACAGTCTTTTTTGCAAATAAGGGCTTCGGGAACAGGTCAAAGGAGGTGGACTGCAGAAAGCAAATATGGCGCCTTTGTTCTTGCTGCTGTTTTCATGACTCTTTAAAACTAGGGGTGGAAAGGAATGTGTACGAAATCACAAAATGTAGGCCAGGTGTAGTATCTGCTACTCTTGATTCATGACTGTGTGGACTTGCATTTTCATCATTGTAGACTAGAGGAAACTACCTGCTTTTGTAGCCTTTCAAATATGTTTTGTTGTTGGCGAACGGCATACTGACCCTTTTAATATAGTTACATTTCTGTTGATATTGGCTCTGTGGTGGTAGGGTCTTCTAATCTGGAGCTTGACAGGTGATGCAATTTTTCTGCACTGTCAATCAGTGTGTACTAGGGAGAGCCAATGTTGCGAGGCATGCAGTAGTGGAGTATGGCTTTGAAGCCCCGCCCACTCTCTGCCCATATTTTAAATTGGCTTGTTGTCTTTGCGTGCAGCCTGTTAATAGAAGTGTTTAATATGTCTGCTGAGCTTATCTGAACACTGCTCATGATTCACATCCAACCACACACACAACCACAAACACAACACACACACAACCACACACACAACCACACACAACCACACACAACCACAGCCATACACACCACCACACACACACACAACCACATACACACAACCACACACACAACCACACACACAACCATACACACACACACAACCATACACACACACAACCATACACACACACAACAATACACCCACACACAACCACACACACACAACCATACACACACAACCACACACACACACACAACCACACACACACACAACCACACACACACACAACCACACACACACAACCATACACAACCACACACACAACCACACACACACAACCACAACCACACACACACAACCACACACAACTACACACACACACACAACCACACCCACAGCCACAACCACACACAACCACACACAACCACACACACACACAACCACACAACCACACACAACCACATACACAACCACACACAACCACACACACAACCACACACACACAACCACACACACACAACCACACAACCACACACACACACAACCACACAAACACACAACCACACACACACAACCACACACACACAACCACACAACCACACACACACACACACAACCACACCGACAGTGCACACTTTCACCAGGCACAGACACCATCAGTCCTCAGTGCACGCTTTCAACGGGTGCAAACACCACCAGACGTCAGTGCACGCTTTCATCGGGCGCAAACACCACCAGCCATCAGTGCACTCTTCCACCAGGCACACACCACCAGACGTCAGTGCACGCTTTCACCAGGCACACACACAACACCAGCCGTCGGTGTACGTTTTCACCATCGGTGCACAATTTCTACAGGCACACACACCACCAGCCATCAGTGCACACATCAATTGTTAACGCATTCACAATTAACTATTGTAGCAATCGCAGTATGGCGCACTTTACTTTTAATCATATTCATCTAAAGCGCAGCATGCCACCATTGCTACAAAAATAAACATTTTTTTGGGCTGCAATTTATAGACTTTCATTGCAATTGGTGTTGCAATATTTAGCAATGCCAATAGCTCAAACATAATTAATGCGAGACCTATTGCATTGCAAATACTTGTTATGATACAATGCAAACAGTGTGAGAAACTTCTGGTTCATACTTGATATCTGTATCTTAGGAATTACTTGTTCCAAAGATAAATTGCTTTATTTTTTGTCAGTGAATCTTTGTTGAGAGAGGGAGGTGGTTACTGTAAACAAAACAACAAAGCCTGGAAGAGGCCGGTATCTTAATAATTTAGGAGACAGTTGTGCTCTTAAATCAGAAACTCAATATCAAATTAGGGCCTACATTTAAGTCTTGTTCGAGGATATACAACTGTATCAAATATAAGGAATAAGCCACAGACACAGGAAAATTGGAAATAAACTGTTCCTTTAATTGTCTCTTTGACACATGACCTACGCCACATTCTATTTGATCTGGTGTTTAAAACTCCATGGTATTTTCCTCTGTTTACTTTCCTATGTACCGCGCTGTGGATTTGAAAAACTGCAAATAAATGACTTAAAAAAATTGAATAGGCTGTCTGGTTTAGTTGCAAAAGGAATCGATATGCTAATTTATTCATTGAAAGTCAGATATATTCATTGAAATACAGACTGTCACTTCCAGTTGTCACCTTTCTGTAAATACTCTTAAGTCCTTTACATCAGTGTTTCGAAGATGCTCATCTGAAATGAAGCTATAAATACTTTTCAACAGCAGCAGCCAAGTGTGAGGCCCTGTACTTGAACTGTCTGACCCTTAAAACCATTCACGTCTGTGACATCTGAAATCCCAGGTCTTTACAGGTATAAGTGCTTGTTTGTGTGAAATGTATTCACTCCTGGAGTCTGGAGGCGGCGGTTCCGTCAGCGGCCACCAGAGGGCGCTCCTCGCCTGCTGATGAAACCACTGAGCTGCACATTGCATGAAAGGAGAAGGGGGTTTCCTCTTCCGGGTCAGCGGCGGCAGAGGCAGCACCAGCAACGGTGGCGACATCACTTCCGGCCTCTCCTGGTGTCTCCAGCCTGCTGCAGAGGAGGAAGGAGCCCTGTCTGGTGGGCAGATAACTCCCCCCTCAGACCCCAGATCTGCCCCTGCCCCCCCTCACCCCAGATCTGCCCCCCAGGAGGAGGAGAGGCTGGACAGCTTTCTGCTCAGGTAGGGGAGCTGCCAACTCACTTGGCTGCAATTTATTGATCCATGGATCAGATTCTCCCCCCCTGGCATTCACGGTGAGGTCAAGAGAGCTCAGCTCTTCCTGCTGCTGGGGCCTGTCCAGGGGTGCAGAGGAGCTGAGGCCTCTCCAGGGGTGCAGAGGAGTTGAGGCCTGTCCAGGGGTGCAGAGGAGGAGAGACCTGTCCATGGGTGCAGAGGAGGAGAGGCCTGTCCAGGGGTGCAGAGTAAGTGAGGCCTGTCCAGGGGTGCAGAGGAGGTGAGGCCTGTCCAGGGGAGGGGCAGAGGAGGAGAGGCCTGTCCAGAGGGTGTAGAGGAGGTTAGGCCTGTCCAGGGGTGCAAAGGAGGCGAGGCCTGTCCAGGGGTGCAGAGGAAGTGAGGCCTGTCCAGGGGTGCAGAGTAGGTGAGGACTGTCCAGGGGTGCAGAGGAGGTTAGGCCTGTCCAGGGGTGCAAAGGAGGCGAGGCCTGTCCAGGGGTGCAGAGGAAGTGAGGCCTGTCCAGGGGTGCAGAGTAGGTGAGGACTGTCCAGGGGTGCAGAGGAGGAGAGGCCTGTCCAGGGGTGCAGAGGAGGTGAGGCCTGTCCAGGGGAGGGGCAGAGGAGGAGAGGCCTGTCCAGGGGTGCAGAGGAGGTGAGGCCTGTCCAGGGGTGCAGAGGAGGTGAGGCTTGTCCAGGGGTGCAGAGTAGGTGACGCCTGTCCAGGGGGTCAGAGGAGGTGAGGCCTGTCCAGGGCTGCAGAGTAGGTGAGGCTTGTCCAGGGGTGCAAAGGAGGTGAGGCCTGTCCAGGGGTGCAAAGGAGGTGAGGCCTGTCCAGGGGTGCAGAGGAGGTGAGGCAGTCCAGGGGTGCAGAGGAGGCGAGGCCTGTCCAGGGGTGCAGAGGAGGTGAGGCTTGTCCAGGGGTGCAGAGGAGGTGAGGCCGGTCCAGGGGTGCAGAGGAGGCGAGGCCTGTCCAGGGCTGCAGAGGAGGTGAGGCATATCCAGAGGGGTGCAGCGGAGGAGAGGCCTGTCCAGGGGTGCAGAGGAGGTGAGGCCTGTCCAGGGGTGCAGAGGAGGCGAGGCCTGTCCAGGGTGCAGAGGAGGTGAGGCCTGTTCAAGGGTGCAGAGGAAGAGAGGACTGTTCAGGGGTGCAGAGGAGGTGAGGCCTGTCCAGGGGGACATAGAGGAGGTGAGGCCTGTTCAGGGGTGCAGAGGAGGAAAGGTCTGTTCAGGGGGTCAGAGGAGGTGAGACCTGTCCAGGGGTGCAGAGGAGGTGAGGCCTGTGTCCAGGGGTGCAGATGAGGAGAGGCCTGTCTAGAGGTGCAGATGAGGTGAGGCCTGTCCAGGAGTGCAGAGGAGGTAAGGCCTATTCATGGGTACAGAAGAGATGAGGCCGGTCCTGGTGGGCAGAGGAGGTGAGGCATGTCCAGGGGTGCTGAGGAGGTGTGGCCTGTCTAGCAGTGCAGAGGAGGAGAGGCCTCTCTAGGGGTGCAGAGGAGGAGAGGCCTGTCAAGGGGGCAGAGGAGGTGAGGCCTGAACAGGGGTGCAGAGGAGGTGAGGCCTGTCCAGGGGTGGGAGGAGGTTGAGGCCTGTCCAGGGGTGTAGAGGATGTGAGGCCTGTCCAGGGGTACAGAGGATGTGAGGTGTCCAGGGGTGCATAGGGGGAGAGGCCTGTCCAGGGGTGCAGATGAGGTGAGGCCTGTCCTGTGTTTGGGTGGTTCATAGAAGGTGGGGCCTGTCCAGGAGGGATGCAGAGGAGATGATGCCTATTCGTCCAGGCGGGGTGGTCGAGAGCTGAGTTTAATTTTATTAATTGTTTTCCCAAGAGATTTGTGGAATGAGTGTAAGTTGTTTGTAAACTGGCCAATTGAAGAGCCACAGAGTGAAGCCCTTAAAATATTATATTATATATTACAAGAGATTAATGCAGATTTACAGACAATATTGCAAAGTCGAAGACCGGGTGAAAGTGGACGCATCATTTAGCGTTGCATCCAGAGGTTAGTTCACATATCCAGCAAAATGTGAGGGGCTGCAGACCAACATTCTGGATGAGACTTTGTTGTAACCAAAGTACTCTAGTGACAATTTTATTACTAAGCAGAAAAAGATCAAAATAAAAATAATGATGGCTCAGACAAAATTTTTCCAAACGGGTGACGAAAGTGGTTCTCACGGATTGTATTCTCGTTTTGATTCTGGGTTTGTTGCTGGTATGAATTTGGATATGCACGGCATTGGTGTGCAGAGTAATGATGTTCAGTATGTGCAAGGAGGAAATGTTGTTCTTCTGGGTCAGGGCCAGACTTGGAACCCAAACCAGGCCTGACAATTTTGCCGGACCAGCCCCCTGCCTCTTTTGTTGCTGGGGGTGATATAGCAGCACCACAGCAAAACCAGCCCCCAGTAACAAATACGTTTCCCAGCACTGAAGAATCGTCCCCCACTCTTCCAGCCTTCCGGGGAAACACCCGAAGCCCGCTATGGCCCTGCTTAGGGTATCGGTTTTACTAACAGTGGCAATTTAAATACCTCAAACACTAATAATGTGCAGAATAAGACATGATCCTTGCGATGTGTGCAGGAACCTGTGAAACTGGAACATGAATCAGATGGCCAGAATAGGATGTCACAGTCAATGGTCCCAGCCCAACTGGCCTCTGTGCCGAGCATGCAGAATCAAAGGCAGATATATTGGAACATGCCTTCAGTCCCGATAGTCCCACAGCTCAGTGTAGAATAGAACACCAAATTCTCAACAAATTCAGTATTTCAACTACATCCTTCAGTGATTAATAAGTATTTTCCACAACTTCCTCCTACAGTAGGAGTTTCTACTGGGCTGAATCAGACACAAGGACGGTGCCTGAGACGGGAGAAGGATTGCGTGCTTGGTGCAGTCCTAGAGGTCACCCAGAGCGGCCCTTTTGTAGAAGAAGTAAATGGGAATCCAGCATCTCTTTTAATCAATAAATGTGCCTCCCGTTCCACAGTCAGACTGACGGGAGCTCCCAACCCACCCCTCTTGGCAAAGGAGTCCAAGTTATTGGCATTTCTAATAAACAACTAATAAGCTGTCAGCAAATGTTCCCGTACAAATTGGGTCAATGATGAATGGCCACAAACTTAAACTGTGATTAAGCTCCAGTTATTATGTTAGGGAATAACCTTGTAAAATGACTTGTGGCTTTTTGGGGAAGAGTCACAATTAATTATTCATTTTGTAGGTGTGGTTTATTAAATTACATTTTGTTGTGCCATGTTTTCATGACTATTCATTGATTGCTGTCATTTTTACCTCATCATGAACCATGTCAATAATGTGTTCTCTCTGTCTAAAAACTTAAGAACTTTTCCTTGATTCCTAACTGAGCAGATTCTATATCAGTTTGCTATTTGATATTATAAAAAATTTGTTTTATATTTTAGCATACATTTGTTGTGTGTGGTCTGTCTATTGACTTTACAGCTAGAGTTATTTCTGATTCTGGCTTTTGATATACTTTAGAAGTTACCTTTATGTGATCTTCCTGCAAATATTATGATAATTATTTCTCTGACTGAGTAACCATGTTTATGCCTTCAGTAATCTTTTGAAACCTTTAATATAGCTTTGAAGCTTGTTGTAGCTCCAAAGACAAGGGCCTTTACCAAGGGAGCGGTCCTTTAAGGGGCAGTATTGCCTGCTATGGCTGACTATAAGGTCTTCACACTGTTTGCCCTATGAGGGCAGAATGTGTTAATCAATAAAACAACGGTGTCCCAGAGACCGAGGGGGTTGAAACACCGCCGGTACTCTGAAATCTTTGTTTCAAAGCTGTTGATGTGAAACTTGAACAGTTAACAGCCGCATGCGGGACAACGGTGGTTAATTGTTGAGCATTTACAGCAATAGCTGTGAAAGGAGGCTGAAGTCAGCCCCTGGTTCTCCCTGGGCTCGGTTGTTTTGTAAATCCAGGACGGTTATTTGTAAAATGCGATGAGGTGTGATTGTCGTCTGATGCAAAATTATTTCTTTACTTCCTTTTAAGGTATTCTGGGATGACAGGCAGTGCAGCATGGCTGCCACCCTTGGGGGAACAAAAAAAATAATTGTCAGGTAAGGATTCCTATAACTCTGTTTCCATTTCCCCTGTTTCTTCTTTCTCCCTTCCCTTTCTTGATCTCTGTTTTTTTTTGTCTCTTTACTTCAACTTTTGGCTCTCTCTGTGCACTATTCTTGTTGTTATCAAACTTCTGATAATAATATGATGGAGCCACATGTTGGGGGGTGCAGTGCAGGCCCAGTTCCTTTTTAGTTCATTTTTTGCCCAGCAGTTCCTTAACTATTATCACATTTGTCTCCTCCTCTACACCACGTGATGGTGGTTCACCCTGAGAAGAGGTGCCACGCTGTTGCGTTGCTACTGCGTTTAGAAAGTGACTGTGATTTTAAAATGTTATGGAATCATTGTGTGCATTCTAATGGGGGGAATGTTTTAAAAACTATTATAATTGCTTACTTGTGTGGGGTTACTGCATTCTTTCCAGGCACTCTTCTGCTTTTTTCTTCATCTTGGGGAGGTAGGTGGGGGGCTTGTGGGGGTCTTTTGCTCCTTCCCCGGTCCACCACAGCTCACCAATTGTGTGGAGGGTAGTGAGTGTTTTACTCTTGCTGCTCTACTCCACTTCCTGTCCCAGATTGATGGGCAGCGCTCTAGTTGTTCATGACTGGCCCAGCTATTTAATCTGAATGCCGGGCCGGACGCGCAGTGAACGCACGCAGCAGGCGCGCCAAAGGCACGCCTGTCTGTGTCAAGTTTATGCCTTGTGCCAAGGATGCTGGCCTTTTTATTGTAGACCCTGTTAAGCCCCTTGTTTACCCCAGAGGACAGCTCTTGAAGTTTCAAGGATAGAAGGATAGACGGATGTGCACTGCAGGTCGATGAACTGTGAGCATTGGGCTATATGAGTGTGTTAACTGTAAGACAGTCATTCCATTGGGGGTAGCTAAGAAACCCAAGGGGAAACGTGTCAGCCCTACCCTCACCCATGAAAGAGTCCTTTTAAGGGTATCTCCTGATCTCTGATTAAACATAGAGCAGAATGTAATGATTTTGTCTCCTCCCTTAGGCCTGATTGGGTATTTATTACTGAAACCTGGGCTAGAGATTGCTCAGAGCCTGACCTGGTGGAGGCCATCCCCTCAGGGTATGCTCTGTCCAGATTTGATAGGGGGGTTTGGGATTACTTTATAAAGACACCTTCTCGTGCTTCACTGAGGCCCTCACCGCTCCCTCAGATCCCTATCAGGCCCTATATTTCTCCTTGAAGATCCTACCCACTGATAGTTTTGTGAGAGGGGTCAGTTACCGGCCTCCCGGACGCAGAGGAATGTTTAATCAGGACTTCAGCAATCGGATTGAGCCTTATTTGGCTAGATCCACTGTCACTCTTTGGGTGATTTTAACTTCCATTTGGAGAAAAGTCTGTGCTCTGAAACACAGGTTTTCCTGGAAGCTATGGACTCCTGTGGCCTTCCTCAGCTGGTGAGGAGCCCCTCTCATACGGCGGACACATTCTGCACGGGATCTTCTCTAACGATCCGAGGATAGAGGTGAATGATCCCATCCCACTCTCTTGGTCTGATCACTAAGCCATTCCATTTTTTCTACGAATTGCAGAATCCCACCCAGATCCCAATTTTAAGAACAGGGTGGAGATGAAGGGAAACCGTAGCCGCATAAATAAGGAGGGTCTTCTAATTAAGCTTAGTAATTATTGCTGTCTCCCCCACCTGGTTGTTAACTCAATCTATGATGATTTTTCCAAACGGCTCTTGGCGGCCCTGGACTCTCTTGCACCTCTTAAGGACCATTATGTGGCCAGAAAATGCCCTTCAGCGCCCTGGTTCACCAAAAGGTTGAGAAACCTTAGGCAGGTATGTGACAGCTGGAAAAAATATGGCGCCGTGAGCTTATCCCTGCCGAAAGGGACCTCCATAAACTCAGATTGAAGGAATATAGGCTAGCTATTAATGAGGAAAAGGTCATCTACTATTCAAAAATGACGGAATCCATCAAATCCCAGAGGGAACTCTTCACTGTGATTAATTCCCTCCTAGCCCCCTCCGCCTCTGCCAACACCGAGGTCTCCCAGGAGCTAAGTGATAAAAGGGCATGCTTTTGTATGACAAAATCAAGGACATATATTCGAGATATCCAATGTCGGAGGGTCAAAGGCCGATTGTCCTTCGGATTCTCTGGTAGCTCCTCCAAAGGATTGCCGCTTGAGCGCCTTTCCCCCTATACTTCAAATAGACACGGAGCGGATGTTAATTGGAGTTAGATATGGCTCCCCTATGGAGCCCTGTCCCCTGAAGTTCCTGAATCTAGGAATGGAGGCTATTGTTCCTACTTTGACCGTAGTTCTTAATGGCGATATTACTTCTGGCCAGTATCCCACTGCCTGGAAAACGGCCGTGGTTAAACCTCTCTTAAAGAAGCTCTCAGGCGGTAGCTGCATGGATGGCAGAGAACTATCCAAAACTCAATGGGGATAAAACTGAGATTTGAATTTTCGGAGACAATCAGGAGATTTGGTCCAGGGCCTGGAGGCCAGATACGCTTGGATCTTGCCCTCGCCCTGGCCTCAGTGGCAAAAATCTAGGCATCATAGTTGATACCTCCCTCTCCTTGGGCCCCCAAATAAATAGAAGTCTGCACCTGCTTCGGAATGATAAGACCTCTCAGAAAGATATGTCAATTTCTCTCCCCCTCCACGCGGAAACAGGCAGTGGTGGCCCTTGTGTTGTTCAGATTGGATTACTGCAATGCCCTTTATGTAGGCATAAATAAGGGTCTCCTACACCGACTCCAACTTGTGCAGATTGCTGCTGCCAGGCTGGTGATGGGCCTTCCTAAATTCCACTCTGTTGCGGCTATCTTCCATAGCCTTCTATGGCTTCATTTGGGTCGGAGAATTGAGTTTAAAGTAATTCGGTGACTGTGCCTAGATTCAGAAAATCTAGATGGGGGGAGGTCCTTTTCGCTTGCTGCGGCCAATTTGTTGAACTCCCTTCCTCTTTCAATTTCGATTCTGGAAACTCATTCTGTAAGGCCTTGAAGACCTGGCTCTTTACCAATACGAATCTGTACGCCCTCTATCTATGGACACCCCTAATCATAACACTGATTGTAAAGGAGTGCGGGGGTAACCGCAGATAGACCGTGAGATGGTACGGGAAAGTTCTGATAAAACGCGTAAAGCGGATTATAATGATGCTTTTAAATAGCCAACGAACACTAGTCACGGTAAGCGGGGTATGGGGTTTAATTCTTCGATTGCTTAAACTGGAACAGAGATTAGATGAAGGGCTCAGGGGGAAACTGGGGGTCTTGATGTACTTTAAAGTTTCCCCAAAGGATGCGATTGCCAATCCACTAACATGTAAATTATATTAATGGTTTAGTTTTCCACATCAAAAAGGGAGCTACGTGATGTATTAAATTGAGGAGGGTATTGTGACCGAGCTGTGGAGTTTGAAAAATGAGCAATGAAATGTTGCACTCTGTTTGACTGTTGTAGTAGATAGCACTGATAAATGACGCTTTACACTTGGCTTGATGCTTATGTACAGAAACTTAGAAGTTGGATTTTATTGATAGTTGTGTATATATTTTCCCCCAGATAAACCCCTGATGAAGGGTAATCCGCAAATGCATTGGGTGTTCTTGAATAAATTGTGACCTGTGGAAACACGTTTCTCCTGTGTTATTGTGAAAAGACGTTGACAAAGTAATGAAATGAGTAAAATAAATCGAAGAAAACAAAGGATAAAAAGATTGATAAAAATGGAGTAAATATGGATTAACGGAAGTATAACATGAGTTTGATTTATTGGACTTATTTGAGCTTGACGGGGTCATAATTAGCTCCTCTTCAGTTTGGTTTCACAATTGCAGTGCAATTGGGCGGAGCACGGAGCAAGCTTGCGCGCCGACTAAGGTTGAAAATGAATGAATATGGAGAAAGCTAGAAGCGAACAACAAAAAAGGTGTGCATCTCACCAAAACTGTCTTTGCAATGAATGTTCATTGACCCTCATTTTTGGAGCTGGGTAACTATTTTGAAGGGCCTCAGCAAACAGTGAGAAGATCGACTTGAATTCTGTTTTTGCCTTTCACCAGACTAAAAGGGGGCAGCCCCTTCAATTGAAAGTGAAAGAACACACTCACAGTCAGCACTACCGACTGCGCCTCATTGCAACCTAGGCTTGGGCATGCACAGCATCATCTGATGTGGCTAAAACTCCCCCTAATATGTCTCCACCTCACTAGGCCCTCAGTAACCAGGTAGCGGTCAGCCAATGCCCATCAGGTAAACAAGCATTGGCATAGCCAGGAGGTCTCGCCTTTGGGCCCTTATAACTGTCTGACCCCTCTATCTACACTGATGTAATTGGAAACTTCTCCCTACCACCAATCCAGACCCGCGCTTTCAGGTCCGTATGGAGATAGGCCAAAAAATGAACAAGGGCCTCATCCAGTCCATATTCTAAAAGGATGGACCATAGATGGGACCTATTGACAACATCGAAAGCTGAGGACTGGTCTATAAAAGCTAAGTAAAGTGGTGAGTGCTGTGCAATAGTGTACTTCCCTATGATCAAATTAAGATTAAGACTTTGCTCATTTGTGCAAACTTTACCCCTGAAATCTAGTTGGCATTGTTCTACAATCTGATTGTCCTCTGTCCAGGTTAACATTTTTGTGTATAAAACGCTGCCTACAATTTTAAGGGTGTTATCTATGAGGGAGTTCGGTCTACAGCAACAAGGTTGTGTGCAATCGCCCTTTTTAAAAATGAGAACGATCGTGCTAGTGCACCATGTCTTAGGCAGTGGGGCATTGGTTAGAATATTAAAAATATTTAACAACAGTGGGGCCCAAAAATCTGGTTTATATTTAATAAGATCGATGGACAACCCATCCGGGCCAGGAGTTTTATTGCCCGCACTCTGACCTCCTAGCCTCCTCAACCTCGTTTATTGATAATGAGACTCCAGGTGGCACCCTGTTAATAAAAGGGTCGGGTTAAAAAGCAGGCTCTTGGTAAATAGTGAAAAAGTGACTTTCCCAGGTAGGGCTCATTATGTTGCATCTGATGGGTGTGAACGGTTGTCCCATTGATCTTAACTCTTTAATGGTAGTCCAAAATATATTCCCATTATTTAAGCTGGCAGCATTAATGAGCGCATCCCAGTGCTCACCTAATAACTGTTCCTTCCTTTTAGCAATAGCCTGCTTATATGTCAACCATAAGGGCTTGACCAAATCATTACACCTAGGGCCTGGGCCATCTAAGGAAGGCTTCTTGGCCCTGAGGATGGGGATCCTTCCTGTTAAACCCCATTTGCCCCCCTGGAAACGTTCATTTACATCTAACCAATGCAGATTATGCGGAGAAACCAAAGAAGATATGCTGCATCTCCTATGCATATGTAAGGGCCTAGACCGGGAGATGAGAGAACTGTTAAAACCGCATATAAATGAAATGCACATTCGGACGTGCAGACAGGCAGTGAAGGCATGCTTCAGCGGGGCCAATGTAAAACTAACCTGCAGCTTCGTCCGCTTTATGAAAACCGCCCAAATAAAGCTTTTTGCCACTGCCTGAGCACAGTAGCGCACACCCAAGCTCTTTTAACCGGCAACTCCCTTAGACTTCCACTACGTTCTGAATCTGAGTCAGTTGTTCACGCCTTCACAATAGACTATTAGATTTACGGACATTGGCGTCACCCCCAGACGGGGACACACCCTTAGCCTTACTTCAACTTTATACCTTCACTGCAAAACAAACTGTATGAACTTTGTAACCAGGATATCGTTCGATTTTAAAGTATATCCATTACGCTTTTTAAGACAAAATGAAATTATGTCATATATATGTATTCGTTTACAAATTTTATATCGTTGTGTGTAAGGCTAGAATTTTAATTAATCAAGCAATAAACTATTAGCAATAGCCTGCTTATATGTCAACCTTAAGGAATTGACCACATCTTTACACCTAGGGCTTTGAGATAGGGCCTTGCGGAGCTTCCTGTTGACAATTGAGCACTCCTGATTGAACCATCTAGGTTCGCGCAGTACTGTACGAATGGGTTTGACAGCGATGATTTAATGGCTCCACTGAGTTTGGTAAAGGCGCTGATAGCCACTGGGTGTGCAACAGGGCCTCTAAATAGATGTTAATAAGATTCATGTTTCCACTAACCAGTTTAGAGTACAACCTTGCAACATTCCAGCTTAAGATGAGGAGGTCTGAATTTGCTGAGGCCTTCGTTTGCATAGGGGGGGGATACGTGGGTTGTGGGAATAGTACACTCCGTTACTGGCAGGGCATGAGGTAACCTAATCTCAGGATCAGTATTTTCCCCAAAAGTTGATAGTCAGTCTTGGGTCTCTAATCCAGATAAGGCCTGGAACCTAATAGATGTAGTAATTCAAGAGGAATTGTTGGTGAAAGGAGCATGACTTGGTTTGTAGAAATAACCAAGGGGTAGTGCGCTTATGCTAGTGCTATTAGGTGTTATGAATTCGCAACCCCTTAGTAGGTGTCTCACCAAAGAAGGTCTGCGAAAGTTAATTAGAATACTTTACCCTTCGATATTTTTTGTAGATGCACTGACTCGCCCAACCCTGCATCCCATATTAATATTCTATACTTCGGATACATGGAAGCTTCTATGCCTTGATAGTCAGTCCGAACATTTATTGCGTAGCTGGTCCCATGACTCATACGGATCCTTCTTTAAAGTAGGTACTCCTGCCAGTACCAACACATAAGGGCAAGCAGCGGGCTGCAGACTCAGGACATCCTGATTAGCCATTCATACTTGGGGCGGCAGGAACATTAATGCACAAGGTACTAGACAACCTGTTCTGATTTGAGCCCCTGGGCCTGTTTAAACTATTAGCACCATCCCTTGGTATTTGAAATGGTTATTGGTATAGGGATGTGGGGGGACCCTTTCCTATCTATGGGCAATTGAGGCAGCCCCTGGATTGATCGTATATCGGGTGAAGGGTGATTGCGGGAGCAGTAACTCTGGCGGTTTGCAACACAATTTCGGCATCAAAAATACTCGTACCAACACCTACACTATCGATGGCCCTGCTCCCATCAACCTGTTTGATTTCGGCCACCTTTTCCCCCACTGTCCCCTTAAAATGTTTGGCTACTAAAATAGCCACCCGCCTTCTTATCCAGGGTAGAAAAGAACAGCTGGGGAAAGAGTTGTGACCTCATTCTATGCCAATCTTTGGAGAGGAGCTGTGTCTCCTGGAGGAGGCACACATATGCCTCCATGTTATCCAGGTAGGAAAGGATGGATCTCCTTTTATTGGGATTGTTGAGACCTCTCGCATTGAGAGTGAGAATTTTCAGTGTGGGCTGGGAAATAGTGTGTCATAGTGAGTGCACCAGCTTTGGCCTGTATTTGGGTCCCTGTGATCCCTCTTATCCCTGAGCTCCCAACGTCTGCCCGGCCTCCATTGCCCTATGATCCTCTCTTCAACGCCTTTAACCTGCATACCAGTTCTCCACCCTCCCCTCCCTAACCCCAACTTAGAAACCCATTAACCTCAAATTGTCCAGGGCCCACCATTCGTACGTGCACGTCCTTGGAAGTCGGAATAGTTGGGAATGTGTGTGGCCTGTTCCCCCTGTCTCTATACTCCCTGTGTCTCTACGCTCCCCGCAGACTTCTTCACCACCCACCAAGCCTTGCAAATGTCACTTATCTGTCCCTCAGTCGTTCACGGTGTCATCATGGGGGAATGTCTCCTTCGACAATGTCTTCAGAACTGCCAGTCTTTCTTGTGCCATGGTCTTGGGGTCCGGTCTCGTTGCTCGCTCTATGCTACGCCTCCCGTAGACCTTATGCCATCTTTCTCAAGGAGTTTTATTCTGTGGGCCCTCTGTCTCCTCCTGGATTGGATTCTCGATGCCCAGCACCTGGCAAGTGTCCTGCATGGATCTGAGCTGGAGGAGTTTGCCCTGCCATATGAAAATCAGCCAGAAAGGGTGACCCAAAGAATACGGTATTCCTTGATTTCGAAGACGCGTGGTTGCCACTCGGAACACCCAACACTTTTGAAGGGGTATTAGAGCCATGTCCTTGTACAAAGCTATGGAATGGTCCTGATATCTTAGTGGTTGCTTGTCCCTGGCAGTTCGTAGTGTACACTCTTTTAGGTGAAAGTCTGGAATGTAAGCCAAAATATCCGGTGAGGGCGCCCAGTGTGCTCCTGAAGAGACTCTGCAGGTATTGTGTGATGTCTGGCCATTCTTCTTTAGGTGGAACTCCCTTAACGCGGATGTTGTTTCACCAAGACCGATTCTCCAGGTCTTCTGTGTGTGCCTGGAGATCGCTCTGTTGAGCCTTGAGCCGGAGTATCTCTTTCTGTAGATGCTCCACCTCCTCTTCCCGGGCATTCCCCTGATCCTCGATGGAGGCCACACGGTCCCAAACGGCATCATAAGGCGGGACATTGATGCCCTCCATCGGTATCTCCTTCATTTCCCCCGCTATTTCCCTTTTCAGCGTCTGCAAGTCGCCTCGTAATACACCGAATAGCGACCCTAAAAAGGCGTGGGTAACTGGCGCTTCAGAGGTGTCCGCATCTAGGCTGATTTGTGTAGTTGGGGAGAGACTCCCTTCTCCGCTGCCAGTCATCGGGTGCTTGGTCAGCATCTTTGTTAGATTATGATCCTTCTTGCTTCTCGCTGAGGACATGGCTGCTATATCTCTTACCACATCACCAGACAGGCCTGCCTTGTCGTGGGGGTCCCAGCCCCAATGGGTGGCTGTCACCGGGTTGTCCTCCCGCTGAGCTCCACTACCCTGTTGCATGATTGTGAGGGCCATAGTTGTCACTCCCTTTCAGTCTCGTCCGGGCCTTGCTTCCTTCAACCGTCTGCTATTGCCCTGCTGGGCATCTGCTGCTTGTTCTCAATACTCTAAGCACTTTGCGCCCAAACCTGCAGTGAATCCCCCTGTAGGTCAGCAGCCCTATCTGATCCTGGAGCACTAGATGTCTTTTTGGACCACTGCGGCTAATTCCTGCACTATGTGCTTGCAGGCCGTGGCCTCCGGTTTCCTCTGACTTGGCAGTCAGCTCCAGTCAGCTCCAGAGAGACTACTCCATGCCCGGGCCCCTCATCCATTGGCCTTACAGTGTTATAGTTCATATCTAATTCCCCTTATTGGATTTTGTCATTTTAGTGTCATTTTGTTCAATACATTTTCCTTCATTTTTCTATTTCGTTTTGGGTTTTTTATTGTTTTGCATTTTGACTTTTACTTGTTTGGTTTCTGCATAAATGTTTTATATATTACCTTAAGTTAAGCCTGCCTGTTCGGTGCTTAGGTACCAGGGGGTTGATCCTAGGTTAATTGAATGGCTTTGAAAGTTCACTCTGACAACGGTTGTGATTGTCCGTCATCTACCGCAAATAAAAATTCAGTTTCTTACAGAAACTATCTGAAATTATCTGCAAAACAGGCAGTTGATAACCTACCAGGGTTGAAACACCCTGTGGCCAAATTGGAATATGGGACGAGTATTGAGTGGCAATAGAACCTCTAAAAATATTCAGCTTGCAGATGAACCAAGAATCACGCTTGAATGTCACAACTTTTTAAAACAAGGTAGTCCGGAAAGTGTGACGAATATATTGCAGCTCTTTGCATTTTGACAGCCCCAAGCAAATTTGAGAACAGAGTGGATGTATGTAGCAGAGACGAGTCTGTTCACCCAATGTGAGTGGTGATATCCGCATTGCTGGTCTGCCTGAAGTTATGATGCTGCTGACAGTAGCATGTCTGCTAAAAGCGATGACGTGACTGTGGGAAATATAAAGCCAAATAAGAGAAAGTTATCTTCCGACACCGCAGTCTTCATGACTGAGAGCAGTAACACTGAAGACTCTGAGACTCACAACAGTAATTTCTCCTTTCAGAGCGTTATTGCTGCAGATGGAGTGAAGCCAAGAAGTAAGCACATTACTAAGGTACCAACAAAGTTTAATATTGTTCATTTGTATTAACTGTTTCTCTTTTGAAGCATTTGGAAATGCATTTTCTAGTTTTGTTGCTTTTTGGTTTATTTTTTATTGTATGCTGTTATCTTCGTTTTAAAGGGAAAGATGTTGTAGTGTGTGACCTTAATGCTGCAGTTTGCATTTCATTACCATCATTTTCCTATCCTGGAAAATCTCCAGGGTGTAGGAGGTTTCCTATTCAAAAGTTCTTTCTTCAGCTTCTGGGCTGTTGTCGCTCTGTGGAGATCTGTGGTCCTGTTTCTCTGCTCTTCTTGTAGCAGCTCCTATGAGAGCTTCATCCTCCCGCCAATGATAATAAGATGTCAGGCATCACCCAGCACATAACACAGTCTATTATGGGCTACGTCTATCTGCTTGGCGCAGTTAGAGCGAAGATAAAGTTCTCCGGACCCATCAGGCTGTGAATGTAACCTAAGGGCTTAAGATGAAATGAAGAGCTTACCTCCTTCCTGAGTGGCTCCAGTCTGCTGTGTGCAGACCCGATAGCTGGCAGCACCCTGGAGTATGTATGTATAAATCAGATTATGTTGGAAGTAACCTGCAATATAGTGGCAGGCAGCACCCTGCCATAGAGTAGGATTTATCTCTCAGGGTGGAGCGTGTTTAACACTCCTAGACGGACGCACAGCGGGTTCAATTTACACAAACGATAACTCTGTTTGATTCCAAATAAATCTGTGTATTTATTTGTCTTCATTCCTCCAGTGTTCAAAATACTTCAAGTGTGAGTAAGCAATCACATATGCGACACTCAAATGCTTAATTCGCTTTACACATGCTGCAGTTTGCCGATGGCCTTTTCTTCCTGCAGTGCGGCGGACACATTTAAAAAAACATCCTTCATCCAATGCATTTCGGGCGCATTCTCAGCCCTTCGTCAGGGATTTAACTGCAAGTATTAAAAATAACACCATTACCTCATGAAACACAATAATGTTGTTCTCAGTACATTAAAAAACGTCACCCATGTCTGTAAAACGCGCGTTCATGTTGAACGGTTTCCCTCTATTTGCACACAGCATTGCATTAACCACAATCTTCCTCGCCCCTACTCAGAAGTTAATCCATCTCTAACTACCACCCAAGTCGTTCTCCTCATTCTATGTTCTGACAAGACCCCTTCATCTATTCTTCCTCCGTACTCACTTCGTTTGTAATTTCAACGCATCCCGCCATATTTCTTTTCCTCCTTGCTTCCACCGTCAACTAAGACTTCTAACTTCCCTTTCCCGCTTTTTATGACCATCATTTCGTATTCCACCCAGCATATCCTCCAATCATTCGGCCCCGTCTTTTATCCAAACTACAATTCCCATCATCCCCCCCCCACTATCGAGAAATCTCTGTTAATCACCATGCATTCAATCGTGCTACTGATGTTTAAAAGTTGACGAGTCTTATTCTCCGCCCTCCCTCAAGTATGTGATACACGTTCAATCCGAATTTAGGCGCATGGCTAGATCAAAAACGTAACGTTCAAATGATAACAAATATTGTGACGTTAATCTAACGGATCATTCACGGGTATTTCATGTCCATTTAAAACAATTGCTGATTTTCAACCAGATGTCCATATGTCTCTTATGTGATTGTCTTTGATTCTTGCTGATCCATGGGTGGGTGCAACATGCCAGGTAGGCAAAACTGAAACAATTCCACAAAACAATGACGAAATGCACACCAACATTTCTCTTATTTGCTACTTGTACTTTTGTACTACATTTAAAAAAACAATCTTCCTCGCCCACTACTAGTTGACGGTGGAAGCAAGGAGGAAAAGAAATATGGCGGGATGCGTTGAAATTACAAACGAAGTGAGTACGGAGGAAGAATAGATGAAGGGGTCTTGTCAGAACATAGAATGAGGAGAACGACTTGGGTGGTAGTTAGAGATGGATTAACTTCTGAGTAGGGGCGAGGAAGATTGTGGTTAATGCAATGCTGTGTGCAAATAGAGGGAAACCGTTCAACATGAACGCGCGTTTTACAGACATGGGTGACGTTTTTTAATGTACTGAGAACAACATTATTGTGTTTCATGAGGTAATGGTGTTATTTTTAATACTTGCAGTTAAATCCCTGACGAAGGGCTGAGAATGCGCCCGAAATGCATTGGATGAAGGATGTTTTTTTAAATGTGTCCGCCGCACTGCAGGAAGAAAAGGCCATCGGCAAACTGCAGCATGTGTAAAGCGAATTAAGCATTTGAGTGTCGCATATGTGATTGCTTACTCACACTTGAAGTATTTTGAACACTGGAGGAATGAAGACAAATAAATACACAGATTTATTTGGAATCAAACAGAGTTATCGTTTGTGTAAATTGAACCCGCTGTGCGTCCGTCTAGGAGTGTTAAACACGCTCCACCCTGAGAGATGAATTAACCCTGGTTGCTAGGCACAACCGTAACATTCGGGCTGCACGCAAGAGTATGAATAATCCTATGAATGGACAAAAGTACAAGTAGCAAATAAGAGAAATGTTGGTGTGCATTTCGTCATTGTTTTGTGGAATTGTTTCAGTTTTGCCTACCTGGCATGTTGCACCCACCCATGGATCAGCAAGAATCAAAGACAATCACATAAGAGACATATGGACATCTGGTTGAAAATCAGCAATTGTTTTAAATGGACATGAAATACCCGTGAATGATCCGTTAGATTAACGTCACAATATTTGTTATCATTTGAACGTTACGTTTTTGATCTAGCCATGCGCCTAAATTCGGATTGAACGTGTATCACATACTTGAGGGAGGGCGGAGAATAAGACTCGTCAACTTTTAAACATCAGTAGCACGATTGAATGCATGGTGATTAACAGAGATTTCTCGATAGTGGGGGGGGATGATGGGAATTGTAGTTTGGATAAAAGACGGGGCCGAATGATTGGAGGATATGCTGGGTGGAATACGAAATGATGGTCATAAAAAGCGGGAAAGGGAAGTTAGAAGTCTTAGTTGACGGTGGAAGCAAGGAGGAAAAGAAATATGGCGGGATGCGTTGAAATTACAAACGAAGTGAGTACGGAGGAAGAATAGATGAAGGGGTCTTGTCAGAACATAGAATGAGGAGAACGACTTGGGTGGTAGTTAGAGATGGATTAACTTCTGAGTAGGGGCGAGGAAGATTGTGGTTAATGCAATGCTGTGTGCAAATAGAGGGAAACCGTTCAACATGAACGCGCGTTTTACAGACATGGGTGACGTTTTTTAATGTACTGAGAACAACATTATTGTGTTTCATGAGGTAATGGTGTTATTTTTAATACTTGCAGTTAAATCCCTGACGAAGGGCTGAGAATGCGCCCGAAATGCATTGGATGAAGGATGTTTTTTTAAATGTGTCCGCCGCACTGCAGGAAGAAAAGGCCATCGGCAAACTGCAGCATGTGTAAAGCGAATTAAGCATTTGAGTGTCGCATATGTGATTGCTTACTCACACTTGAAGTATTTTGAACACTGGAGGAATGAAGACAAATAAATACACAGATTTATTTGGAATCAAACAGAGTTATCGTTTGTGTAAATTGAACCCGCTGTGCGTCCGTCTAGGAGTGTTAAACACGCTCCACCCTGAGAGATGAATTAACCCTGGTTGCTAGGCACAACCGTAACATTCGGGCTGCACGCAAGAGTATGAATAATCCTATGAATGGACAAAAGTACAAGTAGCAAATAAGAGAAATGTTGGTGTGCATTTCGTCATTGTTTTGTGGAATAGAGTAGGATTTCTCATAGTATTTTATTTCCTGACACATTAATGGAGATTGTCTTTTAGCTGGCAGAAGAACAACACTGACCATACATTTTTTCTGGGTTTGTCTTTAAAATGACGTACACATTAGTAATGGCATTTCGTTCTGCTGGAATAATAACACAAGTTAACTTGCACTCTATGTTGTTGCATGGATTATTGGTTGCAATGCATTCCATGTTTCATTCAAACGTGCTTTCTACAGGGCGCATACATGATGTGCTGCTGTAGAGAAATAATGCTCCTGTGTACTGTGGCAGACTCAGAAATTTTGAAAAACTTCATGATTTCTCTTTCAGCACTTCAAAGTAAAACCTTTCAATTTTTGACTCAATCATTTGGCAGAAACATAACTTAGTACCATTAAAATAGTTGTGATGGGGAACATTCATGTGGTGTTAGGTCTGGCTCGACCAGAGTGCTTGCTGACTTGGAGGAGTATGGAGTTGACCACCTTGTCTGGTCCGGTGTGGAACCAAGCCAGCGATGCTTTGCTGCAGCCTCATTTACCCTGATAGCTGGTCAACAGTTTGAGGAGGAGGAGGTGAAGAGCTGGCTAAGTATGCTGTGAGGCTGGTAGTTTAGTACATCCCTGAGAAGTGAGCTTTGAGTCATGTAGTGTTCCTCTTATACCACGTGCAATTCATCCTCTCTAAAGCCTGAAGAATTCCTGGGTGTGAAGGGCGGCTGATTCTGATTGGGTGCTTGATAGTTTTCCAGAAACTCATGTTTTTGATTATTCATGTTTGTCAGTAGTTAATTAAACACGCCCAGGGGTTTTATCTCTTCAGTTGACTCAAGCTGCAATAAAGGTTTCTTTGTCATTGCAAAAAAATATGAACGGGGAAGCAAGATGGCGGCTGCGTAGTGGTGGCCGTTTGCAGCGCAGCAGTGAGGATATGGACCTATTATGATCAACCTTGCTTGTAGCCGGTTACCGTTAGCCTAAAAGCCGCACGTTTTATGCTGAAGGATCTCATGCTGATTACCTGTACTTGCCGGGTGTTTTGGCCGAGGGTGCCGAGCACAATTGCACAGTCGGTAGCCTTCGCTAGAGCTCTACTCTCTTCCTTCTGGAGGATCCGAGCAGGTACGAGTGGGCGGAGCAGACCGAGAAGCCGAGAGGAAAGATTGGCGGAAAGGCACCGACGGAGCTCGCGAAGTTTGCGGAGGCAGAGAGGTGTAATGGCACCCAAAACACTATCAAAGGCTGCGGCGGCAGCTCGAAAAAAGGCGGAATTGGAGGAGATAATACCCGATGGAGAAACACAGCGGGGGACGCAGTTGCAGACGCCCCCTGCGGAACTGATTAAAAAAAGTAAGCAGATCACTGCCAGGACTCGCCAGGCTACGGCGTCTATTGTGGACTTACTTCTAAGGAGCGGTAAGGAGAAGGAGGCAAACACTACTGTGGTTAAGGAGGTGGGGGAGTGGGCTAACGCTCAGGAGGTTTCAGGTCCAAAGCAGGGGGTGATTGCCTCTGCTATTGATGGCGCTATGCAACACTCCCCCTTGGGGAAGGATGTCAGCTGTACCCCAAAGCCTCATCCCACGCTTCCAGATGCCAAGTTAATAGATCAGCTGAAGGATGCTCCTCTGGGGTCGCCCATGGTTGGGAAAAGTACTGCTGCTACCGCTGATAAAACAGAGCAACCAGCTACTTGCATCACAGGGAGCAGCGACAGTTTTGCCCAGGATCAGATTAGCCCGGGTGCTGTAAAGGGACATCAGGCCCAATGCGCACCCAAAACTACTTTAATGAATAGCGACCTGACCAGAAGGGAAGAATTTGTATACTAAGATCCCCCAGAAACCAGTAGCAAAAGTACGCAAGAGAAGGCCCCTAGTGAGTGCTTCTTCTCCGTTTCTGAAGGTGCGGGGTGGTCAGAAGCGGAGGATGAGCAAAGCTCTTATCTGGGAGACAGTAATGTAGAGTCTGAGAGTGACCTGGAACAAGAACTTGCAGCGACTGCAATAAAAGCAACGGCAACTTCAAAAGCACATGAGAAGCCTCAGCGGGATCTAAGCTGGGACCATTCCTCAGCAATGACGCTCCAGGGTAGCCCTATGTTGGAAGCAACTCATCCCCCAATCCTGGAAGTGGACCATCAGGCAGTTCTAGAACATAGGGAGTAAGCGCGCCAGGACAGCCGTAAATCCCAAGCGGCTATGAGGAAGATGCAGAGCGTGGTTAGAAAACTCTCCAAGGCCTGTGTGAATATGGGGGAGTATCTAATCTTCAAGAGAGAGTGGTCACCACAGAAACTGAAGTAGCAACGGTCGCTAGTAAAATGGAGTCTCAAGGAGCTCAGGTCATTAACATTCAATGGAAATTAGAGGACATGGAGAATAGGCTCAGGCGAAATAATCTTAGGGTGCTGGGAGTACCCGAGGGAATGGAAGGGTCAGATGTCAGAGGCTTCGTCATCAAGCTTTTTGAATCTGCATTTCCTGAGCTTTCCAGTTGGAATTGGGCCGGAGAAGTACAGAGGGCACATCGGACACCTTTCAAACTGCGCCGTAATGCAAGAGAGGGAGACAAACCGAAAGCAATTTTAATCTACCTGGGCAACTTTATTCTGAGGCAGGCTTTAGCCGAAAAAGCGAGGCCAGACGCAAAGAGGTTGAGTGAAGGGGTTTCTTTTTTCGTACGCCCAGACTTCTGCCACACGACGGTGGAGAGATGCTGGAGACTAAGGCAGTTGATCAAGCCCTTTCAAGAGAAGAAAATGCAAGCCTACCTTATAAACCCAGCACAGTTGAAGATAATAAACGAAGGGCGGACACATTATTTCTCATCCAAAATATAGGCGCAAGAGTATCTGGACTCTTTAGGCAGGAAATAATGTATGTTTTGCGTCCTATAGTTCAGCTTGGTAAGGATGGATAAATAGGGCTTAGTGCTGAAGCTAGTATAATAAGAGGTACCATGGTTGTCACATTTATTTCGGTTGGTAGTTTAAATTAGTCCTCACTGTTTGCACTGCAAACCATCACATGCACAGACCAAGGTCTGAGCGCTTCATGTGGGAGGGTGCAGGACACAGGGGGGGTAGGGGACAGAGTGGGGTGGAGGGGGTGGGAGGGGAGGTAATGGGGAGGGGGAGGTGGGGGGGAGGTAAGGCAGAACATTTTTAAAATTAGAAATTCTGGTGCAATGCAGTTTCGTTTTGCTTTTGCTCGGTCTGGGTAATGGTATAGTTAAGGTTCTAATACAAATGCTTCAAAAGAGTGAAGGTGTTAATTTAGAACAACTGAATGTTGAACATTAGAATCTGTACATTTAATGTTGGGGGTTGAATGACTGGAGGAAGCGTCAAAGGTTAGCTCATTTTGTTAAATATAATGGAATTGATGTACTTTGTCTCCAGGAGACCCATCTACCCTGGACAAAGAGGAATCTGATGAATATCAGAGGTTTTGAGATTTTGGATTGTTCGTCGCAAACCTCCTCAGTCAGGGAAGTTGCAATCTTAGCGAGATCCTGCTTGGGGGGGGGGGGCAAGCGGTGTAAAGCAGATTCCATAGGGAGATGGGCAGTAGCTGAGCTATGTATGGGTTACACACTTTGTGTAATCTATGGGTCTAATCAAGATGATCCAGAGGTTTACGATGCTTTGGAAGGAGACTTGGCCAGCTGGCCCACCCCAATTATAGTTTGTGGTGATCTAAACATTTCTGTTGATTGGTATAATCAGTCTTCATATGCAGGACGGAAACCTAGAGTGTTCCGGGCATTGACTGCCCTCATAAGCTCGAATGGGCTGAAGGAGGTTTGGGGGGATAAGGAGCCGAACAACCCAGGTTTTACATATTTTTCTAACCCTTTCCAGAAATATACCAAGTTAGATTATTTTTTAATTTCCTCTTCCGAAATAAAGAAGGTCAGTATTAGGAAACTTCTGAAAGTAATCTCGGATCATAACCCGTTGATACTGTCCTATGAGCTGGATAAGGTAGCAAGGAAAAAAACTAGTTGGACATTCCAAAGAAGGCTATTAGCGGACAACAGATTTGTAGAACATTTTAGGAAATGGACAGTGGAATTTTTGACGCAAACCGGTATAGTACATCGCGAAATGGCATATGGGACGCATTTAAAGCCGTTCTAAGGGAGGAAACCATAAGCTGTTCAGCACGGCTAAGGAGAGAGGATAGAAGAGAGGTAGAGAGACTTACGGGGGAATTAGCTGAAGCAGAAGAACAGCATGTCAGAGATATTGGACTCGGAGAGGAAGGTGTAGAGAGCCAACTTAAATTGATGATCATAAAAGCAGAACTTCAGAAAATGGTAACTCAGAAGGCAACTAGCGACTATCAAACCTCAAGGGCCAAGAGTTATGAAACAGGGGAGCAAGCGGGTAGGGCACTGGCGTTACAAATTAGACAAGATAAGGTCAAGAAGAGGTGATCTCAAGTATACAGGAGGAGGGTAGGGATTATACCGAACCAGAGGATAAATTACGGGTCTTTAAGAACTTTTATCAATCATTGTATAATGAGGAGGTGTATTCTAGCTGCCCTAGTGAGGAGAGTGCTGATGAAGGGCTGGTACTGGATGAACGGGGGAGAGAAGAGCTGGATAAGGATTTAACGATGAATGAGATTAGGGCGGCTCTACAGGAGCTAGCCGCCGGCAAAGCTGCAGGTCCCAACGGCATTCCTATGGAGGTATACAAAAGCATTGAAACCAAGATTGCCCCACTGCTGCTGGACCTCTTTAATGGTATATTGTGTTCAGGTATAATTCCAGATTCCTGGAAAGAAACAAACATAATCGTATTTCACAAGAAGGGGAAACCAAAAGAAAACCCTGGGTCATATCGCCCAATCTCACTCATTAATGCTGATACAAAGTTGTATTCAAAAGTTTGGGCCAAAAGATTGGGAAGGATCATTGGCGGTCTTGTCTCTCCGTGGCAGCATGGGTTTGTTCCTGGGCGAGGTACGACTGATCACACTAGACGAGCTATAGCACTGTTTGATGCCCATGATGCCGCGGGGGGGGGGGATGGCCATGATCCTCCTCGATGCGGAAAAAGCCTTTGACAGTGTGGTATGGAAATACCTATGGGGTATATTGGCTGGCAGAGGTTTTGGATCTAAGGTTATGAGGGCTCTAACAGCAATGTATCAAGATCCTGTAGCCCAAGTTCAAGTAATGGGGGAGAGCTCTGACAAGATTTTAATTAAGAGGGGGACACGTCAAGGGTGCCCCTGCTCTCTGATTCTCTTTTCATTATATATTGATCCTCTGATTCAGAGGATTTTAGGTTGTCCGCAGATCAGCCCAATTGTGCTCAATGGCTATACAAATAAACTGCTGGCTTATGGCGACGATCTGGCAGTAATAACCTCTGATCTCGAGCAGGCGATGCCAATTTTGGCTCAACTTGCAAAGGATTTTGGCAGCCGGTCAGGGTACCTACTGAATGAGGGAAAAACGCAAATAATCTGCACTAAAAACATCATTAAGGCAGATGCTAGATATGTGGATTCGGCTGTATATCTTGAGGTGAGATCAACGCCTCTGTCGATAGGATTATTGCAGGCAACTATTTGCCTCTTATCAAAACAATAGAAGCCGATCTGAAAAGAATCGATGTGCTACATCTCTCTCTGATAGGTAGGGTAAATGTGTTAAAAATGACGATGTTCCCTAAAGTGCTGTATTTGTTCCGGGCTATACCACTTCTTTTAGAGGAGAGAATAAACAAAAATTTGGAATCAATTTTCATAAGGTTTATCTGGCAGTATGGTAAAGTCATGCACTCTATCAAATATATGTCACTCCCTCGTGAAAGGGGTGGGTTGGCTATGCCAAATCTTAGGCTCTATCATTGGACATGCCTCTTGACACAAATAACTATTCTTTTTCAACCAGATGTAAGCTCGGGCGCTGTAAATGAACCTAATCAGAGTCCCCCCTCCATATTTGAGCTGTTATTGGGGAGGAAGGCTATTGGTCTTTTGAGGTGTGAAGTTGAGCGCCGATACTATAAGAGATCTCGTATAAGGTCCTGGAAGGGGCTTGGGGGACCTGGAATGTGGCCCAAAAGTTTTTGAATATTCCAAAGATAAATGCCTACCTCCATCTGTGGAACTCTAGCATTTTTCCTCAATTTGGCACGGATAGGAATTGTTTGTTCTGGAAGGAGCAGGGAGTGAAGATTCTGGGGGATATTATGGAAGGAGACTCCATTTTTTGTTTGAATATATTTTATTGGTTTATGTAAGCAGTTAGTTGATACATAGATATACCATGCCAATATAAAACGATAGGTAATATTTCATATACAATTGCGCAAAAGAAAATGCGGCACAGTAAGGTGTGACAATGGCATCGCTCATCAAGATAGTTTCTATGTGTACCAGTTCGTGTAACAGAGAGGCCAAGGCAACATTTATAGGTAATGTAGCTGCAATGTACGTAATAACACTCTATATGCAGGGCTTGCAACCCCGGGATATTGTGGGGTGAAGTCCAGTAGGAGGTGGCATGTACTTGTTACTCTTTTACGTGTTTACCTCATTTCTGATTGGTAGCGTGTGGTAGCGCCAGATGCGTCGTGCGATCAAGAGTGTCGAATATCAGATGTGTTCAGTCCTCCAAGTCAACATATTCAATAGCTCAACAAATATGGCAGTTGAATCTGCCACAGTAACTTCCGAACTAGTCCCAATCGGGGACAAAGGGCAAAACAGGGTAAAAACTGTGAAACAAGATAAGGTCTCAGGTGCCACTAAGTGACCGCCGAGTGGGGCGGGGAAAAAAAAGGGAAAAAGAAAAAGAAATGGGGAGGGATAGGACGTGTCGTTGGGAGTACAGTGTCGTTAGGTATGTCAGTGTACAGCCGTATAGGCAAGTGCTCGGATCCGCGGTCAGTGTGGCAGGGGTGCGTTGTAGTCATCGTTGGAAGGAGACTCCATCCTTGGGTTTGAAATTATCCAGCAGAAGTATGGTATTCCTCCTAATCATTGGTTTATGTATGGCCAGATTGTACAAACTTTGTCGGCCTTTAGACCTAGGATCTCTTTGGGAACTGATAATTCAATGATTGAATATCTATCAAAAGGGGGTAATAAGATCAAAATAGTATACAATCATCTGCTGTTAGGGGCACCAGATGATTTGGAGAAATCTGAGTCCTCTCTGGCGTTGAAATTTGGAGACCCAGATGCTGATCTTGATCAAGCCCTACTTTTAAATAGGTAATTATTTCGTTCTTCCAACTTGAGGGCACAGCATTACAAAACATTGTTTAATCTTTATCACACCCCAGCTAAGCTGTTTGTCTGGGGTGTTAGGGAAGACGATAGATGCCCCAAGTGCAATTCCGGCCCGCAGACCTTTTGCACATGTTTTACCACTGTGACATGCTAGCCCCAATTCGCAAGGAAATTATGAAATTCTGGGAGGGGCTTCTACATCTTAAAATCAATCTATCCCGTACCCTGATGTTATTAGGTACAGATGATAAGCTGAAGCTGAGGAAAGAAGCTGAAGCTCTGGTTTTTATCTCAGTGGCGGTACTCCGGATTCTTATTTCCACTGGTTGGAAGGACACCACAGCTCCATCCTTTCAAATGTGGCTCGCCAGAATGTTGGGAATGCACAATATAGAGTCATGTTTGTATGGTCATAAGGGTAAAAAAACTCAGGAAATGGGCAGGAATATCTGGGCACCATTCAAAAGGTGGAGGGACTCAAGACTTAAAAAAAAATAATTACATTTATGTATTAACTGTAGGAATTTTAACCCCTCTGCAGCTTTTAGCTAAGAATTGATGCTTATGTTTTATATGCTTTTACCATCTGACTCGGGCATTTATAAGTCATGTATTTCTTAAATATGAATGATAACGCTTGTATTTGTATGGAATAATGAATTTGAATATATATTTTCTTTGTACCAGGAATTCTCAATAAAGATTATTTAAAAAAAAAAAAGCAAAAAAATATGAACGGCAGACGAGCCTCTGTCTGTCAAAGAATGGAAGGGCTGGGGAACTGTCATTCATCTCACTGCTAAGCAGAAACATGTCATGCTTCATCCTCCGTCAGTGGTACAAAAGGGGGTGGTGATGGACGGAGCATCTGAATCAATCAAACACTCACACCCAGTCAAAAGATCTGGGTTTAATCCATCACCGTTCTTTAGCCCACTCTGCCACCCCAGTTCAGACATGGCTATATGCAAATCAGTATGACCCTGTGCCTCATGGGAACAGTCCAGTCTGAACTGCCAAGCCATATCTTCCCTGGACCGGAAACAAGCTTCCGAGGACCGGTTTCTGGCATTCCAGCCGTCTTCAGCCCGGCTTGCTTGAATACAGTGGCAAAGTGAGCAAGGGACTCACGTCTGAGCATACCCTGCCACACTTATGGTGGCCAAAAGTGGTACAAAAGAGGGTGGTGATGGACGGAGCATCTGAATCAATCAAACACTCACACCCAGTCAAAAGATCTGGGTTTAATCCATCACTGTTCTTTAGCCCACTCTGCCACCCCAGTTCAGACATGGCTATATGCAAATCAGTCTGACCCTGTGCCTCATGAGAACAGTCCAGCCCGAACTGCCAAGCCATGTCTTCCCTGGACCGGAAACAAGCTTCCGAGGACCGGTTTCTGGCATTCCAGCCGTCTTCAGCCCGGCTTGCTTGAATCCAGTGGCAAAGTGAGCAAGGGACTCACGTCTGAGCATACCCTGCCACACTTATGGCGGACAAAAGTGGTACAAAATGGGGTGGTGATGGACGTTTTTGCATTTGTCACCCCGAGTGGGATGGGTATGCTCAGACGTGAGTCCCATGTTCTCCACACCACTGGAGTCAAGCTATCCAGGCTGATGAAGGCTGATAGCCAGAAACCGGTCCTTGGATGCTTGATTCCGGTCCAGGAAAGACATAGCTTGGCAGTTCGGGCTGGACTGTTCCCATGAGGCACAGGGTCAAGGCTGATTTGCATATAGCCATGTCTGACCTCGGGTGGTGTGGAGTGCTAAAAAACAATGGATTTAGGCCCAGATCTCTGTACTGGGGTGAATGTATGACATTGTTCTGCATTCTGTCCATCAATTGTTTTTGCATTTGTCACCCCGAGTGGGATGGGTATGCTCAGATGAGAGTCCCATGCTCTCCACACCACTGGAGTCAAGCTATCCAGGCTGATGAAGGCTGATAGCCAGAAACCGGTCCTTGGATGCTTGATTTCGGTCCAGGAAAGACATGGCTTGGCAGTTCGGGCTGGACTGTTCCCATGAGGCACAGGGTCAAGGCTGATTTGCATATAGCCATGTCTGAACTGGGGTGGTGTGGAGTGCTACAAAACGATGGATTTAGGTCCAGATCTCTGTACTGGGATGAATGTATGACATTGTTCTTCATTCTGTCCATCAATTGTTGTTTTTGCATTCACCCTCACTCAGGCCTCTGATTTTGACCAACATCGCTTAGAACACTGGGACTTTAGAGCCCATCCATTTAATGAGAAAAACAAAACTACAAGTCTCATAAGCAATAGTGGTGGAAGGGGTCACACATGACCTGGAGCAACATCCGATTCAGCACATCCAGTTCCATTTTTTAAGTATTTGACACAATATTGAATTTATAACCTTTGTTTTTTATGGTCATGAGTTACCAGAATACTAAAAATGTGTCTTTTATTTACAGGGTCAATTAAGTGATGGTCACCAGCTTGGAAGCTCAGTTAATTCTTCAGTATTTGTCATTGATCTCCATGTGTGGCTGGTTTGGGTCTGCCCCCTGCATCGTTCCCGATAACTCGCACAGGTAAGGAGCTTGTCGCAGCAACATGATAACCCCATACTCGTCTGTAAGAAGTGCGCTCTGAGGCAGGTATCCGATCATTTTTGTGAAACAAGGAAGGGCCAATATCTGCTACGTACATTTGTTAAAATATAACAGTCAAATCACAGTTTACTGTTCCGGAGGTTGAGTCCCAGCGACTTTATCTGTAACTGAACTCAGACACCCTAGGAAGCGTGTGCTTTTAAGGCAAGTTGCGTTCACTCACCTGAAGGTGACATGCTTCATCACTTGGCTATACTCCTCACCAGGCCGGCGCTACAGTGCCTGGCAGGCACCACAAGGGGGCACTTAGTTGCAGATCTTTTATTAAGTACGCCGGATGAGCATAGTAGGACAGAGGATGTTGTGTCATAAGATGTGAGATTGGTGAAGTCTGAATATAAGATCAACTATCGACCAGTTGCCACAATATAGTTAATGTGATCTTCCTGGTCCATGTTGAGATTAAAAACAGTGGCAGAGAAATTGAATAACTAATGGCCCCTATCACTGTGTGAAAGTATCGATCACCAATGGACCTGCTGGTAAGCTGGGGTCTATACTTCAGGTCAACCTTTTTTTATGCCGTGTGTAGTCATGGAACAATCTGTTGGCATTTCATCAGGACCAAATATGGGAAAATGGGTAAATGTGACCTAATCTTATCCACAGCGTGAGGAGCTCTGTAACTCAAAGCCCTGCACTGTGCATAGGTGATAAGGTGCCTATTAACATCTTACTACCACAGGTGAGCACTCTCTAACAGAGTGCACTAAATACGGTAACCCTCCTAAAATTCAGGACAAACTGACTTATCCAATAGCGAGGACGCCGCATCAGAGGGCCACTGGTTTGAAAAGCACATGCTTTCTAGGGCGTTCAGTTAGAGATAATGTCTGTGGGACTGAACCTCCAGAACAGTATACTGTGAGTTGATTTATATGAAGAATGTGTATACTGGACTGTCGTTTTCCTCAGCATCTCTTGTGCTATGTAAAATAAAACACAACACACTGGGAGGCCAACAAATCTCTCATACATTTAATGCAAAAATAGCAAAAGGCCAAGCAAACTAACAAGTCACAATTGTCTTTGCAATGGACGAGAGCATCCACCCTAAAGCAAGTTGGAGTATATGATGCTAATGCTACACACTGTATTTTTATACACTTTTCTCCTATTACAAGTCAATGAAACATGAACACGTGATAGAAACATTTACCGAAACAACACTAATGAGTAGGAGGCAGGATGTTCTCTCGAGAGAAATGTGAGGAGTCCGTGAGGTGCAGATAAAAGATACACAGACAAGCTGCAGAATTCACTGTATCTGGAAATAACACTTGTTTGTCAATATTCAATTTATTACAAGATGCAGGAAAGTGTGAAGATGGAAATGACTAAATAATATGCTTCTGGGCCCTAATAGAATCATGTAACTTTGGAGGCATATTAAGGCGAACAGACTATTGTAATTTGGTAATGTAATATATCAATGCACGTTGTGGCATTCATGTGTAACCAATTATCGGTATTAAAGAAACCAGTATATCCAGTTATGCTTTCTCAATTCCTTCTTCCTAGAGGCCACCACTGCTGCCATCTAGCTATATTCAGCAGTGCCTCCTGTGACCTGGAATCCTGCATTTAATCAATACCAAAGGTCCTCAATGCTTCTAGCCAACTCCGGTCACTGGTGCCACTCGCACCCCCACCACCCTTGGGCCTGTTATTCTTTTAGCCGGCTCCAGTCAGTAGTGGCCCCTTGGACCTGTATGTAAGCCTACTAGCCAGCGCCTGTTAGTACTGCCCCCTGGGACCTGTTATCATTCTAGCCAACTTGAGTCATTAGTAGCACCTTGGGACATGTGATCATACTAACCAGCTTCAGTCAGTATAGGCTCCCTGAGACCTATTATCCTGCTAAATAACTCCAGTCAGTAGTGACCCCTGTACCCTAAATCCTGCAAATATTCAAAACCAGAGGTCAACTCTACTGCCAACCAGTTCGAATCAATATTGACATGCATTGTTACCCTGCTTGTAATGAATACCAGAGGCTAGCGTTGTTGCTAGCCAGCTCCAGTCACCAGTGCCCGTCACATATTATCCTCAATAGGATCAATGCCCAAGGCCTGTGCAGCTGCTAAACTGCCCTAGTCAGTAGTGACCTCCCAGACCTGTTATTCTGCATATAATCAGCAAGGCTTCTGCCCTAATAACACTCACCCCACATCCTTATGGTATATTAGCAATGTAATTTATTTACATCATACTGTAGGTACCGCACTATATCACACGATCCCAAAAACAAAGAAAATCAAAACTTGCCTAACCATTCAGCACTCCACCGTGTCAAAAATGACCAAATCACACCAAGCACTATAGCCTGCCACATCACATGGCACACTCAGCCACAACATGACAAGATACCACGGCTGGGATTTGGTGCCATTAGTCCTCTGTTCGAGGCTTGTGTGCTGTAGATGCACATGCTTTGCATACTCCTGCCATCTTGTGTTGGGTCCGGATGTTTGCAGGTTGTTTTTCTTTGAAGAAGTCTTTCCAATCACGAGGTAAGGTGACTCCACCTTTCGGTGATAGTGCGCATGGGCATCGACTCCATTGTTAGATTGTTTTTTACCCCAAACGGGTTCGGATGTGTATTGCTGCACTCCAAAACCGCTCTTTGGGTTCCCCGCAGTCCACTCTACCCTCAACGGTATTGTTTCGGTACCCGTTTCCCTGTTCTCCGCGTTTCAAATAGATCGACAAACTCTACATTTTCGATAGAAAACCTCGTGGGCAACCGTCGGGCCTTGCTGCGTAGGGCCAGCCATGTTATGTTAATATGTGGTTTATATAGCGCGCGGCTACTCAGGCAGAGTGTCCCGGCGCTGTGCAGATCTGTAGAGAGACGTAGAACAGAAAACAGGCGCACTAGAGGCTGAAGAGCCAGGTCTTTAGGCCTTTCCTGAAGGACAGGAGGTTGTCAGTTTTCCTCAGCGAGAGGGGGAGCTTGTTCCAAAGCCATCTGCAAATGGAACGGACTCCATTCCATTTCTGTCCTGGGTGCCACGCCAAGTACCCTCGCACCGACCTACATCAAGTTTGTAACTTGTGCCTCTCTCCGGAGCACAAGAAGGAAGACTGTGATGCTTGTAAGTCGTTTCGGTCCAAGAGGAGTCTACCCGATCATCAGGCTCGATGACGAGAGAGGCAGCGCCAAAGCATTCAACACACTCTGGATATCTTCTGGGAAGAATCTGACCAACACGAGATAGACGCGTCCGCCGTAGAAGAAGAGGTCCATCTCTATGCCAGAGCGCAATCGTTGGGGCATGCTGGGGCAGCCATGTGATTGCAATTCTACCTCATGCCAGTTCCATAGGCAACTGACCAAATGCATAGGTTATCTAGCGCCCTTCTGGTATCTAAAGAGGCCTAATAAACAGCATTTGGGTGTCAGCTCAATACTTAGTTGTGTGGCATGAACCATTTCTTCGACAGCTAGTTGCCAGAAGGAGTGTATTTCATCGCAGGACCATGGTTAATGTAAGAAATTAGACCCCACAGTGTTGCAGCGCAGGCATATATCTGGGCAAGACCTTCGATGAAGGTCTTGTGGCGTTAAGTAGGTTCTTTGCAGAAAATTATAATGTATCAGTCAGAAATGGGCATTAGTAGAAACCATGCATATTAGTTCACAGGCCCGCTGCCAGTCTTGATCTTCCATCGGAAGGTCAAAGTCTAAATTCCAGGCCTCTCCGGCCCCTTGTGTAGTGCCTACTGTATCTGATCGCATTGTTCTGTAAAGATGCATAATTAGGTGTCTACACGCTCCATACGTTAGCAGTATCTCAAGGGTTCAGTATGCGGCGGAGCTGTCGGATAGCATGGACAGGTGTGCTTAGTTGTGGCTGCCAAGCCTGCATGTTGTAAAAATTGCCCCTGGCTTAGACCAAACTCTTTGCGGGCATGTTTAAAGGGGATAAGTGTAATCTGGGTACAATTCACCCTATTGCTTGTAGCCCACTTCCTCCATGCCTGGAAGGACATACTGAGTGCTATCTGCCTGATTGGTTTTAATATCCAGATTGGGAGCTCCCTGTGGAATGGTGCGCGCTTAAGTACTCTCACTACAAACCAATGCCATACTCTGGCCGTCTGTCGCACAATATATGGAGTATCTCTTGGTGTTCCCGATTCCTCCATTAACAGCTCTGGAAGACAACCAGCTTCCACCATTCCCGCCAAGAGCTGCATTTTTCAACTAGGGACTGTGTTGAGCCATCGAGCTGCGTGTTGTAATTGAACGGCATAATATTAGGGGTCCAAATGTGGGACCTCCAATCCCCTGCTGCATAAGTCCTGGTCAGTGTGGCCAAAGCCACTCTATGTGTAATGGCCTTGTTGAAGGATTTAACAAGACCATGAGGGGCATGATCGGTGGACTCCATGAACAATTCCAAAGAAGATGGGATGTCTTACTTCCCTGCCTGCTTTTTGCCTATTGGGAAGGGCCACAGAAGGGAGTGGGGTCCTCCTTATTTTAGCTTCTGTTTGGGTTTCCTGTCGGGACCACTGTGCCTTCTGAAGGAGGGATTGGAAAAACCTCTTGTTGAACCTTAACAGATATAGTGGACTAAGTGCTTGGCTTTTGCTCCAGAATGTATGAGTACGTGGAGGACAGCCTAGAGCTCCAGAAGCTCTGGTAATGCCAAAAGGCTGCTATGGTTGAGTTCCAGCCAGGGCAGATGGTGTGGGTTTTGGGTCATGTGGCTCCTAGGGCTCTGCAAGGTAAGTGGAGTAGACCCTACCCTATCCTAGAAAGAAAAGGGGCGGTCACCTACCTGGTAGACCCTGACTCTGACATAAGAGGGCCGTCCATGTCAACCGCCTTACACCCTACTATGACATGGCAGATGGGACCATGCTCATGGTTACAGATGAGGATCAGGAAGCAAAGAGTGAACCTGTCCCTGACCTGTCCAACAATCCAAAAGATGGGTCAGTGGAAGGTGTGGTCTTGTCAGACACCCTACCTGCACATCAGGAGGCTGATTGCAGGCAAGCCCTAAATCAGTTTGCTGTGCTCTTCTTTTTGATCTCTCGCCAGACTAGCTGGTGTATCCATGATGAAGACGCTGATGAAAGACTACCTTTCGAGAATAAAACATACAGGCCGACTGAACATGTGAAAGAGAACATCAAAGCTGAAGTAAGCACGATGCTGGAATTGGGAGTTCTAAAGCATTCTGAGAGCCTCTGTACCTGCAAAACTGTCCTAATCCCCAAGCCTCGTAACCAGGATGGTAAGAAAGAAATGAGGTTTTGTGTGGACTATTGGGGTGTGAATGCTGTGACCAAAAGCGATGCATACCAAACTCCATGGGCACATTAACTTATTGACAGGTTGGGAGCAGCCAAGTATCTGAGTATGTTCGATCTCACATCAGAGTACTGGCAGACAGGTCTGACGACTCCAGGAGCAAAATAAATATCTGTATTTTCAACCCCAGATTATCAGTTCACCGTAATCCCCTTTGGTTTGAAAAATGCACCTGACACTTTTCAAAGGTTGGTGAACTAAGCCCTTGCTGGATTGGAATCCTTGAGTGCAGAATTTCTACACAGTATTGCTGTCTTTAGCTCCATAAACGTTAAAAAAAAGACACTGGGCAGTTGCCATGGGGCGCTTTAAAGAGGAGGCATCCCAACTTGAATGCACTGCGTTCGACTACCAGAAGCCAATGTAACTTTTTCATAAGAGGGGGGAAATACTGCATTCTTGACTGGCGATAGATTAATCTAGCAGCCTGGTTTGGCACTAGTTGCAGTCTTTTAGATTGATATGCCGGAATGCCAAAGTAAAGAGTTAGTGTAGTCAATGTGAGAGATGACTAAGACTAAAGCAACTTGGGTAAGAGCTTCAGTAGTGAGAAATCTGCAGTAATGGGGTATCTTTCATAGATTCACATGCTTGAATCATTCCCCGTTGTTGAAGTGGGATTCCCACGGTACATAGAATAGCAATATAGCAATAGCATAGCGAAAGCATAGCTAAAAGAGCAAGAGGAAGTATTGTAACATGGACGTTTATAGGAAAAAACTTGTCACTTTAATAACTTGTCCAAGTTACTAGATATGGTACAAACTCCAGCCAATCAGGCAACAGCACCCTCTGGAACCTTCTCCTCAGAGGCTCAGGCTCTCAGACTTTCTAGCGCACGTCGTGTGAATGGAGTCTCCCTGAGCTCTGCTCAGTACCTCTACCTTTTCCCTTCAGAAACTCTTCAGAATATCTTCACTGCTTTGTCTACTACAAAAAGGTCACTCGTCAGACACTGTGAGTCTTGTGGGAAATTCTGGCTTCATTCCGAAGCCCCCCACAAAAAGTGTCTCTACTGCCTCCACCTTGAGCATCAGGTGAGAGATTGGAAAAATCTGCAGGACTTTTCCTCAAAAGACTTTAAGAGACAGAGAGGGAGGTCAACTTCTGTGGTTACAGAAACTCAAGACTAAGGATATCAGATGTTGAGAGTGATTCCTCTCTCAGTACTGTCATCTCTAAGAAGAGGGCTTGTGAGGCGGAGATGGTATCTGCTAAGGCTAAGGTGCTCAAGAAAGACCACACCTCTACTCATGAAGGCCAGACTTCTCCCTCAAAAAGGGCTCCTGTTCCTTCTAAGGGGGTACTTATGCCCTCTACGCCTCCGAGATCTAAGTCTCAGGCATCTAAGTCTCTTCCTGAGACAAATTTGCCTAAAAAATGGGTTCCTCGTCGACGATGACTTCCGTCGCCACTGCTACAACGACGACTTCCACCTTCTCTTCTCCTCAACTAACAATGATTATGTTGTCAGCGTCCTCTCCGACGACGTTTGTCATGGTGTCGGTGAAGCCTCGCTCGTCTGCCAACTCCCTCACTTTGTCGTGGACAAAAAAGAGGTCTGTCTCCGGTCAGTCGTCGACGGATGCCTTCTCGCCGACGAGACGGTCGATGGCTCTCAAGGCTCCACCTGCTTCGTCGACGGTTGCCTCGTTGACAGTTGCCTCGTCGACAGCACAGAAGCTTTTCCTTACGGAACTTCAACCCCTCTCTTCGTCGTCGACCGCTGAGTCGGCGGCGGCATCCTTGGGTCCACCTTCAGCTTTGATGTCTCTAGTCCCTTTAAAATCTTCAGCAACACTTTTGCCGCCTTCAGGAACGGCAGATGTTTCCCTACTTCAACGTAGGAACTTTTCTTTGGATCTATTGCCGATTCAGCCATCTCCAAATCTTTCTGTGGAGCTTTTTGACTATGGGGCTAATGAGGAGGTTTCGGAAGAGGATGACCGGTTCCATGCTGCTTGTACTCCTTCTGAGCTTCTCATCAAATGACAAGATATTGATGATGACCAAGGATATGATTATTACCCTGAGCCTAATACTCAACCACCACTTGTGATCCAACTGTGCAGATGCCCATGTCTCTCATCTCTAATTTGCAACATGTGCTTGATGACTACTACCGCCGATTTCCTCCCTGGGAGTCGGCCTCATCTGTCCCACAGATGCCTCTTCCTCTGCCTTCATCAATCATCAGGCCGCCCCCTCCGGTGGCATTGATGTCTCATCTCCCGGAGGACGCACACACAACTGACGATGACAGCGAAGAAGGGGAGTGGGTGATAGATCCCTCCTTACTGAGTGGGACAATTATTAAATTCAGACTGCGTCATCATCTGACAAAACTGAAGAGCCGACCTGGCACACATCCCTGTGTGCCATTCCCATGAACACTGCTCTAGGGATGTCTTGCACATATCTCGGGCAGTGAGTTAAAATTCGCAGATTTATATATTGCGGCTCATCACCCGTGATGGTTTCTAGACGCTGTCTATGGTCACGGGGTGATAAAGTGATTTGCCCAGAATCACAGGATGTTGCGCTGAAGCAGAGACTTGAACCCGTATCCCCAGTTCCCAAGTCGGCAGGTCTGGCTGCTGCACCACATCCTCTCCCTTCTGTGAGGGCATATCTGCATGAAATGTCCCTGATGCCCCTGCAATATCCTAGACGATTCCTGGATATTGTAAGTGACCAGGGAGTCATAGTAAGTACATAGGCTGGACACTCGTCATTATGAGTTCGCAGCTTCATGATGGCTTCACTGAAATATGTGATGTTTGGCACCAAGCATCTCAACATAATAAACTTGCGCTGATTCCAGTGTAGATTTTATTAAAAATTGCACACAGAGGGCCCCTTAGAGGGGTCCCCTGAAACCTACCAATCCTTAGTGTGGTCATTGACTGGCCCGAGCTAGCCTGCTACCACCAGAGTGTGTTCTGACCTCAGGGGAGAGTGCCTGCGCACTCTGAGGCTGAGAACAATGCCTTTCCGGGGTGGAGGTGTTCACGTCTCCCTCTGCACAGGAAGAGCCATCCGTGGTGGGGAGCTTCAAAGGTCTTGCCTCCTTTGTAATGCGACCCCAGCCTCTCCTGTTCGAAGGAGCTGGCCTCCGTCGCGTCCACACCCCCTTTTTGGCGGCAGGACAGGTGGGAAACCTTTGATAGAATAGGAGATGTGCCCCCCTCTGCCAACTCCACCCCTCGGGTGCTGGAGGCTAGGCCAAGTACACCTTTCAGTGCCCACCATCTTGAAGATGGTGGGACTTGTTCAGTTATGGCTAGGACTGTGTCCCCCTCTCACAGAAGGTGGGCATGTTAGAGGACCTAGACACCCAGGCAAAGGGCCCATTGGACACTACCTGTCACTTTCTTGTGTCACCCTTAAATCAAGTTTTTAGGTGGCATCCCCAGTCCCTGAACTTCAGTTCCTGACCACCTAGTTCGCCCAAGCCGCTGTTACCTACCTGTAAGCAGCCTCTGCCCGATTGCCCCAGTCCCTCTTAATTAGTATTGGGTTTCCAACCTTGAGCTTGCACCTGCACCCGGGCGCCCACGTGCCGCTGGTGGTGCACTGTTGGTTCCGAAGTGAACCTTGTCCAATACTGACCTTCACTTCTGAAGAATGGTCTTGTAAGTAGATGTTGGCTATACGTTTGTTGAATGTTTTCTTCACCCCATAGGTTAACATTGCAAAGTCTGAAAATTGCACTAATTGTCCACTTTTTATATTGATCAGAATTTCTATTGCAAAACTTTTTTACTCAAGATGAAATTCTGTGGTTCCGCAAAATAAATATAACCAAGTGTCATTTTATAAATTGGTCTCAGATTTATTCATTGATTGTGTGTCATTTATTGCCACTGTGTACAACAAATGCTTAAAACTACCCTCGTATACGTCTAACTGCTTCCCCACACTACCACAAAAGAGCATTAGTATTATCTACTTTAGCCTCTGTAAAATCTCTGGGGATCCACTGGACTCTCTGCACACTATACCTCTTTTTGGTATAGTATAGTGAGAGCCGACTCCCCACGCTCAAGTACTCACACACACTCAGACATAGACAGACAGACACACACACACACACACGCACACACCCACACACACACACACACACACACACACTCTCTCTCTGTCTCTCTCTCTCTCACACACATTCTCACACATACCCACCCTACCTCACATCAGAAACATATATTTAACTTCTAAATGACACCTTCAACTAGGACCATTAGTAAACAGGTTCATGCAGAATTCAAAAGATCCTACTTGTAAGGATATCTGTGCAGTCATCCCCATGACAGGAAAGAAGAAATGCAAATGAATGATTAAAATGCTTTAGGAGGCTAAGCCTTCTTAAATTAAGAAATGAATGAAAGATAAGCCATGAATAGAGAGAAACAGAAAAAGAAATAAGAGAGAAAAAAAGTCAAATAAAGATAATGAAAACAAGGGACATAGAAAATACGAAAGAAAGAAATGAGGCTCTCACATATTATATTCAGTGGTGCTTGTAATACGGCGGCCAGGATATCCGTCACGTTTGTGTCTGAGTAACCCGGCCAGCAAACTCTAAATCAGGCTCTTGACACTTTGCAATGTTGCTGCTGTTAACTGTGCACCATTACTTCCTCAGAAGTCACAGGCAAGAGACACTTGGTCGCCTGTAACATAATTTTTATAATTACAAGGGTGTGATAACATACATAACACCGCATAAACAACAAGTGCAGATTAAACCGCAGGGTTCAAATAAACCCACACACACACACAGACCGTAAGATTAAACCTGTGCTAAACACACAAGTGTTAGACCTGGCACCTTGGCGTGGGTCTCCCTTCCACTTTTTGCTGATGTGCCTCAGATGTTTTGCTGGTGTTCGCTGCTCAGGGCACTGCGCCACCGCCAATCCGTGCCGCAGTGCAAGTGCTCCCAATGTAAAGTGTACCTGTAATTGATTTCCATGATTGGCTCATTGGATTTACTGTCAGTCCCCAGTAAAGTGCACCAGGAGTGCCAGGGCTTGTAAATACCAATACTGCTAGTGGGCCTGCAGCGCTGGTTGCGCCACCCACAGAAGCATCCTGTTAAAATGTGTCTAGGGTCTGCCATTGCAGAACCTGCGTGCAGTCTGGTACTGTCATGCTGGCTGGGCAAATGCACACACTTGCCAGACTCTAAACCTTCCCTTTGCTTCATATTAGTCACCCCTATGGTAGGCCCAAGGGCAGGGTGCATTGTAAGTGTAAGGTAGGACAAGCCCTGATGTGTGTGGCATGTCCTAATAGTCAGTTACAGCCAATTTAGTTTTTCACTATTGTAAGGCTACCTGTTCTCTTAGGCCAAGATGGGCTGCTGGAATTATTACACTCTATAATCCCAGCAGGCTCAGGGAACATGGTAGAAGGTCAAGTTTAGTATGCCTGAACTCAGAATAATAAAATACTTTTTTTAGTAAAGTTTATTTTAATATCCTGTGTTTGCAAATGCTACTTTTAGAAAGCTAGCATTTGCTTGCCTAACCTTTTCAGCCCGCCTCTGCTAGGATGTGTATCTGCTGTCTGGGTTGTGTGAGTGACAGAGCTGGGGGATAACAGGTGGTGAATGCAAGGATTACACCTAGGTGGGGGGTGGGAGTCCCCCTTGGACTCTGAATAGGGCTGTGCTCTGCCACCACAATGCTGGCTCCACCTCCTGGGGAGCGACTGATGACTCAGCCTGACACCTGGCCCAGGAAAAGGGAAGCCTGTCAACAGAGTACTCCTGGCTGCCCCTGTCCCCACAATGCCGGCTACACCTCCTGTGGAGCGTCTGATGTGCCTTCCCTGCTCCCTGAAAAGAGAGACCCAAGTTTACCCAGCACAGTGCTCAGAGACTGAAAAGGAGCTATGCAAAGGCCCCCCTGGCCTGCCAGGACAAAAGAATTGCTGTATAAAAGAAGGAGCCCTGCTCCCAAAAAACTAGATCCTGTTTCCCACAACGAACCTCTGCCCAACTAGAAGGAAGAAGAAGAAGCTGAAGGACTGATCTGCTGTCTGCCTTGCTGAGGAATGAGAGGAAAAGACCTAGGAAGGACTTTGCTGATTTGTGCTTGAAACTCTCTCCAAGGGCTTGACTGAGCTTGCCCCCTGAACTGAACTCCAGGACCAGTGGGTTCTTTGTGCCTTGGCTCATCTGCAAACAGAGCCGAGTGTTTCCTCCCACCGGAGGCAAGACTGCGTCCCTCTCGCCCCCTCCTAGAGCCGTGACACTCGGGAGCGGCCCGCCCTTCTGCCCGTTGAGAGCCTCGCTCTGCCCAGAGCCGCTCTCTGCCCCTCGGGTCATGCCGCCTGCTCCTCTGCCACTGTGCTCGTCATTGGAGTGCTTGGAGTGCTTTCTTCCCCCCTCCCGCCGGAATCCGGGTCTCCCGAGCGCACCGTAAAGCCTGGATGGCCGCCCGTGCGTTTCTTCGCACCCGGCCGCCCCGCTGTGCCCTCTGACCTGTGGAGAGGCCACGCCGCACATCAAGGGAATCCGCCCCCAGTACGGACCGTCCAGGGGGGCCCCGTGCCGCGCCCCGCCTTCTGGAACCCGCCCGCTGTGTTTACAGACCCCATGGTACGTCCCGTGCTTAGAAGCGCACCAACGCGTCTGCCTGCTTGGTAGGCTGAGGAAGAGTGAACGTCGCGCCCAAGCACGAACCAGCACACAACGGGCTCGCGGCCCGCAACGTTTTTTTTCCCCGTATCTACAACTGTGTGCTTCTGATGAATCTCGGTGACACGAAGCGCTGAGGATTTTAGTAAAAGCTGTGCGCTCCGTGTGATCCTTGGAACTCGTGTGCATCGTATCTCCAAGACTGTGCGGCCCGTAAGGCTTTCAAGAGCCGTACGCTTCCTTTCCTTGAAGCTGTGCGCCGCGTACGACGGCTCACGCGGGTAGTGTGAATATCGGAAGGGGTTTTGTGTTGGCAACCGTTCGAAGCGCCCTGAAGTGCTACAACACGCACAACTTGTTCGAAGTACACCAAAGTTGTAGAAAGAGTACCTGTAGAGCCTAAGACCATTGCCAAGTGAGCGAAACCTGTTCGAACAATCTCCAAAGAACTCTTGCATATTTAAAGTATTGTGACCCACCTGCTCAACGTTATTGGGTCTGGTAAATAAGTCTGCTGAAATGTGATATAAGGTCTTGTGATATCTGCCTGCATATATATATATATATATATATATATATATATATATATATATATATATTTTTTTTTTTTTACATAAAGAACATATTTTCATAGAAATACCGCCTTGTGTCCATTTGTGGGGGGAATCAGTGTGTTTTACTGTGAAAGGTCATAAATGCTTAACTGTAGCGCCCCGAAGTTTAGCCTTGTCTGCTCGCGCCACACTACCTAAAAGGGTGAACAGGGGTCATTCTGAGGAGTAGTTCCCTTGACCTGACTAGAGTGCTGATTTCTGCCTGGCTTTGGTGCCAACCTCAGCCAGCCAGGAATTCCATTTCTAACAACAAGCCTCAATAACAGGTAGATAATACAAAGACTGATGGACATAATGAAGCAGACCTAGAGATACATGCATAGCACAGACAAGATAAAGGTCTTGATTTAGAGTTTGGTGAGCAGGGTACTCCTTCACAAGCGTGGTGGAGTATCCTGTCCAACAAACGGATGGTCTGCGTGTAAATACATCGGACGACCATTCCTTTTTAAATCAAGCAGTCTGATGTTTTTTTCTCTTATTCAGGACCACCAGGGAATACCTGGCAGTCGTGATGAGAATTTGTTTTTAAATGAATCCCACTTCCTGGGAGTAAATTAATCAGGGAGAAAGTTCCAGGGGTGTGAGGGTCATTAGTTATTGCTTTTTAAAAACAAACTCCAGCTTTGGAAGCTTGTTCTTGAAAATAACAAAAGTTGGTGAATGGCCGCCTGAAATATCCCCAAGGGATCCAGAGAATTGTAGATCAACTTCCTATAGATGGTTGAGATTGTTTTTTCGGTCAGGGGATTAGTTAGCAGCTGGTCCTCCAGTGGGGATGCATCAGGCAACTTCCCCCCTTCCCAGATGTGACCTTGCAGAGCGTGACCCACCTGCAAATGTCAGAACCGTTTTTAGTCACCTAATTCATACTTTTGTTGTAGGATCGTGAAGGGCACAAGCTCTTGTCCCCTCCACACATCTCCCGGCTACTCTAAGCTAATCAAATCCCATTTTGTGAAGCCCTGCAATCCTCCCACTGCACTTAAGAGATCACCACCATACAGTGGAATAATTTCAGTCAGCTTACCTTCTCAGCCTAAACACTTGGTAGCCTCTCTCCCCACCCTTACCACTGTTTAGGTATGAGTAGGTAGGGCGCACTCATACTTTCTTTGATACAGCACCAAGGTGGGGTAACCTCTCTTGCCCATGGTCAATCTATCTACCCGGTAAGCAGGATCCTCACGGTCCACAAAAACCCAGTTGTTGACAGCCATCAGTTGCGTGGCCCAGTAATATTGAGAAGGCTCCGGACCGCCGGTCCACCTTAATAAATTCCCCTCTGCACCTTACTCAGCGCGAAGTGCCACCATCCCACAACAGGAGCCAAAGTTCTCGGTCTACCCTTTGAAAGAAAATGTTTGGTGGGATCTTAACGGACGTTTTTTTCACAATGTACAGGAGACCCTTGAGGGTCATCACTTTAAATAGGACCACCCGGCCCAGTAAGGAAAGCGAGAGCGCCCGCAAGTGTGGGGCATCCCAGCAAAGCTGGTCTAATTTCGGAAGTATGTTTCTGCCTGTGGCTCTCTTGTAATAAACACGCCCAAATATTTAAAGCCATGTAGTGTCATCATGAACTGTGCACCTAAAGTGCAGCCGCAGGGTCCCTGCCACCAGCAGGAATGTTAAGGACTTCTTCCAGTTGATCTTATATCCTGAATAATCTCTAAATATGTGAAAAATGTGTAGGATTCGTTCACCGAGAAGGCTGATTACGTGTCCTACAGCAAAACATCAGCGTAGAGGGAGATTCTCTCATCCCACTCCTGATCAACTGGAATACCTCATATGAGAGGTCCTGGCGAACCCACGCACGCGTGAAGAGCATAGGAGACAAGGAACATCCCTGTCGGACGGCAAAGACTCGGGAGACTGTTTTATTGGCGCGCATGCGCGCTAGAGGGGCCACATACAAGAGCTTGACAGCAGCGCCACTGGTTCAGCAAAGGAATCCCCTGTTGCATGTGGTATGCCTTCAAGGTGTCGGAGATATAAGCGCGTTCCCTGGTGTGGCATAAATCCCGATTGATCAGGATGAACCACTGTTGCAATTACTGTTTGCAGGCAGATCGCCAGGGCCTACGCAAGGACCTTAGTCTCAAAATTAAGCAGGGAGAGAGGTCTATAAGACCCACACTCAGTTGCTGGTTCATCTTTTTTTGGTATGACCACCACCTCAGCCATTCTTTGGTCCTCTGGGAGACACCCTTATTTTCAGGCAGTCTGAAACCTCCTCTGGAGGCACTCCCTGATTTTATCCTTCATGCTTTTATATAATTCTATGGGGAGCTCATTAGGCCCCGTCGCGTGCCCTGTTTGCAAGGTTCCTATTGTCTTATTTATTTAGTCTACTGTCAGGTCTTGGTCTAGTGTGTCTCGGTCCTCATTCGTTAGCATTGGCAGGGTCAGGTCTTTCAGGAAGTCTCTCCCAGTATTTCCGTCCCCTTGTTGTCCGTGTCCTCAAGGATCACTGGCTTGAATTCATCCTATAGCACGCAAGCTGATTCAACAGGCCACCCGTTCTCCTTAAAATAGAAGTCTGCTCCATCTCTCATACGAGCTTTGAACGTCTTGTCTTTTAAATAACACGGATCAACCCTTTGGGGTAGCATGAAGTCCACAACCGGACCAACGAGTTGCACCTCAACCACCGAATGTGAAGGATTCAAAATAAATACTAATGGACCATACTCACCAATAGCCCATATACCAATATCATTAATAAGAATTCAGTCGGCAATGGAGAAAGTTCAATCGTTTATTCCACAGATACAAGCCCTGACAGGGCAGCCTCGGTCTACACGACCCACAGAGGTGCGCAGAGGAGACTGACTACATGCATAAGATACAAAGCATATATACGTTTCATACATCCCACAATGCCACCTTACAAGGAAAGATACAACTTGTCAGTGAGCCAAGAGGAATACCCATATAAGGCACAATTGATTACTAGCAGTCTAGGCCTAAGCTATTGGGGGCAGGTCAGTGAGGTGCCTCCCGGTCTATGTGTAGCCCGGGGAGTACAGGAACGGGCTCTGCTAGAATGTGCGCATCCCACAAGAAAGGCAGGTGTGACCTTGGGTTTCCTTGAGCTACAAGCTAACAAATGAAGTAGGCAGCTTGTCCGGCCATCGTGGTTTCATGCAGAAAGTGTAATCACGTGGCTTCAAGGAAATGGTGGCTACAGAAGGAGAAACGAAACTTAATGGCTCCGCTCATATCAATAGGTCTAGAAGGAGCAAAGTGAATCGTATTTAGCTAAAATATCTCATGTACAATATACGGTTAACATGTGGTTTACAGGGTTATATGGCATGTAGAGGCCAACAAAGTGTATTTATCGCATTTACATCCCATCAAATGGTCTGAGATTCAACCTGCTATGTGCGTAGCGGCTCTAAAATCATCTTTATGGACAGTCTGGGTGAAAAGATAGTGCAGGCATGCCAGACTACCATGTGCTGCAGACAGGTGTGTCCGGTTCTGATCCCCTCTTCCCCTCTAGGGACATTTAGGAGTATCATGAATATAGTATAGTGTCAGTTCTGTAACTCCAGTCACCCCAATGCGTGTATGCTGTCGTTAGTGTCTTACCCTTTCACAGGATGAGTCAGTCTTGTCTGGGTCTCTTTCCTGTTTCCCGACATTTGAATGGCACGCCCGAACACTCGAGAGAGCAGTGACCCACCAGCAGGCTTTTGTGGAGCGCTTTTGTCCTGGATATAGTGCTGCATTCAGTAGGGCACGCACTCTGTCTTTTCTTTGCAGTTGCCTGAAGATTAGCAGTCCCAAGGTAGCAGTCACACCTGGCCTGTCGGTAAGTGCAGCGTCTCTGGAGGCCCGACCGTCAGCAATTGAACCCACTCTCTGGCCGGCTGGACCACAGGCGTAAGCTCAGACAGGATGTTCGACACTGGAGTAGTTGTAGTCCCTCATGGGCCTCTGACACAGAGTAGTCAGAAATTCAGCAGCTAAAAGCCCAATACAGGCTCTCCAGGAAGCCAGTAGATTCAGACTCTGTTGTGTTAGGAATTTGGCAAATGCGACCTTGAACGGGCCGGTTGGCAGCACACAATCGTCCTACTGGGCCTCAACAATCATGTTGTCGTAGAGTTTTATTTTCTGCCTTGAACTGTTGGGAGAGTCTTGGCATCCCTCAGACTAGCTGGTCCTGCTGGATGGCTTTCCGGCTCGCCCTACAGATAACGAGGAGGTGTTGCACCTTGCTTCTTCCAGGACAGCCTTGTCCTCCTGCTGGATAGTCAAACTCCCTTCCCTTTCTTACCAGACAGGCAGGCTTCTAGGCAGACCTCTAGGCTCTTCAGGACAGGTACACAGATTCTCCATTAAGTAATTCAGCCTGCAGGTGATGTCCCCTCAACTTAGATAGACTGTCAGGCTGACACCATCCCTGGTGTCACAGCAGGCACCTGAGTACTTTGTAGAGCACTTTATTACTTGGTAACAGAGGACTTTGAACTGGAGTATAAAAGAGGGATAGATGGTCCCACTTGTATACACAACTGGCAGGCAGGAGATGCAGTTTACTCTGTCGCACTCTCACATTGCATTTATGCTACGCACCCCAACACCCTTAACACCCAGGCATAGAAATGGAGCATTACATGGGTGTGTCAGTAGGAAGCCACTCGACTGACCATGATGCAAATATCTAATCAGGCTATTGATCCTTACAACAGGGTGCATTGCCATCACCGCTCTAGCTGTTAAACCCATGACAGTCCTCTGCCTTAAATGAGGGCACACTTGGTGTGACCCTCCAGGTCACAGGACCGGTCCAAGATCTCTCATAGTCCCTTGTTAGAAGTTGCACAGTACTGGGGTGGCAGAAAAATCTCATGTAATTGTTTTGTGGTAGATTTACCCCAGTAACGTGCAGTTACAGTTTTGACGCCATGTACTGGGGAGTTGCCACGAGGAACAGATTCTTCTGCCTGTCAAACCACATGCCATTCACTATTTCATAGTGTTTTTCTGCTTTTATTTACCACTTGTTTTAAGCAGATGGTAGATATATGCATGTGGTTGGTTGGGGGCAGATGGATGAAGCAGGGGAGGGAAGAGGAAAGCATTTTCTAACAGAGGGAAGAAGTGTGTGTTTCCCCCAGTTAGTAAAATAAACAGCATACGTTTTGGCTGCTTCTGCTGTACCCAGAGTCTTGTGCGTCTTTTCAGTCTAATTTTTCTGTCTGGAAATAAATTGTGTCCTGTTTTTCTGCACCCGGTAAATCCAGGTGCAGAAAAGCCTAACAACTGATAATCAGGTGGAATAAAATGAACACATGAAAGTACGCCTTAATTTCATTGCCCTTGATTCATACTCTGGACCATAGTTGAGGGATAGGTCTAGGCATAGTCCTCGCAACACACAATAGATTTGCGTGCGGCAGAGGCCAGAACTCAAAAGTCAGGATACCAGAGACAAGTAGGTGGTAACTCAGGGCAGAGGAAAACGCCTGTTGTCCGTGGAGGGGAAATTCCCGTCCCAGAAATCTACATTAAAAATTAATTAATAGTATTCTTTTTTAAATATCTGTTTGGTGCCAGTCCATAGGGCTTTAATTTCTGCTTTTGGGATTCTATGTTACAAGTCGAAAGGGTACATGTATCCTTTCTGAGCTTAATAAAATGTTGGAAATTCTACAAATCCTCACTCCTACATCCAAGTACTCTCAGGCTACCATTTTACACTCTTCTCTGTCTGAAGAACAGCTCAACATTTTCAAAATTCTGCAATTCTGCATTGATATGGCTTGTAAATAATTTTTGGGGGAAATTTACATGTATTAACTGTATTTAATTTTAATACTATAGGTGATTGAAATTACAGACGAAGAAAGCAAGATTTAGCACCAGCCAACTAAACTGAAGGACATCCAGCATTCTAAGTTTAAACAATTTCCAAAATCTAGGTGTGGCGAGGAAGTGGGAGCTGAGGGAAGTACTATGCCTGTAAGTGAAGTCTCTAATTTTGCATTTCATTAACCCGGAGCAAAGCCATATCTGTGCACACAGCATCAGAAATAAACCCAGAAAGACCAATCACAGCATCCTCCTCTGAAATATTATCAGAAAGACAAAAATGCCTCAGCATGACAGAATAACGTTCATCTAAAGCATCATGTAATTCCAGAGAGGAAGGACACACTGCATAAAAGAAAGATATAACTAAAGGTTTCTTCTGCAAACCATCAAAGAAAAGACACTGAAAGAAGACTCCGAAGTTGACACGCTAACAACCAAAAGATTAGAAAATCACCTTTGTTCAACAACCGTTTTTAACCAGTTACGCAAGTTTGAGACTATCTGCCTCGGGATAGAACACCTCGACCCTCTCTGCTCACTCTTGCGAAAACCTTAAAAATTCACCACTTTATTGTGTTCATGACCATCTCAGATTGTTTCCTTTTTAATGTGTACTGTAATTCTATGTAAATCGCCACATTATCTGCTGTGCATGAGTGATATGTAAAAACTGATTAAATGAGCACCGTTGCGCTATAGCTAATGTAAATAAATCCTTGTCTTCAGAACTACAATCCTTAACCTTACACCAAACATACAAAGGGTAAAAGGAACTGATGTTCTGCGACTGGTGACCCACAACAGTACTGTGCATGTTCTAATATTCTCAGTTACTGCCATTACGCCAGTGCAAAAAGGTACTTCTCAGTTTAATCCTTAAATATCAGACTAACACCTTATCACTGCATTGCTAAGAACCTATACAAATAGATTTGAGAAAAACTTCAGTCACAAAATAACCCAAAGACTGTTATCTGCTAGGAACATTTCAACAGGTTTTAAAGGGCTGCATCCAGACATATTTTGCTCAATTCATGTGTTAAGAAGATTACACACAATATCTTTTAGAGATAAATGCTGAACATTATCTAAACAAGCCCGACTCTAAAATCCGGTTCACCCTTACCGTGGCATATAAGCAAGAGAAAACAAAATTTAACTCTAGGAATACACCTTATAAAAACACGCGCTGTGAGAACAAATTCAGTGTTCAAACCCGCCTCAATCAAAGCAAAATAACCCAAGTTGCGGAAACAAGTTACCTGTGCCAAAAAAGATACCGCCATAAATCTCATCTCACTGAATTTGAGAGAATGCACACTGGGAAAAACCTCTCTCAGTGCTCTGAATGCCAAAAAAGTTTCAGCTGTAAATATTATCTCACTGAGCATATGAGAATCCACACTGGGCACAGCCCTTATCAATGCTCTGAATGCCAGAAATGTTTCATAAACAAACTCAGTCTCACTCAGCATATTAGAACCCACACTGGGGAAAAACCTTATCAGTGCTCTGAATGCCACAAATGTTTCAGTGTAAAAGGCAATCTCACTCAGCATATAACAACCCACACTGGGGAAAAACCTTATCAGTGCTCTGAATGCCACAAATGTTTCAGTGTAAAAAGCAATCTCACTAAGCATACAAGAACCCACACTGGGGAAAAACCTTATCAGTGCTCTGAATGCCAGAGATGTTTCAGTGACAAAGGAAGTCTTTCTAAACATACAAGGACCCACACTGAGGAAAAACCTTATCCATGCTCTGAATGCCAGAAATGTTTCAGAAACAAACTCTGTCTTACTCTTCATATAAGAACCCACACTGGGGAAAAACCTTATCAGTGCTCTGAATGCCAGAAATGTTTCAGTGAAAAAAGCAGTCTCACTAAACATACAAGAACCCACACTGGGGAAAAACCTTATCAGTGCTCTGAATGCCAGAGATGTTTCAGTGACAAAGGAAGTCTTTCTCGACATACAATAACCCACACTGTGGGAAAACCTTATCCATGCTCTGAATGTCACAAATGTTTCAGAGACAAAATCAGTCTTACTCATCATATAAGAACCCACACTGGGGAAAAACCTTATCAGTGCTCTGAATGCCAGAAATCTTTCATTCAAAAAATCAATCTCACTCAGCATATAAGAACCCACACTGGGGAAAAACCTTATCAGTGTTCCGAATGCCTAAAATGTTTCAGCCGTAAATCTCATCTCACTGAACATGTGGGAATCCACACTGGTGAATAAAATTATCAGTGCTCTAAAGGTCATAAAAGATTCAGAGGTAGTGATGGTTACAAGCACCATAAGAAAACACACCATCAAAAATAATTCAGTGCTCCAAGTGTCAGAAAAGCATCAATTTTAAACTCAATCTCACTCTACATGAGCAGACGCACACAGGGAAAAAACATTACCAATGCTGTGAATGCCAGAAATTCCTATTTGATAGGCACAGCCTCACTAACCATAAGCGACTCCATACTGATGAAAAACCTTATGAGTGCTTTGAATGCCAGAAAAGCTGCAGAGAAAAACGCTATCTCACCATGAGAAACTCCACACTGGAGAAAATCCTTATGTCATAAAAGGTTGAATCTGAAAGACCGTGTTATGCTTCATGAGAGATCCCACTCTGGGGAAAAACCTTATGAGTGCTCGAAATGCAAGCAAAGTTTTGGTTACAAACTGCTTCTCACTATTCATGAGCGAACTCACACGGGAGAAAAAAGCCTTATGTGTGTTCTGAATGTCAGATAAGGTTTAGTCTTGAATACAATGTCACTTCATATGAGAGAATTCACTTGACTAAAGCCTTATACAGGAGGGGAAAGCCAGAAACGTTATACTCGGAAAGAAAATCTCACTAAACATGAGAAATGCATCCACATGAGGTGAAAATTAAGGTGTATCTTGAGTTGCAGAAAAGCTTCTAACAACCTGACTTTACATGAGAGCGCACATATTGTAGTTGCAATAGGATTAATCAAGAAACTCTTGCAGGATAACTTAGGCTGCCCGCTTGCAACCACCAAAGAAATTTCAGGCCTTGAACATTTTTTATTGCAACAAAATCCACAATTTGAGTATCTGAAAGTTAAAAAACTCTCAAGGTCTTTACTTGACACAGAGAGGTGTTAGTACTTGCAAACTTCAACTAATTACACAATATTAATGTCTTAAATGTTCTCCACCCAAAAGGTTTCTACTCACCCTTGTTTCTTAACATATGACTGAAATCTAGATGTTCATGATAAGATTAGGCCTAGGTGGTTTTCCTCAATGAAGAACTCCGCAAAGTGTAAAAAAAACTCCACTGCTCTACACGGAGTTCTGCGAGCAGCAGAGTGTGTTAGGGTCATGCCGTTCATGGTGTAAAATTAATCATGAATGGCACCATGTGCAGCGCAAGAGGATGCAGCTGCTTCTACTCGAGTGGCAGCTTTGTCAATGCGAAGGAAGGTTTCTCAACGCGAGTGGTTGTGTCCTGCCGTGACTACTCGCATTGAGAAATCCGACGACTAATCTCGCCAGGAAGATGCTTTTGCTCACCAACTAGACCTTGGCAATCACAAGCAAGGAAAAATCTCATCAGGAGGTGGATTTTCCTTACTCCAGTACATGACGTTGAAGAGCGCGAGCGTGGAAAAAAACCTCGCTACGCTTCACGGTACGGTATATTTAGGAACTCCGCAAGCTCCGCGGAGTATGGAAATCTCTGCGAGCGGAGTTCACCACCCGGAATTAGATACAATACAACAGCAGGAAAACATAACAAACCAGTTACTTGCCGTCGGTAATGCTCTTTCTGGTGGATACTCCTTTACCTGCAGATTCCTCACCTTATGAATATTTCCCACACGCCAGACTGAATCCTCAAACTTTAAAGCAGTCCTGCTGCACGCAGGAGGTATCATGCAGCTCAGTGTTGACGTCATTGTGCTCCAGAAGTGACAAGCGTAGACGCATGGAAGCACTTCCCATGCGCACTGTGAGCAACTACAGAGGTCTATGAGTTCATTATCTCACAGGTCTGTATCACATATGCAGGCCCTGGGCAAATATTAATTCACCATTTTTATCATGATTAGAATTCAGGTTGTCCCTTGGAAGGCTCCTGTATGTTTTGTTTTTCTCTTTTCTTTTCCTGACGTCCTTATGTCTCAGTGGTTTAGTATTTGTTGTTAAAGCTTCCCATCATTAATGTGATGTAACTTTAATCCTGTATTGCTTGCAAAAAAAGTGTGCAAAAATGACAATAAAAATATATTTAAAAAAAAACATAGAATTCAGATGAGGCCTTTTCATTTCCAAAAATTCTAATTTTATTCTCAGCAGCAAGTGTATATATAAATTGTTGAGTGACGACTGCGCAGTGCTCAAGATGAAAGTGATATGATAATAAAACAGTCCGATCCACATTTTGCACACAGAAACAGGGCTGTAAATACTTTTGTACAATACAAGTTAAGCAAAGGCATTTCTTGGAAGACATAATTTATATGAAATAGTCCCTGTATAGTTAATATTTCGACCGTTCCAGTTAATTACATGGTCTCAACAGGTCGGTAGATCGCCGCTTCTCCAATATGCTTCTCAACTATATTCAATACAACACAGTAAGGATTCTTCTGTATTTCGGGGCAGCGTACCAGGGAGGAAGTCAAATTCAACTAAGCAGTTCCAGCGCCCGTTCGTCAGACTAAACAACTGCTGCCAGTGAATCCTCGGCTCGCTGTCAAACAAGTTCAAGTGTGACTCTTCCTGATGAGACCACCGTCATTGACTGTCTTGTCTGTGAGAAGCTGCACCAGGCCTCCTCTGATGGTGGGCCGGAAGACCTTCACCGCCAAGTGAAATGCTTGCAACTCCAACAGCTTGATGTGGAGTTGGGTCTCTGCCGGTGACAAGGGTTTCCTAGTCTCTGTCTCCCATATGGCCTTCCCATCTCAGAAGTAATACATCCGTTGCCACTGTTAAGTCTGGGTGGAATAGGGAGAGAGGTCTGCGACTGGCATAATCTAATTCACTGGAGAAAATGTTGGATACTGCCTACAATAGGGTGAGTCAGTGTCTGGAATGACACAAAGAGGTTTTGCAGCTGCACCAGTTGTAGAGGCAGGTCACTCAGTGGCAAAATGTCCTGGACATTGCCTTTGTATGCCATGGCTTTGAAAGAACTGGGAGACCTGTTGGGTTTGCAGCAGGGTCTGGCAGTATTAAAAACCCTACAGTAACCAAAAGGGAACGAGATTTGTGATGAAATTGTGTGTCGGAGGCAGGCAGACCCATGGAATCTGTCTGGGGCCTAGTCCACTTTCTTGCTTAAAAGGTGAGAGCCATCAAATAGCTTGTCCATTAACGGTGCTTGGGTATCTTTAGAGAAGCATATAGACCTAATCTTGGCAATGCACCGTAGTTAAACACTCATGCCAGTCGCCTGACCCAAGCAAAAGGCTATGTCCAAGTTACAACATAGTACAAACACGTCTATTCTGAATAACTTGTGTTCGCTGGCAGAGTTTGGGCCTCTGTATCCCACAGGGCATGATTATATTTGGGAGCATTGCCATTTAGACCCTCCAGGATTTAGCGATGTGCAACAAAAAATGTGCAGTTTTGTAACAAGCCTGCATTTTTCGTAAAAATGCCAGTGAATGCTACCTCGTCCTTGCATTGATCCAGCCCTCACCAATGGACCAGTTAAAGGAGGGGTTTGAGTAGCAGGCAAGGGATGTGTTCTTTGTTTATTTATTCCTCACCGGTCTGCCTGCTGTTTTGCTTTCATCTGGAGGGTTTCGGACTCCACCACCAGACAGTAGGACCTTCCTGGCTGCAGCATGGACTCTTCTCCAGCCAGAGGAGAGAACAGACTGTACGTTGGAGAACGGGGCACCAAAAAGAATATCAGGTATGTTATACTGGCATGCTGCAGGAGTGTGCACCTGTCTCCTCCACTCCTACAGCTTGCCCGTTCTTCCTTATCCTCGCCCAGGGCTGTGGGTGCCCGAGGCAAGGAAATGGAAGGGGGCATGGGCAAACCAGCATGATGGCCCCTGAGAGGGGGCAGTATATTAATGCAGGGGTCCAGCTCCCATGGGGGATGTGGTGGGACCAGGGACAAGGCAAGATTTTAATGCAGGGGCACACCAAGCCCCATGGGCCAATATTTATCTAAAGGGGCCCACGGAACGCGCCAGGGCCCGTCTACTGCTTTAAAAAAACACTGGTTGAGCCCTGTGGCCTTTCTTTGGTGGCTCCCACTCACACCTTCTCATCCAGCTTTATCTCACTAGTGTTTTGGTGCTGGGGGTCCAGTGTTTTCAGGATACAATGGTGAGTGTAGAGGTTAGTGTTTGTGTTAGAAGTAGGATCTCTGGTTGGCTAAGGCTTGCGCCAAAGCCAAGCATAGACCACCACTCTAGTCAGGGCAAGGGAGTTACACGCCAAAGATAACCCCTGCTCACCTCCTTGATAGCTTGACACGAGCACTCAGGCTTATCACGGAGGCCATGTGTAAAGCATTTGCGCACGCACACAACAGCAACAACATCCCAGGCACACTACAAAAGAAACTCCACACATGGTTATATCAAAAATAGCCTTTGTAGTCTCACAACACATTAGAATAGTGATCACAACATGTACACTGTGCAAACTGGCACTGGGCAATATTTACAAGGGATTATGTACACCTCGCAGGGCCACATGGACCATGGTCAGGACCATCACCAAGCGAACTTGGTAAAAGTAAAATAGATCATGAAACGTACAACCAGTAAACACTTGTAATCCCTGTACTTTGCATCAGTCTGTGACATAAATTACATTATGCACAGTATCACACCAGTCTAAATACATTAGACCCTAACCACCTAAGTATAACTCACATTCGGGGCATAAATCACATAGTGAAGTATAATCTCACTAACACAAACCAACCTCATAATCATAAACCACAGTTTAGAGGTATCCAACATGGTGCACAAAACATACTATACACAATACATTTCCTAGCACCAAAAGTATAGTGAGCACATAAATCACATTAGGGCCCGGTGCCCTATAAATGTAACAATCCCCTGGCCAACTGGCCGTCTCAAAAAGGGGGCTCAAATGCCCTATGTCCTCAAAGTCAGGGCTGCTACCTAGGCAGCGAAGGTCAAGGGTGCGCCACTGCGCCAACCTAAACGTTGCAGTTGGCATTAAGTGCTGCGCAGATGTGCAGGCCAAGATGGGGGCGAAGGAGTGCGTCTCACTCCTGCATTCAAAGCATGTCCCCTAGAAAGAAAGACCTAAACGGTGCAGCTGCCCACTACTTGCTGGGCAGCTGTGAAGTAGAAATGTGGCATGGGCTCTCACTGGCCCTCAGAACAACTGCGCCACACGTTGGAGCCCTCTAGGCTCTGAAAACAACTATGTGCCATGGAGCACACAGGCTCTTGAACGAATGATGCACAAACTGGGGTAGCACAGACCCCTGAGGACCTCACTGTATCCTTTAAGTAAATATGCCTCTGGCGGTGGAGCCACGCACAGGCTCTGGGCACGCCTGGGGCCTTAAAACCAATGTCACCCACGTGGGAGCGTACATCCCACTGTTGGAGCCACTCGGGGCTCTGGAAGCAAATGTGCCCCGTTATCGTTGGAGCGGCCCACTTAGCACATGGGCCGCTCTGACTCGGTGCCACACATTGGCACCCCTAAACACCATCCACTCCCACGGGGAGTGGGAGCGGGAATGCCACCATGTCCCCCTGCCCAGCCCTAACTCACCGGGCTGCTCTTGGCGGCATCTCTTCTCTCCTCCTCGAGTGCGGCGGGGGCAGTCGAGGAGGAGGAGGAATGTGCCTTGTGCCCCCTTCGCCTTCATTGTTCTAGACAGTTGACAATTCATGCCTTTTCAATATTTATTAGTAAGGATGTTGGTTATTTAGTATGCATTACTTTCAAATAAGGATGTACTGTCTTTGACTTAAGGAGATATACCGTACATCCGAAAGGCTCACTTTTTGACTGTTTCAGCCTTGAGCCGAGTGTTTTTTCGAAACATCGTAAGGCTAGTGTATGTGGTCAAATTGTACCCATAAAATTAAATATTTCCTTAAATAAATGTATTTCATATTCAACAGATCGTCGGGTTTAAAACGCTTCCCCAGACAAACGATTTACATACGCTTGGGCTTTCATCTTCGTTGCGAAAAAGGTGAATAATCTCTTAAAAAGTTTATTATAAATTGCAATAATAGATTCGGAGAAAAATAAAATACTAAATACTAAAATAACAATGGAAGAAATAAAAAAGGCTATACATTCACTCCCCTTAGGTAAGGCCGCTGGCGAAGACAATCTACCCATGGAGATCTATAAGATTTGCGAACAAGAACTACTTCCTTTGCTCCATCAGGTGATAGATTCTATAGCTGAAACAGGTAGTGCCCCTGCTTCTTGGCGTATAGCAAAAATTATTTTCTTTTTGAAAAAAAAAAAACCACCAGAAGAACAGGGATCATACCGACCAATTTAATTAATTAACACTGATGCAAAGATTTTCGCAAAAATACTTTCCAACCGACTAGCCCCTATTATGCCTGATCTGGTTAACTGTCAACAACATGGATTTGTGGTGGGGAGAGATACTACTGCTCATATTAACACCGCAATAACCGCTTTTGATGTTGCGGCGGTCACTCACACCCCACTGGGAATGGTTATGCTAGATGCTGAGAAAGCATTCGACCGAGTGGGGTGGGAGTACTTATGGGCAACATTAAGATCAATTGGTATACAGGGACAATATCTGAGATGGATACAATCCCTATATGAAGCACCATCAGCTATAGTCAGCTATCTAGGTAATAACTCAGGTAGTTTTTTGATAAAAAGGGGTACTAGACAGGGGTGCCCTCTCTCACCCCTGCTCTTTGCTTTAGCGTTAGAACCATTCTTAAACGCTCTTACGATCCAAGACAGTATCATCCCAATAGAACATGAAGGTAATACTTTAAAAATTACAGCTTTTGCTGATGACATTGCCATCTATACCACCGAATTGGCACAAGCTATACCTAATATAATTAAGGAAGCTAAAGACTTTGGCGATATATCGGGCTATCGCCTAAATGTTAATAAAACTCAAGTAATAGCGAACTACAAACCGCTTCAACCGATAATAGGTCTATGCTCTGAAGCTACATATTTAGGAGTGAAACTCACCTCGAATATCGATAAAATCATTTCAATAAACTATGAGCCCCTACTAAAGGATATTACATCCACTCTCAAAAATTGGCATAAAATACCACTTAGTCTGATCGGACGCATCAATACAATCAAAATGAAAATAGTACCAAAAATACTTTACTTGTTTAGATCTATCCCGCTACAACTGAACATAACTTATATTAGGAGGATAGAAAATATCTGTAGTAAATACATATGGGGATACAAAAAAGCCCGGAGGTCAATGACGGCACTTAAATTATCTATTGAAAAAGGAGGATTAAACTTTCCAGAATTAAAAACTTACTTCTTTGCTACTTTTATTTCACGTATACGTAGCCTCTTATCCAAAGAAACTCCTCTATTCTACCATCAATTTGTGTTAGGGCCACAAAGCAACCAATTTTTATTTCGGGTCAACGACCCAAATTACTACAAAAGAGTTAAATTCAAGACCGTCAGATTAATTAAAAGAATCTGGGATCAAATTTCAGACACGAATAAAATTCCTTTTTTTAATGCTGAATTACCAATATGGGGGAACCCGGGGTTACCAAATACTTTTTCTGATGGCGCCAGCGCTCAATGGCTAGATCATGGAATTAAATCTCTGGGAGATCTCTATGGTTCGGAAGGTTTTCTAAGCTTTAATTCATTAAAAATACTATATAAGATTAAAGACACTATGTACTTTAAATATATACAGCTACATGACTTTTTGATCAACAAAAATCAAATTGTGAACGTCGAACAATCAGAGATTCTTCAATGTATCTATTCGAACTTCACCAAATCTCTTATCAGTAAAAGCTATACTTTGCTGAACAAAGGCCATGTTGGTGATTGTGGGAAGATAGCAGACAAATGGACGAATAGGCTGGAAATTAATATTAACTCCAACCATATCACTAACTCATTTAAACAAATTAATCGAGTTGTCCATTCTTCAAGCTTAAGACTACAATCTTACAAGACTATTACCCAATTATACTATACACCAGAGAGAATTTCAAACTGGACACTCGGTAATATTTCTAATGAACGTACCAAATGTCCAAAATGCAATAAAGAAGCCGCTCCTATTGAACACATGCTTTATTCGTGTCCGAAACTTTCAACTTTTTGGGCAGGAATAACTGAGGTTCTTGACAAAAAACAAATAATTTTTCCGGCAATATCTGCCCATTTAATTTTACTGGATATACAAGATAATAACAGCAATTTCAAGGATCTAATAACCATTATTTTCTCTTGTGCGAGATTGGCCATTGCGCGAACTTGGATATCAAAAGAACCCCCAACTGTTATGGATTGGTGGTATCTAATTCATGAAATGTATACAATGGAGCTATCATTGGCTAAACTTAGAGGCCCAAAAACCCTAGAACGAAAGGAAAGAATATGGGGATCATTCATAAACTAAATGTATGATTGTATTGTGATACCGGCACGTTTATATGCTCTTCTTTCTTTTTTTTTTTTTTTTTTCCTCAAGATACAATGAATATTATATGCACTGTTTTTTTTTTTCTTCATATGTGTATGTATAATTAGTGTGATTTAAGTATTGTAAATATTCTCTCTTGCAACTAATAAAAATGGTTTAAAAAAAAAAAAAAAAGTTTATTATAAATTGCAAGAAATAATGCTTGCAGGGTGAGTGAGCTTCAGGCTTATCTTCCAGACCTCCCTTTCTTGCTGTTCATCCGGACAAAGTAGTCCTCCGTATAAGCCAGGTTTTCTGCCCAAAGTGATTGCCTCTTTCCACATAGGTCTGACCATCACATTGCCTACCTTCTTCCCACCTCTGCACCCTTACAGAGAGGAGGGGAGATTCCACTGTCTGGACCCAAAACGTGCGCTGTCTTTGTACCTTGACCGCACTAAAGACTTCCGGGGGGATTATCAACTCTTTGCGGATTATGTGGGCACCAAGAAAGTTCGGGCAGTGCACAAAGGTACCATCTCTCAATGGGTCATCCTATGCATTAAGATCTGTTATTCTTTGGCTAAAAAGGAACCTCCAGTAGGACTGCGCACCCACTCTACCAGGGCGACGGCAGCCACTACTGCTTTGGGACGTGGAGTTCTGCTGATTGACATCTGTCACACAGCCACATGGGCATCCCTGCATACGTTTACTATACATTACTGCCTGGACAGCCAAGTACGGAGAGATGGCTTTTTCGGCCGTTCTGTTCTCCAGGACTTTTTGGTGTTAACTTAGTTCGCAGATCCTCCTCCGGGGTTGGTATTGCTGGGGTATCTATTCTAGGGTAAGGAATCTATAATTAATAGTATCTTTCAGATGAACAAGTTACTTACCTTCGGTAACGATGTATCTGTGTTAGAAATGGCGATTTCCGGTTGGCTGAGGCTTGCGCTAGAGCCAGGCAGAAACCACCATTCTAAGTCAGGGCAAGGAAGTCACCCGCCAAGATAACCCCTGCTCACCCCCTTGGTAGCTTGGCACGAGCAGTCAGGCTTATCTCGGAGGCGATATGTAAAGCGTTTGCGCGCGCACCCAGCAACAACACCCAAGGCCCACCACAAAGGAAACTCCACACAAGGTTATATATAAAAATAGCCTTTGTATTATACCAAACACATTAGATAATAAACACACACTTTACAATGTGCCATAGGCACGGGCAGAATTTACAGGGGATTATATACATGGGACAGGGCCACATGGACCACTGTCAGGAATAAGCACTTTTAGAATTAGCACTTGGTAGGGATAATGCTTAGCACATAGAACATATGATAATTGTAGCACCAAATAACAAATGTATCACACAACCAGTAACCACTGGTAAAAGGTAAGTACCACCTACGCAATCCTAAACATCTTAGGCAAATATCGCGCAGGGAACCATGAACTCACTAGCATCACCTATACTGGGAAAAACAACCTCCTAAGCATAAACATACATTCAGAGGTATAGGCAAAAAGCATTACACATGATGCAGAAATCACATTAGGTAAGTATCACAATTGCGCAAAAATCACAGTAGGCAAGAACATGTACCCCACGCAAGGGCACAACACATGAAAAGGTCTCCAGGCCAACTTGGCCTCTCAGGGGCTGAAACGCCCTGTGTCCAAAATGTCCGGGCAGGCTGCGCAGGCAGCCAAGGAAGATTCGCCCGGGGCCTAAACGTAGCAGCTGGCCACTAAGTGCTGGGCAGCTGGAGAACTGAGCCTGGCATCAGCGTGCCTCCTGGCTCTCTTCTGGGGTTCTCAATAAACAATGGAAAAACACGTGGGAGCCTTGCAGGCTATGGAAATAAAATAACTGGTCCTTCACGAGCCTTGTGGGCTCTGAGTAAACAACTGGGGCCAGGAGCCTTGTGGCTCGAAAGAAAATGCTGCCCAACGTGGGCGGAGCGGTCCGCTGCCAGCTGGGGCCGCTCTACCTCCCGAAATGCCCCCCAAATGTAGGGATTAACGTTGGAGCCTCTCGTGGGCCCAAAAACAAAGGTGCCCCCGTGACGTTGGAGTCCCGCTCGGGGGACTCGAAATTAGCAAATGAGCTCTGGGCACCTCGTGGGCTTTAAAACAGTAATGCCCCTGTCGTTGGTGTCCCTCGTGGACTCTGAAGAAATGCCGCCGCACAAAGAGAGCACACTGGGGGGGGGTGGGCACCGGCAATGTGCCCCTCTACAACAATGACCACCGGGCAACACTCACCGGCTCTTCCTTTTCCTGGGGCTGCTCCTGGGCAGGGGCAGGTTGGGGGGAACCCTCCTCCAGGCCGGACTGTCGCTGGGCTCTCCCTCCTGCAGGGGTGCTCCGCCGGTTCACCGGGCACGGCTGCTTCCGCGGCCTTCTCCTCGTCCTGCTGGGGCGGGGCTTCCGGACCTAGCCTTGGGCCGGCAGCCAATCATAGCGCGGCCTGGCGAATGACGTCACGGGGGTGTCCCGGGCTGGCAGCAAATCACAGCGGCCCCGGGGAATGACATCACGGGGGTGTCCCGGGCCAGCAGCCAATCACAGCGCGGATGGAGGCGGGCACAGCACTCTGCTTGGGATCCCCCGGGCCGGTGAAGTCTTCAGGGCAAACGAGGGGTAGGCACCCTCTTTAGATTTACAAAAACGGCACCTGCAAAATAAATGAATAAAAAGGGGTGGGCTCCCGTGAAGGCAATGCAAAAATAGCGGCAATTCTGCAGGGTGGGCACCTGCTCTGGGATAAGCAAAAAGGGGGATCCCCACGCCGGGGAATCCCTTGAGATAGGGATCACAGCTTCCTTGAGCCAGTCAAGCGCTGCAGGGACAAATAAAGCGCTCCCAAGCGCTAGGGTCCCCCAAGGTCCAGGGGAAGTATAGCAATACAAAAATCCTTAGGAAGTAAAGTGGGGGGCAAAGGCTGGGCCCAGAGGCCAGCTCACAGGGCCCTCCAGACAGGGATTCAGAAAAGGGGGTGGTGATGAACAGAGTGTCTGAATTAAGCAGACCACTCTTACCCAGTCCAAAGATCAGGGCTTGATCCATCACCGTTTTTTAGCTCACTGCACCATCCCAGCTCAGAACCTGGCTACATGCAAATTAGTCTGTTCCTGTCCCAGTGCATGATGGGAACAGGGCAAACCAAACTACCAAGCCAATTCTTATACTGGGAAGGAAACAAGCTACCGGGGACCGGTTTCTGGCATTTCAGCCGTCGTCGGCCCGGCTTGCTTGACAGGGAGGCAGTCCCAGTGGCGGTCCTCCTGGCTCCCAGCAGCAGGCCCCCCTCAAGACAGGATCAGGAAGAACTTTTACATGGGGTCACAGCCTCTTTTTATACACATACATCCTTTGTCTGTAGGGTGGGGGAAGACCAGTCACAGCTGGTTTTGGAGCACTCTGATGTGCTCAGCCCCTCTTCTCATTCACTGGCCAGGCTAGGGTCATCAGTCGCACCACAGGGGGCGGAGCCAGCATTGTGTGGGGAAAGCCCAGCCCGATTCAGGTCCCAGGTGCACTCCTCCCTCACATCAGTCATGCAGATCTCTAAACTCACCACCGGGGCAGACCCATCCTGACTCCTGGAGCCAGGCTCACCAGCCAGCTTCAGCCAATCACAAGCCAGACAGCTAATTCACATAAATTACACAGACATGCCAACTTCTAGAAGTGGCACTTCCACACTAGACACAATAACGCCGCACACATCATTGTGCAGCATTTAATCACACGAGTCCGCACATACGAAACTCGCACCCGCACTTCCCATGCATCAGGAACTACCAGGGACACACGCACACACTTTACCCTGGGACACAGTGGTAAAGTGCACAGAAGCCAAAAATCACTAACACCAAGTCACATATCAAAAGCAAAAAGTTTACGGGTGAACCTGCCAGAATGGCCAAGTCCAACAATCTGTAATAGACATATATTAGTTATAGATTCCTTACCGCCCCACCATTCCTCCCCATTCTGCACACTGACTTCTAGGGATAGGGATTCCCTTGCAGGGCCCTAGTGTTGTTCACCAATGGTCAGTGTCTTGCATGGGTGTGCGCTTCTGGCATTGAGCGTAGTGTCAGAGCTGAGGTTAGCGCTCAGGAGCGGAGTCTAAGTAGACACCTCGGTGTTATCCCGGTGACCACAATGCCAATGACAGACGCGGATTCGACCGATGCCACCTACCAACACGCAGGGGTACTGCTAAGAAAAAATTCCTTGGATCCAGTCTGACGCCTGGGGTAATTCTAAGATAAGGAATCTATAACTAATATGTCTCTTACAGATACATCATTACCGAAGGTAAGTAACTTGTTTGTTTTGTGCCAGCCAGGTATGATGCATCAATTGAGGGCAGATAATGAACAACATTAAGATATAAAGAAAACTGGGTGGGTGCCAGTGCACAGCCTTGGTGAACACCTTAATTGATAGATAATCGTTCAGTCACTTGGACCTGGGTTCTCCAGGGAACCTGGGCATAATCGTGGATATCTTCTTCCTAAAGCCTGCCTGAAAGGGGATACGTTGGACTTAGCAGCAGTCCATTTCTCAATCTTGCTCAAGACCAATTGGGCAGAAATTTTCTTTGCACAGTTGATCAAGCTGATCAGCCTGTAATTGGCTGGATGGATTTATCCCCCTTCTTATATATCGGGACGATGTGCGCTACCTACCAAGAGTCCGATACTGGGGCACCACTGATAATGGCATTAGTTAAGAAAAGGTTATACTAAGACAATTTATCTCTTTCTAGCAGAAGGATATATGCTGCAATGCTGTCTAATCCTGGAGCTCTACCTCTGGTTATTGCATCCAGAGCTGCGGATGTCAGCCAGGTTAAGGAAAGGGCCAGGTATAGCTATAGAGTTGTCTGTTTACACAGTCCCCAGCACAGTGTCCAGCTCATTAAAATGAGTTACTGAATAAAGATTGGAGAAATGATCAACCCAGGTCTGGGGATAAATGTTATTTTGCAGAGGTGAAGCAGAGACCTCTCTCCCCTCCACTTTACAAGTGCCCAAAACCTGGTGGAGTTCTTAAGAGAGCAAGCCAATTTGAGTTCCTGCCATCTTTCTTCCTCCCATTCTTTCGTAGCCTGAGCCTGGGCCCTTTTGTACCTCTCTCTGCCCAGACTGATTTCTGTGATGTCCTTTTTGCAAAATGCCTTACCCAGATATCTACTTGATAGTCTGAATTCCTTATTAAACCAATTGTTTACTTTAGGAAAATGTTGTTTGTGCCAATTAATAGGGACTATAAGATAGGACAATATTTTCTTGAAGTTGTTGTGGAAGCAGTCATTGGCATGCCACACTCTTCGGTTTTGCAAATCGATTTTCCAAAGATAGGGATAGATTGATCTTCACCTCGCCAGATGACCAAAATATCGTTGATACACACATATAACTGAAATCCCAATTGGCACAGACAAACCATGGGAACAAAAGCAGTGATTGGGATAGGACCGGGCCTGAACACCATTTTCCCATGTCCATGTAGGATAGTCCCAGATCTCCATTGGTTGCTATAGGAACAAGGGAGTTGTCCCTTCTCTGGCGGAGGCAGCCCCATTAGACTTGACCTTTTCCATGTGAGCAATTTTTCAGGGTGTGAGGTGCAGTGCCACAGGTCACCTAACATACAAGAGAATACTTATGGCTAACCATATAGAACTATGGCTCCTGATAACCAGGTGCTTTGGAATATGTGCGAGGGACACTGCCTGTTCTTTCCTATATTTTCATATGTATAGTTTTTTTATTGTCCTCTCATACACTCAGAAGAAGATTACCACCACCAGATACCTGTAACAGACTGTCCGTTGGGCATGGTCCAACCATCCTACACTTATCCATACAAGATTGGGCACTCTGATTCGGGTGCACTAACATCTCTATACCCTTAGACGTATGGGGCTGACTGCTTGCAACAGGATACATGTGTAGTGCAAGGAACATGGTTTACACACCCATCACTCAATTCTACTATGAGCAATCTGATTTTCGGGTGTACTGATTTTCCTAATGGGTCTTCTGCCCTTGGGTTTATGGCACTGACCCATTAAAAACACATGCCAGGACATCGTGGTATTTGCATTTAACTTCGATGGAGGCCCGTCGTTAGTGATTCTATTCCACGTGAAGAACCCTGCTGCATGTGACAGAGGCACGAAAGCCTTCAGCATTTAGTCCGTGTTCATTCAGATTCATGCTGCCGGCATGGGACTACATTTCCCAAGTACACAGGGTCACGTGACTGCATCAGAGTGATTCAATTGTACAACCTGAGTGAGTAGCCACACACCAAATTCGGCTTTAGCTAGCCCCGGATCCTCTATTCAAGCAAAAGCAATTACTCTGGGCACCGTCCTTCATCTGCAGTGGTATAACGGATTGCTGGCTCCCCGTATACAGTTATGGGTCTCTGACCCTACGTTTGTTATATCTGTAATTTTTTCTGCACCGAAGCAGCATGTTCCCTGTATACAGAAATGGGTCCCTGAACCTACCTTTTTGTTTAACTTGAATCTTTTGTGCCTTGAGCGCGTCTTTTCTTTTTTTCTTGTTATGAAAACGGAAAAGAATGTTGCATTTGTGTTAAAGATATGGATGTTTCAAAGCACACTATCTCATGTCGTAGGAAAGCTCTCAGTACACATGTGGCAGGTGTTTTGTCTTGAAAACAAAGCACGCTGCACCCATGCTGAGGTCAACAATTTTAAGCGCATTTCCTCCATTGCATCGCAGCCTTGTTATTGCAGTGCACATCAAACACATCCGCTGTTTTTACTTGAAGAATATTGCATCTATGTTTCGACTAGGCAGTGTTATCATGTGCCTTACCTCTGCATATTTTGATGGGGCAGTTGCTTCTGATTTTCCCCATAACACCACGTTTGCTATGGAAGTTACTGCACTAGGTTCTGCCTTTGTTCACCCTGTGCCCCCTTAACACACGCCTGTTATGAAGCACGAGCCATCAAATGCATTGATACACAAACTTCAAGGCAGACACACGACTGCCTCTATGGTCCTGGTGTGTCTCCCCCTAGTGTTCAACACCATTACGCTGCCCGCTTGTCTCGATAGACCTTAGTGACATCTGAATACATGCTTGGGGAACCTATTAGGGACTTCACAGCCATACGAAAATACCTGATTCACTATCGCAGACACCGCCTTTGAGTATTTGGATGGTTTTTAATCTACATGGGCACACTTTATCTTTACACTTGTTTGTAAAATGCCTAGAACACTTACAGCCTTCCAAAAGACTTATTTTCTTACCATGCTCCCCTTCCTATAATTATTTGATAGGGCGGAGAGTCACCCTGAGCCGCATGCCATGGTGAGTTGAGGCACATTTCCCAACGTCAGATGATTAACCCTTCTACAGTATATTGTTATTGTAGTGAATCTTGTTGTCTAAAAATTATTTTATTTTTCACCTATACTAAGAATAACAGACATTGACTATATAGTTTATGGTAGTCCCGTTCAGATGGTTTTTTATGTCCTGGACTGAATAGCTTTGAAATGTAACGCTTGGACAGTTGTTCAAATGTCTGACCTAGATTTTTTCTTATATTTCCTATGTATGTATTCTTTTAGGTACCACCAGTAAATTCACCACTCTATGTAGATTAATATGATCACTGGATGGTTTTGTACATTAAAACCCTTCTGTATACTTATATTGGTTCGTACACCATTTTCCGGTCTCGCCTGAGCTAGCGTGCATGCGCTGCTCTGCAAGGCTTTTAGTAAGGGCTTTAAATTCTGAACACACGCCTGTGCGTGTACTTTTTGTTTTTTTCATCACTAGCTATCAGCCTTTACATTTGTCTTTCTAAGAAAGACAGCATGCAATTGGCCAAAGGGGGGTGCATGTACCGCCTTCTCTCACCCCTGGACTAGGCAGCTCGGGAGCGAGCAGCAGCGCCATCTTTTTCCAGTTATACTGTCCGCGTCTCGCTGTCGCGTTAATTGGAAACAGATGGCGGTCGCGCTGGCCCTGGTGCACTTTTGCTCCAAATGTGGCGCTTTCACTTTCACCGCCGACCTGGCGCGCGCGGCCTCGCTTGTTCATCCTTGCTGTCTCTCTTTGTCACCTTCCTCTTTTCTGCCTTTCCCTCTCTTGCTTTGGGACCTTTTCAATGTTTAACAAAAAGCTGTAAAACCTGCTGACCGATCGTTGTTCTTTTTTTTATCACCCTTTGCCTGGAAGCTATGGCAGATTGGAGTACGACGAACCAATGAAAAATGGACCTCGTCTGACGGTTTCTGAGCATTAACTAAGGAGAAATGAATTGTGTAATAGCTTGGACAGATGAACTGACCCATCAGAGATCCCGCAGCAGCTCTGTGGAGACTCAAATTCTCAAGCTCCTTGCAAGGAGTTCTGGGAACCAAATCATGCACACTCCGGAGCATGTCGTGCCCTCTGACCTTTTGCAGGCGATGTAGTTAATTTTAAATCCCTCCTTGCACAAAAAATTTTAGAATGCCTAAGAATCCATTCTTTTGAGGTCCGAAGCGTGGGGTCTGTCTTCTATATCTATGTGTTTTAATAACAAATAATGAAAGCGCCTAGGTTTTTGCACCATGTAGGTCAAGGTAGTTTACGAGAACGCTGCGTGCCCCTTGTATCTGTTCCCTGCGGCGCGTGCATCATTACAGGAATCCGACCCAGAGCTGGAGACCGCATTCCTGTGCTGTGGTAGCCTGGTTCATCGAATTGTTGCCTTCTGAAACATTTAACCCCCGTTTGTCCAAAATGCCTTCAGTATTGATACCGTGCCTTTTTATTCCTTTACATTTACTTTCCAGTTGGCCTTGTAACATTTTCTTTTTGGGAGGAGGTATGTTTTTGATAATTCAAATGTAAGTCCTGTAAAGGCGCACATTATTATTGTATGCTGTTTTTTATCTGCCTGGCACACAACATATAGACTGTTCACACACTTTCTGTAGTATGATTCGTTCTGGGCAGATAAACTCTAAGCCCCACTCTACTGCTATCCTCGTGTTAGTGCAGCCTGATGTAAACAGTAATTGTAATGTATTTGCATTTACATAACGCTTACTACCCGTGACGAACTTTGAAGCGCTCTTTCGGTGAGTAGCACGCTACTCCGGGATCCAAAAATGATTAGTGGTGAATTAGTATAGGGAAATATAGAAAATATTTTGGGAGCTGGACATGTTGGTCTGTTAGTTGCGTTCAAAAAGAAAGTGGAGGGATAGAAGAGGGAAGGTTTTGCATTTATATATTGCTTGCTACCCCTGATGGAAGTGTTGAAGCGCTTTTCGGCAAGTAGCATGCTACTCCAGAACCCAAAAAGATGAATAGATAGATCAATTATGGCAGGTAGGTTGTTTTATTATATACAACTGAATGAAAATTAAAAAAATTCTGTTGTAAAGTTGTATCCAAGAGACAAGTATGGTCTCTGATAATAATGTAAACAATACGGATAAGTTTTAAGTTGGCTTGCCATCAAGTCTGATGCCCAGTAATGTTGATGCAAAGTCAGTTGCGCTAGACTATCTTAGACTCTTGTTGAATTGTAACATCCACCTTGTAGGTACTGCTGTTTGTATCAAGTCCACGTTGTAGGCAGACACAAACGCCTAAATTGTGCACTATTTATATTAAGCATAATGTAGGTGAGCAGATGACAATAACCACTGTACAAGCTTGCTGGAATGGGAAGTGTTTAATCAAAAGGTGGATTGAATTTAAGTTTAGGTGACAATTTTAAAAATGTGTATGGAGTTTGTATATATTTAAAATTGTTGCTCTTCAAAAAGGCCTGAATCAATAAATTGAATTGAAATCCAAGTTTATCATTTTAATCATATTGTTGGAAAAGATGTGATTTTGAACCCCATGTGGTGGTTCCTTTCCAGAAAGCATTCAGGTTGTAATCATGAGTCAAATAATGCTGAGGAGGTTAAAATATTCAAATTCAAATTACACATGAAATGTTCATTGTTCAATATATTTCTCTTAGTTTTTTAATGTAAGGACTTTATTGCTTAAGGAAAATAATTAGAATTTGTTTTTCTATTTGTAGGAAGCATTACATTAATGAAATCACTGTATCCCACCTTCTTTCCTTTCCTGTTCTTCATGAACGTTTCTATTGTTGAACTTTAAAGATTGCCCAAAATTAAGAATCGTGCTCTACATAACTTTGTTGTGTTACAGAATGTTGATTTTTATGTATAACTTTTGTCTCATGTGTATAGCAACTGATTGTTTTGCTTTAATAATCAGCTTAGGATTATTAGGTCTTATTATTCAATAAAATGTTTCAAACACAACAAATGGTAGTTGATATGTATTTACAACTGCAGCAGTTTTATTGTATGGTCGCTTACAAAGGGGCCAGAAATATGGTCTGCGGGTTGACGGTGTACCACATTGGCATCAGCAGAAAGAGGTTTGGGCAGGTGATTGGGGGTATATGTTAACCCTGGGCGTAGTTCGCGAAGTAGCGCTACGCGAAGCTACGCGAAGTGCACTTCGCACTACGCGAACTTCACGTAGCACTACGCGAGCTGCGTAGTAGCATGTTCGCACTGTGCAAGATGCGTTTTCAATGATTGCACAGTGCGGAGAAGCATCCGGCACTGTGCAAGCATTGAAAACGGCATCTTGCACAGTGCGAGCTGTAGTTTTCTGCTGCTCGAGTAGATTATTACTCGAGCAGCAGCTTTCTCAACGCGAACAGGTAGTTTCTCATTGAGAGCGGTCGCAAGCATGCGCAACCACTCACAATGAGAAACCTGACCTCCTCGCGTTGAGAATCTCGCCGGGATGTCATTTTGCTTGCTTGCGGTAGCGAACATGACGTTCAGGACCACGAACAAGCAAAAAATGACCGCTGCACTACGCTACGCTGCACTACGCATGCTCGCACTGTGCTACGTGCAGCTCGCGTACTGCGAAGTTGCACAAACTTCGCAAACTCCGCGAGCGTAGGGTAGTGCTTTGCCCAGGGTTAGTATATGTAAGGTTAGAGTAGGGGGAACAAAGCATGTACATTGTGGAGACTGTGACTCCTGGAGTTATTGTGAGGGATACCATGCTACCCTCTAAATGAATCCCCTAGTGATTATTATCAACAAACTTTATTCGGTTTTATAAAAGATACCTATAAAAGTCATACATAAAATGATGAAACATCTTCCAAGTTACAGATTGACAAATATAATATGTCCAAGTTAATCAGAACTTAAGATACAAATTCATGAATTACAGTACAGAAGTTAATCGCAGCTTGACCTGACTCTAACAACGACCCGTAAAAAGTTAAGCGTATGCAAAACAGTGTCATTAGAGCAGTTATTAAAAGATAAGAGCTGGTTTCACCCGCCTAAAACCCGCTTTTTTGAGAATGGGAATAATAAATAACTTTCTAGGGACAGCATACAAAACATTATAAAGTGCATCATTTCCTGAGGAGACTCGCCGTTGCAGCCACAGGACATGAGGCACAGGCCTCTCTGGGAGCCACAAGGATGTGCCAAGAGGTAATGGAAGAGGTTGAGCCAAAACCGGGTCAATAGAAAACGATCATGGATGCTTTTAAGCTCTAGAAGATAAGGTTCGGTGGTTGGTACAGTGTTTAACACAATGTACTTACGCACACTAGGCTTACACCTCTCATTTCCCTCTCTATCACAGCGGCTCATTCTTAAAAATCACTCTTTGACCAGAGAAAGGTCCCTCTTACATATGCGCTTAGGGTTAATAAATAGTTCCTACCTACCCTGGAGAGCTAGGCCAACTCTTATATACTGGAGCCATCGGATGCTTGAGACATGGTCAAGTGAAAGGCATTCCTGTAGGACGTCTTTGCTACGTGTATTATCTTGCTTAGCCCAAATATTAAGCCACAAATCCAGGGAACGGAAAGCCAGTAAATCTGAGAGGAAAGGCATCCCCAACTCTTCGTGCACGACATAAAACGATGTGCTTTGTGGGACAGAAAGGGCCACCGCAGGAAAGAGTTTTCAGCACTTTGCACTGCCCCTACCCCAATGTGGCCCAATATCTCACTCCCATAACAAACCTTTGAGATATATTTGTCTTCATATGTCTTCAAAAGAGCCCATATTGGCTTCCCTCCCACTCTGCTGGCAAAGTTAAAAACAGCTGCAAAAGCTTTCACTAGATCCCCTTTCTTCCAAGTAAGCAAAGGAGGCAGACATTATAGCACCTCCCCAGAGGCCCACTAGCTTAGCAGCAGGCATCAGCAGTGAATGTACTCTTTCCTGGTGTGCTGGAGCCTGCCATGGTCAGGTCACGAGAGCAGTCGGTCTGCAGCATCCTAGCGCCAGATATCAGTGACAACTTGAACGACTTCATGTCTGCAGCCAGCAGACTCGCATTCAGGTGGACTTACAGCAGCCCTGAGCCTGGGTCTCAGCACGAGCACCAGTGCCACGTCACCAGTGAAGCGCTCCGATGGGCAGACACGCTACCCCACGCACTTGTGAACTGACAGCCGGGGGGGTTCTTGCAATAGGGCCCAATTCAAAAATGTAAACTGAGACGAAAGTCTATCTATACTACTCGTAAATCCCCTTTGTGAATACCGAAAGTCGTAAAGTTAGACCTTTGTCTCAGTTTCCCTTTGTGAATCAGGCCCGGAGTCTGTACTGAAGTTCACTCTGACCGCTGCAGGCATATGTTTTAACATTAGTAGGCCGTAAGTCCAATCAGTTTACACCAAAATGAGACAGAGGCATAGTTTTCTTCATTTATATCTCATTCATTTGAAACGGACGAAAATGTTATGCAAGAGTGAAGGAAACATGCACGAAAAATGTGAGATGGATGTTGTGTCTTCAGGGACTTCTTAGAGTTTGTCTTTGCTCAAATGGGTGTAATTCCTGATATTTATGTTCCCTATATGTTTCATTGCTTGATTTTCCTTGCGAAAAAGTGTCACTCATAATCATTGAAATGTCACTCATAATTACACTGAAATTATGAAATTGTCGCACATAGCGATCTGAAACCTTGGCAGCTCTGTGGATGTTTTCAAGATACGCTCATTCAAGTGCAGGCCTCACACTTGGTTGCTGCTAGAAAAGTAGTTATAGCTTCACTTGACGTGAGCATCTTCCAAAACCTGATATTGAGAACTAAAAGTCTATACAGAAAGTTGACATCTGGAAGTGACAGATTGTATTTCATGGGATAAATGAGAATATAGGTCAGTGGTGCAATTTTTAAGACCTTTATCAGGTATTTTCAAATGCACAGTGTGGAACATAGCAAAGCAAACAGAGAAAAATGCCACACAGTTTTATGCACTAGATCAAATAAAATATGTGGCATAGTTCATGTGTCAAAGCAAACATTTTAAGGAAAGATTGCTAGCTTTCCTATGTCTGTGGAAAATTCCTAATATTTAATATGGTTTGACATAATTTTTTTATTTTTATTTTTTTTTGCAAATGTTTTCTTTATTAATGGAAACAACTTACAATAAGACTAACAGTCCCAGCTCAGAGACAGGCAAAATTCCTATATTGAGATCCTACTAAAAGTGGGTCATGACAACGAAGCTCACACATGAGGCGGAGCTTCATAATAGAAAATTGAAAACCAATTCTTGCCATGGGCACTTGGCCTGTTGGATCAGCTTAACAATTAGCTCTTCTGATATCTATTTTTAAACAACTGGCACCAACCATGGCCCGTTTTTGTTAGGTGCTACATTCACATTGGGATCATTCACAGATCTCACCAGTACAAATTGCTTCCTGCCTCCAAAAATCTTTTTTTTTTTTACTTTATTTTTTCAGTTTATGTAACAGATACAAAAATAAAACCCTCAATTTGCATTGTTACAACACATGTACGCAGCTCGACCCTCTCATTATGGCACTTGGGGATATAGGCTTCACCTGGATAGGTACGGACACATGAGGAATAACAGATTAGCAGGCAAATAAATAACATCATGAGGAAGCAGCCAGACCACACACAACTTCCTGTAATAAATAAACACTAGGAAACCCCCCTCCCTCCCCATCAGACCCCGACCCTATTGGCGACAACAATTCGTCACTTGCCCCATCAGACTCGCCCTAGGAAGACCGCCCTCTCTCCACCAGTCCAGAGGTACACATGCTTCGCCAGGCAAGTAAATCTTCCTGCAGTTTCTCATCCCTCCGAGTGAGCTGCGTATGAGTTTCCTCAGCCAGGGACCACTCTCTCACATCTCTAAGCCAAGTGGGCACCTCTGGGGCCCTCTGTCCCATCCAAGTAATCGCCACCCTATGCCTGGCAAGCACCAACATCAGTTGCAATAGTTTATAGGCAAGTTTCCTTTTCTTGGGCTTGGGGACTAACGCCAGTAAACAACGCAAGGGATTCATTGCTATCTGAAGGCCTGTAGTGGTGACTATGTGATCTACCACGCCCGCCCAGAAACTCCTGATCAAAGGGCAGTCCCAGGCTAAATGCAGGAAGCCCGCTCCCCCTGCACTACATCTGGGGCAGCTGTCCCCCCTGTCTCCAGACAAGCGCCTCAACGAGATATGGGTTAGGTAGGTGCATGCAGGAAATTAAAGTGTATCAATTTGAATCGTGCATTGCTCGATACCTTGCGTGTTTGGGACCCTATTCGCTTCCGCTGCACCTGTTCCAGTGGAGCACCAAGATCTGCCTCCCATGCTGCCCAGGATTGCGGCACCGGTGGGGTGGAGTCCTGTTTCATAGCCGCATATAGCAGAGAGATTAGTCTACGCCCCCTGCCGCAGGAAAGGAGAATGTTTAAGGTGTGTGTCATTGGTGGGGCGTCCGGGCACTGTGGCCAGGTCACCTTTATCACATCCAGCAGTCCCCGATAGTGCAGGTACTGCCCTCTTCCTAGGCCGAAAGCCTCCTCCGCCTGCTCATAAGTCAGGAAGGACTTGTTGGGGTAGAGAGCGGCCAGAACCTCGCATCCCCCCTCCCGCCAGTGTGAAAGGACATATGTTTTTCGATAGCAACAAAAGGGGCCAGTATCCAGACCGGTAGCTCCCTATGGAAGGGCGCCAGCCGCAAGACTCTCTCTCCAAACCGCTGCCAGATGCCCGCCGTGTGATGCACAACATAAGGCAGAGTTTCGTCTGCTCCCCTTCTCTGCATCAATGCGACCTGGAGCTCCTGTACGGTCGCTCTGCCTGCCAAAAGGCACGTCTCCCATTTATCCGCGTCTGCGAACCACCTGGCCGCAGGCTGTAGTTGTGCCGCGTAATAATATAAGTCGATGCGCGGTGCCTCCAGGCCTCCCTCTTCATAGTTACTCACGACAGTGTGGAGAGCTACCCTGCTGAGCCGACCCGCCCAAAGCAGGGACGTGAGCAGCACGTTGAGAGTGCGAAAGACTCCTGGGGGCAAAGGACACAACGAATTCTGGAGGACGTATAGCGTCCTGGTAAGCATTACAATCTTGGCGACGGCTAGCCGTCCTATTAAAGAAAGCGGCAAGGAATTCCAAAGGGACACCGATTGCTGTAGGGACTTAAGTATCTGATCGATATTCCGGGCCAGCAACTGTGAGTCCGCCGGGGCCACCTGAATTCCGAGATAACGGAATCCCTCCCGTTCCCGGCGCAGCCCGAGATCTGGCAAGTCTTCTAGTGGCACCGAGTCAAAGCCCGCCAGCGGGAAAATCAAAGACTTGCCGCGGTTGAGTTTCAGTCAGGTGGTGCAGCAATATCGGCAGTGCCTCTCTCGGAGCTGTCAAATAAAACAAGGCGTCATCCGCATATAAAGAGATGACACTGCATGTGTCTCCCACCTCGATGCCCCACTGTGCCATCTCTGTTCGGACTCGAACAGCAAAGGGCTCTATGGCCAGGGCAAACAGGAGTGGTGAGAGGGGACACTCCTGGCGTGTACCCCATCCTAGTCGCCACTCTTCCGACCGTGCAGCTCCAAGTCTTATCCTGGCACGAAGGGCCATATATAGGATGCGAATCCAGCTACAAACGTTGGGGCCCAACCCGTCTGCCCGGAGGACCTCCAATCGACTGTATCAAACGCTTTAGCAAGGTCGATCGACACCAGAACCATCTGCTCCTCCCCGCCACGCACCTCATGCATAATGTGATTTAATCGCCACAGGTTCATGGCCGTGTTGCGCCCTGGAATAAACCTGCACTGGTCTGCATAGACCAGGTGGGACATATACGGCGCCAGGCGCGTGGCTAATAGCTTAGTCAAGATCTTCACTTCTGTGTTGATCATCGTGATCGGACAATACGAAGAAGGGTCATGCTTGTCCCCCCCTCCGGCTTCAGGATCATACAGATTTCCCCCTGTGTCATACTCAGCGGGAGAGTTTCGTGCTCAAACGCCTCGAGAAATACTTGCAAGATGAGGCGGGAAAGTGTACCCTTGAATGCCTGATAAAATTCAGGAGGGAAACCATTGCTCCATGGGGACTTAGCACGCGGCAAGCGGCCCAATGCTGCACGCACCTCACTCAGTGTTAGGCCCTCATCTAACTCCTGTGCCACCTTGGGAAGGGTCTGCAGGGTCAACCTCTGGAGGTAAGGGAGATAATAGGCCTCGGTGATAGCGGGGTCTGCGGCATATACCTGTCGTAAGTGGGACTGGAGAACTCGGAGGATGCCCACTTTTTTTAGTGAACCATGGCCCCTGTAGGGTCCCTCAGGGCTACAATATGCTCCGGGGCCTGCTCCCGCCGAAGGATCCAACCCAAAAGGTGACATGATTTATTGCATTCCCTGTGAAGGCGCTGTCTATATTGGCCGAGGGTATATTTGTTAAGACGATCGAGGATGTCATGTACGCGAGACTGAGCAGTCTGTTCCTTCTCCCGCTGTAAGGCATCAGGGGTCGTCGAAGTTTGCAAGTTTAAGAGATTATCCTCTGCCTTCCGTAGGTCCTGGTTGAGCTGTCTCCGAACCCCATAGGTGAGACCCATGCACGCCCCTCTCACCACCGCCTTCAGGGCATCCCACCTAGTGGCTAAGGGAACCCCCCCCCCCTCCCAGTTAAGGTCCACGTAGACGTTAAGACCTTTCCCCACCTGGCCCTGAAGGATATCTGCCAGCAACCTCCAAGTCCGGGGGCGGGAAAATGGAGCACCACGCACGCCACTGGGGAGTGATCAGATAAGAAACGAGTCTGAGGGGTAACCTCGAGGGACATATTTGACTCTGTGTTTGCCACTAGTACCCTATCCAAGCGACTATGTGTGTTGTGAATGGGGGGAAAGCAGGTGTACACTTTCTGTGTCAGGTTTCTCTGGCGCCAAACATCAAGAGCTCCTATATTCCCCATGACCTCCCTAAGCTTCGCAGTCATACGTGGCTTTGTGCCAGCTCAGGCGGAAACCTATCCAGTGCGGGATCGAGGACACAGTTAAAATACCTGAACCAAAGCACCGGCGCCTCCAGGTCAGGGATTAGGACTTCCTGAAGGGTCTGGAAAAAGACAGGGTCATCTGTGTTGGGTGCGTATGAGTTCAGTATGGTGACATCCCTGCCATCCAGTTTCGTCCGGAGGAGCAGGTAACTTCTGAGTATGTCCACCTCCACATATTGGATAGCAAACGGGACCCCGGGTGCCACCCATATCAGGACTCCTCTGGCATATGTGGAAAGCGTAGAGTGGAACACCTGACCCCGCCACTTTTTCCTCAATTTTTGGGCTCCATCATCTGCAAGGTGGGTCTCCTGGAGGCACGCAATGGAAACCCTATGTCTGCGAAGGAAGGACAGGACCCTATATCCCTTACTGCATGTGCCTAGCCCCCTCACGTTCCAGCTCATAAACTTATACCCCATGTCTGATGATTGGGAGAGGAGTTGGCTTAACGGCTTAACGGCTAGGGCGCTCAACCTCGAACCTGGGGAACCTGGGTTCGAGTCTCGGTATTGACGCCAAAACATCCTGTGATTCTGGGCAAATCACTTAATCTTCCCGTGCCTAACAAAAATGAATGTGTGTCCTCATGTAACATAACTGGTACTATGTAAAGCGCTCTGATACCAGATTCAGGTCTAGTTCGCGCTATATAAAACTCTAAAAAAAATTTACAAAAAAACTTTGGATGGTAATCTTTCCATGCAGGCACAGATCCAATCGGTGGCTGGTTCTTGCGTTGGCCTGCTCAAAATGCTGAAACAGTTCCTGCCCCTCCTGTCTATCACCCACAGAAAAACGGTGGTCCAGGCATTAATAATCTCCAGGTTGGACTACGTGAATGTACTCTATCTGGGGCAGCCTGAGTATTTACTGACTAGACTGCAGGTGACCCAGAACGCTGCAGCAAGAACCATACTCATGCTTGGCCCCGGAGCCCGCATGTCCACACAGCTGAAATCCCTACACTGGCTCCCGGTCCACAAAATGATCCATTTCAAAGCCATGGTTTTGGCTTTTAAGTCTCTCCACGGTTTAGGGGCTGGGTACATCACAAAGAGAGTCCAATTTTACCACCCACACCGTGTACTCAGGTCTGCAGCACTGCAACTGGCTTGGACCCCCAGATACCTTCGGGCACGTATCGGGGGTCGTTCCTTCCAGGTGCAATTGTGGAATAATCTACCGGTGGATTTAAGATTGACACATGATCTCCTTGTGTTCAGAAAATCACTAAAAACGTGGTTGTTTCAGCTGTAAAAATTCCAGAGCTTGGTTTTCCCCACCTGGCTTGGCCTTCATCCTGCTTCACCGCCGGGACACTCAATTGAGTAGTTGTGCGCTCTACAAATAATCATTTAACATAACATAAGATAGTCCAGACGGCTTAGCACAAGAGCCTGCATCAGGGTTTTCCTTATGGAAGAAGGTAGCATGGGATACACTCCTCCATGAAGGCTGAGTGTGAGATAGCAGGTACCAGCGGTGGTAGTGGTGTGTGCTTCAAGGGTAAGATTCTTGTTGATCCGGACACCTTGGTTCTTGACCACTCCTTTTGGAGTGGGAGCAGATCCCAGTTCCTCCGGCCACCAGCTGGGAGTCCGGCTTAGTGTTGCACCTCCAAACAACATGAACTCCAACTTTTCAGCATTAAGTTGTAGGTATTTAGCTCTCATCCAGGCAGCGATGGTCTTTATGCCCTCCAAGAAGGAGAATTGTATATTGGAAATGGATTTGTCGAAGGTGAGTAGGAGCTGGGTGTCGTCTGTATAAGAGATTGGACTGAATCCCAGGGTTTTCATCAGATTTTCCAAGGGAGTGACATAAATATTAAAGAGGGTAGGGCTCAAGCAGGAGCATTGGGGTACTCCCTTGGTGACTTTGGTGGTCTTAGATCTGAAAGTACACAAAGTGACTGCGTTCTATCTGTTAGAAATGCTGTCAACCATTTTAGAGTGACCCCTTGAAGCCCGATGTCCTGGAGTCGCTCCAGGAGTATTTGGTGAGAGATACTCCACACTATGCCACTCCATTGTAAGACACTCCAATCTATCACACTCCACTCACCCCACTGCACTCCTCCCCACTCAACTGCACACCAATATACCCCACCCCCTTCAGTTTACAGCAATATACACCACTCAATCTATCCCGTCTGAATCTACCCTACTCCACTCCAATCTACTCCACTCTCATCTAACCCTATCGACCACTCCCCACTGTACCACATCCCACTTCTATCTACCACACTCCACAGAAGATTACCACACTCTGCTACAGTCTACTCCAATCCAAACCATTGTACTCCAATCCAACCCACTGTACTCCAATCCAACCCATTGTACTCCAAGCTACCCCAGTCTACTCCAATCCAACCCATTGTACTCCAATCTACCCCAGTCTACTCCAATCCAACCCATTGTACTCCAATCTACCCCAGTCTACTCCAATCCAACCCATTGTACTCCAATCTACCCCAGTCTACTCCAATCCAACCCATTGTTCTCCAATCTACCCCAGTCTACTCCAATCCAACCCATTGTACTCCAATCTACCCCAGTCTACTCCAATCCAACCCATTGTACTCCAATCTACCCCAGTCTACTCCAATCCAACCCATTGTACTCCAATCTACCCCAGTCTACTCCAATCCAACCCATTGTACTCCAATCTACCCCAGCCTACTCTAATCAAACCCATTGTACTCCAATCTACCCCAGTCTACCCCAATATAACACAATCCAGTTTTCCACTCTTCATTCCAATATTCCACTCTAAACTCCACTGCAAACTATCCCATGCCGTATCAATCTACTCCTCTCCAATTGACCCCACTTCAGTCTAGCACGATGTACTCCATTCTAGCACATTGTACCCCAGTCTACTCGACTCTACCCAACTCTACCCTTCCCCGATGTACTCCATTCTAGCACATTGTACCCCAGTCCACTCCACTCTACCCAAATCTACCCTATTCCAGTCTAACACACTCCACTCACATCTACCCCAATCCACTGCACCCCAATCTGCCCTATTCACTCCAATCCAGCCTTCCCCCCACAATGTACTCAACCCCCACTCCACCCTAATGTACCACTCTACACTCCAATCTACTGCACTCTACCTCACTCCACTCCAATCTCGATTCCATTCCAATTTATCCATCTCCACTCCCCCACTCTACCCCATCCACTGCCCTCACTCTTCCCCAATATATCCCACTCTACCCCACTCCAATCTAGCACACCCCAATCTACTCTAATATACCCCACTCCAATCTACCCCATTCTACCTCTTGCACTCTACCACACTTTACTCTACTCAAACGCTGTCTGTAGATTGTACGTTTTTTACACTAGGAATTGCGATTTCTTAATTGTGAATCGGTAAAAATCGCAATTGCTATTTTTTGAACAAATGGCCCTGGTGAGCAGAGAGGTCAATGAGAGGGTTAATTCCATGACATGTGGAGATGACCACTGGGTGGGGAGGAGTGGCACAGCTGTCCTTGAAGAAAGAAAACATCCCATTGTGTAACGGGATAAACTGTTGATGTTTCTGGAAGATACAGCAGGGAGCATGGTTTTCTCCCCACAGTCGGCCTCTACTGGTAATTTCTCTTAAGCAGTGCATGGTGACTGTGCAGTGGTCCGTGCATTTACACAGTTTAGCCAGTGCACACTTTCCCTCAGTGCTCTGTAAGCGGCCTGCAGATGTGCGCACCTACCTGTAGAGAGGGGTGTTTTAGGATGTACTGAGTACCTCCAGGAGTCTGGGGCATGTAACGTGCTGTGCAATGGTGTGTGCAGTGCACACGTGCATTTACACAGTTTAGCCAGTGCACGCTTACTTTCAGTGCTTTGTAAGCAGCCCGCAGATGTGTGCACCTACCTGTGGCGAGGGGTGTTTGAGGGTGTACTGCTGAGTACCCCCAGGAGTCTGGGGCATGTCATGTGATGTGCAATGGTGCGTGCAGTGCACACGTGCAGCCCTCCCTTGCCATCACCTCGTGCCTGAGGCCCGTGCCTTGCACTGTTTCTGCCTCGGAGGTAACATGTGCTCTCGGTGGGCCTCAGTCTGCAAACCCTGGCTACGGCTCAAACATTAAACGAACCCACATTGGAACCGAAAACCATTCGGAAAATAATAATACGCAGAATTACTGCGCCCCTCGCATCTGGAGACGAAAACAGCCAAATATGAGCTTTCCTGCAGTTTCCAGAACTGGATTTTTTCGTAGAATAGTCTTTAATCAAATCCACGTTGCGCGCCTCACAAATATTTAGAGTCGAATAATCCCGTCAGCAATTAGAGCAAAGAAACGCGGCACACGCCGCTTCTGGCTGGCGGCATCCCGGGGGGGAGTGGAGGCCCCGGTGCCCCTTCAGCAGGTTTACTCCTGTCCTGTGGTCCACGAGGGTCCGTGAAGGTGCACTCTCTCTCAAGGCCTCCTGGAGCCAGTGAGAGAAGCGCCAGGTCACCATCACTCTTGGGAACATGACGTCATGGCACCTTGACGTCACGCGCCTCGTGCCTGTGACATATTCACTCCAGAGGAGGATCGAGGTGGACCTTGTTAGAAAAGTCTGATATGTACTTAATAGCCGACAATCCCGAGGAATGCAATGAAACAAATCTATAATTAGGGTGACCATATTTTAAAAACCAAAAAACAGGATATTTATCAACAAGGCGGACTCAGCCTTTTGAGACGAGACACAGGGAGCCAGGCAGGACTGCCCGGTACTTTCTGCTTGAGGGAGGGGCCACCAGCACAGACAGGAAGCGTACGGGAGCCTGCCCCGCGCTCCTGTGATGAGGAGGGAGCCAGCGTGTTACACCAGCGAGGCTCCCGTGCTAAGGGAGAGCCCCGCCTGCTGCTGGGCCTGGACCGCTGCCGCCAGGAACATGGGGAGAGAAGCGGAGGGGGCTCAAGGCACATTACCGGGGCCTGCCCCCGCCGCCTACCTAGCCCATGCAGCCGCCACCACCGCGGGACGAGAGGAGCCTGAGAGACCTGGTGAGTGGGGTGGGGGCTGTGTGTGTGCGCGTGAGCCCGTGAGAGGGGTAGGGGGTGTGTGCGTGCATGGCTATGTGTGTGCGCGTGAGCCCGTGATTGGGGGTGGTGCGTGCGTGGCTGAGTGTGTGCACTTGAGCCCGTGAGTGGTGGGGGTGTTGTAGACCGATCTAGGACTCTAGTTAAATATTCCCGATTTATGCCCTTATGTGGTTATATCAAATCATACCCTTATGTAAATGTATGAAACTTATATAGCGCAGGACTTACCCTGGGGCATCTCCGCGCTTGCTTAGGGAACCCGTCCTGGTATTCCCCTGTGAGAAACCCCGGCAGGGTATCCACAAGGTGAAAGCCAGGCATCCCGCCGCGAGGGGCCGATGTGGAGATTAAGCAAGCTATTGCCCAGAGTCGCAGAGTGTGACCCCGTGAGTCGAGTAGGCACCGGAGCGAGAATTGTCGAGACCGTGGAATTTATGAGCCCGAGACCCGCCGAGGCGGGGAATCGAACCCTGGTCCACGGTCGATCTCAGATTCCGGGTCTGCCGCCTCTAACCACTGAGCCACACTTCTCCACTATATATAGGCATAAGAATCATACCCATATTAAGTCATAGCCAATGCAGTCCAAATACGGCAAGGCTACTCCCATAGACTCCTAGAAAGCACAACGCGTTCTTAAACAAACCAAGCCTCCAGCAGCCCGGGAATTCCCCCTGCATCTGTATTGATTTGTCCTAGAACTCCCGGAGTCCTAAAAGAACTGCGAGTTCTTAGTGACGTCTTATGTCCAACCTTACGTCAAACTCGGCATCTGCTAGGTATAAATATACCAGCATCTGCCCTAGCAAAACACACGGTGGTTTGGATCAGATCGACTATCTACTTACCCGATGCCCTGCTGTAGCAAGTGCCGAAGGAAGCTGACCCTCCCGCTGACGCACTGAGAGAGACGCTGTCTTTTCTCCTGCCAAGAAATCCAGCTCCAGTGTTTCCCTGTCACCCTTGCGGGTTGCTGGGAGATCGAGTCCTGAGAGAGAGATACAAGACCTCCTTCATTCTATAACCAAGGTATGGAGCTGATTAGACCCTTAGAGAATTCTTGATTTAGATTCTTGGCAGAAACTATCTTAACTCAAACTACATCTCACTTACTCCTTCCCATGTACTAGGCTTAGGTTAGGTACACCGGGGTAGGCGTATCTTAGAAGCACCAGTTGAGTACGTTTAGTCATTATTTTATCATTGTATGTATTTTATCTATTTTAAACACCGTATGGCTTAGAAACCATACCATGCTTTTACAGTATTATTTTATAATACTACTTTTACTGTACGCACTGTACTTTATGACAAGTATTGCGATTGTAGCAATTCACTTCTCTTGCATGAGAAAGATGACTGTTCAGTAAACAACCTCTTTTATTGAAAACGCCCGTCTCTCTGTTTCTCTGCACTTCTGGTGAAACTAAGCATGCACGATTGACTGAGTAAAATAGCTATCTATTGTTTCCGCGACTCTGGAGATATACTCCTTGTTCTAAGGGAGCAAAGTTGTCATGTTTATGCGGTTGTCAGAAACTAATCCCTTCTTGTGAATTCGAGAAAGTTTCTAGTGACCTCTGAGCTAGATGGCATTCATAATTAAGTCTAACATATTCAATAGAGACCTAGTCGACCTAAGTCCTACGTCTAAACTATCGTTTATGTTATTCCAATGCGCAGAGCCTATTGGGAATATAGGAACTACACTACATGGCGCCCAACGTTTGGTAAGGTGATAATTTAACGCTAGATACTAGAAGTAACTCAGTCGTGCTTTTCACACAGACCCCTTTTCCCGTAAAAACTCCAATAGACGTCTGGAGTGGGTAAAAGGTTAATATCCGCCAAAACTTAGTAGGAAGAGAATCCTATGAATTAGTTTTTGGTTTAGCCAACGTGGAAGGATACAGTGTTCCAAAATATTGTGCACCTAATCTTTGTTTCCTTGAAACTTGCTCTGCAAACTTTCTGTCAGCAAAAATGACGGATAGTGAAGTTGAAAGGGAAAGAGCTAGAATAGAAGCTCAAGCAGTCTTAAATGACACAGTCCTCCAAAATGACCCGGAGGCAATACTTCTCCCGGTAAATGTAAGGAAAAGTATAACTTACAAAATGATAAATAATGGTGTATCATCAAGAGGTGGTACAGTCATATTTGTGGTAGAGGCACATGAATATCAGCAGACAGAGGTATTCTATTCATGGATAACTTTTCCAGCAGCAAATGCTCTGACACACGAGTTCCACTACTACAAAGCAGAGGAACCTCCAGCGGAATACGTTCCTTTCGAGGACGTTGAAATTCCACTATCTTACCAAGAGCATCAACTCTGGTTTAATGGCACCCTAAAACAGGGGTCTCCAAACCGGTCCTGGAGGGCCGGATCCATGCCAGATTTTGTGCATATCCCCATTTAGATACATGTAGTTATTTTAAAAATCTGGCATGGATCCGGCCCTCCAGAACCGGTTTGGAGACCCCTGCACTAAAACATCAAAATCACATTACCAGGCTCGGTCCACTAGGTAGACCAGGAGCCACATGCCAGTTCTAGCCAGCTATACACCACATCCTGACATTGAAGGAATGTCAGACAGAGAAATTTTAGTTAAGCGAAAACAATTAATTAAATTACACAGACAATTGGTCCAATATGTCATGCGGACATTAACAGTCAAACCAGCAATAAAAATTCCACAGCACACCCCTCACCAGGGGAACACAAAATAAAATTACACCACAGACTATACAATCAGTCATTGGCAAATTACCCGCAAAACGGGAACAAATTCAGTTCTGGTTAGCTCAAAAAATTACTCAATTAGAGGCTGTATTTCCTGATAGTACACCTAATGAAAAACACAGAATTCTGACAATCTGTCTACCAATGGGTATCACACCACATGTGGGGGACTGTGACACTTGGGAAACAGTCTTTGCTTCAATATACACAAAAACACATGGTGTTCCGTCTATGGCGGTTATACCAGACGTACTGAGACAGATTCAAAATGAATACGGTCCAGAGCCTGCTTTAAATTTAGGTATGAAATTACTGAAAGACTTTAAGCAAGTCTCTGCTATACTACTAGCCAACATAAAAGGAGAAGCAGCATCCGTGGCGATCCGCCAAAAATTAAAAGAAACAGAAATAACAGACCAACCTTTTGAACTTGCCAGAATAATTGAGAAGTGCTATGAAGAATTAGGTAGAGATAGTTTGGGTGGGAAACCACTAAAACCACAACTAACTGAAAATCCTGAAAAAACCTTTATTAAGAATAATCTCATTACTCCAAAAAAGAAGAGGGAGGGTAATAAACAAACCACTCCCAGAGAAAAACAGTTTCAGTCCAGAGGAAGGTCTCCCCAACGGAGAAATAGATCTCCAGAACGGGGGGGCAGGTCTCACAACGGAAGCCCTCTGAAAAAAGTTACAACCTTAGAAATAGGGACAATTTAAGAAAACCTGACAGATATCAAGATAATGATACACGTCCCTCTCGATCTTTTCAGACTTCCTCACAGAAATCGGAAAGAAGAGGACGGTCAGAACATAAAGAAGAGCGCGTCAAGTCCAAAGACAAAGAACCTGCTCATCAAAGTAAAAAATTACAATTTCCCAAAAAGTAGGTAGCTAGTATTAAAATAAATCATGCCGAGGATTCTGAGGACACAACTCAAGAACGGAGAATGGGCCCAGACAATGCTAGACAGCGCAGCAGAAGTGACCATAGCTCGCAAGATCCTGATGAATCTTCTGGAGACAGTGGACACGAATGAATACATTCAGGTGGAAACTGCAGACACCAGAGTTAGTGTACCCCATAAATTATATTAAATACCATTACGTATAGAAGGGGACAAAACTAGGAAAATAAAAGGTCTCTTTTGGGAGAATCTATCTAAAAGCTATGATATCCTTCTGGCAGAGAAAGACTGTCCACCAGAGTTTGTCAGGGAGTGCCCACATGGCGAAGAAATGATTATGCCTGCCTTCTCAAATCACATTCCAATTCATAACAAATACACATATGCTAGAAAATGGGCAGTGGTCCAAGCCCCTGCATTATATAAAAATCATGTAGGATGGAATGAGGATTCTCCTCACCATAAAATTCAGTTAAAAAATCAACCTACTGCACAGAGGCAGTATCCTGTTAAGCAAGAAGCTAAAAAACAAGTCAGGGAGATCTTAGATCAACTTAAATACCAGGGGGTGATTGAAACATGCACCTCACAAATGAACAACCCTTTGTTTCCTGTCTCCAAACCAGACGATTCATATCGTCTAGTTTTGGATTACAGACACCTAAACTCTTGTTGCAAAACATTTGCAGTACAAAACTCACACAGTGCAGCACTAATGAATAACATGTGCGCAAAAAATATAAAACGACATTAGATATTTCAAATTGTTTCTTCTGTCAAAACATTACACCAGAAAGCAGGTATTTGACCGCTTTCTCCAGTATGGGGGCCCAAAGGCAATTTTGTCGTCTCCCCCAGGGATTCAAGAACAGCCCAGGATTATTTTCAGCCAGGGTAACAGAATTACTACAAATGTATGATGATGAGGCATTATCTTATGTCGATGACATCTATCTTACAGACGATGACCTGGAGACACACTTGAAAAGAGTGAACACCATTATACTTGGGTTCGCATCTGAAGGGTACAAATTCAACTTTAAAAAATCACGAATTGCCCACCTCACTGTCCTATTTTTAGGATATGAGTTATCAAGTGAAGGTAAAAGCCTAGCAGACAACTTCTTAGAGAAGTGTGCAGTACTCCAAGCTCCAAAAACGCTGAAAAACTTACAATCAATTCTCGGTTTCCTGAATTTCAGAAGAACTTACATTCTAAACTACGCAGAGAGGGTTATACCTCTCTACGCATTAATAAAACCTGATTTCAAACCAATTAATTGGACACAGAAACACACAAAAATGTTACGATCAATACAAACAGACATGTTAACTAAAATAAAAATGCAAACATGCGCAAACGAATGCAACCTTGTAATCCGAGTCATCCCAGGAAGATGCGGATTTACGTACCTGACCTCTAATGAGGGAGAAACGGTACCAATAGCTTACAAATCACACTTGTATACACAAGCTGAAATGAAATTCAGTTCTACTGAAAAAATTCTGACTGCGGTCCAAGTTGCTGTAGCAAAAGAAAGAGCCCTTCCACAAGGTAAACGTATAATAATCGTTACACCAGTACCTGCCCTAGAGGCAGTAACAAGAGCCAGCATTCCGAATGCTAAAGCTTTACATCCGAGATGGATACAATGGGTTAATTCTCTTGCTGCATCAGACGTAGTATACGAATTGGATCCTAACTTAAAAACGCAAGAATTTCTCCAACACGAATATGAATGTCCTCTGGTGACTGAGATCCTGCCTCTGGAACATTACAGCTGTATAATATATACAGACGGTTCAGCACAACCCGCAGTTGGGGGTAAACAAGCATATAGTGCTGCGTGCGCGATTGTTAAAGGTCGTTGGCACGAAGGAAAATTTAGACCCCTGGTCACTAAAACTCAATCACTAGGAGACTGTACAGCTCAGCGAGCTGAACTACAGGCTTTTAAGATGGCGCTTGAAAATACCGATCGCGAATTCCCCACACTAATAGTGTGGGATTCATATTATTGCGTCCAGTCTTACAATGAATACTTGCAGAACTGGGTTCAAAACGGTTTCAAAGATGCAAAAGGTGGCACAATCAAGCATAAAATGGTTTGGGAACAAGTAGTTCTTTTACAGAAAGAACTACAAAAGATTCACGTAATACATACACTGAGTCATCAACGTGATGGCGTTCACGTTGCAGGGAATTCATTGGCTGATGAGGCCGCAAAGGCAGCTGTGCAAACGGCTTCCGTAGCTGCCATTACCCGGTCAAAAACAAAAATAGACAGCGCGATAATGCAAGCTGTCAGTGCTTCAGTAAAAAACGGTGGTAAAACTCCCGAAAGGCTTTCCAGTAAAGTACTTATACAAAACTGATGCAAATAATGTTCCTTTTGCTGTAATCCCTGGAGTGGGGGATAGGGCAATTCCAAACATGGAACATAGGTAAGGACTAATTTTAGCGCTACATGAAGGGCTCGCTTCTGAACATGCTGGTGTTTCCGCCACAGTATCGTTATTAAAACAGAGATATTGGTGGCCACGCATGAGAAAACAGACTAGAAACTATGTTCTAGAATGTGAAATATGCCAAAAAATGAAGGTATCAACAGTGAAACGACCGGCACAGATGACCCTTCTAATCTCAGATAAACCATTAGCATGTGTTTATCTGGACCACTGTGGTCCCTTACAAAGAGATGGCAACTATAAATATATCATGGTCGCAGTTGATTCTTGCACGAGATTCATTTGGATGTGGCCCCAGTGCTCGGCTGACTCCAGAACTGTTATAAAAGATTTGCGAGTCTTTATTGGCACATACGCAATTGGCATGCGATGGCCAGCTTGGGCATTGCTTTGCGGTAGTGGAAAGAAAAAATCGTGACATAATGCAATCTATAACACCGAGGGTATTAGGTTTGGGTGATGGGTGGGTCAAACATCTAATAAGTGTCCAACTCAAATATCAAAGATCGTTTGGCTGTTTTACAGGACTTGAATGAGACAAGAAGAAGTCTAAGTAACACGAAGCTAAAGCCAACGGCCACTGAAGAAAAAAAACACCTGTCCCAGCAAGACCTGTCTGGATTCCAAAGATTGGGGATCTGGTCAGAGAAAAGATGGCGGTGAAGAAGGAATTTGGGCCTTCTTACAGGAAAGCAGTACCTGTCTTGGAAATCAGCGGAACAAGATCAGTAGTACTACCGCCCCTTGCTGGTAAAAAGGAGAACAGAGTTGTATCAATCGACCTGGTAAAACCACAATCATGTGGCCAATAATAAGTAGTAGGCCCAGTGGACTCCCAAGATGTAGCAGAAGACCAAACCTTGCTACTATTCAAGAGGTTCAAACTGAGAGACTAATCACATTTGATAAACCTGCAGTGAATAAAGAAGGACTATGCAACAAAGCCATGGAACTTGTGCCTCTTGATACCCAAATTGCAACAGATCGTCAGGAAATACCTGTCTACAATGAGGTAGCCTCTGACCATACAAATCCAAAGATTAATGAAAATCCGGAAGCAATTCCAACAATTGACAGAACTGCATCTGGCTACTTCATCAATTTCGATGACTTTTCTGAAGATCCGAGTTAACATGAAGAAAAGCCAGCAAATAAAACTTTCAAAGAAAAAATAACTGAACTCTTTCATCAAATTGGAGAAACATATCTGATTTCACCATGGATTGAATTGTGGATGTGTTAGGTGTACTTTTCCTCCTACTCTGGCTCATTTTGGTTTTAAGCTTGGGAAGAATGATTGATGGAAAATACAGTACAATGGACACAGCAAGTCAGAACATCAACTTGGTTCTAAAGCCTCACAGATCTTCTCACATTGAAAAAAGAGTACTATCATCAGTAAACATCACAGCCATTCCTATACCTGGTGGTGTAGCATGGGACCCTACTGATTACAACAACAGTTCAAGGTTTCTTTAAGTGACTTTTTATCACCTAGTACTTTCTCTGATGATTGGGACTTTGAAAATATTAATAATATGATGTCAGATTTAGAAATGTCAGCAAAATTTACAGAACATGATTATTTAGAAGGCTCATCAGATTATGAAGAAATGTATTGCTTTAATCATTATGGGCACCACTATTTGCATAAATCTGCTAATCCTAGAAATGTTTTTGCTTATAATCAATGGGAACATTGTCCAACACCGCCAAAAGGCAGCTCGAAAACATTTTATGAGAAATTCCCATACTTCTCGGGGTTTAATAACACTGATCCAGAAACATTTTATTTTAAGGTTTTAAATAAGACAGGAATGAAAAGCATGTTGACAAATACTAAACTGATATATTCTGCAAAATGTTATGAAAAATTGTCTACATTTGGTTTTGAACTTTGGAAAAACAACATTGGGACAAAAACTGTCTGCGTACAAAAAACTGGCAGGTACAAGGTTTAAAATCATTATTCAGAGCCTGCATGATCCCAGAACGAATAATGTTCCTGAATGACATCATTCAACAAACAACCTGTCTTGGCCTAGCCAGGATAAAGGACTTAAACAAACGTCCATACCAAAGCCCATACCTGATAGTAATAGCACTACAGATGTGGAGATAGACGTATCCCATATATTACACCAAAATAAAACTAATCCTGATTGGAAAAAATGGTTGATCTGGCCCACAGACACTAATAACTGTCAAGATAGATTCCTGAACAAAACACGGGGGTTCAAATGGAACAGGCCAGACCCAAGATATTCCCAGAGACAACATCCAGGGATAATAACAACATACAGTGTAGGAAAACTATGCTTCGAATGGCTACAGAAATCCACACTAGCTGAAATTAAGCAACACTTGACCTTACTTAAAGAAGGTACTGACTTGCGAGATTTCTTACTGGGACCTCGCAAACAGCGTACAAAATGTTTCATATACGCCGGTATATATGCTGCTTACAACGAAGCTTGGAAAGTAACTCAAATTGAAACTGCTGAAAAAATAAGAGAAATTGATCGTATTAATTTGGAAAAAACACTGTCTGTAGTGGACAATGGTTTAACGACTCTGTCCTCCAGAATTTATTCACTGGACAGCATTGTGTCATCTGCTATTGATATAATAGAAAAGGATAGGCTAATGTTACAACATGGCCAGTCCCAATTACGTTCTATTGTACAGTTAGGCAGGACGTTACAAAATCTCTGTTCAGGCTACGTGCCATAGCTTATAATCAAAACAACGTCATTGTTTTCTGTCTTTAACCTTACAGATAAACAAATCTCTTTGGCACAGAGAGGGGAAGACTATATGGTGCTGAGCATTGAAAAACTAGAAAGATTACCATTGACAGTCTCCGAAAAACCTGTCATTGAATGGATAATACATGGCACTCTTACAATTCCGATAACGACTTTTCAGTTTCAATATTGCCAAAAGCACATACCAGCGGGCCTGTATGAAAGGTTGGGTAAAGGGTACATAAAGTCAACCTGGAATTTACCTTACACACATAGATGTTGGAGTGGGGGGAAAAAGAGGTATTTCTTAGTGGTAACAACTGTAAAAATTCACTAAGCAGTACACTTCTGTGTCAAGGAATTAACTTGCATGAAGCCTGCGAAGGTTCATCAAATAACCTTTCATGCACCTGCACAGCACCCCTGCTACACAAATAGAGCCTTTTTTCAGACAACTTTCCAACGGCAGTTACGTTATGTTAAGTGACTGCAGCTGTTGTGGCATGTTGCCAGGAACGGCCTATCTTGTCAGTGTTACATCCAGGGTCACTTGCTGTATGCAAGTAATGTATCCAAACAGCAAACCAGACAAGGAGGCAACGATATGGCCTTCATTGAATATCTCTTCTATTCAAATTGATACTTTAAGCAGAATGAAGTCCATTCTTTTACAAACAACTGTGCCTTTAACCTCGTCTAGAGAAACGTATGATCTGCAAGTCGCAAGGACAGCAGCAGACATACATGCACTATTATCATCAAATTACCCCGTGCATTTCGTAGAAATGTTAGGTCAAATCTTAAACATGTCTGATACCAGTGGCATCACACATGTATTTAAGACAATTTTTTCGGGACTGTTAGCACCCTTTGAAGCAGTCCTGAGCATCCTCCCAAATTTCGTGCACTCTGTGCTCGGCGGCCTGCCTCTCATCTTGGGGCTCGTAGCAGGAATCTTATTTTTGTTCCTTCTGCTCCGATATGGCAAGTCCAGTCACAGACAAAACTCAGGCTACAATGGAAGAAACGCTCCTAGCAATGCGATACCGAGATCGGATTACTAAAGTCCTCGGCTTGGCTGGCTAAGAGATCTGAATATTACCTGGTTTCTTTCGTTCAGACCAATCTGGAAAGATTGCATCCTACCTGTTCTACGATGCCTGCTCTGTGGAGAAGAATGCGTGTTAGACGTCTGTCTCACACTCCCATCAGCAGTACCGATGGATATCGATACTTTGCTTGGTTCGGTAACTGCTCATGCAACGTGTTGTCCCCAGCGGCTCCCTATTCTGATGACGGCATTCGTTGAGACCTCACCATTACGACTAGGTGGCAGCGAGGTACAAGATGAAAGCGGCACACAGGTACAACCTTCTGTGACCATTGCTGATCTAGACACCGATGACGGCAATGCATCTCACATATGCACTATTTCTACTTTTTCGGACATGGTCCAACTTTCACCTACTGTTGTAGATGAATTCTTTGCCAGCCTATCTGAGTTAATGTTCTCTCCTAACAACGAGAATATCTTTTGAAAACACGAGCACACAGCGTTCCTTGAACTCTGAATTCGGCCTTCAGTTTTGATAAACAGAACTTCTAAAAAACTCTGGAACTATTTTTTTCCCTGAGAGCAAAATTATATTTTTCCCTGTTCCCAAAATATTTACCTTTTTGGCACATGATACTCTGCTTAAAGTAGAACTATTCTTAGAGAACAATTTTTCTATTGAAACTCTAGAGACAATATTTTGACTTAGCCTCTAGCACATGTACAGTCTTGTATAAATATGTGATGAAATGGTCTCGACCTTCTCTTCTGTATTAACCTCTTTTCCCGCTGTGCGCTGAAATTTGAAAAACGCGCGTTTCGTGACAAAGCCAGCTCGTCATGCGCGTAGCGCAGGTAACGCCCATGACGAGCTGGCTTTGTCATCAGCGCTGAAGGGGTTAAGAGCCATTTCATAAATGTAAATTTCGTGCTTCATTCAGTCAATATTCCAATTTACCATATATGCATTATCTGAATGATACCACTGCTTGAAAACGTACAGTATAATACTCATTTTTCGTGTTTATACCATTTAAAATGCAATTTATGTATTTTGGGGTGGGATGGAAAACACATGCATAGATATGTTTCAAATTGCTTAGTATTTAGTAATGATGGACATTATACGTGGAGTGGGTGTTGTAGACGAATCTAGGACTCTAGTTAAATATTCCCGATTTATGCCCTTATGTGATTATATCAAATCATACCCTTATATAGGCATAAGAATCATACCCATATTAAGTCATAGTCAATGCTTTCCGAATACGGCAAGGCTACTCCCATAGACTCCTAGAAAGCACAACGCGTTCTTAAACAAACCAAGCCTCCAGCAGCCTGGGAATTCCCCCTGCTTCTGTATTGATTTGTCCTAGAACTCCCGGAGTCCTGAAAGAACTGCGAGTTCTTAGTGACGTCTTATGTCCAACCTTACGTCAAACTCGGCACCTTCCAGGTATAAATATACCAGCAACTGCCCTAGCAAAACGCACGGTGGTTTGGAGCAGATCGACTATCTACTTGCCCGACGCCCTGCTGTAGCAAGTGCCAAAGGAAGCCGACCCTCCCGCTGACGCACTGAGAGAGACGCTGTCTTTTCTCCTGCCGAGAAATCCAGCTCCAGTGTTTCCCTGTCATCCTTGCGGGTTGCTTGGAGATCGAGTCCTGAGAGAGAGATACAAGACCTCCTTCATTCTACAACCAAGGTATGGAGCTGATTAGACCCTTAGAGAATTCTTGATTTAGATTTTTGGCAGAAACTATCTTAACTCAAACTACATCTCACTTACTCCTTCCCATGTACTAGGCTTAGGTTAGGTACACCGGGGTAGGCGTATCTTAGAAGCACCAGTTGAGTAGGTTTAGTCATTATTTTATCATTGTATGTATTTTATCTATTTTAAACACCGTATGGCTTAGAAACCATACCATGGTTTTACAGTATTATTTTATAATACTACTTTTACTGTATGCACTGTACTTTATGACAAGTATTGTGATTGTAGCAATTCACTTCTCTTGCATGAGAAAGATGACTGTTCAATAAACAACCTCTTTTATTGAAAACGCCTGTCTCTCTGTTTCTCTGCACTTCTGGTGAAACTAAGCATGCACGATTGACTGAGTAAAATAGCTATCTATTGTTTCCACGACTCTGGAGATATACTCCTTCTTCTAAGGGAGCAAAGTTGTCATGTTTATGCGGTTGTCAGAAACTAATCCCTTCTTGTGAATTCGAGAAAGTTTCTAGTGACCTCTGAGCTAGATGGCATTCATAATTAAGTCTAACATATTCAATAGAGACCTAGTCGACCTAAGTCCTACGTCTAAACTATCGTTTATGTTATTCCAATGCGCAGAGCCTATTGGGAATATAGGAACTACACTACAGGGGGGGTGCGAGCGTGGCTGTTTGTGTGCGCATGAGCCCGTGAGTGGTGGGGGGGTGCGAGCTTGGCTGTGTGTGTGCGCATGAGCCCATTAGTGGGAGGGGAGAGGGGGGTATGTGTGTGCATGTGCGATCCACCTATTCAATATTAGCCAGCTTGTGAAGCGCGCTCCCAACAGCAGAACGCCAGCGCCCAGCAGTACACGTGATGCGAAGTACAAAAGCGCACACACACGCTGAAATCTCAAACGGCCCTGCGCGAACGCCCACCACCAAAAGCGCGCACACACGATGAAATCGCAGTAAGCCAAGTGCGTGCCCACACTCTGTCTCACATACCTGGCAACCCGACAACAATAGATGCTTCGCACTGCTACACCAGCTCGACCTAAAAATGGAAGCACAGACATACTGTGATTCTCTGCAGATAACACCCCCTGGACAGGCCTCAACTCCCTTGCACCCCTGGACAGGCCTCAACTCCTCTGCATCCCTAGGAAAGGCCTCACCTAATCTGAACCCCCTGGACAGGTATCTTCTCCCCTGCACCCTTCAGAAGAGGTGTGGAGTACCGGCCAGGGCTCAGCACCATGTGACTCTGTGCAATAGCTCGCTTAATTTTCCCGACTGCCCCAGCGCCTTGACGCCCTTGGGCAATTGTTCGCGCTTTTCAAATACTGGATTTATTCCTGGACACAGGCCTCACCTCTTATGCATCCCCATGAACAGTGCTCATCTCCTCTGCACCCACCCCCCCAAGAAGAAGATAGGCCTCAACTGCTCTGCATCCCTTGTACAGGCCTCACCTAATCTGCACTCCCTGGCAGGCCTCACCTCCTCTGCGCCCCTGGGCAGGCCTCACCTCCTCTGCACCCCCTGGACTGGCCTCACCGCCACTGCTGCCCCTGGACTGCTCTTACCTCCTCTTACCTCCTCTGACCCCCCTCTATCCCCAGAGAGGTGTCACCCTCTCTGCACCCCTAGCACAGGACAGGCCTTACTTCCTCTGCACCCCCAGGACAGGCCTCGTCTCCTCTACACCCCCTAGACTGGACTCACCTCCTCTGCAACCCCTAGATTGGACCTACCTTCTCTGCACCCCCTGGGTATGCCTTACCTCCTTTGCACCCTTGGACAGGCCTAATCTTCTCTACACCCCAATTGGACAGGCTTCACCTCATCTGCACCCCTGGACAGGCCTCACCTCCACTGCACCCTCCTGGACATGCCTCACCTCCTCTGCACCTTCTGGACAAGCCTCGGCTCCTCTGCACCCCCTGGACAGCCCTCATCTCATCTGCACCCCCTTGGACATGCCTCACTTCCTCTGCAACCCCTAGACTGGCCTCACCTCCTCTGCACACCCTGGCAGGACTCACCTCCTCTGCAACCCCTAGACTGGACTCACCTCATCTGCACCCCTTGGGCAGGCCTCACCTCCACTGCACCATCTGGATAGGCTTCACCTCCTTTGCAACCCCTGGACAGGCCTCACGTCCTCTGCACCACCCTGGACAGGCCACGCCTCCTTTGCACCCTCTGGAAAGGCCTCACCTCCTCTGCACCCTCTGGACAGGCCTCACCTCCTCTGCACTCCCTGGCAGGCCTCACCTCCTCTGCACCCCTCGACCGGACTTATGGCATCTGCACCTCCTGGACTGACCTCACCTCCCTCCCCCCGCAGCCAAACATAGGACAGGCCTGACCTCCTCTGCAACTCCTAGCACAGGACAAGTCTTACTTTCTCTGCAACCCCCTGGACAGGCCTCACTTCTTCTGCACCCCCTGGAGAGGCCTCTCCTCCTCTGCACCCCTGGATAGGCCTCACCTCCTTTGCACCCTCTGGACAGGCCTCACCTCCTCCGCACCCCCTGGCAGGCTTCACCTCCTCTGCACCCTCTGGACAGGGCTCACCTCATCTGTACCCTCTGGACGGGCCTCACCTCCTCTGCCCCCCTCTGGACAGGCCTTAGCTCCTCTGCACCCCCTGGACAGGTCTCACCTCCTCTGCGCCCCTGGACAGGTCTCACCTCCTCTGCGCCCCTGGACAGGCCTCACCTCCTCTGCACCCCCTGGACTGGCCTCACCACCACTGCTGCCCCTGGACTGCTCTTACCTCCTCTTACCTCCTCTGACCCCCCTCTATCCCCAGAGAGGTGTCACCCTCTCTGCACCCCTAGCACAAGACAGGCCTTACTTCCTCTGCACCCCCAGGACAGGCCTCGTCTCCTCTACACCCCCTAGACTGGACTCACCTCCTCTGCAACTCCTAGATTGGACCTACCTTCTCTGCACCCCCTGGGTATGCCTTACCTCCTTTGCACCCTTGGACAGGCCTAACCTCCTCTACACCCCAATTGGACAGGCCTCACCTCATCTGCACCCCTAGACAGGCCTCACCTCCACTGCACCCTCCTGGACATGCCTCACCTCCTCTGCACCTTCTGGACAAGCCTCGGCTCCTCTGCACCCCCTGGACAGCCCTCATCTCATCTGCACCCCCTTGGACATGCCTCACTTCCTCTGCAACCCCTAGACTGGACTCACCTCCTCTGCACACCCTGGCAGGACTCACTTCCTCTGCAACCCCTAGACTGGATTCACCTCATCTGCACCCCTTGGGCAGGCCTCACCTCCACTGCACCATCTGGATAGGCTTCACCTCCTTTGCAACCCCTGGACAGGCCTCACGTCCTCTGCACCACCCTGGACAGGCCACGCCTCCTTTGCACCCTCTGGAAAGGCCTCACCTCCTCTGCACCCTCTGGACAGGCCTCACCGCCTCTGCACCCCTGGACAGGCCTCACCTCCTCTGCACCCTCTGGACAGGCCTCACCTCCTCTGCACCCTCTGGACAGGCCTCACCTCCTCTGCAGCCCTGGACAGGCCTCAAGTCCTCTGCACCACCCAGGACAGGCTTGTGCTCTTCTTTTATTTCTGTTGTTTATAAGACAGCTGTCAGGCTTACTAGCAGGTTTACTTGCTCTGAGTAGGCAACGAGCAGACATAGACGCCGGTATCTGCATCTAGGTACGTGCTTGTTAGCTGGTACGCTTTATAAGATCTAATGACGCTCTATCTGATTGATTGGTTTTAATAGGGATGTATGTCATTCGTTTGCACTTGCATTTTACGTCAGATCATGGATGATTCGCAAAGTGTAGTAGTTTTTATATGAACTTTGCTTATGCACCATTCATGTATGTGCTGTAATTATCAATGTTTTTATTGCTATGGCATAAACTGCTGACAATAAACTTTTGACATCAAGTACCATACCTGCAGGAATGCTCAGTTGGTTGTGCGAGGCTACATTTATCCCAGATTCACTTACTCAGTGATGGTGCACTATACTTCTTGTGCCCGTAGTTTCGGTTCGGAGTGAGGATAAGACAAGACACAGCATTTGTCCCTTTAAGGTGACTATGCCAATTATTGTTCCCTTCAGCTCTGTATGGGGGAGGATCAGACTAGATACAACTTCCACCCCCTCAATTTGGCAATACACTTGTTGTGCCATTTGCTCCTGTACGTGATGAGGCTCAGACTAGACACACCATGAACCCCCAATACTAGACAGGCTTCTCAATGGAACTATTGTATTAGAAGTCACCTCAGTTTGTGGGAGACGGGCTCTGGGAGTGGCCATCAGCCTTGCCCTGCTTATCATACCTGGGCAAAGCTGTGATACATAATATCTAAACACCGAGAGAAGTATGCTGTGCGATCCATCTTAAGGAAATGTTATCATACTGGAATCAAGCTGTGACAGAGAATAGCTAAACACCTAGAGAAGGTACGCTGTGCGATCCATCTTAAGCAGCTGTTATCACACTGGGACAAAGCTGTGATAGAGAATAGCTAAACAGAGCAAGAAGGTACGCTGTGCGATCCATCTTAAGAAACTGTTATCATTCTGGGGAAAAGCTGTGATAGAGAATAGCTAAACAGAGAGAGAAGGTACCCTGTGTGATGGATCTAAAGAAACTGTTATCATACTGGGGCAAATCTGTGATAGAGAATAGCTAAACACCGAGAGAAGGTACGCTGTGCGATCCATCTTAAGCAGCTGTTATCATACTGGGACAAAGCTGTGATAGAGAATAGCTAAACAGAGCAAGAAGGTACGCTGTGCGATCCATCTTAAGAAACTGTTATCATTCTGGGGCAAAGCTGTGATAGAGAATAGCTAAACAGAGAGAGAAGGTACCCTGTGTGATGGATCTAAATAAACTGTTATCATACTGGGGCAAATCTGTGATAGAGAATAGCTAAACACCGAGAGAAGGTACGCTGTGCGCTCCATCGCAAGAAACTGTTAGCATACCAGGGCAAAGCTGTGATAGAGAATAGCTAAACAGAGACAGAAGGTACGCTGTGCGATCGATCTTGAGAAACTATTATCATACTGGGCAAAGCTGTGATAGAGAATAGCTAAACACCTATAGAAGGTACGCTGTGCGATCCATCTTAAGAAACTTATCATACTGTGGCAAAGCTGTGACAGAGAATAGCTAAAAAGAGAGAGAAGGTACGCTGTGCGATCCATCTTAAGCAACTGTTATCATACTGGGGCAAAGCTGTGATAGAGAATAGCTAAACAGATCAAGAAGGTACGCTGTGCGATCCATCTTAAGAAACTGTTATCATACTGGGGCAAAGCTGTGATAGAGAAAGCTAAACACAGAGGGAAGGTACGCTGTGCGATCCATATTAAGAAACTGTTATCATACTGGGGCAAAGCAGTGATAGAGAATAGCTAAACAGATCAAGAAGGTACGCTGTGCGATCCATCTTATGAAACTGTTATCATACTGGGGCAAAGCTGTGATAGAGAAAGCTAAACACAGAGGGAAGGTACGCTGTGCGATCCATATTAAGAAACTGTTATCATACTGGGGCAAAGCAGTGATAGAGAATAGCTAAACAGATCAAGAAGGTACGCTGTGCGATCCATCTTAAGAAACTGTTATCATACTGGGGCAAAGCTGTGATAGAGAATAGCTAAACAGATCAAGAAGGTACGCTGTGCGATCCATCTTAAGAAACTGTTATCATACTGGGGCAAAGCAGTGATAGAGAATAGCCAAACAGAGAGAGAAGGTAGGCTCTGCGATCCATCGCAAGAAACTGTTATCATACTGGGGCAAAGCTGTGATAGAGAATAGCCAAACAGAGAGAGAAGGTACGCTGTGCGATCGATCTTGAGACACTATTATCATACTGGGGCAAAGCTGTGATAGAGAATAGCTAAACACCTATAGAAGGTACGCTGTGCGATCCATCTTAAGAAACTTATCATACTGTGGCAAAGCTGTGACAGAGAATAGCTAAAAAGAGAGAGAAGGTACGCTGTGCGATCCATCTTAAGCAACTGTTATCATACTGGGGCAAAGCTGTGATAGAGAATAGCTAAACAGATCAAGAAAGTACGCTGTGCGATCCATCTTAAGAAACTGTTATCATACTGGGGCAAAGCTGTGATAGAGAAAGCTAAACACAGAGGGAAGGTACGCTGTGCGATCCATATTAAGAAACTGTTATCATACTGGGGCAAAGCAGTGATAGAGAATAGCTAAACAGATCAAGAAGGTACGCTGTGCGATCCATCTTAAGAAACTGTTATCATACTGGGGCAAAGCTGTGATAGAGAAAGCTAAACACAGAGGGAAGGTACGCTGTGCGATCCATATTAAGAAACTGTTATCATACTGGGGCAAAGCAGTGATAGAGAATAGCTAAACAGAACAAGAAGGTACGCTGTGCGATCCATCTTAAGAAACTGTTATCATACTGGGGCAAAGCTGTGATAGAGAATAGCTAAACAGATCAAGAAGGTACGCTGTGCGATCCATCTTAAGAAACTGTTATCATACTGGGGCAAAGCTGTGATAGAGAATAGCCAAACAGAGAGAGAAGGTACGCTGTGCGATCCATCGCAAGAAACTGTTATCATACTGGGGCAAAGCTGTGATAGAGAATAGCTTCACACAGAGAGAAGGTACGCTGTGCAATCCATCGCAAGAAACTGTTAGCAAAGCTGTGATAGGGAATAGCTAAACATCGAGAGAAGGTACGGTGTGCGATCCATCACAAGAAACTGTTAGCATACCAGAGTAAAGCTGTGATATAGAATAGCTCAACAGAGAGAAGTTATGCAGTGCGATCGATCTTAAGAAACAGTTATCATACAGGGGCAAAGCTGTGATAGAGAATAGCTAAACAAGGACAGAAGGTATGCTGTGCGATCGATCTTAAGAAACTCGGTTTACAGCTTTCTAGTTACTGCTTGAGCTAAGTTTTAGCACAGAGCTTGGAAACAGAGTTAGGATGGCGGGATGATAGAACCTGCAAATCATGTTAGAAATGTTCATTTTGTTTTAACTAACCATGTCATGCACTACTGCATTTATTTTCACATTCTGTTTAGTTACTATTCATATTAAATACACTAAGCTTGGGTTTTAGAAGTAAACATTTGTAAGCATATCCCATGTTTCTTATTGCAATTTTTTTTTAACAATATATTTTATTGAGTTACATGATATATATCGGGCATTGGCCAGGAGGATACATTTAGATGGATAAATGTGACAATGCATACTTCTAATCGTAAAACAGCATTGCGCAGCTCGTCTCAGCTTATTGCAATTTTGAGCGTGTTATTCACTTGTGAAAGAGGTGTTGGAGTCCCATTTTGTCGCTGACCTCACCTAGTGGGACTGATAACCCGAAAACACTTCCTGCACAGTGCTGCTCAGTGGGTGGTGTATGGGTCGAAGTTCAGAGTGGTTTTCTAATCATATTGGTGCACTGAAATGAGTCCTTGCACCAGGGGGTTTGAAATCCAACCCTTGCCGGTCATAAGGTGAGGACAAGATTGTGACACTTTCATCCTTGAAAGTTTGAACTTTGCAAGCATCGCTTGACTATGCTTTCCCACCCACAATAAAATGCGCATTGATCTGTCTAGCCGATGAGTTTTGAGTTAGAAAATTCCGCCTGATGGGCATTAAAAGTAAGCCTGGGCAGAGTTCATGGGAACTCAGCGAAGTGACAAAAAAACTCTGCTGCGCTACTCAGAGTACTGCGAGTGGCGGAGTGCGTTAGGGTCATGTGGTTCGTGGTGATTTTGGGTGCCGGGTGTTTGACCAGTACTGTAAAATCATTGCGAACAGCACCATATGCAGGGAAAGAGGGCGCACGTAGATTTTCTACTCCAGCTGCAGGTTCTCAAGACGAACGGAAGGTTTCTCAATGTGAGTGGTCGCGACCTGCCGTGACCACTTGCATTGACAAATTCGACCACACGTGTTCAGAAATCTCGAGAGGAGGTTGATTTTCCTCGCTCGCGCTCACCAACTAGACCTTGGCGAGCAAGGAAAAAATCTCGCTGGGAGGTTGATTTTCCTCACTCAACTCACCTACTTGACGCTGATGAGCACAAGCGTGGAAAAAACTCCGATTCGTGAAATTCCGCGTGCTCCGTGGATTGCAGAAAACTGAGCGGAGCTCACTGCCCAGGCTTATTTAAAAGGATATTTTAAACCATCTCTGAGTTCCATGACCCTAACAAGGAGCTTTGTCGTCAGCCTCGTTATTCTACATGGTCACAGAACCACTTAGTGACTTGCAATATCTGTATAATGTATGACAGAGGGTACTTTACCACTTGTGTAGCCTGTCTGCTTTAGATGTTCATCACTGGGTGCTAACGGAGACCATCAACACTCGCGGCGCACTAACACCATAGCATTTATGTATCACAGACTTATCCTCTGTGGTAACAGAGCAATTTACATAATGAGGATAGGAGCCTGGTTATTCCTGGTCACAGAGTGCCACCATGTTCTTTACATAGAGATGAGAAATAGGAAAGTCTGTTCTCGTTTATAAAGGGCACCACACCTCAGCTTGGTTACTAAAAGTACAATGATTCTGGTTGCAGACAGCACACAATCTTGTTTACACGGTGAGGAGTCACATTAGCCTGGTGCTTGTGTACATATGCACAAGCGAGCCGGGCTACAGATGGCACACACGCTCATTTACATACAAGACTGGTGGCTCCTGGTTAGAGACGGCACACTAGCGTCTTTACACAGGGAGAAGGATAGGAGCCTAGTGCTCCTTTACATATGTGGGAGATGTGAGCTTGGTGGCGCCTGGTTACAGACGATGCACAGGGAGAGGAGCTGGGTGATGAAAGAAAGCCAGGGTCTGGCAATCTGCAGCGTGATGGATATTCAGCCCAACCTCCATGAAACATGTTTTACAGAATGTTCTTGGCGCCCCGTTGCCAACCATAATCCTACTGACATCCAAACCAGGTCATGTGGAGTCTGGTGTCATCTTTGTCCTCTTTCAACGCTCTATATACCGATCCGTAAATACCACAGACCCTTCCAGCCACAGCTCCAGCTGGTTACAAGCTCCAGACCGAGTAACAGGAAGACCTTATAAGAGATCATGTGTCTGACTTATCAGGTCACAACATTGAATCACTAATGGAAACCAGTATACAGAGCGTAGCTCCCCACACCACACTGTAAGAGGGATGAGTGCTAATGAAGTGTGGACCCATTTCACCTTATATATATATCCTATTAATATACCAAGACTATCACTGGAAGGCATCAGAGCTCTGCACATGGTCCAAGACAAAGACAGTCAACATGTGATTGGAGGGCGAGATGGTTTCTAAGAGTGAGAGGCGTGTTGATGCATCATAATGTGATAATCTTTAAAGAGGTGCGTTTTCAGCTCTTTTCTGTCACAATGTGCAGCACTTAAGATTTCTGAAATATTATCCCTATTACAGCGCCTTCTGCCTTGAGAAGGCTCATCCTGGACCAACATGAAGACAAAACACATGCAGTCAAATCGAGGACAAAGGGATTGTGACAAGGTTGAGGAACACTAGGGGGCGCTAGGTGGCGCCGGACTGTAATGGCCGCACTGCAGTGAGGCTCCCGTAGCCACGGGCGGCTTCCTACTCTTAATCCCCATTCTGACTGAAAAAATCACTTATTCCGCATCACCATTGCGAAGCTGAAGGCATCCTGAGGCAGCAGCCCCAATTTGGTGCGCGTAGGACACCCATTTACCGAGCGATGAACGACGGAATCTGGCAGCCGATCGAGACGTTTTCCGCCAGGTACGCTTCGCCGGCGGGTCACGCTAGGCGAGGCCGCGGCGGACTAGGCCGGTCCACGGTGATTGGCCCGGGAGTATCACCGATCGGACTACTGGAAAGCGCTTCGCACCTGGGCAGGAAAGATACGGTCACACAAAGGTGAGAGCGTAGGCCACGCACCCCACGGGACGAAAAGGACTCCGTCCCCTGCGCCTGGCCATAACTGCTTCAGCCCGGAGGGAGGAGCGTGGGCCCCTTAACGACGGGACCAGGTGTTGGAGGTCCCTGCTGCCATCGGAGGGAGTACGGCAGGGGGGGCATAACGACAGAGTTGCCCGCAGACACACACTGAGCGCCCACGTTGCTGCGCAGGGGGCAGGACTCATTAGACAGCAGGACTCGAGCCACCATCTTATGCAGCCATAAGACTCGCAATTTCCCTGCCAGATGGGGGCACGCATGGAGGGGTAGAGTGGTCATATCTAACGGCCCCACTGACATCACTAGCAGCGGCACCCATACAACGGTGCAGACTGACTGGCTGCATGGGGGTGAGATAACACAGCACGAAGCAGGTGGCGTGCGGGCCTGAACATTGAGACTGCAAACGCCATTATACACATGTGTACTGATTGGGGCCCTATCTCGCACTGAGGGACGACGAGGGCCATCCTGGGGAGTAGAGTGGCAACTGGAGCAACTCAAGGCCCCTGTAACTGCTGAAGCCAGAACCCTGCTGTGGAGCATTGCGGAAGGTCCTAGGGGAATATAGTCACCCCCCTTCATCAAACTTGGGAGTGCTGGAGGCCGGCTGGAGTATACACGGGGGGGGGACACTCCCGCTTGCTGAGACTGCTGCCTGCCTGGTTGCGGTCCAGCAGAGGAGGTTGCTAACGACCGGGACGCCCAGAGGCCCTTTGAGGTTTACTCCGCACTGCAGGCTGTGACTCAAACTATACTGCCGGAGCAGCTATGGGCAGAACGGAACCCAGACAAGCGAAGCTGACATTCGACGCCCGCAAAGCCCCCAGCTCCCAGTCCAGAGAGCGCGAAAGATGCTGATCCGCCAGAGACCCGGGATGAGGGGTGGAAAACTCTGCTGGTTGGGATGCAGCAGAGCCTGACCTCTATTGACTCAAAGATGGATGCCATGTGTAGCAAGCTGGAAGCAGTGGTGGCGAAATTAGATACACACGATGAAAGACTGAAGGAGGTGGAACACACAGTGTCGGGCTTGGAGGATGGTGCAGGGACCAGGCAGCAACACCTACAGCAAATGGATAAGCTATTAAAAGTTATAGCTGACAAGAACGAGGAGTTGGAAGCCCGATCACGGTGCAATAATTTCCGCGTGCTTATGTTTGGCAGAAACCACCTACACTGGGAGGCTGGAAGACTTCATGGACCGCCTACTAGCTGACCTGTTTGGGAGGGACTCCTTCTCACCCCACATGGTTATTGAGCGGGCACATCGGTCGCTGCCGGTCTGCCCCCCTCCTGGAGCCCCACCACGCCCGATCATTATGCGGTTCCTGAACTACCGCGATAGAGACACGGTATTGCGCCTGGTACGTGAGAAAGGTGAAGTGCGGTGCGAAAATACCACCGTCATTCTATCCTGACTTCACCCACAATGTGCAGGAGGCCCGCCGCAAGTTCGCGGCCGTGAAAAAGAAACTGCAAACGCAAGGCATTCAGTACGCCATGCTATACCCTGCGAGGCTGCGGATCCACCATCGCGAGAAACCACATATCTTCGGCAGCCCACAGCAAGCGGAAGACTTTCTTAAACAGGAACACCGTTCGGCTTCGCGAGAGGAGGCAGGGAGGAGAAGATCCAGGTCCCACTCACCACTGTCCGACCCAGGCTGATGAGGGACGGTGGCAGGTGTTCAGATGCCTGACACTACTGCTGATAAGGACCTTATGGACGCTTTGCAGTTTGGTGATGTATAACCACAGTTTGATTTGAGTATCTATGCTTAGCCACCCGGGCACTCGCCTCCGTCCCGTCATACCGACCCCTGGGTTCAGGTGTTTGGTGATGGGTGAGACAAGGAGGTGGAGTGGGCATGTCGGTGGCCCCTAGCGGTCCCCCATTGAGGGCATTCCCCTTATTCTTCCTTTTGTATGTGGAGTTTTTGGGAAGTATATATGATGATTGTTGGGGTGATTGGTTGTGGGAGAGGGGAGTTTGTTTCTGGCGAGTTGTGGTAGCCAGTGTGGGAGGGAGAGGGAGGAGGGGAGGGCTCAGGCACACTATGCTGAAGGTTACGAAGAGATTGTTTACAGCTGTTCAGTAAATGTATTAGGTATGACTCATGGCCAGTAGCGATGGCACTTCCACGAATATGAATGTACTGACCTGGAATGTAAGGGGCCTGAATGACCCTCATAGGCGCCGGCAGGTCCTCGGATATTTAGATTGCCATCAAAAACATGTTGCCCTGTTGCAGGAGACGCACCTCGCGGGTAGCGAAGCGCCTCTATTTGCCTCACGCTGGGCGTCTCGACGCTGTTTTGCCTCTATTCCAGCTACTCCAGGGGGGTTGCCATCCTCTTCAAAAGGGAGGTGCGATTTGTACAGGGCGGCATGGATCTAGACCCTGAAGGGCGATACTGACTACTGTGGGGGAAGCTGAATTCGCAGGAGGTCGTGATCGCAAATTATTATGGGTCTAACATAGATGACGCGTATCCCCTTCTGGTGCTTCTAGGTAAACTCACTGCGCTAGGGATTGCCTATGTCATTTGGGGGGGGATTTTAACACTGTTATTGATCCTAGCCTTGACCGTTCCCATGCTGTGGCTGCGCACGATACCACTACACACCGCACACTACGTGATATCTTACAGAAAGACAATTCTTTAGATACATGGCGTCATCTACACCACTCCAGGAGGTAAGGGGCACACCACTCAGCAGTGCATGACACCTTGGGCAGGCTAGATTACGTGTTGGTGGCATGGGGAATGGCGCACTGGATAAGTAAAGCCACTCACCTGGCTCGCACTTACTCGGACCACTCACCAGTACTTGTATCTCTTGACCCTCCCTTGGACCTTTCCCCCTACCTGGGGTGGCGGCTGAACCCACTTCATTTACAGGACACGGTGTTCAAAACAGCGATGGAACTAGATATTCGGGACTTTTTTGATAGGAATGTGGACTCCCTGAATAGCCTCACCACTGTTTGGGAAGCATTTAAGGTGACAGTGAGGGGGTGGTGCATTGCTAAAGGAGGAGGTATACTTCGTGACCTTAGACAGGAGCTACACAAGCTAGAGGTGGAATTGAAAGCACTAGAAAAAGATATGAGTGAGGGGGGGAGACTCCGGGGCGCTACAAGCTCGACTGAGGGAAGAAATCTCAGAATATGAGGAGGCAGCGAGCAGAGAATGTAAATGCCGGGGGAAACACCACGTGGCCCGAGTATATGGCGAGGGGATAGACCTGGTAAATCACTGGCTGGTCCGATACGAGATCCTAGGTTCCAGAATTACATCTCGGAATTACAAGATGAAAATGGAGGGGTGTGTCGTAATCTCCCAGGTCAAAGGGAGATCCTTATGAGGTATTTTAAACAGCTCTATGCATCGCAAACGGGTGCTCCTCTGGATCTTCCGACCTATCTGGAGGAAGTGGCGCTGGCGTGGCTGGGAGATGCGCAGTGTAAGTTTCTAGACCACGATCTTGAGGTCGACGAGATCACAGTAGCCATCATGTCCATGTCCTCGGGGAGGGCACCGGGGTCTGATAGACTTCTACAAAACCTTTGTGACTATCTCCTTGCGCCTATACTTAAGGAGGTGTTCTATGCAGAGTTGGAGCAAGGTCGCTTACCTGACACAATGAGGGAGGCTCAAATTATGTCATTATTAAAACCCGGTAAGGCACCTCAGCTTTGTGATTCATACCGGCCCTTATCCCTCCTAAATACTGACACCAAGATCCAGGCTAAAGTCCTCGCGACGCGACTTAATCTACTTCTAGAAAGGTTAGTCTTGCCTGATCAAGCGGGCTTCGCGCCCCACAGGGCCACAACCCACAACCTTCGCACAATATTAGCAGTTATTCAGGACATTGACCCGAATAGCGCAGCGGTGCCAGTCTTCTTAGACGCCACCAAAGCGTTTGATTCTGTGGAATGGGACATCTTGTTGGGGGTCCTTCTACATATGAGGATGCCCTTCTCCTTTGTCCACTGGATTCAGCTATTATATACACAACCAAGTGCCAGGGTCCTCCTTAATGGATCCAGATGTGCTAGCTTCCCAGTATCCAGAGGTACTAGGCAGGGCTGCCCGCTGTCCCCAGGCCTATTCGCCCTAGCGATAGAGCCCCTCGCCGCGAAGTTGTGGCAGCACCACAACCACCGGAGCCTCATTTACCCATCTAGGCAGCTCCTAGTTTCCCTCTATGCGGATGACATCACATTGTATGTTCACAACCCGCAAGACAACCTAAACCCAATACTGAGGGAAATCACTAAATATGGAGCAAATAAATTGGAACAAATCGGCGATTTTCCCTTTGACTGAACACACTAGGCCACACCCGCTAGATTATCCCCTAGCATGGAAAATGCATGACTTTAAGTACCTAGGCATCCACGTTACTAGGGACAAGGACACTCTGATGAGGCTTAATTATTGGCAAGCCATGGACAAGGTGACAGACAATGTCTCTACATGGATTAAATTGCCCCTTTCCATGGCGGCCGAATCTCCTTGATTAAAATGAACATTGTCCCAAAATTCTTATATCTCTTCATCAACATTCCGTATCATCCCGGATCCTTCTTCTTCCATTCTCTCAATTCACAATTAATCCGGCTAATCTGGGGGGGGCAAACAGGCATGATTGAAGCTGACCACACTTATGCTGCCATACCGCGAGGGCGGCTTTGATGTCCCAAATTTTGAACAATACTATTACAGTGCCCAGGCACATTTTGTGGTATATTGGTTTCACCCACCCCCATACATGCCTCATCTCGCAGTTAAGGACGGATACATGGCCCCTACTCCTACGACTGAATATGCATACATACCCTCTTGGGAGCGACAGGAGGATCCTTCCACGGTGGACTGCACAGTCCGGGTGTGGAATTGGTTAGCCCAAACTGAGGGTGTGAAGCTGATGTACTCCCCCAGAGTATCCTTGAGCCACTGCCCTTTGCTGCCTGTAACGGGTGAAAGGATTTGCCAACGCTTATTTGATAGATTGCAGCTGGGGACGTGGGGAAATTTATATATTGCTGGGAAATTCCGCACGGCGGAACAGGTTTTTGGAGACAAGGAGTATTCCTTCATGGATATGTTCTTATAAACGCGCCTGAGGCAAAGTGTACGTGCCCTAACTTTGGACTTCCCGCAGTAACCGGAAACATTCGTGTCATTGCACCTCATGCTGCAGCAGGAAACACCCGCACATGTAATTTTCATGCTATACAAAAGGGTGCATAGCACCCGCTCCGCTCACTCTGTCCGTGCCCGCCGGGAGTGGGATGCGGATCTAGACGACCCCCTAACAGACGAGCAGTGGAGATGGCCTGTCTTCAAACAGAAGTCATATCCAGTAATTGTCGATTGCGCTTAGTACACTATACATTTTTACACCGACTCTATCACACCCCAGAGCGCCTGTATCAGATTCACCTTAGAGAAGATGACAAATGGTTGTGATGTGGACAAGGGGGGGGGCGGATTTTATGCAGTTGGCCTGGAGGTGCCCTCGCGTTGCCTCTTTCTGGGAGGAGATATTCACGGGGTTAACCAGCATAGTGGGCCAACCTTTGACACTGACACCTTTGAGAGCCCAATTGGGACTTACGGGGGACATACGCACAACAAACAAGCAGTTCTTTGCCATGGGTATTCTACTAGCGCGTAGACAAGTGGCTTGCAGATGTGACAGAGGGAGAGCCCCCACATTTAAGGACCGGCTCCATGAAATGTCCACCTGGCAGGAGTATCTACATGCGTATGCGGAACAACTACCACTGCGGTCGCGGCCACGGGATATCTGGGGGCCCTTGCTGGCCTATTTGTTGCGGGTGGAGGGTGACGGGGAGGGAGCCGAGTGCAGGCCACGGGGGAATGAATGAATATAGTGAGAGAATGGAGGACAATTTCAGAATGCATGTGCACAGAGATACCAAGGAGGAAGGTCATGAGGGGGGAGGATTGTAGACCCTAGTATGCTGTGGGCCGAGGAAATCAGGACACTGTCTCGCTCAGCGAGTGGACTTTTGGACCTTGCATTTATATAGTTGACCAGTTGGACTGTGATCTATCTAGTGTGCTGGGGGGTGGGGGGGGATCCTAGGGGTAGACAAGGACGATGTTGGAGTTGGGGTTTGGGGGGCGAGCTGTTTTCTTACTAACGTATGGTTATAAGATGTATGCTGGTGTAGAGCGGTTAGCTCTGAACGACTCTGTATCACACTATCCGGTATATAATAAAGGTTTTTAAAAAGTTTTAAAAAAAAAGTTGAGGAACACTAACAACATATCCTACATCAAACCTCACGTTTAACTGATGGAGCAAAGAGCGATATGAAGTGATGAACTGTGGTATATAAATAAATAATACCGGATCTAGGTTTGACTGGACATAGCAATAACAGATAGCTCAATAAATAAGAGTCAAGATTCGAGGTAGTAGGAGTTTGCAGGTTTAATACAGCATAAAGGACAGGAACAGGACAACCTGCACGGGAACAGGATGGCAGGGCCCTGCAGGGGGGACAGGGAATGAGCGCGCTAACTTTAATAACAGTACACAAGCATATATACTAAAACAGTTGCATTACAATACATACGATAGGCGGAGCAGTGGGTGTGGTCAATAGCAGTCGCGAAAGATAAGGGTGAAAGTAGGTGTAACAGGAGGCGTATACATAGACATGTGATGTAAACGTAACAGAATATGTCATAAATAGGGCGGAAACATGGAGGGGGCTACCTAAGGAGCCGGGACCTCTAACCTAATGGTGCGCACAAACTGACAATGACGTGTTACTAGGAGACGCTGGGGGCTATGACTTCTGCGCTAGGAGTAGAGACTGAAGTCTGGAGAGTCAGGGCGACATGTACCTAAACCCTATCTAGTATCTAATGTTTAGAGGACATGTTGATATAAACTAAGAGTCAGGAGGGGAGAGGCTAACAGACTCTAAGACTGGAGCATGCATTATTCTACATGTAGTGCGTGCTGAGGAATATTAAATGACCATTAAATACAGTATTTCCCTTACATGGAGACGTAAAGGCTGGACAATGACGGAAACTATTGATGCGATTCAGTAGCTTAGGAATGCAGAGAAGGAGGGTTGGACTGATAACTAGAATCATAACATACTCTTGGCAGACTAACAGGCAGAGCCAGGCCGAGCCGGGCACTGCGAGGCAGGAAGTAAGTGAAGGGTCGAGGATACAGGTGGGGGCTGTATCGCTCCTCAGCGAGGGTTCAGGAGACAGGAGCTGAATCTGGTGTCCGGGCCCTTTTGAGGCCTAGAAACGGGGACTTTTCAATGAAATAACGTGCACACTGGGAAACGTGGCAACGTAACTTTACATAGGCCTGATATTCATAGTATTCACGAGAACTGGAAACTGACATACTAGAGATGGACACAACTGTAATTGCGTCTTTAATCGATCATGGGGAAATACATATGCATATTAATCATGCACACATAACATAGGATGGGGAACACGTAGGGACACAGAACATGGCAAAATTTACTTTTCCACATTCCCTCCTTGTCACTACGTTTCCATCAGGAAACATCAATATTCATGATACCATCTATCATTTCATACAGTATCATTTGCTCGTCTCGAATTTTCTTGGAACGGGATTTAGGACGGGACTTGGGACTAGGAATACAAGAGGTAGCACAAATGCCACAAATCGCAGGGCCACATTGTATACAGAGGCAGCAACTGAATATGATCGCTACTGCAATACCCAGAAATGACAATACTTTCCATCCCCAAGCGGAAATTATATTCCAGAACCAACCGGACCATGTCCAGGTGCCTGGATCTTGGTGTAACATATGGGCAATTTTATGGAGTCTGGTTATAGCTGAATAAACAGACGGCGCGTTATTTGGAATGAAAATGCAGCAACTAGATCCGATGACTCTACATGCCCCGCCCCTATCGGCCAGTATGACGTCAAGGACGAGACGATTCTGGAGCACGACAATTCTCATAAAGGATTGCTCTTCGGTCAAGTTACCTAGAGCAGAGGTAGTCTCAATCACTACTGCTTCAAGGGTTCTGGTTAATCTACGTATCAGTTTACTATTCACGACAGTACCTAAATAGGGAAAGACACCTTTATTGATATCTATGTATTGTTCTAGAGCAGTTTCAGTATAATCGACAATCGGGAGGTCTCTTTTGTGTCTCGTATGTACTAGGTGGGAATTCCTATGATAGTCAGGTGAGGCTAGAAAAACTGGTGGCAGTAGGAAGGCAATGTAACAGGTACCCTCCCACTCGAGGGGCAGACGAACATATGCGGTCTGACCACAAACAAAATAAGAATGACGTGAAGCTTTGAAAATAGATTTCCTACTGTCACTATACTTGACAATAGTAGTACAATCACTATGGCCTACATGTACGGAACCATTCTTTCGGACACATAATTCACCTTTGACTGGTAATACTGACATAGCAGGTAAGTCTGGAGTAGTATCAGACTGAACATTCAGGACCATGAAATTCGAAGAATAATTACCCAAATTGTAAACTTCATTTTCTAGATCTAACCCTGTTCTGTGGGGAAGACCTTGCTTGTCTGGGAAACATGTACTGTTAAGAAAAGACATATCTGTTAAGGATGACGTTAACGTGGACCATGCTCCACACGAACCGTTATGTGAAAATGGATAAGGAAAGAGTGGCAGAACTCCCTTCGGTGTCTGGAAAGGGGGGAGTCGACCACACACCCAACAATTTGTGGCATTGCTGGTCTGGTGTGAGTAATGTAACATGCGGATAAAGGAATTATTACGCATAGCAAGACGATATGAGAGTTCATGAGGAGGCAGATCACTAAACGTGTGCTCTACTGTAACATTAGAAGACTTATTTACATGAGAAACTGGAAAATACAAATAAAATGCATAACTTGTGCAGGTAATCATAAGGCTGAGATATAGCAGAAAACATAAAATAATAGTGCAACTTTTAGAGTTCTCACTAACTCTCTCTCTGTGGGGGTCTATTATATACATGTCAGGAACCGGTCTAACCGTTTCACCTAGGGGAGGACTTAGACAATCAAACTGGCTGACTTATTTTACTAGACCTTAATTTTAGCTTGTACTCCTGCTGCGGAGTTTTCTCTAACAGGGAGGGATCTGTATCATTGTCTTTTGCGGGACAGTCCTTGAGAATAGTACTTTGGCAATCCTTAAAATCCTCGGAAATGTTCTTGGAGACAGTCTTTAGTCCATAAAAATTTTTCACATGAGACAGGTGGACCCAGCCCTTCCTGCCTTTCAGCTTGACGGCAGTACGGGTGGCCAGGAGGACCTGCTTGGGCTCCTTCCAGCGGGGCTCCAGCGGACTTGAACGATCAAAATTCCGGACAAGAACCATGCATCCGGGAACGATTTCATGCGGTGCCACCTCGGTATTGTCTGGAAATGCGGCGGCAACCTGTGAACGACAAGAGTGTAGGGCAGACATCAAGGAAGCTAGGTAATCTGTCAGCATATTACTTGAAACATCTGTAATACTTCGGGGTCTAGGTGTACCCCACATATTAGGGGGGCGGCCGAATACGACCTCATACGGGGACAGACCTGATCTGGAATGTGCGACCATGCGCATATAAAACAAAGCGACTGGCAGAGCTACTAGCCAGTCCACACCTTTCTCTTTACATATTTTGGCAATGCGGATTTTCAGGGTCTGATTATGTCTCTCTACGAGACCGGCTGCTTCAGGATGGCGTACACAATGGAACTTCCACTGGTACCCTAACAAAAGGGAAACATGTTTCATGAGTTCAGATGAGAATGGCTGGCCGTTGTCAGAATATACGACTCTAGGGAGTCCGTAGCGGGGGAAGAATTCACGAACCAACTGCTTGGCAGTGGTCGCGGCTGTGTAATCTGGGACCGGATATGCTTCTGTCCATCTGGACAAAGCGCATACAACTACAAGGACATACTTGAAACCTCGACATCGCTCCATCTGAATATAATCCATTTGGAGGACTTCAAAAGGGTGGTCAGGGGTCTGGAATCCACCTTGTTCCACCGGGACACTTTTACCTGGATTAAACTGGCAACATATCATACAGGTACAGACTTTCTGCTTGGCTGCAGCTCGTAAATGCTTGTTGAACCAAATGTTCTGGATACTGTCTAACATAGCTTTTTCTCCTAAATGTGCTGGACTATGTGCGGTATTGATAATGACTTGAACCATTGACTCGGGGAGAAACCATGTGGCTTTTCCCTTCGTTACCCATCCCTGATCTGTCTGGACCCCTCCTTGTTCGGACCATTTCTTAATTTCATCGGGAATAGCATGTAACTGGATATCTATGACATCTTGAGTAGGGTCCTTAACTGTCATGCATGTAGTCGGATCTGGAGTATGGGTCTGTGTTGGATTAACTGAAATGTCTGGAGTCTGTGCTGTAAGCTTGGCTGTGCGATCTGCTAGATCATTACCTTGAGAAATAATGTCAGTAACTTTCGTATGTGCTTTGCATTTCATGATAGCAACAGATGTCGGTAAGTGTATGGCATCTAACAGAGTTTGAATAAGGAGACCATGCTGAATCTTGGTTCCATGAGAAGTCATGAAACCTCTCTCCTGCCAGAGCACTCCAAAGTCGTGTACGACTCCGAATGCGTAACGTGAATCTGTGTAAACATTGACTTTCAGGTTCTTAGCGTGTATGCAGGCTTGGGTCAGAGCAACTAGCTCTGCTGCTTGAGCAGACAGGGTGTCAATACGGTGTGTTTCTATAACTTCAGTGTCAGTAGTCACTGCATACGCGGCTACTAGTTCTCCTGTACTTGTTCTCATACATGAACCATCCACATAAAGTGTCAGGTCGGGATCTGGTAATGGAATATCTGTCAGATCTTGTCTTGGCTTAGTCATAATATTAACTACTTCCACACAGTCGTGTGTGACAGGATTCGAAGTAACTGACGGTAACAGTGTAGCAGGATTTAGAACGTTGCAGCGTCTGATTTCTATGTGTGGCTGGAACAGTGTCAGTTCATAACCTGTTAAACGTGCAATTGTCAAGTGCTGAGTCTGGGTTCGGTTTAAAAGAACTTCCACGGAGTGTGGAACTTGTACTGTCAAGGAATGTCCCAATACTATGGCATCACTTTGTCTGATAGCTAGTGCTGTGGCTGCAACTGACTTGAGGCACGCAGGCAGAGCCTGGGCTACAGGATCTAGTGTGCTCGAAAAATAAGCACAGGGCTTGTATTGTCCTGCTTGATCTTGTGTGAGAACAGATAATGCTGTACCTTCGCGTTCTGTGACGAAAAGTGTAAAAGGCTTACTGTAGTTCGGTGTAGCTAGAACTGGAGCTTGGCATAAAGCTTTCTTTAACTCATTGAAACTAAGTGTATGTTCAGATGTCCAAGGGAGGACAGTCGATACGGCTGCCTCCTGTGTCGTTAACTGTATCAGTGGCTTAGCTAGAAATGCATACTGAGGAATCCATTGTCTGCAATAAGAAGTAAGGCCGATAAAAGCACGTACCTCCTTCTGGGTCTTGGGCTGAGGAAGACTCGCTATTAACTGGATACGGTCGGGTGTCAACTGCCTACCCCTCTTGGACAGTAAGTGGCCTAAATAGATCACTTGCTGGACACAGAATTGAAGCTTCGAAGGGGACACCTTGTGCCCCATCTCGGCAAGGAAATACAGGACTGTAAGTGATGCTCGCTCGCAAGCACGTTCAGAACGGGCTGTGATCAGTAGATCATCGACATACTGGAGCAGGGCAGTGTCAGTTGGCATGTGAATATTGTCTAGTTGTCTCTTAAGTGCTTGACTGTAAATACTAGGACTTTCTGTGAAACCTTGAGGAGCTCGTGTGAACATATAGCTCCTTCCATTTAAACAAAATCCGAAAAGAAACTGGCTGTCTGGATGAATGGGGACACTGAAAAACGCGTTCTTGAGGTCTATGACTGTAAAAAATGAGGCTTCGGAATCAATGGCTGTCAATAGGGAAGAGATATCTGGGACAACTGGGTACTGGGGAATAATACATTTATTAAGTTCTCGAAGGTCAATCACTAATCGATATACTGGGGGTGCATTTGGATCAGTACGTTTCATGACTGGAATGATCGGAGAATTACATACATTGGAGTCAGTTTCTACAACTACTCCTTGAGCCATGAGCTCGTCAATAATTTTGGATAAGGCTGCTACAGCCTCAGGTGGCAATCTGTACTGTCTGATTCGTGGTAACACTACACCTGATTTGAGAGTCACACGATGGGGTGTGATTTGCATATAACCTACATCAGTTGGACCTTGCGCCCATAGGTGCTGCGGAACATTGGACAATCTCGGATCAAAATCTCGTAATACATAGTGACCCTTGAAGTCACGTAGAAACAGGCGTATTCCCTCTGGGGAGCAGCAAATAACTGCACCTAATTCTTTCAGTGTTTTAATACCTAACAGATTTTCTGGACATGACTTCGTAAGTAACAGATCAGTAGTGCGGGACAATGGACCTACTTGTAGAGTAACTGGCTTAGATATCTCGTTTACAATAGGCTTTCCTGAAAATCCAAGGGAAACATTTCTAGAGCCTGAGAGCGGAGCCCCTGGAACTTCGGCGTGACTAATGGTGGTCCTACTTGCCCCTGTATCAATCAAAAACTTTCTGTCTTTCCCTAATACTTGACTGTGAACATAGGGACCTTCTTGATCTACAGGAATCTCGATGAGAGGCAAGCCTACATCCCTCTCTAGGCTGTTTCATGAATATGGCTGATACTCTGGATACTCGGACTGTGCATACTGGTACATCTGCTGTGTAACATGCTGTGTTGCAGCAATAGGCTGCGGCGCTGGAACTGTCTGTTGTGCATTCTGTGGCTGAGAAGTCTGTGAAACTTGTTCTTGTCTAGGCGGACGTGGTCTTTCTTTAGTCTTACCGGTAGCTATGTTGTGTTTCAGAACTGCACACTCGTTTATAAAATGACCTGGCTGTTTACAATAATTGCAGGTCCCTTTAACGGGAACTGCAGGATGACTGGCTTGATTCGGACCCCTCTTCTGACTGTCTTGAGGAACAGATTGTGCAACTAGTACTTTCATTTTCGTGTCTTTCATACGTTTTCTTTCATGATCTTGCTCTTCTCTGATTCTATTCTGGTGATACTGAAGCATCTGTAACATTTGGGACGGGGTATTAGCTTGCCAGGTACTTTCGACTTTCAAAACTCGATTCTTAACTTGTGGACTTGAATTCTCGACTAATTTAGTAACAAAAAGATGAGGGTATGACTCGCTACTCGTCTTGAGGCCACTGTTTATAATAAAGCATTTCTCAAATCTAGAATAAAAATCACTAGTGTCTTCGTCTTGTTTCTGTTTACAGGCTGAGATTGCATCCCAGTCTTCCTTTTTAGTGGCTAATAATCTTGGCAAAACTTGTATCAATAATTCAGGTAATTCTTTACATTTCTCTCCTAGACCGGTACCTGGTACTCGTATCTTATCTTCAGCTTCTAGAACTGCCCAATCGATCTTTTTCTCTCCCACCTCCCATTCTTTTTCCTTGAGTTTTTCGTATACCCCTGCGGGCAATAGGACTTTTAACATTTTAATTATATCTGGATACGTGTATTCTCCCATACGGAGCATGTCTTTTAATTCTCGGTGGAACCCTGCTGGATCTTTGTCATGACAGGGAATTAATTTCTTCATCTCTAAGAGTTCCATCTTTGTAATCGGGGTGTATACGAATACTCTTTGCATTTCACCATCCGCTGTCCTAACTGGGTGTACTTCTCGTAACGGATTCTGTCTGTCTATATAAAAGGGTTTACTTTCTGGAGGTGAGACATGAACAAAATGCGGGTTCAGGAACGTTCTATATTTGTGGCGCTGTTCTAGAATGACACTAATTAAATCGGTACCTAGACCTTTCCATCTATACTGGAGTAACTCGTTCAGGACATCATGTAACGGACCTGGATCAGAATGTTGACCCTCATACAGAGTAATGAGGTGTTGGATCATATACATACCCACCAGTCGTTGCTCGGCTGGGGGCAGTTTCAGAAACATTTGTGCCACTATTTCATCTGGAAAAGTGGTAGAATCAGTAATCCATCGGACTGCTGATCGGGCTAGTTCTTGTTCATGCATAGTACTTAACTCACTATAACCGATTCGTGATTTCAGAATGTGATCGGTAGCTTGAAATACTTGTTCTAGGGAACTTTGTTCTGGTGCTGGATGAGGAACAGTTTTCTTGTAGTCTAGACGTGAATGTCGGTCCGAAAGTCTAGTTCTACCTACATACGCTATTCTGGCGGGATTCTCGTCCTCTACCTCTTCAGTAGAAGAGTCATTTTCTTTCTCGCTTACTTGTGCTGCTTTACGTTGTTCATGTAACTTTATTATTTCCTTACGAATTCTCTTGTACATACTCTCTATACTACTGATAGTTCTGTGTTTACCCTCGGCTATATTATCACTCCACCTTGTCAGGATTCTCATTTCGGCCGGATCTTTGGTTGGATAATCTTGTTCCCTTATTAAACAATTAATCAGAAACTTTAATAGCATGAGCTGGATCTCAGCTTTCCTTTGAGACATGGCTTCACCAATGCTTTCTGGATCATTCCCTGTACGGATGAAACGATATATTCTGTCTAGATCTTCTTTCATATTCGGTAGGGTGTCCAGATACCCGGTCACCCGTCTTACACGGATGGAATATATGACCGTACTATCATCACCTGCAACTGGATCATAGCGGCATTCAGTAAGGGCTCGTCGGATATCTGCAACGGACTTATATTTGGGCGTACGCTGTAACGCACTTTCATGTAACTCGACTATCGTTACTCGTTGGTGTGGTGGCGGGGTACCAGGAGGACCTCCTCCTGCGGCCCCTATACTGGAATCGTCGACTGATACTCTTCGTGCTGGCGCGGCGGGAAATTGTAATGTGGACTGGACCGGGGGTACCGTAACAGGTACTCCGGTGACTGGAGGAGCAGGATTTACATTATTTACAGGGACTGGCGGAACAGGATTTGCATATTCTGGAACCGTGTCGTCCAAATAGGACGAAATGAAAATATCAGCTGCGGTCGGTTTGTGACGTAGCTTGGTCGGAACTAATGGTGGCGGAAAATTACTAGATGCCTCCGGGGTTGCTTTTGGCAAGCCCTCGGCAAGAAGAGGGTACATACCCTTAATAAGGGCATTCCTCTGTCTGTCTGACTGTTCGGTTTTAACTCGTTCACCTATCTCGATTAGTTCCCTTTCTTGGGCTCGTTCTAAGGATTCTCTACTTAATTCTGACTTTCTGATTTCTTTTTCGGTTCTTTTATGAGATTCTTTGCGCCATAACTCGATGGCATCTTTCTGTGACTGTCTGGCTTTCTTTTTCCATAATGCTTCTTCTACTCGCATGATGCACTCGGCATCCCATGTGCCTGATACAGGCCATCTATACTTTTCTTCTAACTCTTTGGTGTACTCCACCCATAAATCTAGATATAATATGGCACTTATGCCATGCTTCTGATACATAAAATGACCTGGACTGTCCCTAGGCGGGACAGGAACTGCTGCTTCTAACAGACCTTTTCTAGTTTTTAACTGACGTAATTTAGAAAATAGGGGCATGACTGAACTGTAATCTAGACACAATACAATACAAAATGAACACGATAATTACACCACTTTCATACCACGACATTAAAATACATGAAGAACATTTAAAATAACAGTTCGAACAGAATACCACCTGGAATACTGAATACATGAATTTCCTCGAGAACAGAACTGACTAGAACAGAAACTAGATGCACTGCTGAAACAGTACGAAACTTACCGGTCTCAAAAAGAGACACGTCAGGACCCGCATCCACCGAAGTGGACACTTCGTTTTGGGATCTGTGTACCACCAAAACCCACGGACCAGAGACAATTAGATTGACCCTGTCTAGATACTACCCCAGCAACGGTACTCACCGGGCAGCAAGAACGGATGGCCTCGGACTGGACTGGACTGCTTCGACGCCGGACGGACGAACTTCGGACTTCAGTTACGGGTGGGCCTCCGGATACCTCGGACCTTGGACTCTCGGCTTGGGCTCTGGTCGGGACTCGCCGCGTTCCTCCACCGCCTCGTCTGGATGCTGGACCGCCACCTCCGTCTCCTCCGTGGGCCTGAGGGATACTTGAAGCAGAAATATCTGCACGTGCACGGTATGGTTCCGTCACGGCTGCAGAGGGTCAGGGGGCCGGCGTGGCTTCACCGGCGCGTGGGGAAAGGGCAAGTCCCTGTTCGGGCGCCATTATGTGGTATATAAATAAATAATACCGGATCTAGGTTTGACTGGACATAGCAATAACAGATAGCTCAATAAATAAGAGTCAAGATTCGAGGTAGTAGGAGTTTGCAGGTTTAATACAGCATAAAGGACAGGAACAGGACAACCTGCACGGGAACAGGATGGCAGGGCCCTGCAGGGGGGACAGGGAATGAGCGCGCTAACTTTAATAACAGTACACAAGCATATATACTAAAACAGTTGCATTACAATACATACGATAGGCGGAGCAGTGGGTGTGGTCAATAGCAGTCGCGAAAGATAAGGGTGAAAGTAGGTGTAACAGGAGGCGTATACATAGACATGTGATGTAAACGTAACAGAATATGTCATAAATAGGGCGGAAACATGGAGGGGGCTACCTAAGGAGCCGGGACCTCTAACCTAATGGTGCGCACAAACTGACAATGACGTGTTACTAGGAGAAGCTGGGGGCTATGACTTCTGCGCTAGGAGTAGAGACTGAAGTCTGGAGAGTCAGGGCGACATGTACCTAAACCCTATCTAGTATCTAATGTTTAGAGGACATGTTGATATAAACTAAGAGTCAGGAGGGGAGAGGCTAACAGACTCTAAGACTGGAGCATGCATTATTCTACATGTAGTGCGTGCTGAGGAATATTAAATGACCATTAAATACAGTATTTCCCTTACATGGAGACGGAAAGGCTAGACAATGACGGAAACTATTGATGCGATTCAGTAGCTTAGGAATGCAGAGAAGGAGGGTTGGACTGATAACTAGAATCATAACATACTCTTGGCAGACTAACAGGCAGAGCCAGGCCGAGCCGGGCACTGCGAGGCAGGAAGTAAGTGAAGGGTCGAGGATACAGGTGGGGGCTGTATCGCTCCTCAGCGAGGGTTCAGGAGACAGGAGCTGAATCTGGTGTCCGGGCCCTTTTGAGGCCTAGAAACGGGGACTTTTCAATGAAATAACGTGCACACTGGGAAACGTGGCAACGTAACTTTACATAGGCCTGATATTCATAGTATTCACGAGAACTGGAAACTGACATACTAGAGATGGACACAACTGTAATTGCGTCTTTAATCGATCATGGGGAAATACATATGCATATTAATCATGCACACATAACATAGGATGGGGAACACGTAGGGACACAGAACATGGCAAAATTTACTTTTCCACAGAACTGAGAAAAAAGTAACACAGAGAATTGCTGCAAATTAACATACATCAAAACTAATAAAGAACCACATATCCACAGCTGTGTGACTTGGAAGCCGACTATTTCTCAATAAAGCCCTTGTTTGTGTTTTCCTTACAGTGCTCACATTATCATCCACACTAGAAGAGATGGGAGCCTGGGGTGTCTGGTCACAGAAGCTGATTTACATACAAAGAGGGGTGACAGCCTGTTCACAATGCACAGCACAACTTGTTTATGTTAAATACCTATACACAGCACAGTGTAAAGTGACTCAGGTACCAGTGCAAGTGTTGTATGACAGGAGCGGGCAGTCTTAGTTGTTGAGACCTAAATGTCTGATGGATGCATCTTTAAATACTTCAACTGTTTGAGAGAGGGTGGCAGTCTCAATTCTGGGGACACAGCTACCAACAGCTCCCCTCATAGTCTTTACTTTTTGCATCCACAGTCAGTGCTGATTCCACCTAAGACAGAAAGCTTTTCAGCTCGGTGGTCGGCTTCCCGGAGTCACCCTGCCTTGTTCTTCCCATACTTCTTTCAGTAAAGGTAAATGTGTCTTCTACTAAAGTGTCCTTAGCTCACTTTTGGTAACATGACTTGTGCAGTACGGCCACGTTTTATGGTAAAGCAGAACAGTGGAAGTCACAAATTTCAAAGAAAAGAGAGACAAGGACTTCAAGATTCTAACCAAGTTTAGATAAAGAAGAATATTTAATAATTATTCAGAAGCAAAATCAAAAGAATAATTGTGATTTAGGAATTATTAATTAACAAAAACAACTGTCCCAAAGGAAATAAAGGATACAGTAAGTCATGTATTCTAAACCAAAAACAAATGCAAAAAAAAATGTAAATTAAAATGCCGATCCACCGATGCAATGTTGAAGCCACACATGAAATAGTAGTTGTCCTCGCTAGCCATGCTCAAGGGAGAAAGTCTAGTCTCTGGTAATGATTAACACTGGAATTTGCTGTAAGGGCTTGGACTGAATCAATCACAGAAGGTGACGAGCTGCACAGAAGTGGCTTAAAGTACAAAATTCTCATTGTAGAGTTGGGTCATCAAGTCAAACCAAAATCTACGCCTATCAAAATGTCTAAAACTTCAGGCAGTTAAAACAGCTGCGAAGTCTTCAGAGCTTCCTGGTTATGGATATGGTCCAAGGTTATTGATCCAAACCAACTCAAAGAACCAGCCAAACAAACACATTGGACGAGTGCTCTGGTGTTCGCGCAGGATCATCCCATTCGCTCTAATTACAGCCCAAGCGCCTGCGTCCACTTTAGCGTTACCACACAAATGAAACACCCAGGTTGAGTTGGACACCTCGAAGGATATTCACAAAGGTACCTTACACCTGTGAGTAATCTATACATGCAAGAATGCTCATAGAGTAACGTTGCTAGTTTTAGCTATTCACCATTATCAGTATAAAATTACTCAAAAATGTGGACTTGCACGTCTGTACACGCCTAAACAGAGGTGGAGTAAAATGTACAAATGTAACTTACTAGAGCCAAAGTGGAGCAATAGAGAGTGCATCACCACACATGGCCAACCACTGGTAATGCAACACCCTCCCTTAGAAAATAAGGGAGACAGAGACCTAACAAGCATTGACAAATCCAATAGGTCTCAGCAATATGAGAGCTATAGACGTTGTCAATGTGAATATCTTTTAGCTAAGGATTTTTCACTGGGTCAAGTTTTGACGATGTGTGTTACAAACATGGTATCTTTACACTGGGTGGTATTTATCACACTTGACACATTCTGACTCAGTAGAGTTGTATTTTATTTGGTGCTATAAATAGCTCACCAATTACAGCCCACATGCAACAAGGGACTGAAATGTATAAGAAACACCATATGATGTGAATTCCTGTGATTCACTTGGTCAAAGGTTATGTGAGGTCACTGACTCAAAGACCATGTAATGTTCACTTCCTATGATGTTGCTGTGCTCAAAGATCTGCTGGTGTGGGTTCAACCTGCTCTGAAATGTTGATATTCAGGTTATATGAAATGTTCTGTAGGAGGCTCGTTGACCCGAAATAGCTGATTTACGATGGTTGATAGAATGTTAGCAATGGGATTCCTGGTTGGCTGAGGTATGCACCCAGGCCAGGCAGGAACCACTGCTCTCTACAGGCCAAGCTAGATACACACTAAAAGATAACCTGTGTTCAACCTCTGATAGCTTTGCACAGAGAAGTCAGGCTTATCTAAAGATGTGTCCACGATTGTCTTCACTGGGAACCAAACACCCCATTGTAGCACTTGACTCTCACAGGTTAGCTGGCTGAGCAGTCCCAGGTCTACTCAAGGGAGGTGGTGTGGCTAATAATCATCAATCACTGGCACGCAATGATAACACCCAATAACTGATTGTCCAGTCAGTACATTTTCTTTAGAAGAAGGAGAAGTAGATTTATTTAAAACACACTTCTAAAAACTACAAAATAATGTACAAATATGTACTTTGTCAGATGGAACATACCACAGATACCATTGATGAATCACTGGGGACCCCTTCGAGGGTCACCCAAACATCTCACATTAGTTCAATCATTTGTTTTGTAATAAACACATACATTTTGCAAAAATCATTAACATTACTGTGATAATCAATTAAATATTTGCAATCATAATGGTAACCCCATTAAGAATTTATCAATAATTAACCTTGTGTTTGTGTATTCTTTCATGGGTTTGAAATCAAAGCTGCAATGGTTTAAACAACCCATAGAGGGCATCACATTGAAAAAGCACTGCATTGCAACCATATAGTCAGCCCCTACAGGGCATAATATCAACATCACATTTGTGTATTTCCAGGCCTTCCAGGTCTGATTAAATGCCATTAAATTACCATGCATGTGGCCACTAGAGGTTGAAACACTACCGGCTGTAGAGTCAAAGCTACAGCCATGGGAGAGCTCAAAAAGAAATGAAAATCAAGGGGAGGTGATCACTTTGGAGTCCCGCCAACTAAGGGTGAGGATTCTGACAGTACCTTTAAAAGAAAGACTGCGTTGTGTTGACTTTTTGGTGGTGGTCCCGTCATCCTGGGACCACCACAAGCAGAGATATGGGCCAAAAAGTGTTCAAACAGCAAGGCTCCGAAGGCATTATGGGGCTATTTTCTGAGAAAGCAGTAAATACGGTAGCAGGGGCACTCTCGCTATGCTGGGGAGAGCTGCGCGAGTTTTGTTACTTTGTTTTCCTTTGTTTTTTAAGCAGCCTCGTGTTGCGTTTCGTTTAGGGTAAAGCAGTCAGCAGATGAGACAGCATCTGACAAATGATCTCAGTCTTCAGTTTTCATGCGCGTTGTGAGGCGCAATTGCACTGTATGGCGTGGCAGTGGGGGGGCGCAGAACGGTGTAAGGGATGAGAGAGACAGACACAGAACACAGGGCGGAGCCATTGTATAGAGAGTAGTCAGCAGATGTGACAGCGTCTGACATTTGATTTCGGGCTTCAGTTTTCATGCACATTGTGAGGCACAAACCCGCTGTATGGCGGGGTCGATGGGGGGTGCAGGTAACGTGAATGGGGCGAAACAGACGGGCGGAACACAGGGCGGAACCATTGAGTATGATAGCAGTCAGCAGATGAGGCAGCATCTGACATTTGATCTTGGTGTTTGAATGGACAGCAAATATTATGAGATAAGAACAAGAATTTAATTCCTGTTTACAGCGGTGCTCCATAAACCATGAGCGATCGTCTCAAGTGCTCTGAATTAAAGAAAAAAGTAGCACTGAAAACAAATGCTAAAATGGCAGCTGGGGATGGATAGTAGTAATTGGTCTATGCTCTAATAGGTAGAGTCATGACAAATGTATGCCATGGACAAATGGGGATAAATCATATTAGATCGATGGTGGAGCCAGCAAATGGTAAGTCTGTGGGTGGGCTGAAGCCCATAAAGGAGATAAACATGTCTCTTTGAGACAGCACAAGCAGTGTCTAGCCGAGACCTAGAAATAGAACCTCATAAGAAATAAAGGTACAATAAAATAATGTATTTTGTCTTTTCACAAAAAATAATTTCAATTAATTCTACACAAAACTTTTTTAAAGGCTCTGTCCCATCTGAACAGAGGCAATTTAGTAATTTAGAGTACATAATAAGAAAATACAGGGATTATACTTTCAGTGGGATTTTTCAACAAATCTTTAAAAAAACATTTTTAACACATTTAAAATCAAATACATATTTAATTAAAATAACAGTTCATAGTATTCAAGCATTTTGTTCTACATTTAAAAGATATAAAATTAATTTACAATAATATTTAACTTAAAAAGATTTCTTTTTTTTAATTTAAAAAACATTCAAAATATCCCATATATTTTTGCACAGGGAGATCTCCACCCTAGTTGAACATATTAAAAATTATAATTTTTCTTAAGATTAAATTAAAGGTTTCCCATCTGAAGTAACATTTTGTTTATGTATTAATAATTATTAAATGTGCTGAACACATGTAACTTGACTTTACTAATAATGAATGTTGTACTAGGGAAGAGGTGTGGCGCCGCGGCCAGGGCGACTGACGCTGGAATCTGGGGATCAGGGTTCGATCCCCGGCTCCGGCGGCAGGTTAGCCCAGCACCATGTGACTCTGGGTAATAGCTCGCTTAATCTTCCCGACGGCCCCCAGCGCCTAGAGACCCTTACGGGTGATTGTGCGCTTTACAAATGTGGATTATTATTATTATTAGTGTTTACATTTTTAAAATGTATTGTGTTAAAACATTAAACAATAATGAAATGTTTTCTTTAATTATTGTTTGCCATTAAATTACATTTATTTATATTTTTTTTAACTAGTTTAAAATATTTAATTCAGCATTATTTCCTATGGGGTTTAATTTTATGTCCCTACCACCATTATTATTTATGGGAGTTTTCTGCAGTTCCAGTGGATGGCCATGTGTGATGTTGGACTTAATCCCGCTCTGAGCACAAGTAAATTTACGATTGTTTTAGGTACATTATGGCTTAATGACTTTAGAGTTGTGGTTTATAAACAGCAATGGGCTTACTCTTTAGTGGGTGAGTGCCTGTCTTTTCCCTAAACCCCTCCCTATACTCCTCCTTAGTTTTGCCTTCATCCCTCCCCTTTATTTATAATCATTTCCATTTTACAGCCACTCTCTCTGTCCCTTCCACATTTACTACTAAAAACTATACTAATGTGTGCGGAAACTGTGAAGTCGGGGCAGACAACTACACACAGAAAAAGATAGGAGAGGCAGAACGACCATACGTAATTTGTGAAAAGCATTTTGTAGTTCTTTAGTAGTACTAAAAATGTACAACTCAGATTATCTGTGAGACTCTCTTGGGTATGACTGATGTGATTTTAAAGCTCGTGAAACTGAAACTGTCCTCAGCAGATGGGAAGTAGGTTCCATTTGTAACAAAAAAGGAGCTGGAAAGAGGTCACTAAAGTTGATCTTTGTAATATGAAGCTGTATCCCATTGGAACAGAAGTCATTAGGACTATTTAGGGTGGTGACAGGAATGGTTAGCATATGGTTGGTCTTGTCTTTCGTGGCACAGAGACACAGAGACTGGAGAATGATGTGGTGGGATGTTGCTGAGATTAATGACCTGTCCTTCCATCACTTTTAGTTTTTTTTCAATAATCAGTCACAAATTGCACAGGGATGAACAGACGTTGGTCCCGTAGATTCCTACGACAAAGGGACTCCTGCTGCAGCCCCCTGCTGAGGCTCATTAAGGCTGGAAATAGTTTGAGGTTACTTGGATTCCAGATCCTTGGGGGCGTGGTCTCAAAGTTCAGGATCAAATGGACTTGGTGGGTCAGAGCCATGGCTTATAAAAACTCAGGAAGCAAAGTACACGGAATGGAATGAGACCACAAATAGTCACTAAGAAATTAGGTTAATTCACAAATTTCTATCCCTCACTGTGCGCTTTTCTCAGTAACAGTTTGTTGGACGATACATTGAATGATGTCTTTGTGGCTGCTTCATGTGAAGGTTTTGCAATGCTGAAAGCTCCTCCTCAGAGCACCTTTTACTCTCCCACATTGTCTCTGTCTTGTAGAGAGGTTGCTTTTATAACTGAAGTTTGTGTCACACTGAGAGCACTGATCATTTTCTTTCTCCCTGTGGATTTTCTCATGTTGAATCAAACTGAGTCTCCAGCAGATGCTTCTCTGGCATTTAGACCAATGACAAAGTTTAGTCCAGTGTGAGTTTTCTCATGTTCAGGGAGACCAGATTTCTGACTGAAGCTTTTCTAGCATTCAGAGCACTGATAAGGTCTTTGCCTAGAGTGAATTCTTTCATGTCTAGTGAGATTTCTTTTCAATGTGAAGCTTTTCAAGCATTCAGAGCACTGATACGGTTTTAGTCCAGTGTGAGTTTGCTCATGTTGACTGAGGCCAGATTTCTGACTGAACCTTTTCTGGCATTCAGAGCACTGATACGGTTTTAGTCCAGTGTGAGTTCTTTCATGACAAGTGAGACCAAATTTATGACTGAAGCTTTCCCTGCATTCAGAGCACTGAAAAGGTTTTTGCCCCGTGTGGGTCCTTTCATGTAAAGTAAGGCTAAATTTCAGACTGAAGCTTTTACAGCATTCAGAGCACTGATAATGTTTTTGCTCAGTGTGAGTTACCGCACGTTGTGAGAGAGTAGATTTCTGACTGAAGCTTTTCCAGCATTCAGAACACTGATACGGTTTGAGCCCAGTATGAGTTCTCTCGTGTTGAATGAGATGGTCTTTCTGACTAAAGCACTTTAGGGACTTAGTGCACTTAGTGCACTGATACGGTTTGTGCCCAGTGTGGATTCTCACATGTTGAATGAGATCGCTTTTCCGACTGAAGCCTTTCCGACATTCAGGACACTGATACGGTTTTTGTCCAGTGTGAGTTTTCTTGTGTTTAGTGAGGTGGGATTGATAACTAAAGTTGTTCTCACATTCATTGCTCTTATTCAAGTTGTTTGTATCTCCAAGTTGGGGTTCTTCCTGGATACATGCCATCTTAAGTCTGAATCTAATTCCGGAGTCTGTACTTGTTTGTGTTAAAACTCAACATTAACTTCTAAACTACGCTGCTGAAGCTCTTCTTCACATTTGCATTTGACTAATTATAGTTTTTATTTGGAGATCAATGTTCTTATCTTTGAAGCCAGCCTATCTAACTTGTCTTATAAACTTTCACTGAGAGGCCCCTTATTTTTATTAAGATGCCCCTCATGGATTCATTTTCTCCAAGTTATGCCCACAAGGATTCTCTCAAGTGGGATTAAGCTCATTCTGACTGCAGTTTATCGCATTTAATTTAGGAGTTTTAAAAGCAGTGATTGGGTCTTTGGGGATTTGTACTTACAAGTGAGGTACATTTTTATACAAGTAATGAACAGGGATTAAAATATGTTAGGGTAGTTCACAAATTATCAATAGTGTAACACTGGCCCTTTTTAAGCTTCCTATTCCGGTGAGTCCCAAAAAGGTACACCATTAACTTTGGAGGTCTGGCACACTTGGAAACAACATAGATCAATGGTGGGACAAATCTTTCTATATTGTAGATGTTAATCCAGTGTCTTTGCTGTAATGACAGCTGAGAGGAACATTTTCAGTTATTTTTTAAAATACAATGTTTTCTCTCCTCCAAATCACAGGAGACGGAGACATAAGCTTGCTCGTGTAAACTGAGGTTATTAGCCTTCCTGACACTTCTGTCACATCACGTCTATGGATACTGATTTGCTGGGAGAGGCTTAGGTCTCCATGGCATTTCTCATAAACCATCAGACAGAATTTGCAACACTGATTATTCCTAAGTGCTCTGTTTGAGGATCAGTTGTTGCCTATGTTCTTTGATTGACCAATCGTGAAATGTTTCCTTTAAGTGAAAATATTCTTATGATTAGTAGTTGCAGTAGATTTTCAATTTATTTGCGGGTATAGTTATTATTTCAGAGGTTATTCAATCCTAATAACTGACACTTGGTAAATGTTCCTGGTCATTGTACTTCAAGGGTTCGACAACAAATAATGATTGTAAGAAAGTCGATAAATCACTTTCAAATTCAGCAGTTTCTTCCGCACCAAATTCCTCACCATTCCTGGTGCATAGAACTAGTTTCTTCTTTAGAGATCTAGATTGTTTCTACTTTCCTCAAAATAACCCTTTTTAGAAATGTGTCCAACATTGCAACATTTCTTTTTCTTTTTGTTGCTTCAGTGACCTGGAAAAATAGAGTTAGAAATTATAAATGAGTTGCACTCCAAGGGGGTAAAACACTTCATGGATACTGCATATACAGGGAGCTCGGGACCACTCAAACTCAATGTCGTGAGTAAAAGTAGTGAACACTGTAGAAAGAAACACAAGTTACACATGCATCATGACACAGATTCTCAGAAGCATCCAACACCAACAGTTTACTCTTTCTGTTATGACGACTGGCATCACAGTAAGGTATTTGTACATCCTTTAATGAATTATCAGATGTTGTGTACTCCCCTGCCCATTTAAAGGACTCTTCTATTCCTTATTTCAGGGATCCATGAAGGGATATTTCATTGAACAAAGGAATCTGCCTTGTTGTAATCACTGCTTTAAATGCCACTGGAGGAGCGTGATTATTTTATTAAGAGTGTTTTGGTCGATTAATTCCTTACCCTTGGGTGTGATACTATACATAATACATACTTAAGAAACATGACTAACAGTGTGCCTCGTGAAACATGTGAGAGTTTAAAACTGCAAAAAAGCATGCAGAAGGGTCACAAACTGGTTTGAGATTAATTCATTCATGACAGAGAGAAACCTACTAATGTGCTATGAAAATAATATTAAAGGTAATAATGCAGTCTGTAGTGTTAACACAAAATATGATTATGAAAATGCTCAAGTAAAATGAGTCCTGCTTATGTTTTCTTTGAGATGCAATTCCGAGAGAAAGTGCTTGCACGTTTCTCAAAGAAATGTAATTAGGCAATGCTTACAAGTATAATGAAATGGTGTTTTTATATTATTTCTTATGCATCTCTATTTCTTTACTGTTTTCAATATTCAGTAAGTTTTTTTCTTTAGAAAATAATGATTTAGTGGTTTTCTTTGTAGGCCTTAAATATTTATTTTGTCTTTCATTATTTCCTTCGAATCGACTAAAGATGTTGTCCTGATTGCACTGTAGCTACGAGTATTATCGCTGAAGTTTCTGTCCTACAGTTTGAAAAATGGACATCCTTTCTGTTAGAAAAAAACTGTATTGACTTTATTGAAAGCTCAGAAGAGAGAGTGTGGAGGGGACACGTCGAATTGCAAATGTATTTACTATTTCCGAAGGGAGTGATATTGCACATTCTTAAAGAACAATGACCACTGAACAAAGGTATTACGTATGGGTTCCAGACGATTTGGGTTAGAGAACGATCCCACCTCGGTTACACTATGGACTTCGACCAATGGAAATCATGCAAACTACCTAAAAGTTATTTTGTGGGCAGGAACTGAAATCGTTTGGAGGCATAATTGCCCCTTGGGAAAAGGACGGCATGCTGCTATTTTCCCTTGCAAATCCTTGGCCTGATCTGCTGTCGGTCTGAACTCTGATTTTTCCCTGAACTGAAATCTCCTGATTACCTCCGCACTTTACCGGCTGGTGAACTTCAGCAGGTCAAATCTTTCAGCTGAAGAATTTATTAACCGTGGGCAATGAACTCAGGACCGTTAGTAGAGGTTACAGAGATTTGCTAACTACGCATTACATTGAAACACGGAGTTCATGTAAAAACTCTGGCTCTGCCACGTAGGGAGTTAGCAACTACACCCACAACCCTTTGATAAAACAACTTTACCTTTACATGCTAAAAAGCATATAACCAATTCACAAAAGTGAGCTTCGAAAAATATCAGGCAATGAGAGAGGTGATGATTTTGGGGTGCCACCTAACCTAGGGGAAGGGCCAAGCAGATGCCTTGAATACAAAGAGCATATCATGCTGAACGATTCAGTGGTGTTCCCATTCTCCTAGAACCATCCCAAGCAAAGTTATGGGCAAAAATACAATGCCAACCAAAGGCCCAGCAAAGCATTATAGGGCGAGATTCTAAAGTGCAGTGAATAATATAGTATTAGCTCTCGGCTGAGCCGGGAGAGATGCAGCTTGAGGAATGTTTTGATATTGTATACTATAATATTCACTGCACTCTAGAATCTCATCCCATAATGCTTTGCAGGGCTTTTGGTTGGGATTGTAATTTTGCCCATAACTGACTGTGCTTGGGGTGGTCCTGGGAGGATGGTACCACCATTGAATCGTTCAGCCTGATATGCTCTTTGTGTCCAAGGCTTCTGCTTAGTTCTCTCCTTAGGTTAGGGAGGACCCCAAAATCATCAACTCTCCAATGCTTGCTAAATTTTCATTTTCACTTTTGTGAGACGACTACATGCATTTTAGCATGTAATGATAGAGTTACTTGTTGTTTTACCGAAGGTATGTGAGGTTTCTGTTTCATTAATTGGGATGAGATGGGACGGAGTTACGGAGTGGAGTTTCACCGAGTTTTTGTTCAACTCCGCAGAATTCTGCGTAGTGGTACTCCGCCAACTTCGCCTACCCTTAGAATTTATGACTCCGGCTATTGCACGCTGTGCTCTAGCGTTCTACTGGGTGCACCTTGTGTCCTGATGAATCTACAACCAATTCTTAGTTTGTATGATTCCAAATTACGTGTTCTATTTTGCAATATGTTTTCTCTCTTTTTCTCTCTTCCTTCCACAGTAGGTGTTATTTCACGATGTATTTGTTCTGAGCTGTGATGTGCTGTGATTTACCTGTATACAAAAGAATAACCGTAATTAAACGATTCTAGTGTATGTTTGTGCTTTGACCATTCAATCTTGAAGTTTAGATAAAGATAACTTGATAACTATTCCATGTGTTTGTCCTTACTTATTGATGATTTTATTAATATTGTGTGAATATTATTAGCTAGGCACTTCTTGATTACAGGTCATCATGAAGGAGTGGCTTTCCATCTCTAGTTATCTGAGTCCCTATTAGCTCATACGGAGGACTTTATGATTGTGATTAAATTGTAGAGTTTCTATGGGCCAAACTCTGTGTTATTTTGAATTGTGTTGCTGAGGACTGAGTTTACGATGTGGTGGGTATCCTATATCTGAGCTCACAAATTTTACACCTCTTCCCCTGGATCACCACCGTAGACTGAGGCTGTGTCCAGTAAGCTCAGTGGAATTCACCATTTCAAATTATGTTGAGGATAAGGACTTACCTGGTGGACTGGAACTTGTCACACTCCTTTGACAGGACCCAGACACTTCAACACCTAAAAAAAGAAGAAAAAAAACAGCATAACGGGAAAGGAAACTAAAATGGGATAAGAAAAGACAAATACTACAGAAACAGAAGAATAATAAAAAAGAGGCTCTCTTCCACTCTTCTTCAAAGAGACCCAGTGTGGCCCTGGGGGTGAAAAACAGGACAGGAAAGGGCAGGCTGGGAGGACGCAAAGAGCTGGAAGTCAGATCAAGAGAGAAAGGATGGGGCAGGTATAGACCAAGGAGAGGATAGAATCATGGGGTGTTGAGGAGACAAATGTGTCGACAGTCAAGGGACTGCTTGGGAACATGGGAGGCAATCGTGTTGATGGCCCAGTGCCTCCCGACCCGAGAAGGGCCCAGACCTGCGCTAGAGCCCCACCACATTCATATTCCTTGAGAATGTGGCTGCATCAGGTGGGTGCCAGGGTTAGTGGAAACTCAAAAATTGATGGGGGAGGTTTGCGGGAACATGGGGAGGCTGCCCACTGCTACAACAACCATGTGTGGCGGCACGCTTTGCCAGATAAACCTTAGCATTTATAAGAGCCCTAAAGTAAGAGGCAGAAAGAATAAAACTGGTATGAAGAGAATACACTGAAAGAGTTGAACAGTTCCTTATTAGCTTCCATACCTTCAGGCCAACAGATGATAGAGCATTCCAAATGTGGCAGGACAAAGGGGAAAGGAGGGTTGTACCAAGTAGGTTAATTATAACAAAAACATCACACAATTTAGGAACCCGAAGATAAATAGCCTGACCCTGGAGTATACCAACATTTGTCACGAAACACGCTTAAAACAGCTAGCATAAAAACAAATAAGGAAGAGGACTACGTTAAAGCCACGTATTTTTTTTTATTATTATTTTTTTTTAATCATATGCTATCTAGCTAGAGAATGGTCTGGAGAGGGAGTCAAATTGTTGAAGCTGAAGAGAGATAAAAAACAGAGAGAGAGACACAGAGAGAGACTTGAGAATAAATAGAAGAAAAGGAAACAGAAGGCACTAGGAAACGTTACCTGACAGTTATCTTGTTTATTCCTCCAAGGGAGGCAGCCGCACCACCTGGCCCGTCCCAGAATACCTTGAAAGGAAGTAAAGATTTGCTTCAACCAAGAACTTATCTGCATAAAAAGTGAATCACACTTCATCTCATCTTCCAAAACAACTGTCCTAAACTTACAAAGGAAAACTCTTGTTCTCTGCAAAACCATTGTAAAGCACTGTTGGTCTATGATTAAATAGAATATTTTTTTTAACCTTTTTATTCTTCTGGTATCTACGACCAAACCCACAACACCCTCCAAATCCAAACATTGCACTGCAATGGACACACAATGAACCATGATCACTTTCTGAACAAGGTCCGAGTGAAGACACAGCCCACCAACAAGCTAAACAAGGTCTGAGTGCTCATACAGCGCACCCACAGGCTAGACAATGTTCGAGTGACGAGACAACGCGCCAACAGGCTTAACAAAGTCTAAGTGCACATTCAGCGCACCCACAGGTATAGGAGATTCTGAGTGAACAGACAGCCCACCCGCAGGCTGAACAAGGTCTGAGTCAAAATACAGCGCACCCACAGGCTGAACAAGGTCTGAGACAACATACAGCGCACCCGCAGGCTGAACAAGGTCTGAGTCAACTTACAGCGCACCCACAGGCTGAACAAGGTCTGAGACAACATACCGCACACCAACAGGCTGAACAAGGTCTGAGTCAACTTACAGCGCACCTCCAGCTCAACAAGGTCTGAAACAACATACAGCACACCCACAGGCTGAACAAGGTCTGAGACAACATACAGCGCACCCGCAGGCTGAACAAGGTCTGAGGCAACTTACAGCGCACCCACAGGCTGAACAAGGTCTGAGTCAAAACACAGCACACCCACAGGCTGAACAAAGTCCGAGTCAACATACCGCACACCAACAGGCTGAACAAGGTCTGAGACAACATATAGCACACTCACAGTCTCAGAGAGCATATCCAAACAGCTAAGCCCACTTCTTCATAACCCAATTTTTCTATTTAGAGCCCATGAAATATAGAAATTAAAACAAAACAGCATGTTTAAGTCTTTGTACATATTTTGGCCCACCCTCCATAACGCAGTCAACCACATTCAGATTTACAGAACCCATGCTCTCTGAGCAACTTTAAGCTGATGCAGCGTCCAACCGAATGCTGAGAAATGGCAGCATCAAGGCATCAATGCATCCAATCCCTGCTCTTAAGGTGAACCAGGAGTGGAAGCGAGGCGACCCACCTGAAGGAACAACGTGTGAGCCAAATGGCTGGTGGGCGATGTTGGAGTCAAATGAGGGACATTCGAGATGGCAGGACCTGAAGGCCCTCCGTTGTGATGGGAACCAGGCAGCCCATGATCAAGTGAAAAAGATGCAGATTGGATGATGACGTGCAATTAGTGACCTCTGCCCTGGAAAGGCAAGGGGTTAAGCAATGCCTTGAACGATGGATGGTCACCCCTTCAATGGCTGGCAATAGTGAATGGAGGGCAGCACGGCTTCCCAGCACAGGGTGGGGCAAGTATATGAGCGAACAGGGAAGCTATACAAGGGCCCACTGGTCATGCCAATATGGATGAATGTATGTATGTATGTGGTATTACTATCAAAAGACACACAATTGATGGACGCAATGCAGAACAAATCAAAACATTCACACCCAGTCAAGAGATCTGGGGTCAATCCATCATTGCTTGCTCACCATGCCACCCAGTTTAGACCTGACAATATGCAAATCAGTCTTGACCCTGTGACCCATGGGAACAGTCCAGCCCGAACTTCCAGGCCAGGTCCTCCCTGAACCGGAAACAAGCATCCTAGGACCTGTTTCGGGGTTTTAACCCTCTCCAGCCAGGATAGCTTGAATCCAGAGGCACGGGACCCACGTCTGGGCATACCCTGCGCACTTAGGGCGAGGAAGCAAAGACACACAATTGATGGACAAAATGCAGAACAAATCAAAACATTCACCACCAGTCAAGAGATCTGGGTTAAATCCATCATAATTTTGCTCACCATGCCCCCCTGGTTTAGACATGGCCATATGCAAATCAGTCTAGAACCAGTCTTGACGCTGTGCCTCATGGGAACAGTCCAGCCCAAACTAAAAGCCTGGCTGATGAGGGCTGTTAGCCCGAAACCGGTCCCAGGATGCTTGTTTCCAGTGCAGGGAAGACATGGCTTGGCAGTTCGGGCTGGACTCTTCCCATGAGGCACAGAGTCAAGACTGATTTGCATATAGCTATGTCTGAACTGGGGTGGCGAAGTGAGCTAAAGAACGATGATGGATTCAACCCAGATCTGTGACTGGGTGTGAGTGTCTGAAAAGTCTCAGTGCTCCATCCATCATCTCCTTGTGTTTGCTTTGTGGTATTACTATGGCAAGAACCCAGCGAAAAAAGCAATGGAGTGATGTAGATGGTCAAAGACAAGCATAAAATCCAAGACGACCTCACGGCCATCTCTGAATGGATGGTGGATAACTATCTTCAACTGAATTCCACCAAGTCAGAAGTGCTCCTGGTGGGCCGAGATGCCCATCGATGGGGCAATCGATGGTGGCCTGTGGCCCTTGGAACCCCGCCTCAACCGAAATCCGTGGTCAAGAACCTGGGAGTTTCGGTGGATGTGCTCTCTCATTTGAGGGGCACGCTAAGACAGTGGCTGGCACTTGCTTTGGTGTCTTACATGGCCTGAAACCCATTTTGGGACTTTTTGACGCACCTGCTCGAAAGGTGATTGTCCAATCCACCGTGCTGTCACGGCTAGACTATTGTAATGGGTTGCTACTTGGTGTTAATGAAGCTGTGACCAAGACTTTAATGGGCCCAGAACGTGGCTGCCCGCACGCTCTTTGTACTACCTTAGTACTGCCGTGTTTCAGACCTTCTCCGTCAGCTCCACTGGCTATCTAAAGAACAGAGAGTCTACTTTAAGAATCTGTGTATGACACACAAGATCATGTATGGCCTGGGTCCACAAATTTTGAGCGAGCTGTGCTCTCTGTATGTCCCGGCTCGAGCCTTGCACTCTGCGGACCTGCATTTGGCCCGTGTCCCACGAGTGCGCAGGACAAGGGCAGGGGGGCGCTGGTTCGGAGCACTGGCACCTGCCCTTTGGAATGCTGCCCGTAGCACGCAAGACCATTGGGCTTTCAGGAAAATGATCAAGTAGTGGCTTTTCTCCAACCACTAGCTTCCTCGCCGTCTGCTCTGTCAGATTTAGCGCTGGGACGCCCTGTTGTTGGGGCAGCCATGAGCTCTACAAGTGCGTATAACATAACATAAAGTGATAGAAGAGGAGGCAGTTTGTTGACGGTTAATAAACTTGTGATGTAGGGATCTTTAACGAGATGCAGCTTCAACTCTTCCATAAATTGGAGCAGCTTTGGTGCGTCCTGACAGATATAAGGAGGTTGTTTCAATGTGCACTGCTCACCTCTCATCCTTTAGATGAACCTGGTGAAATCTTTTGAGATTAAACATACTTTTGAAGGAGAGAAGTTTGTTTGGAGGGCGATCTCACTAATTTGGGTCCGATTAGAGCACTCTAGGGCAGTCATGTGCGATAAGATATTGGGGCGCTCCTGATATTCTGACAGGTGAGGTCAGGGAATGTACCTGAGTGCATTGGTTTGTGCAGCCGCAGCACCAATGGGAGTGCACTCGAAAGAGAGACTAACAGGAACCGTTCAGTGTCCACCAAGTGGAAAGGTTCTATTCTGTCTGTAGTTCTTTCGACAGGTGAGCCTGCATTAACTCTAGGGCTCAAGAGGGAGTCGGGTGGGGCGGGGGGACACTGGTTTAATATGGACTGAAGGAGGGGCAAAAAGAGCAACAATTCTAAGAAGTATTACAGTATTAGTAAATCATGCAGAGTCAGGACAGGCCTCACCCCACCAGAGGACAGGCCGCACATCTGCTCTGTACCAGCTCGACAGGCCTCTCCTCCTCTGTACACCGTGGACAGAACTCCCTTCCTCTGCACCCCCTCTGTATTGGTCTCGCTTCTTGGGCATCCCCTCTGGACAGTCCTCACCTCGTCTGCATTCCCTGGACAGGCTTCACCTCCTCTACACCCCTGGACAGTCCTCTCCTCCTCTGCACCCCTGGACAGGCCTCTCCTCCTCTGCACCCCTGGACAGGCTTCACCTCCTCTACACCCCTGGACAGTCCTCTCCTCCTCTGCACCCCTGGACAGGCCTCTCCTCCTCTGCCCCCTGGACAGGCCTTTCCTCCTCTGCACCCCTGGACAGGCCTCTCCTCCTTTGCACCCCTGGACAGGCCTCTCCTCCTCTGCACCCCTGGACAGGACTCACCTCCTCTGCACCCCTGGACAGGCCTCACCTCCTCTGCATCCCTGGACAGGCCTCGCCTCCTCTGCACCCCTGGACAGGCCTCACCTCCTCTGCACCCATGGACAGGCCTCTCCTCCTCTGCTCCCCCTGGACAGGCCTCACCTCCACTGCACCCCTGGACAGGGCTCTCCTTCTTTGCACCCCCAGCTCAGGGCAGGCCACACCTCCTCGGCACCCCTGGACAGGCCTCACGTCCCATGCACCCCTGGACAAGCCTCTCCTCCTCGGCACCCCCTGGAAAGGACTCACTTCCTCTACCCCCCTCAACAGGCCTCACCTACTCTGCACCTCTGGACAGGCCTCACCTCTTCTGCACCCCTGGACAGGCCTCACCTCCTCTGCACCCCTGGACAGGCCTCACCTTCTCTGCACCCCTGGACAGGCCTAGGCTCCTCGGCACCCCTGGACAGGCCTCGCCTCCTCTGCACCTCTTGACAGGCCTCGACTCCTCTGCACCCCTGGACAGGCCTCTCCTCCTCTGCTCCCCCTGGACATGCCTCACCTCCTCTGCCTGAATTACGTCACCGCTCGAGCCTCTTGTAAATACTACTGGTGTGCTGACCCCTAATGTGGTGACCCCCATTGTGGTGACCCCTGGTGTGGTATCCTTAGTGTGGGGACCCCTGGTGTGAGGTCCCTTGGTGTGGTGACCCCTGGTGTGGTGACCCTTGGTGTGGTGACCCCTGGTGTGGTGACCCCTGGTGTGTTGACCCTTGGTGTGGTGACCCTTGGTGTGGTGATCCCTTGGTGTGGTGATCCCTGGTGTGGTGACCCCTGGTGTTGTGACCCTTGGTGTTGTGACCCTTGGTGTTGTGACCCTTGGTGTGGTGAACCTTGGTGTGGTGACCCCTGGTGTGGTGACCCCTGGTGTGCTGACCATTGGTATGGGGACCCCTGGTGTGGGGACCCCTGGTGTGGGGACCCTAGGTCTTGTGATCCCTGGTGTGGTGACCCCTGGTGTGGTGATCCATGGTATACCGACCCTGGTGTGGGGACCCCTGGTGTGGGGACCCCTGGTGTGGTGACCCCTGGTGTGGTGACCCCTGGTGTTGTGACCCCTGGTATGGTGACCCTGGTGTGGTGACCCCTGGTGTGGGGACCGCTGGTGTGGGGACCCCTGGTGTGGGGACCCCTAGTGTGGTGACCCCTAGTGTGGTGACCCCTAGTGTGGTGACCCTTGGTGTGGTGACCCTTGGTGTGGTAACCCCTGGTGTGGTGACCCCTGGTGTGGTGATCCCTTGGTGTGGTTACCCCTGGTGTGGTGATCCTTGGTGTGGTGATCCCTGGTGTGGTGATCCTATGGTGTGGTGATCCTCTGATGTGGTGACCCCTGGTGTGGTGACCCCTGGTGTGGTGACCCCTGGTGTGTTGACCCCTGGTGTGGTGACCCCTGGTGTGGTGACCTCTGGTGTGGCGACCTCTGGTGTGGTGACCCCTGGTATGGTGACCCCTGGTGTTGTGACCCCTGGTGTGGTGATCTTTGGTGTGGTGATCCCTTTGGTGTGGTGATCTCTGGTGTGGTGACCCCTGGTGTGGTGACCCCTGGTGTGGTGACCCCTGGTGTGATGACCCCTTGGTGTGGTGAGCCCTTGGTGTGGTGAGCTCTGGTGTGGTGACCCCTGGTGTGGGGACCCCTGGTGTGGTGACCCGTGGTGTGGTGACCCCTGGTGTGGTGATCCTTGGTGTGGTGACCCCTGGTATGGTGACCCCTGGTGTGGTGATCCTTGGTGTGGTGACCCCTGGTGTGCTGACCCCTGGTGTGCTGACCCCTGGTGTGGTGATCTCTTGGCGTGGTGATCCCTAGTGTGGTGACCTCTGGTGTGGTGACCTCTGGTGTGGTGACCCTTGGTGTGGTGACCCGTGGTGTGGTGACCCGTGGTGTGGTGATCCCTGGTGTGGTGACGCCTGGTGTGGTGACCCCTGGTGTGGTGATCTTTGGTGTGGTGACCCTTGGTGTGGTGACCCTTGGTGTGGTGATCCCTTGTGTGGTGATCTTTGGTGTGGTGACCTCTGGTGTGGTGACCCTTGGTGTGGTGATCCCTGGTGTGGTGACCTGTGGTATGGTGACCCCTGGTGTGGTGATCCCTTGGTGTGGTGACCCCTTGTGTAGGGACCCCTGGTGTGGTGACCCCTGGTGTGGTGACCCCATGTGTGGTGATCCTTGGAGTGGTGACCCCTGGTGTGGTGATCCTTGGTGGGGTGACCCCTGGTGTGGTGACCCCTGGTGTGGTGACCCCTTGGTGTGGTGACCTCCTGGTGTGGTGACCCCTGGTGTGGTGACCCTTGGTGTGGTGATCTTTGGTGTGGTGATCCCTTGGTGTGGTGATCCCTTGGTGTGGTGACCCTTGGTGTGGTGACCCTTTGTGTGGTGACCCCTTGGTGTGGTGACCCCTTGGTGTGGTGACCCCTTGGTGGGGTGACCCCTGGTGTGGTGACCCTTGGTGTGGTTATCTCTTGGTGTGGTGACCCTTGGTGTGGTGATCTTTGGTGTGGTGATCCATTGGTGTGGTGATCCCTTGGTGTGGTGACCCCTGGTGTGGTGACCCCTGGTGTGGTGACCCTTGGTGTGTTGACCCCTTGGTGTGGTGACCCCTGGTGTGGTGACCACTACTGTGGGGTTGGGGTGGTAATCTTTCTCTCAGAGAGACCCTCCGGTTTGATGCACTCTCTTGTTTGCAACACTGAGGAGTCGAATATCTCCGAAGTCGGGGTAGATCTACAAGGAAGTGCCGCAGCGTGGCACCCCAAACCCTTTGGCTGCGCCACGCTGCGGCACTTCCGAATCACAGGGATGCAACATATTTACATGAATAAGTCGCATGTCTGTGCTTCCCACTGCGCTGGTGCACAAACTGCAGCAATGCACTGGCGCAGGAACCCTAGCACCATGGTGCCAGGATTCGTGCGTCGTGGGGAGATTGTTTTTGTACAGGAAGGGACTACTTCCTGCACACAAAAAAAACACTACAGATATTTTCCTCTTTCAATGTGTGCTTTAGAAAGCCCTGCACAGGCCTAACCTCCTCTGCACCCCTTTCGACAGGCCTCACCTCCTCTACACCCCTGGACAGTCCTCTCCTCCTCTGCACCCCTGGACAGGCCTCTCCTCCTCTGCCCCCTGGACAGGCCTTTCCTCCTCTGCACCCCTGGACAGGCCTCTCCTCCTTTGCACCCCTGGACAGGCCTCTCCTCCTCTGCACCCCTGGACAGGCCTCACCTCCTCTGCACCCCTGGACAGGCCTCACCTCCTCTGCATCCCTGGACAGGCCTCGCCTCCTCTGCACCCCTGGACAGGCCTCACCTCCTCTGCACCCATGGACAGGCCTCTCCTCCTCTGCTCCCCCTGGACAGGCCTCACCTCCACTGCACCCCTGGACAGGCCTCTCCTTCTTTGCACCCCCAGCTCAGGGCAGGCCACACCTCCTCGGCACCCCTGGACAGGCCTCACGTCCCATGCACCCCTGGACAAGCCTCTCCTCCTCGGCACCCCCTGGAAAGGACTCACTTCCTCTACCCCCCTCAACAGGCCTCACCTCCTCTGCACCTCTGGACAGGCCTCACCTCTTCTGCACCCCTGGACAGGCCTCACCTCCTCTGCACCCCTGGACAGGCCTCACCTTCTCTGCACCCCTGGACAGGCCTCGGCTCCTCGGCACCCCTGGACAGGCCTCGCCTCCTCTGCACCCCTGGACAGGCCTTGCCTCCTCTGCACCCCTGGACAGGCCTCTCCTCCTCTGCTCCCCCTGGACATGCCTCACCTCCTCTGTCTGAATTATGTCACCGCTCGAGCCTCTTGTAAATACTACTGGTGTGCTGACCCCTAATGTGGTGACCCCCATTGTGGTGACCCCTGGTGTGGTATCCTTAGTGTGGGGACCCCTGGTGTGAGGTCCCTTGGTGTGGTGACCCCTGGTGTGGTGACCCTTGGTGTGGTGACCCCTGGTGTGGTGACCCCTGGTGTGTTGACCCTTGGTGTGGTGACCCTTGGTGTGGTGATCCCTTGGTGTGGTGATCCCTGGTGTGGTGACCCCTGGTGTTGTGACCCTTGGTGTTGTGACCCTTGGTGTTGTGACCCTTGGTGTGGTGAACCTTGGTGTGGTGACCCCTGGTGTGGTGACCCCTGGTGTGCTGACCATTGGTATGGTGACTCCTGGTATGGGGACCCCTGGTGTGGGGACCCCTGGTGTGGGGACCCCTGGTGTGGGGACCCTAGGTCTTGTGATCCCTGGTGTGGTGACCCCTGGTGTGGTGATCCATGGTGTGGTGACCCTTAGTGTGGTGACCCCTGGTGTGGTGACCCCTGGAGTGGTGACCAATGGTGTGGTGACCCCTGGTGTGGTGATCCCTTGGAGTGGTGACCCCTGGTATACCGACCCTGGTGTGGGGACCCCTGGTGTGGGGACCCCTGGTGTGGTGACCCCTGGTGTGGTGACCCCTGGTGTTGTGACCCCTGGTATGGTGACCCTGGTGTGGTGACCCCTGGTGTGGGGACCGCTGGTGTGGGGACCCCTGGTGTGGGGACCCCTAGTGTGGTGACCCCTAGTGTGGTGACCCTTGGTGTGGTGACCCTTGGTGTGGTAACCCCTGGTGTGGTGACCCCTGGTGTGGTGATCCCTTGGTGTGGTTACCCCTGGTGTGGTGATCCTTGGTGTGGTGATCCCTGGTGTGGTGATCCTATGGTGTGGTGATCCTCTGATGTGGTGACCCCTGGTGTGGTGACCCCTGGTGTGGTGACCCCTGGTGTGTTGACCCCTGGTGTGGTGACCCCTGGTGTGGTGACCTCTGGTGTGGCGACCTCTGGTGTGGTGACCCCTGGTATGGTGACCCCTGGTGTTGTGACCCCTGGTGTGGTGATCTTTGGTGTGGTGATCCCTTGGTGTGGTGATCTCTGGTGTGGTGACCCCTGGTGTGGTGACCCCTGGTGTGGTGACCCCTGGTGTGATGACCCCTTGGTGTGGTGAGCCCTTGGTGTGGTGAGCTCTGGTGTGGTGACCCCTGGTGTGGGGACCCCTGGTGTGGTGACCCGTGGTGTGGTGACCCCTGGTGTGGTGATCCTTGGTGTGGTGACCCCTGGTATGGTGACCCCTGGTGTGATGATCCTTGGTGTGGTGACCCCTGGTGTGCTGACCCCTGGTGTGGTGATCTCTTGGTGTGGTGATCCCTAGTGTGGTGATCGCTGGTGTGGTGACCTCTGGTGTGGTGACCCTTGGTGTGGTGACCCGTGGTGTGGTGACCCGTGGTGTGGTGATCCCTTGGTGTGGTGATCCCTGGTTTGGTGACCCGTGGTGTGGTGATCCCTGGTGTGGTGACGCCTGGTGTGGTGACCCCTGGTGTGGTGATCTTTGGTGTGGTGACCCTTGGTGTGGTGACCCTTGGTGTGGTGATCCCTTGTGTGGTGATCTTTGGTGTGGTGACCTCTGGTGTGGTGACCCTTGGTGTGGTGATCCCTGGTGTGGTGACCTGTGGTATGGTGACCCCTGGTGTGGTGATCCCTTGGTGTGGTGACCCCTTGTGTAGGGACCCCTGGTGTGGTGACCCCTGGTGTGGTGACCCCATGTGTGGTGATCCTTGGAGTGGTGACCCCTGGTGTGGTGATCCTTGGTGGGGTGACCCCTGGTGTGGTGACCCCTGGTGTGGTGACCCCTTGGTGTGGTGACCTCCTGGTGTGGTGACCCCTGGTGTGGTGACCCTTGGTGTGGTGATCTTTGGTGTGGTGATCCCTTGGTGTGGTGATCCCTTGGTGTGGTGACCCTTGGTGTGGTGACCCCTGGTGTGGTGACCCTTGGTGTGGTGACCCCTGGTGTGGTGACCCCTGGTGTGTTGACCCTTGGTGTGGTGACCCTTGGTGTGGTGATCCCTTGGTGTGGTGATCCCTGGTGTGGTGACCCCTGGTGTTGTGACCCTTGGTGTTGTGACCCTTGGTGTTGTGACCCTTGGTGTGGTGAACCTTGGTGTGGTGACCCCTGGTGTGGTGACCCCTGGTGTGCTGACCATTGGTATGGTGACTCCTGGTATGGGGACCCCTGGTGTGGGGACCCCTGGTGTGGGGACCCCTGGTGTGGGGACCCTAGGTCTTGTGATCCCTGGTGTGGTGACCCCTGGTGTGGTGATCCATGGTGTGGTGACCCTTAGTGTGGTGACCCCTGGTGTGGTGACCCCTGGAGTGGTGACCAATGGTGTGGTGACCCCTGGTGTGGTGATCCCTTGGTGTGGTGACCCCTGGTATACCGACCCTGGTGTGGGGACCCCTGGTGTGGGGACCCCTGGTGTGGTGACCCCTGGTGTGGTGACCCCTGGTGTTGTGACCCCTGGTATGGTGACCCTGGTGTGGTGACCCCTGGTGTGGGGACCGCTGGTGTGGGGACCCCTGGTGTGGGGACCCCTAGTGTGGTGACCCCTAGTGTGGTGACCCTTGGTGTGGTGACCCTTGGTGTGGTAACCCCTGGTGTGGTGACCCCTGGTGTGGTGATCCCTTGGTGTGGTTACCCCTGGTGTGGTGATCCTTGGTGTGGTGATCCCTGGTGTGGTGATCCTATGGTGTGGTGATCCTCTGATGTGGTGACCCCTGGTGTGGTGACCCCTGGTGTGGTGACCCCTGGTGTGTTGACCCCTGGTGTGGTGACCCCTGGTGTGGTGACCTCTGGTGTGGCGACCTCTGGTGTGGTGACCCCTGGTATGGTGACCCCTGGTGTTGTGACCCCTGGTGTGGTGATCTTTGGTGTGGTGATCCCTTGGTGTGGTGATCTCTGGTGTGGTGACCCCTGGTGTGGTGACCCCTGGTGTGGTGACCCCTGGTGTGATGACCCCTTGGTGTGGTGAGCCCTTGGTGTGGTGAGCTCTGGTGTGGTGACCCCTGGTGTGGGGACCCCTGGTGTGGTGACCCGTGGTGTGGTGACCCCTGGTGTGGTGATCCTTGGTGTGGTGACCCCTGGTATGGTGACCCCTGGTGTGATGATCCTTGGTGTGGTGACCCCTGGTGTGCTGACCCCTGGTGTGGTGATCTCTTGGTGTGGTGATCCCTAGTGTGGTGATCGCTGGTGTGGTGACCTCTGGTGTGGTGACCCTTGGTGTGGTGACCCGTGGTGTGGTGACCCGTGGTGTGGTGATCCCTTGGTGTGGTGATCCCTGGTTTGGTGACCCGTGGTGTGGTGATCCCTGGTGTGGTGACGCCTGGTGTGGTGACCCCTGGTGTGGTGATCTTTGGTGTGGTGACCCTTGGTGTGGTGACCCTTGGTGTGGTGATCCCTTGTGTGGTGATCTTTGGTGTGGTGACCTCTGGTGTGGTGACCCTTGGTGTGGTGATCCCTGGTGTGGTGACCTGTGGTATGGTGACCCCTGGTGTGGTGATCCCTTGGTGTGGTGACCCCTTGTGTAGGGACCCCTGGTGTGGTGACCCCTGGTGTGGTGACCCCATGTGTGGTGATCCTTGGAGTGGTGACCCCTGGTGTGGTGATCCTTGGTGGGGTGACCCCTGGTGTGGTGACCCCTGGTGTGGTGACCCCTTGGTGTGGTGACCCCTGGTGTGGTGACCCCTTGGTGTGGTGACCTCCTGGTGTGGTGACCCCTGGTGTGGTGACCCTTGGTGTGGTGATCTTTGGTGTGGTGATCCCTTGGTGTGGTGATCCCTTGGTGTGGTGACCCTTGGTGTGGTGACCCCTGGTGTGGTGACCCTTTGTGTGGTGACCCCTTGGTGGGGTGACCCCTGGTGTGGTGACCCTTGGTGTGGTGATCCATTGGTGTGGTGATCCCTTGGTGTGGTGATCCCTTGGTGTGGTGACCCCTGGTGTGGTGACCCTTGGTGTGGTGACCCCTTGGTGTGGTGACCCTGGTGTGGTGACCACTACTGTGGGGTTGGGGTGGTAATCTTTCTCTCAGAGAGACCCTCCGGTTTGATGCACTCTCTTGTTTGCAACACTGAGGAGTTGAATATCTCCGAAGTCGGGGTAGATCTACAAGGAAGTGCCGCAGCGTGGCACCCCAAACCCTTTGGCTGCGCCACGCTGCGGCACTTCCGAATCACAGGGATGCAACATATTTACATGAATAAGTCGCATGTCTGTGCTTCCCACTGCGCTGGTGCACAAACTGCAGCAATGCACTGGCGCAGGCACCCTAGCACCATGGTGCCAGGATTCGTGCGTCGTGGGGAGATTGTTTTTGTACAGGAAGGGACTACTTCCTGCACACAAAAAAAACACTACAGATATTTTCCTCTTTCAATGTGTGCTTTAGAAAGCCCTGGACAGGCCTCTCCTCCTCTGCACCTTGGAGAGGCCTCTCTTTTAATGCAGCAAGCATTGAAAGAGGATAAAACGTGGAGAAATGAAAACATTTCTCCTCGTTGCGCCTTCTTACGCCACCTCTAGCGTGGCGCAGTATTCAGACGTATCTCCAGATTTGCAAATTCTCGTAAGTCTGGAGATGTGTCTTGTTCCATGGGTGTTGCGTGGGAACACCCACAGCAAAACCATGGAACGCCCCTTCATTGCAAAGTGCTGTGTGTGTAGGGGCCGTATTTACAAGGAGAGGAAACGTCACGCACAGTGGCTTTTCCTGTCCTTGTAAATATGGAGGAGCCCCCTGCGCCACTGGTACCTCAAACAAAGTGATGTACTGATGGCTCAGATGGCTTGTAAATCTTCCCCTCGGTGATGAACCAAAATGATATGGATGGTGGTGACGTCAGCAGTGCCCACAGCAATAGGCACAGGATACCTTACACCATCTTATAACACCGGAAGGTGGGATAGGTGAGGACAGCTGTTAGACCTGTCAGTCCTAGGGTGGTCTTTCCCTATTTTTTTGCCCTTGCCTCATTTTTCCCACCTTCTTTCTGTTGGCCCTTAGGTCTTCGGGCACCTTTTCATGGCTAATCCATGTTAGGGTGCAGGTGCTCTCTACTCCAAACATGGCTGCCACTGGCCCCTGCTACTGCAGCGTGGTCTTTTAGTGTAGCACCCTAGCTGCCAGGAGCTAGCTGGAACCCCATACATTGTTGCAATGCCAGCCTGCCATCCCCTGTCCATAGGTAGAGTGGGGAAGCTTCTGGAACCTTCCAAAAGAAAGGCGGAGCCTATTTTTTCCGCCTTAGAGAGTGGTCACCTGACCTGGGCATACTTAAGCAAGGGAGGGAACTTTTTCTAGTCAGTTGGGGCATCACTGACCTGGGGAACCCACGCAGGAGATTTAGGTGGGAGGGCCTAGTCAGGAACTTATGCCACTGGGAGTGACAGGATTTAGGTGCTGCCTCTTAAGCTGAGTGAGGTATCCTAGACAAGCCCCCTGATCTGGCCCAGCGGTAGGGAACCCCAGGGTCCATCTGCAGTGACTGATGAAAACTCATCCAGCCTCCAACTCAACCCTCCCCCCCTCAACTTCAAGAAACCAACACCTAAGGGCGCAGAACCATCCAAGTGCCGAGAAGACTACTTGTCTTTAGCCAGAGACTGCTGGGGGATCGACCAGGTACTGGACTTTGCTGCCCTGCGCAATCCCTGCCTTCATCTGGGCCCCTCTTGCCCTACCTGTCTCCCCCTGACTGACTTGCTTTGCACCCCAACCTGCCTGCAGTCCCTGCTGAATTGTGGGAAAAGCACGATATCCTGCTCCCCCTGTCAAGCACCGTGTCAGAGACTCCCTTCCCTGTCAGAACTGCTGGGTGGGCCCCCGCAGCGTGTATCACCTGATCGCTGTAATCTGCCCCGAAGCGCTATTATCCCCACGCGCTGTCCCGAGGCACTGTATGATCGACGCGCTGTTGCCCACAACTACTGTGAAGCGCTGGGCCCCCGGAGCGCTGCGCTGCTGCGCCTTCGCAGCGCTCCCTGAAGTACTCACCCCCACAACCCGTGGGAAGCGCTGGCCTTGAGGTGCTGCGGTCTGCCCCCGGCGGCCCTCGATGTCAGGAGAGGGCCGCCGCTGTGTTCCCTGAGGGCCGCCCCCGGCCCGACTGTGTGCAGCTCCCCCGCGGCGGCCCCCGGAGCCTTGGGGAGGCCGCCGCGATCATCGCCTAGGCCGTGCCGGGATTCCTGTCAGGCAGCGCTGGGCCTGCCAGGCCGTGAAGCTGGCTTCCACCTCACGTGACGAGGGCGCGTCAAGCCCCGCCACCGCCACCGCCGCATTTTGATTGGGCCGGCGCCACACCCCCCCAAACCAGGCCGGCCATTGGCTCCCGGCCCGTTGGAGGCTTCGAAGAGCCGGAACAGCATCAGGACTACAGGGAGGCCCCTCAGAGAGCGTGGGAGCAGTGCGGGCCTCCCCTAACAGTCCACACCCCTGCCGGAGGGCTCCGAGGAGGTAAGGAGCCCTCTCTCTCGTCAGCAATCCTCGCAAGGGGCCGGAAAGGCCCGAAGAACAAAGGTAAAACCCTGGGGGAGGGCGGAGGACCTCAACGGACGCGGGGCTTCCCAGGAGTGACACAAAGGTCCCGGTTCCGCCCCTCCCCTCGGGAAAAGCTATTGCTGGGCCCCGTTGGCCCTAAGTGGCCCCGGCAACGCTCAGAACTGGGCTAAGAGATTGGGTGTCCCCCGCCTGGGGGCCAGGCTCCTGCCAGCTAGTGTAGGCACTGTCGCTAGGGTTATGACGGCATAAGGAAGTGCTGCTGGCTGAATACTGGGGACCGGCTCATCCCCTATTTAACTCTTCACGCCTGATTAACTGTTTGGGCCCGAAGTGATAGCGAGGTTATTCACCTCTTTGACAGTCTCATGCTGCATTACCTGTGCACGCCTAATTACCTTTAAGTAATGCTGATGCAGAGATAATCTTTCCCTGTACTGAATTTCTTGCAGGGGCGGGCTTCTACGGATCCTGATGGGGTCGTGTTATGACACTGATTGATTTACTCCAGTACTATTTTGATGACAGGATTTCTGGTATTGAACTGTTGATATTTACAAGAGGAAATGTTCATAACTGCTCTTGGAATGTTAGTACATGGTTTATGAAGGTACCCCCCTTATCCTGCTGAAGAGTATAAAGTGGCAGGCTGTGTTATTTGACGTTTTACTGCTTTAATGAAATACTTATGAAATGCTAAAGAAATGCTAATGCGTTGATTGCCTTGACCTAAAGCCTATATAAAAGACCATGATTTTCAATCACAAATACTGGTGTGGTCTCCATTATTGCGCCCACTTCTTGTCTCAGTGGATGAGTATGTTGCGAAGCTGCTTTACACGTATGCCCCTGGTTGCCTTCCTGCTCGAGCCAAGCTACCCCCCAGAGAACTGGTGGTCCCAGTTCTTACAACAGCCACCCAGTGTGATCCTCTCTTAAGTTACTTGGCACATTCACCTCACATAGGAGATGGTGAGGCGAGTCAGTGCAGACACCAGGTGTGACCTTCTGTCCTGTGGCACATACACCTCACACAGGAAATGGTGAGGCGAGTCAGTGCAGACACCTGGTGTGACCCTCTGTACTGTGGCACATTCACCTCACACAGGAGATGGTGATGCGAGTCAGTGCAGACACCAGGTGGGACCCTCTGAACCGTGACACATTCACCTCACACAGGAGATGGCGAGGCGAGTCAGTGCAGACACCAGGTGTGACCCTCTGTGCAGGGACACACTCACCCCACACAGGAGATGGTGAGGCGAGACAGTGCAGACAGCTGGTGTGACCCTCTGTACCGTGACACACTCACCCCACACAGAAGATGGTGAGGCGAGTCAGTGCAGACACCTGGTGTGACCCTCTATACTGTGACACATTCACCTCACACAGGAGATGACGAGGCGAGTCAGTGCAGAAAGCTGGTGTGACCCTCTGTACCGTGACATGTTCACCTCACGCAGGAGATGGCGAGGTGAGTCAGTGCAGACACCCGGTGTGACCCTCTGTACCATGACACATTCACCCCACACAGGAGATGGTGATACGAGTCAGTGCAGACACCCGGTGTGACCCTCTGTACCATGACACATTCACCTCACACAGGAGATGGTGAGGCGAGTTAGTGCAGACACCAGGTGTGACCCTCTGCACCGTGACACATTCACCTCACACAGGAGATGGTGAGGCGAGTTAGTGCACACACCTGGTGTGACCCTGTATACCGTGGCACATTCACCTCACACAGGAGACGGTGAGGCGAGTCAGTGCAGACACCTGCTGTGACCCTCTGTACCGTGACACATTCACTGCACAGGAGATGGTGAGGCGAGTCAGTGCAGACACCTGGTTGACCCTCTGTACCGTGACACATTCACTTCACACAGGAGATGGTGAGGCGAGTCAGTGCAGACACCTGGTGTAACCCTCTGTACCGTGACACATTGACTGCACAGGAGATGGTGAGGCGAGTCAGTGCAGACACCTGGTTTGACCCTCTGTACCGTGACACATTCACTTCACACAGGAGATGGTAAGGCGATTCAGTGCAGACACCTGGTGTGACCCTCTACCGTGACACATTCACTGCACAGGAGATGGTGAGGCAAGTCAGTGCAGACACCTGGTGTGACCCTCTGTACCGTGACACATTCACCTCACACAGGAGATGGTGAGGCAAGTCAGTGCAGACACCAGGTGTGACCTTCTGTCCTGTGGCACATACACCTCACACAGGAGATGGTGAGGCGAGTCAGTGCAGACACCTGGTGTGACCCTCTGTACCGTGACACATTCACCTCACACAGAAGATGGTGATGCGAGTCAGTGCAGACACCAGGTGGGACCCTCTGAACCGTGACACATTCACCTCACACAGGAGATGGCGAGGCGAGTCAGTGCAGACACCAGGTGTGACCCTCTGTGCAGTGACACACTCACCCCACACAGGAGATGGTGAGGCGAGTTAGTGCACACACCTGGTGTGACCCTGTATACCGTGGCACATTCACCTCACACAGGAGACGGTGAGGCGAGTCAGTGCAGACACCTGCTGTGACCCTCTGTACCGTGACACATTCACTGCACAGGAGATGGTGAGGCGAGTCAGTGCAGACACCTGGTTTGACCCTCTGTACCGTGACACATTCACTTCACACAGGAGATGGTGAGGCGAGTCAGTGCAGACACCTGGTGTAACCCTCTGTACCGTGACACATTCACTGCACAGGAGATGGTGAGGCGAGTCAGTGCAGACACCTGGTTTGACCCTCTGTACCGTGACACATTCACTTCACACAGGAGATGGTAAGGCGATTCAGTGCAGACACCTGGTGTGACCCTCTACCGTGACACATTCACTGCACAGGAGATGGCGAGGCGAGTCAGTGCAGACACCTGGTGTAACTCTGTACCGTGACACATTCACTTCACACAGGAGATGGTGAGGCGGTTCAGTGCAGACACCTGGTGTAACCCTCTGTACCGTGAGACATTCACCTCACACAGGAGATGGCGAGGCGAGTCAGTGCAGTCACCCGGTGTAACCCTCTGTACCGTGACACATTCACCTCAGACAGGAGATGGTGAGGCGAGTCAGTGCAGACACACGGTGGGACCCTCTGTACCGTGACACATTCACCTCACAATGGAGATGGCAAGGCGAGTCAGTGCAGACACCAGGTGTGACCCTCTGTACCGTGACACATTCACCTCACACAGGAGATGGCGAGGCGAGTCAGTGCAGACACCAGGTGTGACCCTCTGTACCAAGGCACATTCACCTCACACAGGAGATGGTGAGGCGAGTCAGTGCAGACACCTACTGTGACCCTCTGTACCATGACACATTCACTGCACAGGAGATGGTGAGGCGAGTCAGTGCAGACACCTGGTTTGACCCTCTGTACCGTGACACAATCACCTCACACAGGAGAGGGTGAGGACAGTCAGTGCAGACACCTGCTGTGACCCTCTGTACTGTGACACATTCACCTCACACAGGAGATGGTGAGGCGATTCAGTGCAGACACCTGGTGTAACCCTCTGTACCGTGACACATTCACTGCACAGGAGATGGTGAGGCGAGTCAGTGCAGACACCTGGTTTGACCCTCTGTACCGTGACACATTCACCTCACACAGGAGATGGTGAGGTGGGTCAGTGCAGACACCTGGTGTGACCCACTGTACCGCGACACATTCACTTCACACAGGAGATGGTGAGGCGATTCAGTGAAGACACCTGGTGTAACCCTCTGTACCGTGGCACATTCACCTCACACAGGAGATGGTGAGGCGAGTCAGTGCAGACACCTGGTGTGACCCTTTGTACAGTGACACATTCACCTCACACAGGAGATGGTGAGGCGAGTCAGTGCAGACACCTGGTGTGACCCTCTGTACCGTGACACATTCACCTCACACAGGAGATGGTGAGGCAAGTCAGTGCAGATACCAGGTGTGACCCTCTGTACCGTGACACATTCACTGCACAGGAGATGGTGAGGCGAGTCAGTGCAGACACCTGGTGTGACCCTCTGTAACGTGACACATTCACCTCACATAGGAGATGGTGAGGCAAGTCAGTGCAGACACCTGGTGTGACCCTCTGTACTGCGCCACATTCACCTCACACAGGAGATGGTGAGGCGAGTCAGTGCAGAAACCCGGTGTGACCCTCTGTACCATGGCACATTCACCTCACACAGGAGATGGTAAGGCGAGTCAGTGCAGACACCTGGTGTGACCCTCTGTACAATTACACATTCACCTCCCACAGGAGATAGTGAGGCGAGTCCGTGCAGACACCTGGTGTGACCCTCTGTACCGTGACATATTCATCTCACACAGAGAAAGTGGGGAGGCGAGTCAGTGCAGACATCCGGTGTGACCCTCTGCATCGTGACACATTCGCCTCACACAGGAGATGGTGAGGCGAGTCAGTGCAGACACCTGGTGTGACCCTCTGTACCCTGACACATTCACCTTACACAGGAAATGGTGAGGCGAGTCAGTGCAAACACCTGGTGTGACCCTCTGTACCGTGACACATTCACCTCAGACAAGAGATGGCGAGGCGAGTCAGTGCAGACACCCGGTGTGACCCTCTGTACTGTGGCACTTTCACCTCACACAGGAGATGGCGAGGCGAGTCAGTGCAGACACCCGGTGTGACCCTCTGTAACGTGGCACATTCACCTCACACAGGAGATGGCGAGGCGAGTCAGTGCAGACACCTGGTGTGACCCTCTGAACCGTGAAACACTCACCTCACACAGGAGATGGTGAGGCGAGTCAGTGCAGACACCTCGTGTGACCCTCTGTACCGTGACACATTCACCTCACACAGGAGATGGTGAGGCGAGTCAGTGCAGACACCTGGTGTGACCCTCTGTACCGTGGCACATTCACCTCACACAGGAGATGGTGAGGCGAGTCAGTGCAGATACCTGGTGTGACCCTCTGTAACGTGGCACATTCACCTCACACAGGAGATGGTGAGGCGAGTCAGTGTAGACACCTGGTGTGACCCTCTGTACCGTGGCATATTCACTTCACACAGGAGATGGTGAGGTGAGTCAGTGCAGACACCCGGTGTGACCCTCTGCATCATGACAAATTCACCTCATACAGGAGATGGTGAGGCGAGTCAGTGCAGACACCTGGTGTGACCCTCTGTACTGTGACACATTAACCTCACACAGGAGATGGTGAGGCGTGTCAGTGCAGACACCTGGTGTGACCCTCTGTACCATGACACATTCACCTCACACAGGAGATGGCGAGGCGAGTCAGTGCAGACACCTACTGTGACCCTTTGTACCGTGACACATTCACCTCACACAGGAGATGGTGAGACGAGTCAGTGCAGATACCTGGTGTGAACCTCTGTACCGTGACACATTCACCTCACACAGGAGATGGTGAGGCGAGTCAGTGCAGACACCAGGTGTGACCCTCTGTACCGTGCCACATTCACCTCACACAGGAGATGGTGAGGCGAGTCAGTGCAGACACCAGGTTTGACCCTCTGTACGTGACACATTCACCTCACACAGGAGATGGTGAGGCGAGTCAGTGCAGACACCAGGTTTGACCCTCTGTACGTGACACATTCACCTCACACAGGAGATGGTGAGGCAAGTCAGTGCATACACCTGGTGTGACCCTCTGTAACATGACACATTCACCTCACATAGGAGATGGTGAGGTGAGTCAGTGCAGACACCCGGTGTGACCCTCTATACTGTAACACATTCACCTCACACAGGACATGGTGAGGCGAGTCAGTGCAGACACCTGGTGTGACCCTCTGTACTGTGGCACATTCACCTCACACAGGAGATGGTGAAGTGAGTCAGTGCAGATACCAGGTGTGACCCTCTGTACCGTGGCACATTCACCTCACACAGGAGATGGTGAGGCGAGTCAGTGCAGACACCTGGTGTGACCCTCTGTACTGTGACACATTCACCTAACACAGGAGATGGTGAGGCGAGTCAGTGCAGACACCTGGTGTGACCCTCTGTACTGTGGCACATTCACCTCACACAGGAGATGGCGAGGCGAGTCAGTGCAGACACCCGGTGGGACCTTCTGCATCGTGACACATTCACCTCACACAGGAGATGGTGAAGTGAGTCAGTGCAGACACCCGGTGCCATGTGACCCTCTGTACCGTGACACATTCACCTCACATAGTAGATGGTGAGGCGAGTCAGTGCAGACACCTGGTGTGACACTCTGTACCGTGACACATTCACCTCACACAGGAGATGGTGAGACAAGTCAGTGCAGACACCAGTTGTGACCCTCTGTACCGTGACACATTCACCTCACACAGGAGATAGTGAGGTGTGTCAGTGCAGACACCTGGTGTGACCCTTTGTACTGTGGCACATTCACCTCACACAGGAGATGGTGAGGCGAGTCAGTGCAGACACCTAGTGTGACCCTCTGTACTGTGGCACATTCACCTCACACAGGAGATGGTGAGGCGAGTCAGTGCAAACACCTGGTGTGGCCCTCTGTACCGTGGCACATTCACTTCACACAGGAGATGGTGAGGTGGGTCAGTGCATACACCTGGTGTGACCCTCTGTACTGTGGCACATTCACCTCACACAGGAGATGGTGAGGCGAGTCAGTGCAGACACCTGGTGTGACCCTCTGTACTGTGGCACATTCACCTCACACAGGAGATGGTGAGGCGAGTCAGTGCAGACACCTGGTGTGACCCTCTGTACCGTGACACATTCACCTCACACAAGAGATGGTGAGGCGAGTCAGTGCAGACACCTGGTGTGACCCTCTGTACCGTGAAACATTCACCTCACACAGAAGATGGTGAGGCGAGTCAGTGCAGACACCTGGTGTGACCCTCTGTACCGTGACACATTCACCTCACACAGGAGATGGTGAGGCGTGTCAGTGCAGACACCTGGTGTGACCCTCTGTACCATGACACATTCACCTCACACAGGAGATGGCGAGGCGAGTCAGTGCAGACACCTACTGTGACCCTTTTTACCGTGACACATTCACCTCACACAGGAGATGGTGAGACGAGTCAGTGCAGATACCTGGTGTGACCCTCTGTACCGTGACACATTCACCTCACACAGGAGATGGTGAGGCGAGTCAGTGCAGACACCAGGTGTGACCCTCTGTACCGTGCCACATTCACCTCACACAAGAGATGGTGAGGCGAGTCAGTGCAGACACCAGGTTTGACCCTCTGTACGTGACACATTCACCTCACACAGGAGATGGTGAGGCAAGTCAGTGCATACACCTGGTGTGACCCTCTGTAACATGACACATTCACCTCACATAGGAGATGGCGAGGCGAGTCAGTGCAGACACCCGGTGTGGCCCTCTATACCATAACACATTCACCTCCCACAGGAGATGGCGAGGCGAGTCAGTGCAGACACCTGGTGTGACCCTCTGTACTGTGGCACATTCACCTCACACAGGAGATGGTGAAGTGAGTCAGTGCAGATACCAGGTGTGACCCTCTGTACCGTGGCACATTCACCTCACACAGGAGATGGTGAGGCGAGTCAGTGCAGACACCTGGTGTGACCCTCTGTACTGTGACACGTTCACCTCACACAGGGGATGGTGAGGCGAGTCAGTGCAGACACCTGGTGTGACCCTCTGTACTGTGGCACATTCACCTCACACAGGAGATGGCGAGGCAAGTCAGTGCGGACACCCGGTGGGACCTTCTGCATTGTGACACATTCACCTCACACAGGAGATGGTGAAGTGAGTCAGTGCAGACACCCGGTGCCGTGTGACCCTCTGTACCGTGACACATTCACCTCACATAGTAGATGGTGAGGCGAGTCAGTGCAGACACCTGGTGTGACACTCTGTACCGTGACACATTCACCTCACACAGGAGATGGTGAGACAAGTCAGTGCAGACACCAGTTGTGACCCTCTGTACCGTGACACATTCACCTCACACAGGAGATAGTGAGGTGTGTCAGTGCAGACACCTGGTGTGACCCTTTGTACTGTGGCACATTCACCTCACACAGGAGATGGTGAGGCGAGTCAGTGCAGACACCTAGTGTGACCCTCTGTACTGTGGCACATTCACCGCACACAGGAGATGGTGAGACGAGTCAGTGCAAACACCTGGTGTGGCCCTCTGTACCGCGGCACATTCACCTCACACAGAAGATGGTGAGGAAAGTCAGTGCAGACACCTGGTGTGACCCTCTGTACCGTGACACATTCACCTAACACAGGAGATGGTGAGGCAAGTCAGTGCAGACACCTGGTGTGACCCTCTGTACCGTGACACATTCACCTCACACAGGAGATGGTGAGGCAAGTCAGTGCAGACACCTGGTGTGACCCTCTGTAACATGACACATTCACCTCACACAGGAGATGGTGAGGCGAGTCAGTGCAGACACCTGGTGTGACCCTCTGTACCGTGACACATTCACCTCACACAGGAGATGGTGAGGCGAGTCAGTGCAGACACCTGGTGTGACCCTCTGTACCGTGACACATTCACCCCACACAGGAGATGGTGAGCCGAGTCAGTGCAGACACCTGGTGTGACCCTCTATACCGTGAAACATTCACCTCACACAGGAGATGGTGAGGCGAGTCAGTGTAGACACCTGGTGTGACCCTCTGTACCGTGACACATTCACCTCGCACAGGAGATGGTGAAGCGAGTCAGTGCGGACACCTGGTGTGACCCTCTGTACCGTGAAACATTCACCTCACACAGGAGATGGTGAGGCGAGTCAGTGCATACACCTGGTGTGACCCTCTGTACCGTGGCACATTCACCTCACACAGGAGACAGCAAGGCGAGTCAGTGCATACATCTGGTGTGACCCTCTGTACCGTGGCACATTCACCTCACACAGGAGACAGTGAGGCGAGTCAGTTTAGACACCAGGTGTGACCCTCTGTACCGCGACACATTCACCTCACACAGAAGATGGTGAGGCGAGTCAGTGCAGACACCTGGTGTGACCCTCTGTAACATGACACATTCACCTCACATAGGAGATGGTGAGGCAAGTCAGTGCAGACACCTGGTGTGACCCTCTGTACCGTGACACATTCACCTCACACAGGAGATGGTGAGACAAGTCAGTGCAGACACCAGTTGTGACCCTCTGTACCGTGACACATTCACCTCACACAGGAGATAGTGAGGTGTGTCAGTGCAGACACCTGGTGTGACCCTCTGTACCATCGCACATTCACCTCACACAGGAGATGGTGAGGCGAGACAGTGCATGTAGGAAGGTGGCTACCTGACTATGGTTACCCCAGATTTTTTGCCTGTGTTTAGCTGGTTTTTTGACTTAGTTGACCTGGTTCCCTGCTAATCAGGGCCCCAGGCCATCTGCTCTCTCTGTAAAATGGATTCCATGTACCCTAGGTACATACCAATTGGAAATGGACTCCTTGTCAGCCCCTGTAGAATGCACTATAGGTGCACAGGGCACAGGAGCCACTAAGGCCTACCAGGGGCTGCAGCATATCTTTTGCCACCCCTGGCTGGTTCTTAAATTGACACAACTGGCTGATCACTCAGCTGGGGTAAGGTGGTGTACACACCCCTTGCTTAGATATAGTATACCTATGTCTAAACCTATATCTGGACACATGTAAACCTGTGAGCCACTCCTATAGACAGGCCTCACCAATCCTGGAGGCTGGGTGCATGGTTTTTATGTGAGATGGAGCTCTAGCATGAGCTGAGCCTGTCTGCAGCCGTCGGGAACAAATCCCTAAGCTGTTTCAGGATAATGCCATACCATATACTATTAAGTGCCTTATAATCCTCGCGGTTATTTAGCAACTCTGGTTTGGCTTTATCAAAACATGTCGTGTAAGGTGTCATACGCTTTGGAATACCATCCCCTCGCCAGTTCTGGCGACGGGGATGGCATTCCACCCCTCTAGAGGGGTAAGACATGTTACTTCACTTTAATGCGGTTGATTTCTCCAAAGGCCTTAAGATCCACAAAATGGATGCCTCTGCCACAGACAAATGTCTGGACCCCTGGAGCTGACCGAAACCCAGTCAAGGGGGTCCTGGACAAAGGGTTTCCTGTCACAGGAGGGTGTCACCGCCCTCCAGACAGGAGATAGTGTATTGTAGCAGGGAGGTTTGAAAGAAACCAGACACTGCCTGGGGCGCACAAGGCTGCCCCTTGCATAATCCGGCCAAACCGGTTCTGGGGCACTCCAGCCCTCGTGCCAGGGCGGCCTGGATCAAAGGAAGGGGGTGTATCCACCCACTTCCTGGGTCCCACCCATAGGAGGGGACCTAGCAGGTAATCACGCCCACCAGATTCGAATAAGAGTGGGAGCAGTGCCAATGCACATCAGATTTCCTGGAAGAAACATTTGAAACGATATTCTGGACCCTTCGCCCTCCATCTCAACGTGGAAGCCCGAAGAATCTCCCTTGTGGTCAAGGAGTGACCACCCTGCAGCAGCAGGCACCATCCAGCCCTCGACGTCTACTTAGTTGCAGTTCCCGCCGGAACTCGAGCGACTGAGATCGACGAGATCAAGCCTGCCCAGCTTCTAACAGCCCGATCCACAGTCCCTGCAAAGCTGAGACCCGTGGAGGCGACCGGAAGCGTGGGGCACGCCATCTTGAAGTGACCACGAGACGCTGACCGTGCAGCCCACGAGTGACCCTCGAAGCTGTACACCGGGGTTTGAGAAGCCCCCACCCTGAGCTACTCCTGAGCCGAAGTTCAGCCCTCCACACTCGACGAGTGCTGCGTGGGGCCCTTTGGCACGATTTGGCTCAACGCGTTGGCCCGGTCACTTGCCAGCTGGCTTGTGGTCCCTGTGCCGACGAACTACAAAAGAAGACTCGTGATTCTGGTTGCTCCAGATCCACACCAGCTCCCCTGAAAGGGAGCCCCGACTCTGACCTTCCTGGTCCGAGTGAGACGCCATCTTCCAATCCCGCGTGGATTGCTCTTACCAAGGCTTGTTTGCTCCAAACCGGAAGCCGACTGCACCGACGGTGAGAGCCTGCGTGGGACAGATCGTGACCTGCTCCTGGACATCGCAGATGCCCCAGAGCCCACGTGACAGCGAAGAGAAGCGCCTCGACGACCACCTGATTGCGCCCGACATTGCCTGGTTCCGTCCTGGTTCCACCCTGGTCACTGCTGAGTGACCCAGACTCTGTCCCCTCTGCTTTCAGGTACTCTACAACTTGAGTCCACTCTTGGACTCCACCGGACACTTCGTCTTCACCCTGCCTGCAGCCCTTTCAGCTTCAAGCACCAAGAGCCTGCGTGTCAAAACCCGACGCCACTTCGACCCTGTGCACCCACTTCCTGTGGGTGAGGTAACTTTGCTCCGCCGGTGTTCCCACACTGGTGCACACCTCTAGGGTCTGTGTGTTAAGTTTTGTTCCTCTAGGTTCAGCGGAAGTGTCCTTAAACTTTAACTATTTGACTTTTACGCACCATTGGTTAACATTGGTGCATGCGTGCGCTTTCCGCACATCTCCCGAATCCCGAGGGCCATTCCCGACTTCAGCATTGCTTGTCCTGACTGCTCCCAGCGATTCCCTAGGCCCTAGGCCTAACCACTGTTCGAGTGGCCTCTCTTATACCACTTGTTTAGTATATGGTTTGAGTGGCCCCCTGCCCTCATCCATAATTGTGCAACTTTGTATGTTTAAACAGTGCTTTTGATTTAACGCTTGTGCCCCTTTATTCATAAAGAATACTGGGGATTGTTTTTAGTAATAAACACATATATTTTTATAATATATACTTGTGTGGTGTCCTTTCATTTGGTATTACAGGATTGTATGTGGTAAAACAGCTCGCTTAACACGACCTCTTAAGTTAAGCCTTTAGGCTGCTTAGTCCATGCTACCACTAGGATAGCTTGTCTAATAAGGTTGACTTACAACCAGACACCATAAGGGGATTGTTTGGTCAGGTAGTAGGTGGTTCCAGAATTGGAAACATCCCCTACCAGGCCAACTTCTCACATTGGTGAGCAGCGGTGCGGATTTGAGCTTGCTGTTGTTTTACCATTGCAATCTTTATATCAAATTGAAAGATCACATCAAGTACCTCTAGGTACATATAAAATCAAAAGCTTAGCATATTAAGTTCTACTGAACTTAGTAGTTGTAGGTTGAAGGGAGTAGCACACCCCTGACTACAACTCACTAGCAAGGTCCAGTAGGAAAACACTTAGTGTAGGTAAGTGCACCACTTACACCTCACTAGTAACCATGTCCGACACAGGAAAGGCCTCAGGGTCTAGTCCTGTGACAGTTGACCCTACCCAGGCAACTTCTGGATATGACAAACTAACCCGCAGAGACTTGATTGTCTTGTGCAAAGCAAGAGGGTTAAAAAGGGGCAGAAGCCCCACCTGCCTAATCCTGATAGAACTCCTAGAACAGGATGACTTAGAGAAGGCAAAAGCAGCTTCCCTAGATACAGGAACTGGAGGGAACCCCCCTGCAGTTGATCCCCCTGAAGAGGAGGATGATGATGACTTGGATGAGGACTCAGAAGTTGAGGACTTAGAAGTACAGGATCAGGGTAGCCAGGTTCCAGTTGGTAGGCTTAGCCAGGCCAACTTGGACCTACTGGGGACTGGAGAGGGCCAGCACCTCCCCAGAACCCAACATATGATTCCCCCAGGCAACAGAAGAGTGAGATCTCCTTCAGGGGACTCTCATCTTTCTAGTGCCTCCAGAGAATCAGAGAGAGGCATGAGTGCTTCTCAGAAAGCTGAGCATAGGGCTAGAATGAGGGCTGTCAGACTCCAGATAGAGAGAGAGGAGGTAGCCCTGAGTCAAGCTAAGCTTACCTTAGCTCAAGCTAAACTTGCCTTGGCAAGAGAGCAGAAATTGTGTGGCTTAGATGCCACTGGTGGCAGCAATATTCCTAAAGAGAAACCCAGGTCCTATGATAGTAGAAACCTGACAAAGATTGTGCCCCCCTACAAGGAAGGGGATGACATCCACAAATGGATGACTGCTCTTGAGAGAGCCTGCATGGTACAGCAGGTTCCTGAGGAACAGTGGGCAGCAATCTTATGGTACTCCTTTTCAGAGAAAGGGAGAGATAAGCTCCTCACTGTTAGACATGAGGATGCAAACAATTACAAAGTCCTGAAGAGTGTTCTGATAGATGGGTTTGGCTTAACCACTGAACAGTACAGGTTGAAGTTCAGAGACACCCAGAAGACACAGACTCAGGACTGGACTGATTTTGTAGATTGTGCTACTAAGGCTCTGGAGGGTTGGCTACATGGCAGCAAAGTACATGACTTTACAGGATTGTATAATTTGATTATGAGGGAGCAGATCCTAAGTAATTGTCAGAACCAGCTCTTACACCAGCACCTGGTAGACTCTGATCTGACCTCTCCCCAAGAATTGGGAAAGAAGGCAGACAAATGGGTCAGAACCAGGATTAGGCCTAAGAATCAGGACAGTAACCAGAAGAAGGAGTCTACCAAGCCTCAAGATAAGGGTGGGGATAAAAGTAAAGAAAAGACTTCCCCAGGGCCCCAAAACTCCAAGGATGGGGGTGGGTCCCAAGACACTTCTTCAACTGAGAAAAAGCCTTATTGTTATGCCTGTAAACAGGTGGGGCATTACAAAACAGATAACTGTTGTCCCAAGAATAACAATAAAGAAAATATACCTCCAAAGCCAGCTTCAACACCTCCTGTTACTGTCAGCAGTAATCCCCCAGGAAGTGGGAGCACATCCAGGAATCTGGGTGGGTTTACTTTTGGAAATCAGGTGGACCCTGGCCTATCCAGGTCCCCATCACCCAATGATCTTGTTTATGAGACTGGCATGGGGTTTGCCAACTTCTCTGCTTGCCCAAATACTTTGAGTAAGTATAGACAAGAACCCATCATCAATGGTTTAAGAGTTGAAGCTTTTAGAGACACAGGGGCTAGCATCACCATGGTGGCTGATGGCCTAGTCCCCTCTAAGCAACTTTTACCTGGGGCCACATACCAGGTTACAAACATTGATGGAATCCAAACAAATCATCCCATGGCAGTAGTAAGTCTCAGCTGGGGAGGTGTCATTGGCCCAAAGAGAGTGGCAGTGTCACCAAACTTGCCTGTAGACTGCCTACTTGGTAATGATTTGGAGATCTCAGCCTGGGCTGAGGTTGAACAGGAAACCCATTCTAGAATGGTGAATTCCAATGGAAAGGTTAGTGGGGCTGTAATGGCTACAGCCCCAATTCAAGATGTCCTTCCTGAAAAGGTTGGTAGGGCGGAGATACTCCCTGCCCCATCTTTAGCAAAAGCTCTTCCTGAACAGAATAGCAAAGCTGTTATGATAACAGCAGAAACCCAAACTGAGTCTCCTCCTGAAAAGGTTGGTGGGGCTGTGATGGCCACAGCCCAAACTCAAACTGACACGTGTGTTGTGAAACCTGAAATGATGGATAACTCCACACAAACTGAGAGCATGGAGGAGGAAGAGAAATCTCCCCCTCACCAGACTTTAGGACAGGATCAGCCTCCTCAGGGAACTGATCTTACCCCTGATGAAGGAACTGCCCCAGAGGTGGTTGGGCCTAGCCTGACAGAACCTCTGATGTCAGTGGAACCTTCTCAGGTGGGACCCAGTCTGGAGCAGGTAACCTGCCCCTCTCTACCTTGCCTTAGCCAGCCCAGGGCTGCAGAGGACAAGAAGGACAGTGAGACCCAGAGGGCCCCCTGTCAAATAAAGCACCCCCATCAAAAGATTAGGTGCACCAAAACTAGTAGCCCTAGTAAGGTGAAAACTTTAAAAACTCCTGAGGGAGCCCCCTTAAAAACAGTTAGGGACCTCCCACAGATGGATTCTGTTGGGCACAGCCAAACCTGGGACCCAAGGGGCCCAAACCTGAACTGTCCCTCCAGCAAGCCAAACAGAGGGACCCAGCCTCCAGCTTTAGGTAACCAGAGGTTGACCCTGAGAGCACAGTGCAACTCAGTTAAAGAGAGAAAGGCACACATGGTGGAAGATAATTGGAGGAAGCTAAGCCCTAAATTAGTAGAGCCTCGCTTCAATACTCCATATCCAAACCAGCCTTTAACTTTGCATAAACACACCCAAGGTAGTGATTCCCTATGGTGGAGACCCTCTAATACCCAAAGGGTGAGGGACTGCTTAGTGGACCATGAGACAGGGGGTACCCATGCTAGGGCAGGTACTTCCTTATATGGCCACTCAGGCAATATAGGCTTACCTGGCCAAGGATAGCCTTATCTCCTTTCGTTTGGGGGGGGGTTATGTAGGAAGGTGGCTACCTGACTATGGTTACCCCAGATTTTTTGCCTGTGTTTAGCTGGTTTTTTGACTTAGTTGACCTGGTTCCCTGCTAATCAGGGCCCCAGGCCATCTGCTCTCTCTGTAAAATGGATTCCATGTACCCTAGGTACATACCAATTGGAAATGGACTCCTTGTCAGCCCCTGTAGAATGCACTATAGGTGCACAGGGCACAGGAGCCACTAAGGCCTACCAGGGGCTGCAGCATATCTTTTGCCACCCCTGGCTGGTTCTTAAATTGACACAACTGGCTGATCACTCAGCTGGGGTAAGGTGGTGTACACACCCCTTGCTTAGATATAGTATACCTATGTCTAAACCTATATCTGGACACATGTAAACCTGTGAGCCACTCCTATAGACAGGCCTCACCAATCCTGGAGGCTGGGTGCATGGTTTTTATGTGAGATGGAGCTCTAGCATGAGCTGAGCCTGTCTGCAGCCGTCGGGAACAAATCCCTAAGCTGTTTCAGGATAATGCCATACCATATACTATTAAGTGCCTTATAATCCTCGCGGTTATTTAGCAACTCTGGTTTGGCTTTATCAAAACATGTCGTGTAAGGTGTCATACGCTTTGGAATACCATCCCCTCGCCAGTTCTGGCGACGGGGATGGCATTCCACCCCTCTAGAGGGGTAAGACATGTTACTTCACTTTAATGCGGTTGATTTCTCCAAAGGCCTTAAGATCCACAAAATGGATGCCTCTGCCACAGACAAATGTCTGGACCCCTGGAGCTGACCGAAACCCAGTCAAGGGGGTCCTGGACAAAGGGTTTCCTGTCACAGGAGGGTGTCACCGCCCTCCAGACAGGAGATAGTGTATTGTAGCAGGGAGGTTTGAAAGAAACCAGACACTGCCTGGGGCGCACAAGGCTGCCCCTTGCATAATCCGGCCAAACCGGTTCTGGGGCACTCCAGCCCTCGTGCCAGGGCGGCCTGGATCAAAGGAAGGGGGTGTATCCACCCACTTCCTGGGTCCCACCCATAGGAGGGGACCTAGCAGGTAATCACGCCCACCAGATTCGAATAAGAGTGGGAGCAGTGCCAATGCACATCAGATTTCCTGGAAGAAACATTTGAAACGATATTCTGGACCCTTCGCCCTCCATCTCAACGTGGAAGCCCGAAGAATCTCCCTTGTGGTCAAGGAGTGACCACCCTGCAGCAGCAGGCACCATCCAGCCCTCGACGTCTACTTAGTTGCAGTTCCCGCCGGAACTCGAGCGACTGAGATCGACGAGATCAAGCCTGCCCAGCTTCTAACAGCCCGATCCACAGTCCCTGCAAAGCTGAGACCCGTGGAGGCGACCGGAAGCGTGGGGCACGCCATCTTGAAGTGACCACGAGACGCTGACCGTGCAGCCCACGAGTGACCCTCGAAGCTGTACACCGGGGTTTGAGAAGCCCCCACCCTGAGCTACTCCTGAGCCGAAGTTCAGCCCTCCACACTCGACGAGTGCTGCGTGGGGCCCTTTGGCACGATTTGGCTCAACGCGTTGGCCCGGTCACTTGCCAGCTGGCTTGTGGTCCCTGTGCCGACGAACTACAAAAGAAGACTCGTGATTCTGGTTGCTCCAGATCCACACCAGCTCCCCTGAAAGGGAGCCCCGACTCTGACCTTCCTGGTCCGAGTGAGACGCCATCTTCCAATCCCGCGTGGATTGCTCTTACCAAGGCTTGTTTGCTCCAAACCGGAAGCCGACTGCACCGACGGTGAGAGCCTGCGTGGGACAGATCGTGACCTGCTCCTGGACATCGCAGATGCCCCAGAGCCCACGTGACAGCGAAGAGAAGCGCCTCGACGACCACCTGATTGCGCCCGACATTGCCTGGTTCCGTCCTGGTTCCACCCTGGTCACTGCTGAGTGACCCAGACTCTGTCCCCTCTGCTTTCAGGTACTCTACAACTTGAGTCCACTCTTGGACTCCACCGGACACTTCGTCTTCACCCTGCCTGCAGCCCTTTCAGCTTCAAGCACCAAGAGCCTGCGTGTCAAAACCCGACGCCACTTCGACCCTGTGCACCCACTTCCTGTGGGTGAGGTAACTTTGCTCCGCCGGTGTTCCCACACTGGTGCACACCTCTAGGGTCTGTGTGTTAAGTTTTGTTCCTCTAGGTTCAGCGGAAGTGTCCTTAAACTTTAACTATTTGACTTTTACGCACCATTGGTTAACATTGGTGCATGCGTGCGCTTTCCGCACATCTCCCGAATCCCGAGGGCCATTCCCGACTTCAGCATTGCTTGTCCTGACTGCTCCCAGCGATTCCCTAGGCCCTAGGCCTAACCACTGTTCGAGTGGCCTCTCTTATACCACTTGTTTAGTATATGGTTTGAGTGGCCCCCTGCCCTCATCCATAATTGTGCAACTTTGTATGTTTAAACAGTGCTTTTGATTTAACGCTTGTGCCCCTTTATTCATAAAGAATACTGGGGATTGTTTTTAGTAATAAACACATATATTTTTATAATATATACTTGTGTGGTGTCCTTTCATTTGGTATTACAGGATTGTATGTGGTAAAACAGCTCGCTTAACACGACCTCTTAAGTTAAGCCTTTAGGCTGCTTAGTCCATGCTACCACTAGGATAGCTTGTCTAATAAGGTTGACTTACAACCAGACACCATAAGGGGATTGTTTGGTCAGGTAGTAGGTGGTTCCAGAATTGGAAACATCCCCTACCAGGCCAACTTCTCACAGTGCAGACACCTGGTGTGACCCTTTGTACTGTGGCACATTCACCTCACACAGGAGATGGTGAGGCGAGTCAGTGCAGACACCTAGTGTGACCCTCTGTACTGTGGCACATTCACCTCACACAGGAGATGGTGAAGCGAGTCAGTGCAGACACCTGGTGTGACCCTCTGTACCGTGGCACATTCACTTCACACAGGAGATGGTGAGGTGGGTCAGTGCAGACACCCGGTGTGACCCTCTGTACTGTGACACATTCACCTCGCACAGGAGATGGTGAAGCGAGTCAGTGCAGACACCTGGTGTGACCCTCTGTACTGTGGCACATTCACCTCACACAGGAGATGGTGATGAGGCGAGTCAGTGCAGACACCTGGTGTGACCCTGTGTACCGTGACACATTCACCTCACACAGGAGATGGTGAGGCGAGTCAGTGCAGACACCTGGTGTGACCCTCTGTACCGTGAAACATTCACCTCACACAGAAGATGGTGAGGCGAGTCAGTGCAGACACCTGGTGTGACCCTCTGTACCGTGACACATTCACCTCACACAGGAGATGGTGAGGCGAGTCAGTGCAGACACCTGGTGTGACCCTCTGTACCGTGAAACATTCACCTCACACAGGAGATGGTGAGGCGAGTCAGTGCAGACACCTGGTGTAACCCTCTGTACCGTGACACATTCACCTCACACAGGAGATGGTGAGTCGAGTCAGTGCAGACACCTGGTGTGACCCTCTGTACCGTGACACATTCACCTCGTACAGGAGATGGTGAAGCGAGTCAGTGCAGACACCTGGTGTGACCCTCTGTACCGTGAAACATTCACCTGACACAGGAGATGGTGAGGCGAGTCAGTGCATACACCTGGTGTGACCCTTTGTACCATGGCACATTCACCTCACACAGGAGACAGTGAGGCGAGTCAGTTTAGACACCAGGTGTGACCCTCTGTACCGCGACACATTCACCTCACACAGAAGATGGTGAGGCGAGTCAGTGCAGACACCTGGTGTGACCCTCTGTAACATGACACATTCACCTCACATAGGAGATGGTGAGGCAAGTCAGTGCAGACACCTGGTGTGACCCTCTGTACCGTGACACATTCACCTCACACAGGAGATGGTGAGGCAAGTCAGTGCAGACACCTGGTGTGACCCTCTGTACCGTGACACATTCACCTCACACAGGAGATGGTGAGGCAAGTCAGTGCAGACACCTGGTGTGACCCTCTGTAACATGACACATTCACCTCACATAGGAGATGGTGAGGCGAGTCAGTGCAGACACCTGGTGTGACCCTCTGTACCGTGACACATTCACCTCACACAGGAGATGGTGAGGCGAGTCAGTGCAGACACCTGGTGTGACCCTCTGTACCGTGAAACATTCACCCCACACAGGAGATGGTGAGCCGAGTCAGTGCAGACACCTGGTGTAACCCTCTGTACCATGACACATTCACCTCACACAGGAGATGGTGAGGCGAGTCAGTGCAGACACCTAGTGTGACCCTCTGTACTGTGGCACATTCACCTCACACAGGAGATGGTGAAGCGAGTCAGTGCAGACACCTGGTGTGACCCTCTGTACCGTGGCACATTCACTTCACACAGGAGATGGTGAGGTGGGTCAGTGCAGACACCCGGTGTGACCCTCTGTACTGTGACACATTCACCTCGCACAGGAGATGGTGAAGCGAGTCAGTGCAGACACCTGGTGTGACCCTCTGTACTGTGGCACATTCACCTCACACAGGAGATGGTGAGGCGAGTCAGTGCAGACACCTGGTGTGACCCTGTGTACCGTGACACATTCACCTCACACAGGAGATGGTGAGGCGAGTCAGTGCAGACACCTGGTGTGACCCTCTGTACCGTGAAACATTCACCTCACACAGAAGATGGTGAGGCGAGTCAGTGCAGACACCTGGTGTGACCCTCTGTACCGTGACACATTCACCTCACACAGGAGATGGTGAGGCGAGTCAGTGCAGACACCTGGTGTGACCCTCTGTACCGTGAAACATTCACCTCACACAGGAGATGGTGAGGCGAGTCAGTGCAGACACCTGGTGTAACCCTCTGTACCGTGACACATTCACCTCACACAGGAGATGGTGAGTCGAGTCAGTGCAGACACCTGGTGTGACCCTCTGTACCGTGACACATTCACCTCGTACAGGAGATGGTGAAGCGAGTCAGTGCAGACACCTGGTGTGACCCTCTGTACCGTGAAACATTCACCTGACACAGGAGATGGTGAGGCGAGTCAGTGCATACACCTGGTGTGACCCTTTGTACCATGGCACATTCACCTCACACAGGAGACAGTGAGGCGAGTCAGTTTAGACACCAGGTGTGACCCTCTGTACCGCGACACATTCACCTCACACAGAAGATGGTGAGGCGAGTCAGTGCAGACACCTGGTGTGACCCTCTGTAACATGACACATTCACCTCACATAGGAGATGGTGAGGCAAGTCAGTGCAGACACCTGGTGTGACCCTCTGTACCGTGACACATTCACCTCACACAGGAGATGGTGAGGCAAGTCAGTGCAGACACCTGGTGTGACCCTCTGTACCGTGACACATTCACCTCACACAGGAGATGGTGAGGCAAGTCAGTGCAGACACCTGGTGTGACCCTCTGTAACATGACACATTCACCTCACATAGGAGATGGTGAGGCGAGTCAGTGCAGACACCTGGTGTGACCCTCTGTACCGTGACACATTCACCTCACACAGGAGATGGTGAGGCGAGTCAGTGCAGACACCTGGTGTGACCCTCTGTACCGTGAAACATTCACCCCACACAGGAGATGGTGAGCCGAGTCAGTGCAGACACCTGGTGTAACCCTCTGTACCATGACACATTCACCTCACACAGGAGATGGTGAGTCGAGTCAGTGCAGACACCTGGTGTGACCCTCTGTACCGTGACACATTCACCTCGCACAGGAGATGGTGAAGCGAGTCAGTGCGGACACCTGGTGTGACCCTCTGTACCGTGAAACATTCACCTCACACAGGAGATGGTGAGGCGAGTCAGTGCATACACCTGGTGTGACCCTCTGTACCGTGGCACATTCACCTCACACAGGAGACAGCAAGGCGAGTCAGTTTAGACACCAGGTGTGACCCTCTGTACCGCGACACAATCACCTCACACAGAAGATGGTGATGCGAGTCAGTGCAGACATCTGGTGTGACCCTCTGTAACATGACACATTCACCTCACATAGGCGATGGTGAGGCAAGTCAGTGCAGACACCTGGTGTGACCCTCTGCACCATGACACATTCACCTCACACAGGAGATGGTGAGGCAAGTCAGAGCAGACACCTGGTGTGACCCTCTGTACCGTGACACATTCACCTCACACAGGAGATGGTGATGCAAGTCAGTGCAGACACCTGGTGTGACCCTCTGTAACATGACACATTCACCTCACATAGGAGATGGTGAGGCAAGTCAGTGCAGACACCTGGTGTGACCCTATGTACCGTGACACATTCACCTCACACAGGAGATGGTGAGGCAAGTCAGTGCAGACACCTGGTGTGACCCTCTGTACCGTGACACATTCACCTCTCTCAGGAGATGGTGAGTCAAGTCAGTGCTGACACCTGGTGTGACCCTCTGTACCGTGACACATTCACCTCACACAGGAGATGGTGAGGCAAGTCAGTGCAGACACCTGGTGTGACCCTCTGTAACATGACACATTCACCTCACACAGGAGATGGTGAGGCAAGTCAGTGCAGACACCTGGTGTGACCCTCTGTACCGTGACACATTCACCTCACACAGGAGATGGTGAGGCAAGTCAGTGCAGACACCTGGTGTGACCCTCTGTACCGTGACACATTCACCTCACACAGGAGATGGTGAGGCAAGTCAGTGCAGACACCTGGTGTGACCCTCTGTAACATGACACATTCACCTCGCATAGGAGATGGTGAGGCAAGTCAGTGCAGACACGTGGTGTGACCCTCTGTACCGTGACACATTCACCTCACACAGGAGATGGTGAGGCAAGTCAGTGCAGACACCTGGTGTGACCCTTTGTACTGTGGCACATTCACCTCACACAGGAGATGGTGAGGCGAGTCAGTGCAGACACCTAGTGTGACCCTCTGTACTGTGGCACATTCACCGCACACAGGAGATGGTGAGACGAGTCAGTGCAAACACCTGGTGTGGCCCTCTGTACCGCGGCACATTCACCTCACACAGAAGATGGTGAGGCGAGTCAGTGCAGACACCTGGTGTGACCCTCTGTAACATGACACATTCACCTCACATAGGAGATGGTGAGGCAAGTCAGTGCAGACACCTGGTGTGACCCTCTGTACCGTGACACATTCACCTCACACAGGAGATGGTGAGGCAAGTCAGTGCAGACACCTGGTGTGACCCTCTGTACCGTGACACATTCACCTCACACAGGAGATGGTGAGGCAAGTCAGTGCAGACACCTGGTGTGACCCTCTGTAACATGACACATTCACCTCACACAGGAGATGGTGAGGCGAGTCAGTGCAGACACCTGGTGTGACCCTCTGTACCGTGACACATTCACCTCACACAGGAGATGGTGAGGCAAGTCAGTGCAGACACCTGGTGTGACCCTCTGTACCGTGACACATTCACCTCACACAGGAGATGGTGAGGCAAGACAGTGCAGACACAAGGTGTGACCCTCTGTAACATGACACATTCACCTCGCATAGGAGATGGTGAGGCAAGTCAGTGCAGACACCTGGTGTGACCCTCTGTACCGTGACACATTCACCTCACACAGGAGATGGTGAGGCAAGTCAGTGCAGACACCTGGTGTGACCCTTTGTACTGTGGCACATTCACCTCACACAGGAGATGGTGAGGCGAGTCAGTGCAGACACCTAGTGTGACCCTCTGTACTGTGGCACATTCACCGCACACAGGAGATGGTGAGACGAGTCAGTGCAAACACCTGGTGTGGCCCTCTGTACCGCGGCACATTCACCTCACACAGAAGATGGTGAGGCGAGTCAGTGCAGACACCAGGTGTGACCCTCTGTAACATGACAGATTCACCTCACATAGGAGATGGTGAGGCAAGTCAGTGCAGACACCTGGTGTGACCCTCTGTACCGTGACACATTCACCTCACACAGGAGATGGTGAGGCAAGTCAGTGCAGACACCTGGTGTGACCCTCTGTACCGTGACACATTCACCTCAGACAGGAGATGGTGAGGCAAGTCAGTGCAGACACCTGGTGTGACCCTCTGTAACATGACACATTCACCTCACACAGGAGATGGTGAGGCGAGTCAGTGCAGACACCTGGTGTGACCCTCTGTACCGTGACACATTCACCCCACACAGGAGATGGTGAGCCGAGTCAGTGCAGACACCTGGTGTGACCCTCTATACCGTGAAACATTCACCTCACACAGGAGATGGTGAGGCGAGTCAGTGTAGACACCTGGTGTGACCCTCTGTACCGTGACACATTCACCTCGCACAGGAGATGGTGAAGCGAGTCAGTGCGGACACCTGGTGTGACCCTCTGTACCGTGAAACATTCACCTCACACAGGAGATGGAGAGGCGAGTCAGTGCATACACCTGGTGTGACCCTCTGTACCGTGGCACATTCACCTCACACAGGAGACAGCAAGGCGAGTCAGTGCATACATCTGGTGTGACCCTCTGTACCGTGGCACATTCACCTCACACAGGAGACAGTGAGGCGAGTCAGTTTAGACACCAGGTGTGACCCTCTGTACCGCGACACATTCACCTCACACAGAAGATGGTGAGGCGAGTCAGTGCAGACACCTGGTGTGACCCTCTGTAACATGACACATTCACCTCACATAGGAGATGGTGAGGCAAGTCAGTGCAGACACCTGGTGTGACCCTCTGTACCGTGACACATTCACCTCACACAGGAGATGGTGAGACAAGTCAGTGCAGACACCAGTTGTGACCCTCTGTACCGTGACACATTCACCTCACACAGGAGATAGTGAGGTGTGTCAGTGCAGACACCTGGTGTGACCCTCTGTACCATCGCACATTCACCTCACACAGGAGATGGTGAGGCGAGACAGTGCAGACACCTGGTGTGACCCTTTGTACTGTGGCACATTCACCTCACACAGGAGATGGTGAGGCGAGTCAGTGCAGACACCTAGTGTGACCCTCTGTACTGTGGCACATTCACCTCACACAGGAGATGGTGAAGCGAGTCAGTGCAGACACCTGGTGTGACCCTTTGTACTGTGGCACATTCACCTCACACAGGAGATGGTGAGGCGAGTCAGTGCAGACACCTAGTGTGACCCTCTGTACTGTGGCACATTCACCTCACACAGGAGATGGTGAGGCGAGTCAGTGCAAACACCTGGTGTGGCCCTCTGTACCGTGGCACATTCACTTCACACAGGAGATGGTGAGGTGGGTCAGTGCATACACCTGGTGTGACCCTCTGTACTGTGGCACATTCACCTCACACAGGAGATGGTGAGGCGAGTCAGTGCAGACACCTGGTGTGACCCTCTGTACTGTGGCACATTCACCTCACACAGGAGATGGTGAGGCGAGTCAGTGCAGACACCTGGTGTGACCCTCTGTACCGTGACACATTCACCTCACACAGGAGATGGTGAGGCGAGTCAGTGCAGACACCTGGTGTGACCCTCTGTACCGTGAAACATTCACCTCACACAGAAGATGGTGAGGCGAGTCAGTGCAGACACCTGGTGTGACCCTCTGTACCGTGACACATTCACCTCACACAGGAGATGGTGAGGCGTGTCAGTGCAGACACCTGGTGTGACTCTCTGTACCATGACACATTCACCTCACACAGGAGATGGCGAGGCGAGTCAGTGCAGACACCTACTGTGACCCTTTTTACCGTGACACATTCACCTCACACAGGAGATGGTGAGACGAGTCAGTGCAGATACCTGGTGTGACCCTCTGTACCGTGACACATTCACCTCACACAGGAGATGGTGAGGCGAGTCAGTGCAGACACCAGGTGTGACCCTCTGTACCGTGCCACATTCACCTCACACAAGAGATGGTGAGGCGAGTCAGTGCAGACACCAGGTTTGACCCTCTGTACGTGACACATTCACCTCACACAGGAGATGGTGAGGCAAGTCAGTGCATACACCTGGTGTGACCCTCTGTAACATGACACATTCACCTCACATAGGAGATGGCGAGGCGAGTCAGTGCAGACACCCGGTGTGGCCCTCTATACCATAACACATTCACCTCCCACAGGAGATGGCGAGGCGAGTCAGTGCAGACACCTGGTGTGACCCTCTGTACTGTGGCACATTCACCTCACACAGGAGATGGTGAAGTGAGTCAGTGCAGATACCAGGTGTGACCCTCTGTACCGTGGCACATTCACCTCACACAGGAGATGGTGAGGCGAGTCAGTGCAGACACCTGGTGTGACCCTCTGTACTGTGACACGTTCACCTCACACAGGGGATGGTGAGGCGAGTCAGTGCAGACACCTGGTGTGACCCTCTGTACTGTGGCACATTCACCTCACACAGGAGATGGCGAGGCAAGTCAGTGCGGACACCCGGTGGGACCTTCTGCATTGTGACACATTCACCTCACACAGGAGATGGTGAAGTGAGTCAGTGCAGACACCCGGTGCCGTGTGACCCTCTGTACCGTGACACATTCACCTCACATAGTAGATGGTGAGGCGAGTCAGTGCAGACACCTGGTGTGACACTCTGTACCGTGACACATTCACCTCACACAGGAGATGGTGAGACAAGTCAGTGCAGACACCAGTTGTGACCCTCTGTACCGTGACACATTCACCTCACACAGGAGATAGTGAGGTGTGTCAGTGCAGACACCTGGTGTGACCCTTTGTACTGTGGCACATTCACCTCACACAGGAGATGGTGAGGCGAGTCAGTGCAGACACCTAGTGTGACCCTCTGTACTGTGGCACATTCACCGCACACAGGAGATGGTGAGACGAGTCAGTGCAAACACCTGGTGTGGCCCTCTGTACCGCGGCACATTCACCTCACACAGAAGATGGTGAGGCAAGTCAGTGCAGACACCTGGTGTGACCCTCTGTACCGTGACACATTCACCTAACACAGGAGATGGTGAGGCAAGTCAGTGCAGACACCTGGTGTGACCCTCTGTACCGTGACACATTCACCTCACACAGGAGATGGTGAGGCAAGTCAGTGCAGACACCTGGTGTGACCCTCTGTAACATGACACATTCACCTCACACAGGAGATGGTGAGGCGAGTCAGTGCAGACACCTGGTGTGACCCTCTGTACCGTGACACATTCACCTCACACAGGAGATGGTGAGGCGAGTCAGTGCAGACACCTGGTGTGACCCTCTGTACCGTGACACATTCACCCCACACAGGAGATGGTGAGCCGAGTCAGTGCAGACACCTGGTGTGACCCTCTATACCGTGAAACATTCACCTCACACAGGAGATGGTGAGGCGAGTCAGTGTAGACACCTGGTGTGACCCTCTGTACCGTGACACATTCACCTCGCACAGGAGATGGTGAAGCGAGTCAGTGTGGACACCTGGTGTGACCCTCTGTACCGTGAAACATTCACCTCACACAGGAGATGGTGAGGCGAGTCAGTGCATACACCTGGTGTGACCCTCTGTACCGTGGCACATTCACCTCACACAGGAGACAGCAAGGCGAGTCAGTGCATACATCTGGTGTGACCCTCTGTACCGTGGCACATTCACCTCACACAGGAGACAGTGAGGCGAGTCAGTTTAGACACCAGGTGTGACCCTCTGTACCGCGACACATTCACCTCACACAGAAGATGGTGAGGCGAGTCAGTGCAGACACCTGGTGTGACCCTCTGTAACATGACACATTCACCTCACATAGGAGATGGTGAGGCAAGTCAGTGCAGACACCTGGTGTGACCCTCTGTACCGTGACACATTCACCTCACACAGGAGATGGTGAGACAAGTCAGTGCAGACACCAGTTGTGACCCTCTGTACCGTGACACATTCACCTCACACAGGAGATAGTGAGGTGTGTCAGTGCAGACACCTGGTGTGACCCTCTGTACCATCGCACATTCACTTCACACAGGAGATGGTGAGGCGAGACAGTGCAGACACCTGGTGTGACCCTTTGTACTGTGGCACATTCACCTCACACAGGAGATGGTGAGGCGAGTCAGTGCAGACACCTAGTGTGACCCTCTGTACTGTGGCACATTCACCTCACACAGGAGATGGTGAAGCGAGTCAGTGCAGACACCTGGTGTGACCCTCTGTACCGTGGCACATTCACTTCACACAGGAGATGGTGAGGTGGGTCAGTGCAGACACCCGGTGTGACCCTCTGTACTGTGACACATTCACCTCGCACAGGAGATGGTGAAGCGAGTCAGTGCAGACACCTGGTGTGACCCTCTGTACTGTGGCACATTCACCTCACACAGGAGATGGTGAGGCGAGTCAGTGCAGACACCTGGTGTGACCCTGTGTACCGTGACACATTCACCTCACACAGGAGATGGTGAGGCGAGTCAGTGCAGACACCTGGTGTGACCCTCTGTACCGTGAAACATTCACCTCACACAGAAGATGGTGAGGCGAGTCAGTGCAGACACCTGGTGTGACCCTCTGTACCGTGACACATTCACCTCACACAGGAGATGGTGAGGCGAGTCAGTGCAGACACCTGGTGTGACCCTCTGTACCGTGAAACATTCACCTCACACAGGAGATGGTGAGGCGAGTCAGTGCAGACACCTGGTGTAACCCTCTGTACCGTGACACATTCACCTCACACAGGAGATGGTGAGTCGAGTCAGTGCAGACACCTGGTGTGACCCTCTGTACCGTGACACATTCACCTCGTACAGGAGATGGTGAAGCGAGTCAGTGCAGACACCTGGTGTGACCCTCTGTACCGTGAAACATTCACCTGACACAGGAGATGGTGAGGCGAGTCAGTGCATACACCTGGTGTGACCCTTTGTACCATGGCACATTCACCTCACACAGGAGACAGTGAGGCGAGTCAGTTTAGACACCAGGTGTGACCCTCTGTACCGCGACACATTCACCTCACACAGAAGATGGTGAGGCGAGTCAGTGCAGACACCTGGTGTGACCCTCTGTAACATGACACATTCACCTCACATAGGAGATGGTGAGGCAAGTCAGTGCAGACACCTGGTGTGACCCTCTGTACCGTGACACATTCACCTCACACAGGAGATGGTGAGGCAAGTCAGTGCAGACACCTGGTGTGACCCTCTGTACCGTGACACATTCACCTCACACAGGAGATGGTGAGGCAAGTCAGTGCAGACACCTGGTGTGTCCCTCTGTAACATGACACATTCACCTCACATAGGAGATGGTGAGGCGAGTCAGTGCAGACACCTGGTGTGACCCTCTGTACCGTGACACATTCACCTCACACAGGAGATGGTGAGGCGAGTCAGTGCAGACACCTGGTGTGACCCTCTGTACCGTGAAACATTCACCCCACACAGGGGATGGTGAGCCGAGTCAGTGCAGACACCTGGTGTAACCCTCTGTACCATGACACATTCACCTCACACAGGAGATGGTGAGGCGAGTCAGTGCAGACACCTAGTGTGACCCTCTGTACTGTGGCACATTCACCTCACACAGGAGATGGTGAAGCGAGTCAGTGCAGACACCTGGTGTGACCCTCTGTACCGTGGCACATTCACTTCACACAGGAGATGGTGAGGTGGGTCAGTGCAGACACCCGGTGTGACCCTCTGTACTGTGACACATTCACCTCGCACAGGAGATGGTGAAGCGAGTCAGTGCAGACACCTGGTGTGACCCTCTGTACTGTGGCACATTCACCTCACACAGGAGATGGTGAGGCGAGTCAGTGCAGACACCTGGTGTGACCCTGTGTACCGTGACACATTCACCTCACACAGGAGATGGTGAGGCGAGTCAGTGCAGACACCTGGTGTGACCCTCTGTACCGTGAAACATTCACCTCACACAGGAGATGGTGAGGCGAGTCAGTGCAGACACCTGGTGTGACCCTCTGTACCGTGAAACATTCACCTCACACAGAAGATGGTGAGGCGAGTCAGTGCAGACACCTGGTGTGACCCTCTGTACCGTGACACATTCACCTCACACAGGAGATGGTGAGGCGAGTCAGTGCAGACACCTGGTGTGACCCTCTGTACCGTGAAACATTCACCTCACACAGGAGATGGTGAGGCGAGTCAGTGCAGACACCTGGTGTAACCCTCTGTACCGTGACACATTCACCTCACACAGGAGATGGTGAGTCGAGTCAGTGCAGACACCTGGTGTGACCCTCTGTACCGTGACACATTCACCTCGTACAGGAGATGGTGAAGCGAGTCAGTGCAGACACCTGGTGTGACCCTCTGTACCGTGAAACATTCACCTGACACAGGAGATGGTGAGGCGAGTCAGTGCATACACCTGGTGTGACCCTTTGTACCATGGCACATTCACCTCACACAGGAGACAGTGAGGCGAGTCAGTTTAGACACCAGGTGTGACCCTCTGTACCGCGACACATTCACCTCACACAGAAGATGGTGAGGCGAGTCAGTGCAGACACCTGGTGTGACCCTCTGTAACATGACACATTCACCTCACATAGGAGATGGTGAGGCAAGTCAGTGCAGACACCTGGTGTGACCCTCTGTACCGTGACACATTCACCTCGTACAGGAGATGGTGAAGCGAGTCAGTGCAGACACCTGGTGTGACCCTCTGTACCGTGAAACATTCACCTGACACAGGAGATGGTGAGGCGAGTCAGTGCATACACCTGGTGTGACCCTTTGTACCATGGCACATTCACCTCACACAGGAGACAGTGAGGCGAGTCAGTTTAGACACCAGGTGTGACCCTCTGTACCGCGACACATTCACCTCACACAGGAGATGGTGAGGCGAGTCAGTGCAGACACCTGGTGTGACCCTCTGTACCGTGAAACATTCACCCCACACAGGAGATGGTGAGCCGAGTCAATGCAGACACCTGGTGTAACCCTCTGTACCATGACACATTCACCTCACACAGGAGATGGCGAGTCGAGTCAGTGCAGACACCTGGTGTGACCCTCTGTACCGTGACACATTCACCTCGCACAGGAGATGGTGAAGCGAGTCAGTGCGGACACCTGGTGTGACCCTCTGTACCGTGAAACATTCACCTCACACAGGAGATGGTGAGGCGAGTCAGTGCATACACCTGGTGTGACCCTCTGTACCGTGGCACATTCACCTCACACAGGAGACAGCAAGGCGAGTCAGTTTAGACACCAGGTGTGACCCTCTGTACCGCGACACAATCACCTCACACAGAAGATGGTGAGGCGAGTCAGTGCAGACATCTGGTGTGACCCTCTGTAACATGACACATTCACCTCACATAGGCGATGGTGAGGCAAGTCAGTGCAGACACCTGGTGTGACCCTCTGCACCATGACACATTCACCTCACACAGGAGATGGTGAGGCAAGTCAGAGCAGACACCTGGTGTGACCCTCTGTACCGTGACACATTCACCTCACACAGGAGATGGTGATGCAAGTCAGTGCAGACACCTGGTGTGACCCTCTGTAACATGACACATTCACCTCACATAGGAGATGGTGAGGCAAGTCAGTGCAGACACCTGGTGTGACCCTATGTACCGTGACACATTCACCTCACACAGGAGATGGTGAGGCAAGTCAGTGCAGACACCTGGTGTGACCCTCTGTACCGTGACACATTCACCTCACACAGGAGATGGTGAGTCAAGTCAGTGCTGACACCTGGTGTGACCCTCTGTACCGTGACACATTCACCTCACACAGAAGATGGTGAGGCAAGTCAGTGCAGACACCTGGTGTGACCCTCTGTAACATGACACATTCACCTCACACAGGAGATGGTGAGGCAAGTCAGTGCAGACACCTGGTGTGACCCTCTGTACCGTGACACATTCACCTCACACAGGAGATGGTGAGGCAAGTCAGTGCAGACACCTGGTGTGACCCTCTGTACCGTGACACATTCACCTCACACAGGAGATGGTGAGGCAAGTCAGTGCAGACACCTGGTGTGACCCTCTGTAACATGACACATTCACCTCGCATAGGAGATGGTGAGGCAAGTCAGCGCAGACACGTGGTGTGACCCTCTGTACCGTGACACATTCACCTCACACAGGAGATGGTGAGGCAAGTCAGTGCAGACACCTGGTGTGACCCTTTGTACTGTGGCACATTCACCTCACACAGGAGATGGTGAGGCGAGTCAGTGCAGACACCTAGTGTGACCCTCTGTACTGTGGCACATTCACCGCACACAGGAGATGGTGAGACGAGTCAGTGCAAACACCTGGTGTGGCCCTCTGTACCGCGGCACATTCACCTCACACAGAAGATGGTGAGGCGAGTCAGTGCAGACACCTGGTGTGACCCTCTGTAACATGACACATTCACCTCACATAGGAGATGGTGAGGCAAGTCAGTGCAGACACCTGGTGTGACCCTCTGTACCGTGACACATTCACCTCACACAGGAGATGGTGAGGCAAGTCAGTGCAGACACCTGGTGTGACCCTCTGTACCGTGACACATTCACCTCACACAGGAGATGGTGAGGCAAGTCAGTGCAGACACCTGGTGTGACCCTCTGTAACATGACACATTCACCTCACACAGGAGATGGTGAGGCGAGTCAGTGCAGACACCTGGTGTGACCCTCTGTACCGTGACACATTCACCTCACACAGGAGATGGTGAGGCAAGTCAGTGCAGACACCTGGTGTGACCCTCTGTACCGTGACACATTCACCTCACACAGGAGATGGTGAGGCAAGTCAGTGCAGACACCTGGTGTGACCCTCTGTAACATGACACATTCATCTCGCATAGGAGATGGTGAGGCAAGTCAGTGCAGACACCTGGTGTGACCCTCTGTACCGTGACACATTCACCTCACACAGGAGATGGGGAGGCAAGTCAGTGCAGACACCTGGTGTGACCCTTTGTACTGTGGCACATTCACCTCACACAGGAGATGGTGAGGCGAGTCAGTGCAGACACCTAGTGTGACCCTCTGTACTGTGGCACATTCACCGCACACAGGAGATGGTGAGACGAGTCAGTGCAAACACCTGGTGTGGCCCTCTGTACCGCGGCACATTCACCTCACACAGAAGATGGTGAGGCGAGTCAGTGCAGACACCTGGTGTGACCCTCTGTAACATGACACATTCACCTCACATAGGAGATGGTGAGGCAAGTCAGTTCAGACACCTGGTGTGACCCTCTGTACCGTGACACATTCACCTCACACAGGAGATGGTGAGGCAAGTCAGTGCAGACACCTGGTGTGACCCTCTGTACCGTGACACATTCACCTCACACAGGAGATGGTGAGGCAAGTCAGTGCAGACACCTGGTGTGACCCTCTGTAACATGACACATTCACCTCACACAGGAGATGGTGAGGCGAGTCAGTGCAGACACCTGGTGTGACCCTCTGTACCGTGACACATTAGCCCCACACAGGAGATGGTGAGCCGAGTCAGTGCAGACACCTGGTGTGACCCTCTATACCGTGAAACATTCACCTCACACAGGAGATGGTGAGGCGAGTCAGTGTAGACACCTGGTGTGACCCTCTGTACCGTGACACATTCACCTCGCACAGGAGATGGTGAAGCGAGTCAGTGCGGACACCTGGTGTGACCCTCTGTACCGTGAAACATTCACCTCACACAGGAGATGGTGAGGCGAGTCAGTGCATACACCTGGTGTGACCCTCTGTACCGTGGCACATTCACCTCACACAGGAGACAGCAAGGCGAGTCAGTGCATACATCTGGTGTGACCCTCTGTACCGTGGCACATTCACCTCACACAGGAGACAGTGAGGCGAGTCAGTTTAGACACCAGGTGTGACCCTCTGTACCGCGACACATTCACCTCACACAGAAGATGGTGAGGCGAGTCAGTGCAGACACCTGGTGTGACCCTCTGTAACATGACACATTCACCTCACATAGGAGATGGTGAGGCAAGTCAGTGCAGACACCTGGTGTGACCCTCTGTACCGTGACACATTCACCTCACACAGGAGATGGTGAGACAAGTCAGTGCAGACACCAGTTGTGACCCTCTGTACCGTGACACATTCACCTCACACAGGAGATAGTGAGGTGTGTCAGTGCAGACACCTGGTGTGACCCTCTGTACCATCGCACATTCACCTCACACAGGAGATGGTGAGGCGAGACAGTGCAGACACCTGGTGTGACCCTTTGTACTGTGGCACATTCACCTCACACAGGAGATGGTGAGGCGAGTCAGTGCAGACACCTAGTGTGACCCTCTGTACTGTGGCACATTCACCTCACACAGGAGATGGTGAAGCGAGTCAGTGCAGACATCTGGTGTGACCCTCTGTACCGTGGCACATTCACTTCACACAGGAGATGGTGAGGTGGGTCAGTGCAGACACCCGGTGTGACCCTCTGTACTGTGACACATTCACCTCGCACAGGAGATGGTGAAGCGAGTCAGTGCAGACACCTGGTGTGACCCTCTGTACTGTGGCACATTCACCTCACACAGGAGATTGTGAGGCGAGTCAGTGCAGACACCTGGTGTGACCCTGTGTACCGTGACACATTCACCTCACACAGGAGATGGTGAGGCGAGTCAGTGCAGACACCTGGTGTGACCCTCTGTACCGTGAAACATTCACCTCACACAGAAGATGGTGAGGCGAGTCAGTGCAGACACCTGGTGTGACCCTCTGTACCGTGACACATTCACCTCACACAGGAGATGGTGAGGCGAGTCAGTGCAGACACCTGGTGTGCCCCTCTGTACCGTGAAACATTCACCTCACACAGGAGATGGTGAGGCGAGTCAGTGCAGACACCTGGTGTAACCCTCTGTACCGTGACACATTCACCTCACACAGGAGATGGTGAGTCGAGTCAGTGCAGACACCTGGTGTGACCCTCTGTACCGTGACACATTCACCTCGTACAGGAGATGGTGAAGCGAGTCAGTGCAGACACCTGGTGTGACCCTCTGTACCGTGAAACATTCACCTGACACAGGAGATGGTGAGGCGAGTCAGTGCATACACCTGGTGTGACCCTTTGTACCATGGCACATTCACCTCACACAGGAGACAGTGAGGCGAGTCAGTTTAGACACCAGGTGTGACCCTCTGTACCGCGACACATTCACCTCACACAGAAGATGGTGAGGCGAGTCAGTGCAGACACCTGGTGTGACCCTCTGTAACATGACACATTCACCTCACATAGGAGATGGTGAGGCAAGTCAGTGCAGACACCTGGTGTGACCCTCTGTACCGTGACACATTCACCTCACACAGGAGATGGTGAGGCAAGTCAGTGCAGACACCTGGTGTGACCCTCTGTACCGTGACACATTCACCTCACACAGGAGATGGTGAGGCAAGTCAGTGCAGACACCTGGTGTGACCCTCTGTAACATGACACATTCACCTCACATAGGAGATGGTGAGGCGAGTCAGTGCAGACACCTGGTGTGACCCTCTGTACCGTGACACATTCACCTCACACAGGAGATGGTGAGGCGAGTCAGTGCAGACACCTGGTGTGACCCTCTGTACCGTGAAACATTCACCCCACACAGGAGATGGTGAGCCGAGTCAGTGCAGACACCTGGTGTAACCCTCTGTACCATGACACATTCACCTCACACAGGAGATGGTGAGTCGAGTCAGTGCAGACACCTGGTGTGACCCTCTGTACCGTGACACATTCACCTCGCACAGGAGATGGTGAAGCGAGTCAGTGCGGACACCTGGTGTGACCCTCTGTACCGTGAAACATTCACCTCACACAGGAGATGGTGAGGCGAGTCAGTGCATACACCTGGTGTGACCCTCTGTACCGTGGCACATTCACCTCACACAGGAGACAGCAATGCGAGTCAGTTTAGACACCAGGTGTGACCCTCTGTACCGCGACACATTCACCTCACACAGAAGATGGTGAGGCGAGTCAGTGCAGACATCTGGTGTGACCCTCTGTAACATGACACATTCACCTCACATAGGCGATGGTGAGGCAAGTCAGTGCAGACACCTGGTGTGACCCTCTGCACCATGACACATTCACCTCACACAGGAGATGGTGAGGCAAGTCAGAGCAGACACCTGGTGTGACCCTCTGTACCGTGACACATTCACCTCACACAGGAGATGGTGATGCAAGTCAGTGCAGACACCTGGTGTGACCCTCTGTAACATGACACATCCACCTCACACAGGAGATGGTGAGGCAAGTCAGTGCAGACACCTGGTGTGACCCTCTGTACCGTGACACATTCACCTCACACAGGAGATGGTGAGGCAAGTCAGTGCAGACACCTGGTGTGACCCTCTGTACCGTGACACATTTACCTCACACAGGAGATGGTGAGGCAAGTCAGTGCAGACACCTGGTGTGACCCTCTGTAACATGACACATTCACCTCACATAGGAGATGGTGAGGCAAGTCAGTGCAGACACCTGGTGTGACCCTCTGTACCGTGACACATTCACCTCACACAGGAGATGGTGAGGCAAGTCAGTGCAGACACCTGGTGTGACCCTCTGTACTGTGGCACATTCACCGCACACAGGAGATGGCGAGGCGAGCCAGTGCAGACACCTGGTGTGACCCTCTGTACCGTGACACATTCACCTCACACAGGAGATGGTGAGGCAAGTCAGTGCAGACACCTGGTGTGACCCTCTGTACCGTGACACATTCACCTCACACAGGAGATGGTGAGTCGAGTCAGTGCAGACACCTGGTGTGACCCTCTGTACCGTGACACATTCACCTCGCACAGGAGATGGTGAAGCGAGTCAGTGCAGACACCTGGTGTGACCCTCTGTACCGTGAAACATTCACCTCACACAGGAGATGGTGAGGCGAGTCAGTGCATACACCTGGTGTGACCCTCTGTACCGTGGCACATTCACCTCACACAGGAGACAGTGAGGCGAGTCAGTTTAGACACCAGGTGTGACCCTCTGTACCGCGACACATTCACCTCACACAGAAGATGGTGAGGCGAGTCAGTGCAGACACCTGGTGTGACCCTCTGTAACATGACACATTCACCTCACATAGGCGATGGTGAGGCAAGTCAGTGCCGACACCTGGTGTGACCCTCTGTACCGTGACACATTCACCTCACACAGGAGATGGTGAGGTAAGTCAGTGCAGACACCTGGTGTGACCCTCTGTACCGTGACACATTCACCTCACACAGGAGATGGTGAGGCGAGTCAGTGCAGACACCTGGTGTGACCCTCTGTACCGTGACACATTCACCTCACACAGGAGATGGTGAGGCAAGTCAGTGCAGACACCTGGTGTGACCCTCTGTACCGTGACACATTCACCTCACACAGGAGATGGTGAGGCGAGTCAGTGCAGACACCTGGTGTGACCCTCTGTACCGTGACACATTCACCTCACACAGGAGATGGTGAGGCAAGTCAGTGCAGACACCTGGTGTGACCCTCTGTACCGTGACACATTCACCTCACACAGGAGATGGTGAGGCGAGTCAGTGCAGACACCTGGTGTGACCCTCTGTACCGTGACACATTCACCTCACACAGTAAGATTAATGCAAACTCCAACCGACTCGTCGCAGCATTCACCACCCGAATTAAGTCCTGGCCCCTGTCTGGACAGTCCTGCACTATAGCGCTGCGATGCCGCCCTCGAGGCACATATGCGCTTTACACACAACCAGAACACGAGAGGGAGCCGGCTGCAAGAAGAGAATAATTCAGTGAGCAAGAGAAAGAAAGGGCCCTGAGAGATAAAGAGAGAACTGAGAGAGAGGGCAGGATGCAGATAGAGAACCTGAGAGAGAGAGAGGGAGAGAGAGAGGGGGGCAGGGGGGAGACAGAAACCCTGAGAAATAGAGATAGAGAGAAGAAAGAGAGAGGGAGAGACAGAGAGAGAGGGCAGGATGCAGACAGAGAACCTGCGAGAGAGAGGGAGAAATAGAGGGGTGAGGGAGGGAGGGGAGAGACAGAGAGAGACAGAGAGATAGAGGGGGGGGCAGGAGGGAGACAGAACCCCTGAGAGATAGCGATAGAGAGAAGAGAGGGAGAGAGAGAGACAGAGAAAGGGAGAGCGAAAGAGGAGAGAAATAGGGAGGGAGGGAGGGACAGAGAGACAGAGATGGGGAGAGAAAGAGAGAGAGAGAGAAAGGAAGAGAGAGAGAAGGAGAGGAAGAGAGAGAGACAAAGACATAGAAAGGAGAAAGAGAAACAGAGAGAGGGAGGGAGAGAGAGAGACAGAGAGAAAGACAGAGAGAGAGAAGGAAAGGAAGAGAGAGAGAAGGAGAGGAAGAGAGTGAGACAAAGACATAGAAAGGAGAGAGAGAAACAGGGAGAGGGAGGGAGAGAGAGACTAGACAGGGGCTGGAGGGAGACTGAAAACCTACGAGAGAGGGAGAGAGACCGACCTAGAGAGAGAGAGAGAGAGAAGAAGAAGAAACAGGGGCAACAGTGAGACAGACACCCTGAGAGAGTTTTAGAGAGAGAGAGAGAGGAGGCGCGAGAAGCAAGAGAGGCACAGATAGAGGGGGAGGGAGAAGGAGCTAGAGAGAGAGAAGAAGAAGAAACTGGGGCATGAGGGAGAAAGAAACCCTGAGAGAGAGATAGAGAGAGAGAGAGAGAGAGAGAGGCGGCACGAGAAGCGAGAGAAAGAGAGAGAGAGAGAGAGAGGAAGAGTGAAAGAGAGGAAGAGTGAAAGAGAGGGGGAGAGAGAAGGAGTGAGTGAGAGAGAGAGAGATAGAGAGAGAGAGAGGAAGAGTGAAAGAGAGGAAGAGTGAAAGAGAGGGGGAGAGAGAATGAGTGAGTGAGAGAGCGAGAGATAGAGAGAGAGAGACAGAAAGCGAGGGAGAGAGAAAGAGAGGGGGAGAGAGAAGGAGTGAGAGAGAGAGAGAAAGAAGAAAGAGAGAGAGAGAGAAGAGAGATAGAGGGGATGTGGGGGGGGGGGGGTCGAAGCTGCTCTTGTTCTTTGCAGTCCATGAGGCGCCTCATGCATCGATCGCTTCTTGGCGCTACAAAGAGTGGATCACAGCGCGGAGGTATAAAGGGGCAGATTGAGATTTAACGGGGCGAAGCTCATGCCCCCCCCCCCCCCGCGCCCCACACACACACCCCTCCCCCTCCATCATCAGCAGGCGCTCCGGCTGTTGCTGTCTGTCTTGGCGCTATGCGTCCAGCCCCCATCCACCCCACCTCTGAGTCCATCGGTGAGACACGTGCGCGCCCTAGAGAGGAGCTGAGGCTCTGCATAGAGCGCTACACGAGAGGGGGGGTCAGTTACTTACCCGAGCTATGAGACCTCCTCGAACGGTCAGTGACCCCCTCTCCCGGGGGGCCCTCTGTGCCCCTCACTCGGTGTAGGTCGGTGGCAGCAGCAGCTTCACGGCGCTAGAGTGCACAGCGCATAGACACCACAGTGGTGGAGGTCGGAATGGGGGGGGGGTCTTGGAGTGGAGGAGGGAGGGGGGACTGCTCACTCACCAGTGCCGAACGATCTGTGCCCCCTCTCCCGGGGCTCAGGGTCCCTCTGTGCCCCTCACTAAGTTCGGGTCGGTGGCTGCTTCAAGGCGCTAGAGTGCAGAGCGCCTAGACACCGCGGCGGTGGAGGTCGGAGTGGAGGGGAGGAGGGCGGGTCTCCAAGCTGCGCACCCACAAGGGCTGGAGAGGTAAGGGGGCGCTGCTGTCAATCCTTGAGGGGCCCGCACAGGTGCGGACCCTGAAACGGACAATCAAAGAGTGGGGGAGTGGGTGTGCTATACCGCCCCCCCAGAGATACGGGCCCGCCTCTCCTCATTCACAGCACACTGAGCACAGCCACACAGACTCATGCACTACACACAACCACACACCGAGCACAGCCACACACACTTTATTTATTTATTTTCTGCGTTTTTCTATAGCGCGGACTTTACCCGAAGGCGTCAGAGGCTTCACAATAGGAACAGAACTGATACCTGAGAACATTACAAGTGAGCAAAATACAAAAGCAAACGTTACATTACATGAGGCAAAAGTGACAATTGTGAGCAAAAAAATATAAGAGGAAGCAAACGGTGCATTACAGGAGGAAAAAGTGACGTGTGCAGGTTACAAAAGTGTACAAACAGGTATAATACTGCAATAAATGGCAGACACTCAAATACAAGAACAGACGTTACGTAGGCAATGGTGGCACTTGTGCAAGTATCGAAAGCAAACAAAATGTAAGAGGTAGCAAACAGTGTGCTACAAGAGAAAAGTGACATGTGCATGTTACAAAAGAGAACCAAACACAGGTAGAAGGGTAATACTGCAATAAATGGCAGACTCTCAAACCACAAGAACACACTGGGAAGGCACTTCCATAGTCATGGAGAATAGACATTTTCTATACTAAAAGGTCTTCCTTCAGATAATAGAGAGGGCATGAATTAAGTTTGGAAGTGCCTTTGAAGGAGGAGAACTTTGAGGTCCGTTTTGAAGGCCCGGGTGGAGGTGGTGGTCCGGAGCTGAGGCGGAAGGGAGGTCCAGATTCTCACTGCATTGCCTGAAAAGGATTGGGCCATTGATCTTTCCTTCTTGAAAGTGGGGGTTCAAGCAGTAAGTTTTCCGTATTTCGTGAAGGTCTAGAGCCTCCCGACAGTTTCAGTTTATTCGCCAGGTAGCGAGGAGAGGAGGAGTGCAAGGCTTCGTGGGTGATAGAGGCAGTCTTGTAGATAGCTCTAGCCTCGATGGGAAGCCAGCGGAGGGTGGATAACATCGGTGTGATGTGATCGCTTCTTTTGGCCCCATAAATGAAACGAGCTGCTGAATGGAGAACAGATTTAAGTGGAGACAGGTGTGATTTGGGGAGGCCAGTAAGAAGAGAATTGCAGTAGTCCATTCTGGAGAGAACCAGCGATTGGACCAGGGTTTTAAGGTCCTGCTCCGGGAAGAAGCGACGGATTCCCCAAAGAAGGCGCAGTTGGTATCGAGCAGACTTTGCAATGGAATTGATGTGGGAGATTAGATTGAGTTTTTTGTCGAGTATGACACCAAGGGATTTCGCGCTGTCGACAATGATGGGTTTATTGTTAAGTAGATTCATCTGATCCATCCATGATTGCACCAGGGGAGAAGAGGAGAAATTCAGTTTTGTCGGGATTCAGAATCAGTTGATGAGTAAAGATCCAGTTTTGAATGGAGTCGAGAGTGGAGGCAACCTTGAGGTAGATTTGAGTGTCGTCTGCGTAGAGATGATAGTGGATCCCGGATTTACGTAGGAGATTTCCCAGTGGTTCTAAGTAGAGATTGAACAATGTGGGTGCAAGTATAGAGCCCTGAGGAACACCTTGACCCACCGCCCCAGGAGATGAAAGACTGTTCGCTATTTTGATCATTTGGGATCTATCTGAGAGGAAGGAGGCAAACCATTTAAGCACAGTGCCCTCCATGCCCATTCTCTGTTGGAGAGTGTTGAGGAGGGTGTAGTGATTGACAGTGTCAAAGGCTGCAGAAAGGTCAAGGAGAATTAGAAGACAGGACGTGGCGGCCATCTTTTAGTTTCAAATGCCATCCACAGCCCTTGTTGAATAAATATATACCCGATTCATTAACCGACTTAAGCGCATTAGACCGGACAACAGCTCTCCTTAATTCGGTGCATCACTCACCGCATGTGAAAAGTAATATCAACAATATGTCCATAATTCCATAAATATTGCCATACATATATAAACAGTAGACATATAACAAACAATCGGACATCTTTACATTTGAGGCATTTCAGGCCTGATTCTGTGACAATGCAAATTACGTCTTTAATTTACAATTTTTTCTTCAATAACAACCTGAATGCCTTTGTGACGGATGTATATGTATGACATTACAACGCATGCTTTTACCACGCATGCCTTTACAACGCTGATTTTACAACGCATGCCTTTACAACGCATAGTGCTTTGGGGTGCTGGATAGTGAATAGTTTAATTTACTATTCCAACTCCAGTCCCCGTGGATAGTAGGGAAGGTGTTGGATAGTAAATTAAACCTATTCCCTATCCTAGAGCGCCCCCCAGCGCAATGCGTTGTAATGGTTTGCGTTGTAAAAGTTGCGTTGTAAAGGCACTGCGTGGTAAAAGTTGCGTTGTAAAGGATGTTTCCCCTTTGTGACTAATCCATAGAAGATCCCTTCTATGTGTTTAGGCATGAAATTCATAACAGCTCCATTAGACATCCTGCTCCGTACTCATAACTATAGAAACCCCACCTCTGGTCGTATTTCATATTATACATTCACATTTATAACATAAATGGTTCCAAATGATGTTATAAGGTATATGAATTAGGTCGTCATATGTTCCTGCTAGTATGATATGACCTTTATCAGTCTTGCTTGATGTTTTGCAGCATGGGTAGATATTGAGCGCTATATTAGACGCTTCATATTCTCTATCTACTGCTCACCACTAGCAACAGTATTAGCAAATACAGATATGTTGTGATACATAAATCTAACCCAATTCATGCCAGTAATTCAAAAAGTTCTTTGTCTGTGTTTATTCCCTGTTCTACTGCTCGTAGGGAAATTATCCATTTACTTTCGATCTGTCGCAGTTTGAAAATCCTGTTACCACCTCTATCGCCCAGCTGTGCCACATCTAACCCATGAAACCCTATATTTATGATCTCTTTGTTTGCATGTATGGTGTTAAAATGTTCTGCAAAAGGGTATTGTGTGCTGTTAATGCAGATTTCTTTTATGTGTTCTTGTATTCTTTCTTTTAAGGGCCGTATAGTGCTGTCAATATAGATTTTATTACAAATGCATTTCATGCAATAAACTACATGTGTAGTATTGCAGTTAATGAAGTGATTAACTGTGTGTTATCGCACTATTATATTTGAATTTGGTAGTTTTATTCATGGCAAAATAGCACACACTGCACATTCCACATTTGTAAAATCCCTTGGGGGCAGTAGGTAACCATGTACTTGTTCTCTTAGGTGGAAGATAACTCAGACATAGTTCTTGTCTAAGTGTTTTTCCCTTCCTAAAAGTAATTGAGGGTTTGGTGCCTATCTTCTCACGTAGACTTCCATCCTCTAATAACAGATGCCAGTGTTTATTTCAGATTCTATACAAACCTGCACTGATCGAAGTATATGGTGTGATAAATCTGATTTTTGTAGAATCCGACACCGTTTTACCGCATCTGTGTTTGAGAAGTGTGTTTCTGTCCTTCTTGTTGATCTTTGACCGAGCCGTGTCAATTACATATTTGCCATATCCCCTGGCCATGAATCTTTTTTCCACCTGTACCAGTTCTTCATTTAGTCTGGTTTCGTCAATACAGTTTCTTTTCGTTCTCACCATTTCCCCCAAAGGAAATGAATTAATCTGTGAGATAGAATGTGAGCTCTCTGCATGTAATAAGGCATTATAAATAGTTGGTTTTCTATAAGGAACTGAAAGTAGTTTACCTTTGACCACCACAATAGTGATGTCTAGAAAATCTATGCTGGAAGTACTTTGTTCCTTTGTAAAGCTTAAATTGAAAGGATTGTCATTCATATATGCAAAGAGCTGGTCTAATTCATCAATGGTGCCTGACCAGAACATAAGGATATCATCAATGTTTCTACCTAGATACAAGATGTTGTTCAGACGGTTTACTGGGCCTTTGCACCATATGTGTGCTAGTTCAAAGTACCCCATATAAAGGATGGCCAGCGATGGGGAAAATTTTGCCCCCATGGCCACCCCTCTAATTTGGCGGAAACAAATACCACTGTGCAGAAAGATGTTATTGTTAAGAACCAGTTCATTCATTGCCAACAACTTCAGACGTTTCTATAGGTCTTGTATCCAGAAAATGTCGTACTGCATCTAGACCAATTTTGTCTGGAATACTTGTGTACAATGCACAAACGTCCAAGTGATGCCCAACGACCCAATCCACATTTCCAATTTTATTCAGGCCATCACCGGTAGCCTGGATAAACAAAGGCAAATTTTTAACCAGCGGTTGAAGCAACAGACCTATATATTCAGAGATTTTTTCAGTGGGAGACCCAACACCAGATATGATGGGTCTCCCCGGAGGAAAATCTCCACCCTTGTGTACTTTGGGTAAGCAATAGATGCATGGATAAGTAGGCGCATCATTGTAGAGATATTTAATCTCCTAATCCGAGATTAGGCACTGATCATTCCAAAACTTTAGTTGACTATATATCAAATCTTTAGTTTCTTTCATGGGATTACCACTAAGTTGCATGTATGTCGTCACATCACTGAGCTGTCTGTCTATTTCTGAGGTATAGTCCTGATGATTGATCAGGACTATATTTCCACCCTTGTCAGCCTCTCGGATGACAAGGGCCTGCTTCTTAAGATTGCCCACAGCATTTCTTTCTTCTACCGTGATGTTCTGTCTATAAAATGTGCTTTTAGTATGGAATTTGTCCTCCAATTTATAGAGATCAGACATGACAATTTGTTGGAATTTATCGATGTTATTTCCTCCCTGCAATTGTGGAGTGAATCTAGATTTCACTTTGAATCCGCTATTGATTTTTGAATAAGTGTCTAACTCCAAATGTGTAGCCACTGTTTGTAATGTTGGATTGTACTCTGGGTCATTATTATTATTATTATTATTATTAATCGGGTTTTACAGAGCGCAAACAACCCGGAGGCCTCGTCATCTAAACTAAGTAGTAATTGTACATCCTTGATTTCTCTAATGGATGGCATAGACTCACTCTGGTCAGATGGTAAACATATGTTTGTGGTATTGGGCCTATCTGAAAAAATGTTGTGCAATTTAATGTTCATGACAAATTTAAAGCAACTGATATGAAACAATAAGAAATCCGATTTAGAACTAGGACAGAAGCCAAGTCCCTTGCTTAGTATTTTTATTTCTGTATTCGACCATACATGTGTCAATACAATAATTAGGAACAGGATAAAAGGGCGGATAATTACTGACAAGAGAAAAGGAACACTAAATCAACAAAAACGTGTACGGTGCAGTTAGGTTTCATATCTTTTTTATTTTTTATTTGTTAAACAATCATATATCAAAAAAGGGGGAGGAAAGGGAGGGACCAATATATTTTATACATTCATTATTGTATGGTCTCGATCCTATTCTACAACAGCATATAGTTATACATATTTGTTGCAATGGATAACTTGTTTGTGGTTTACATTCGTGGTGCTGTGTAGCATATTACATTAAAATACATGGCTAAAGGTTAGGGTGTTACTACGCGCGTTTCGGCTATTTAGCCTTCATCAGGGAGCCATGATGGGTGTTTCTGGAGTACCTGTGCATCCATAAAGAAGAAAAAATAGAAAAAAACATATGTGTGAGATAACGGTTCCTATCAATGTCAGTATAGAGTCCTAAGCTATTTACAATCTAATGTCTAAAAACATCATATGTTATCCCTGATGAAGGCTAAATAGCCGAAACGCGCGTAGTAACACCCTAACCTTTAGCCATGTATTTTAATGTAATATGCTACACAGCATCACGAATGTAAACCACAAACAAGTTATCCATTGCAACAAATATGTATAACTATATGCTGTTGTAGAATAGGATCGAGACCATACAATAATGAATGTATAAAATATATTGGTCCCTCCCTTTCCTCCCCCTTTTTTGATATATGATTGTTTAACAAATAAAAAATAAAAAAGATATGAAACCTAACTGCACCGTACACGTTTTTGTTGATTTAGTGTTCCTTTTCTCTTGTCAGTAATTATCCGCCCTTTTATCCTGTTCCTAATTATTGTATTGACACACGGTCACATATCCCGAAATTAGGAACTCTAGTCGGGGATACCCCTTTCCTTTCTTACACATATTCGACCATACATGTTCAGAGAGATTTTCAATATTGATATCATTACATGGTTCAGTATCATGGGGGTATTCTACATCTTTTGATTGTGTGCCCCCCATTTGTTGTTACCCCTACTTTCTCTTTTGGATCTTGTTCTTAATTTACCCCTCTGCGTTCTTTTCTATTCATATCTTTTTTGAAAGCTTGCTTGTTGCCTTTCCTGAACCTGTACAGTTCTTAAACAAACGGGTCGGGCCCCATACCTCCTGCACCACTAAGGGCTTTTAATGATCTTCCACTTGTCACATTGCTGTTACTAGACACATCCGACATACTTGTTAATTCTGCTGACTACGATGTACATTCGGAACCTCTTGGCTCATGCATGGTTTTATATTATCACATTTTATAGCACAGGTTTATACCCTGCCTTTGCAATAATCTCGCTCATCCCATTTGATCTTTTGGGATTTCTTTTCCCGTAAATACATTTGATGTTTCTACAATTCCTCTTTAAGAATGGCCCAATTGCGTCCTGTAACATCTGGGAGATTAGGATCTTGTATCTCTTTCTCCAGATTGGCAATTTCTAAGAGAAGCATCTCTCATTTTAATTCAGTGTCTCTTAGTAGGATATCCACCTTACCCATAGAAGAATGAAGTAAAAGTTTCTCCCACTCCTTAAGGAGCCCCTTATCCAAATCCTCAAAGGAGGAAAAAATCAGCACGCGTAGGCCTCTAGGGACTTGTTCCTTATCTATGTACTTCCATGATACGGTGGCATCCCACCATCGCTACAGTTCTTGTTTTTTTTACCCTTTCCAATCTTACAAATTTCTGTGGTAAACCCTTCTTTCGTCAATATCTTGGGATATGTCATGCTTTTTCCGGGGTTTGAACTAAACAGATCTTCTAACAAGGCATCTCTGTTGTCATCAAAGGTGGCCTAAAAGCATATTGTATCAGTATATCTGTGTACAATTTAACTCACACAAAGAAGCATCAATTATATGGTCTCTAATATTTCTATTCTATACCAATTGACAGAACTTAATTATCAAACTTGTTGATTCAAAGGTACTTGAGTGCTAGATCAGCAAATAATTACATACAGTATATAAAGCACAGTGGATATGCCTGGATAAAGTTAGATCTTTCTTCACTGTGTGGATAAAGAGTTTGGCGCCCTAGGTGGATGAGCGTTGGACACTAAGAATGCACTCAATATTTGCTTCATCATTATTTGTCAAGCTGATATATTAAGGAGACACATTGATGTGCAGGTCGATGAAGGCATATCCACTTTGCTTTATATACACTGACCAGTGACACCGAGGTTCCTGCATGCAGACGCTCCAGCTAGCAGTGGTCTAACATCCATTGCGGCGTGTCCAACTCGAGACGAGGATGGGGTGCCACATTTTCTTATTCTAAGGTAATGGTGTTGACTAGATCCTAGAGTAACTCTTGGCATAACACCTACATAGATGCATTGTACATTTAGGTATATCTAGTTGGTGAAGTATTGTAGGAGTATGCACATTTATCATGTGTTTTATATCTATGTATGTGTTCATGATTATTGCTACATGGTAGAGCTTTACCATTTCTTTACTTTCATAGTACTGCTAATGATATAACTCTTCGGGGGGCGCTGCCAAGCAGCAGGGTCGACAGGACCTGACCTTTGGCTCCCGACTGGCCAGCCGCATAAATCCTGTTAAAATCCTTTCTGCAGAGCTTGAACCGAGCCCTTGGATCGGCCCGGGACCCTGCAGGCAGGGTGAACACCGGGTAGTAAAGCGGAACTGGTTTGCGGCCTGGAAACGGCCATCGCAGTGTTAGGCCCGTGAGACTCCCGGGCCAGAACTACGTAAGGCCGGGGATGCGGCCTCTGCTGCTCTGAGGGAGACCCGGTGATGGTGACTGCTGCGAGCCCGGCGGACTAATGTGGGCACCTGGCTGCTGCACGGGAGGCGCCGGCTGTCATCGGGGGCCTCCCGTGGGGGACCGACCCTTTGCATAACATCTGGCCCCAACGAGTGGATGCAGGGCCGTGTCGGGTGCCGCGGGGAGCCTGGAGATGGCGGTGGCGCCTCTGTGGCCTGGAGCAGGCTATCCGATCGTCGAGTGCTCCGGTGATTCCCTCCGGGGGTGCAGCGGAGTGCAAGCGGTGGCGGCGCCCTAGCAAGAGGTGGGCAGCCCAGTGGTCGGGAGCTAGAGTGGTGCCTGCGCGAGGCCGGGGATGCGGCCTGCATCGGAACGAGTGTGACCCACCCCCTGGGCCTGTCGCATGCTTGGCAGACCGGCTTGGACATTTCATAATTGCCGGGTGAGCACCCGTAATCATCTGGGGCCTGTCGCGTGGGCTGGGCCTCTGCCTTGCCTCTGGCCTCTACGCGTGGGAGGTGGCTTGCGCGGTGCCCGGTCTGGAGGCAGCCCGAACAATAGACAGAAACCTGGGCCCATTTGTATGAGAGGCTGGGGATGCGATCTGCATGACTGGAGGAGAGGCATGTGGTCCCGGGCTGGCACACGCCGGTGGCAACTCCTGTGACTTTACTGGATGTGGAGGTGGTACCTACTGCTGGCTCCTGATTTGATTTGAGGCACCACGGACTGTGGTGTGGGACTGGGCGCACAGCGGAGGCGCGCCTGACAGTCAGGATCAGCTATACTGGCCCCCGGAGGAGGGCTACGCCCGTGGTCCAGCGCTCCTGGTGGGACTGCCACGTGTGCCGGGGGAGGGCAGTGACCTATGGCGGAGGCCTCACAAAGACTGTGTTCTCCCTTATTCTGTGCTGCCCTAGACGGAGGGGAGCATAGGCGGCATATTGTGGTCGGACCGGGCTCTTCCTTTGAGGGACTCCTGCGGTGCCTCCTCTGTCTTGCCGGCAAGCAGGAATATTGTGTGCAGTGGACCTGAGACGCTGAACCTTGCGGTTCCCAGAGTAACCCCCAAGAGGACAGCAAGATGGGCAAGGACAGGCTGGCCTGCGCATCTCAACTCAACACCATTACGCAATACACCACACAGCACCTCCCCTCGCAGCGGATTACGCGTCAGACGGGTTTGGATGGGGAGAGTGAGGCTGCTGATGAGCCCTCCCGGGCGGAGCTCCCAGCACGTGATACAGGGGTCCCGCACCACCCTGGAGAAGCAGATAGAGATGGTCTCCATCGATGTGAACCTGTTGCGGGCAGACCTGAGGAAAGTAGCTGATAAGGTCTCCACTGCGGAGGGGGATATCGTCCAGCTGCAGGGTGAGGTTGCTTCCCTGAAGAAAACGGTTTCGCGGCTCACGACCACGACAGGGGAACTGGAGCGCAGAGCGGAGGAGGTAGAGGGGGGGCACGCCGCAGCAACATCAGGGTCCTGGGTGTTCCAGAATGCTCTGAAGGGGGCAATGCGGAACGATTCCTGGAGAACTGGATACACACAAAACTCTGCCCCAGGGGCTTGTCTGAGATCTTCGAGATAAAGCGAGCCCACAGGGCGCTGGTCCCGCCGCCGCAGCTGGGCGCTCCCCCGAGGGCCCTTATTGCTAAAATCCTGAATTATCAGGATAGAGACTGTATACTGAAAGCGGCCAGAGAAACGGCAAACCTCACCTTTGAAAATGCTAAGGTTTCTATCTACCCGGACTACACCCTCCAGGTACAGGAACAGAGGAAATCCTTCCTCGCTGTTCAGCAGAAACTCCGGGACCTCAACATGCAGTTTATGTTACTGTACCCTGCCTAGCTCAAGGTCCTATTCCAGGGAAAGGTGCATTTCTTTGATGCCCCAGAGGAGGTGTGGGAGTGGCTCGAGATCAGGGGAGATGCCCTCCAGTAGGGTGAACGCGAGGGAGCATGAGGTGCTTGGGGGTCCAGGCCGCCGAGGAGGCACGGCAACAGGCACGGGAGTCGATCGGCAGACACCACCCAAGGAGAGAGACAGCGAATCACGGTGGGGATGATGGCGCCCTCTGCCTGGAGTCATCGGAGACTGCTTACCCTTCCGTTCTCTCTGTGGCAGCTCCTCAGGATGGGGAATTGGTGCTGGAAACTCTACAGCCAACTACAGACACTGTCCCTGAGACTGTCAGGGGCTCACTTACTGCCTCCTCGGTCCCGCCTTGAGGATGGTATCCTTCCTTGTGGTGGGGGGGACAGCCTGCCACTTAAACACTGGGTATTGCTACCCTTGAGGGGTTCTGGCTAATCACTCCGGCATATGTAGCTAGCAGGGGGGATAATGCATAGAGAGGTGGGATGCTGTGGCCGGAGTCGGGGAGGGTTCGCTGCCAGTGCATTGACCCTGGGGTTCTAGGCACCTTCCCCATGGATTTCTGAGGCACCGAGATACGCAATGTGGCGGCTTCTTTGGGATGGGGGCTGGCCTGGCGGGAGGGACTTAATGGCTCCTCAGACGCTTATTCAGTTGGCTTGAGACTCTGCATAAATGACTGGGGGTGGCTGGCATGTGTCGGGCTCTGAACTTGGGGAGGGGGGGTTGTCTTCTCCACCAGCTGGGTAGGTTGGCCTGGTTGGGCTCATGGGTTGGCTGTGCACGTTCTGGCACCGGGAAGGGCATTTCTGCATGTTTTGTTGTTGTCAGTAAATTGCTCGTGGGTGGGGGGAAAATTTGTGGGGGGGTTGTTGTTTTTTTTCCAGGCATTGTCTGTACTGAATTTCGGGCACGGGGTGGCTGCGTGGGACATGGACTACGGCATTATGGGTTATTTCGCCTTACATGGGGCATAAATTCCTGAGTTGTAATGTAAGAGGGCTGGGTACGTGCACCAAGAGATATAGGATTCTGTCCTCCCTTCGCAGGCACAAGGTTTCGATAGCGTGCCTCCAGGAAACTCATCTCACAGATGACGGGGCTCAAAAACTGGGGAGAAAATGGCGGGGACATGTTTTCCACTCTTCCTTTTCTACATATGCCAGGGGGGTCCTAGTGTGGGTAGCCCCGGAGTCCCGTTTGCTGTCCAGTTTGTGGAGGCTGACATCCATGGGAGGTACGTGCTCCTTAGAGCTAAGCTAGATGGCAGGGATGTCGCCATACTGAACTCCTACGCCCCGAATACTGATGACCCAGCCTTTTTTCAGTCCCTGCAGGAGGTGCTGGTCCCGGAACTGGAGGTACCGTTGCTTTGGTTTGTGGACTTTAATTGCGTCCTTGACAGGTTCCTACCCTGTGCAGGCACGAAGCCACGAATGACAGCGAAACTCCGGGAGGTCATGGGGAATATAGGAGCTCAAGATATCTGGTGCCAGAGGCACCCGACTCAAAAAGTATACACCTGCTTTTCCCCCACTCACAACACACATAGTCGTTTGGACAGGGTCTTAACTGCAAACCCAGAGGCCACCATGTCACTTAAGGTTACCCATCAGGCACAATTCCTTTCTGAACACTCCCCTGTGGCATGTGAGGTGACTTGGGGGCCCCGGTGTGTCGGCCCCGGTGTGTCGTCCCTGGACCTGGAGGTTACCGACGGAATTCTTGAGGACTAGGTAGTTAAGCACCACATAGATACTGCTATTGCTGACTACGTGGACCTTAACTGGGGGGTGGAGGGGGGAGATCTCTCACTGGCCACGAAATGGGACGCCCTAAAAGCGATGGTGAGGGGGCGAGCATGAACCTAACCTATGGGGTCCAGAAGCAGCTCCAACGAGAGGTAAAGGAGGTGGAAAGCCGCCTCTTAGACCTGCAGACCTCTGAGACCCATGACACTATAATGAGCGCGGGGGAGCATGACGCCCGGACACGCATCCACGATAATCTGGTTAAGCTCGATAAATATACCCTCACACAATATAGGTAGCGTCTTCATAGGGAGGGGGATAAATCGGGTCGACTCTTGGCCTGTATTCTTCGACGGGAGAGGGCCCCGGAGAGAATTGTGGCCCTGCGCGGCCTACGGGGGGCTTAGTCCACTCAGAAGTGGGACTGCTGCGGGTCCTTCGGTCACATCTCCAGCGGGTGTTCGCTACGGACCCCGTTGTTATTGAGACGTCTTATCTCCCTTACCTTCGGGAATTGGCCCTGCAGTCCCTCCCTAAGCTGGTGCAGGAGGACCTCGAGGAAGCTCTAACACTGGATGAGGTGCACGCCGCTATGCGGTGCCTGCCGAAGGCCAAGTCCCCGGGGTGTGACGGATTCCCTCCTGGGTTTTATCAGGCCTTTGAGGGTACACTCCCCAAACTCCTACTGCAGGTTTATCTTGACGCGTTTGAGAGTGGGACTCTTTCACCGAGCATGACGCTGGGGGAAATATGCATGATCCTGAAGCCGGGGGGGGGGGGATGCCCACGAGCCTTCCTCGTATCGCCCGATCATGATGATCAATACGGATGTTAAAATCTTGTGTAAGCTTCTAGCCATGCGCTTAGCGCCGTACATGACTCACCTGGTCCATGAGAACCAGTGCGGTTTCATACCGGGACGTAATATGGCTATGAATCTGCAGAGGTTGAATCACATTCTAAACGAGGTGCAGGGTCGGGAAGAGCAGATGGCATTGGTATCCATTGACCTCACCAAAGAGTTCGACACGGTCGATTGGGGGTATCTTCTTGAGGTCCTCCGTACCATGGGGCTAGGCCCCAATTTCTGTAGCTGGATTTGCATCTTGTATACGGCCCCTCGCGCCAGGGTGAAACTGAGGGGCGCGCAATCCGAGATATGTTGGCTGGCACGGGGTACTCGCCAGGGCTGTCTTAGAGGTGTCGGGGCTATGGCTCAACTGCCATAAGTCCCTGATCTTTCCACTGGCGTGGTTGGATTAGGTGCCCCTGGGAGACCTACCAGACCTCGGGCTGCGCTAGGAACGTGAGGGACTCCGTTATCTTGGTATACGGGTGGCCCCGATGGACGCGCAGGCGTTAGTCCAGAATGTCGATCGTATAATCGCGTCCTTACAGCAGTCAGTGTCTTTCTGGAATTCTTTACCACTCTCGTTAATGAGAAGACTGGCCGTCGCCAAGATGGTGATGCTCCCTAGGACGTTGTATGTCCTTCAGAATTTACTGTGTCCGCTCCCACCACGAGTCTTCGGCACTCTCAATACGCTTCTCACGTCCCTGCTTTGGGCGTGCTGACGCAGTAGAGTGGCTCTTCATACCATTGTTTGCAGCTACGAGGAGGGGGGCCTTGACGCCCCGCGCTTTGATCTATATTATTATGCGGCCCAGTTACAACATGCAGCCTGTTGGTTTACAGACGCTGACAACTGGGAGACGCGCCTCCTCTCTGGTAGGGTACATATCCAGGCGCTACACATGGCCCTGATGCAAGATAGGGGGGCAGACACGTCCCTACCTTATGTTGTGCGACATACAGCCGCTATATGGCTGTGGTTTGTTGAGAGAATCTAATGGAGAGCACACTTTCACAGGGAGCTCCCGATTTGGATATTGGCCCCCTTCATCGATATGGAGCAATATATGTCCTTTCATTCCTGGAGGAAGGGTGGCTGCGAAGTTCTGGCTGACCTTTACCCTAATAAGTCCTTCATTACCTATGAGCAGGCTGAGGAGACTTTTGGCATTGGACAAGGGTAGTAGCTACACTTCGAGAGACTCCAGGGGGTGGCGAAGGTCACCTGGTCCCAGTACCCGGATGCTCCACCACTGATCCACACCCTGGATATCCTTCTTTCCTGCGGCAAGGGGCTTAGGCTGATTTCACTTCTCTATAAGACCATGAAACAGGATTCAACCCCCCCCCGTGCCTCTGTCCTGGGCAGCCTGGGAGGCGGATCTCGGCGCTCCGCTAGACCAGTGACAGTGGATGCGCATAGGTTCCATCACGCGCAAGGTCTCATGCAGCGCAAGGTTTAAACTCACAAACTTCAACTTTTTACACAGCACCTACCTAACCCCAGTGTCTCTGAAGCGTATCTCAGAGGATAGGGGAGACGGATGCCCTAGATGTAACGCTGAGAAGGCGGGCTTCCTGCACTTAGCCTGGGACTGCCCTTTGGTTCGGCGATTCTTGGTGAGGGTGGTGGAGCCAATAGTCGCAGCCACAGGCCTTAGGATGGCACTCGAGCCCCTGCATTGTCTGCTTGCACTGGTCCGGAATCCCAAGAAAAAGAAATTTCCTATAAACTCCTGCAATTAATGTTGGTGCTAGCAAGGCACAGGGTAGCGATCACTTGGATGGGGCAGGGGGCCTCGGAGGTCTCCACCTGGCTTAGAGATGTGCGGGAGTGGTCCCTGGCTGAGGAAACTCACATGCAATTCACTCGGAGGGATGAGAAGCTGCAGGACGACTTAATGGCCTGGCGCGTTATGTGTGAGTCGGGCTAGCAAAAGAGGAGCTCTCCTCATATGACACAACTGACAGTGGGAGTGGTGGGTGGGGCACGCCCTTTGGGTTTGGATCTGATGGGGAGCAGGGGGGTGGATCTCAGTGATATTCATCATCTGTATCCGCGTTGTGCCTGGTTTCTTGTATTCTGTCTTTTAAGGGCCGTATAGTGCTGTCAATATAGATTTTATTACAAATGCATTTCATGCAATAAACTACATATGTAGTATTGCAGTTAATGAAGTGATTAACTGTGTGTTATCGCACAATTATATTTGAATTTAGTAGTTTTATTCATGGCAAAATAGCACACACTGCACATTCCATATTTGTAAAATCCCTTGGGGGCAGTAGGTAACCATGTACTTGTTCTCTTAGGTGGAAGATAACTCAGACATAGTTCTTGTCTAAGTGTTTTTCCCTTCCTAAAAGTAATTGAGGGTTTGGTGCCTATCTTCTCATGTAGACTTCCATCCTCAAGTCAAGTCAAGTCTAGTCAAAATTTATATAGCGCACTACTCACCCAGAGGGTCTCAAGGCGCTAGAGGGAGGGGGGAACATTACTTATCGAATATCCAGGTTTTAAGTTGTTTTCTGAAGGAGAGGTGGTTCTGTGTAAGGCGGAGGTGGGTGGGGAGAGAATTCCAGGTATTGGCCACTAAGTAGGAGAAGGATCTTCCCCCCATGGTGGATCTTTGGATGCGTGGAATTGTGGCGAGGGCTTGATTGGACGATTGTAGTTGGCTGGTGGGGGTGTAAAAGGATAGGCGTGAGTTGAGGTATTCGGGTCCTAGGTCGTAGAGGGCTTTGTGTGCGTGGGTGAGGAGACGGAACGTTATTCTTTTGTTGACGGGGAGCCAGTGGAGGTCTTTCAGGTGACCGGAAATGTGAGCTTGGCGGGGGATGTCTAGGATGAGTCTGGCTGAGGCGTTTTGGATGCGTTGGAGTTTTTTCTGTAGTTTGGCTGTCGTTCCGGCGTAGAGGGTGTTCCCGTAGTCCAGTCGGCTTGTGACCAGTGCATGGGTGACCGTCTGTCTTGTATCGGTGGGGATCCAACTGAAGATTTTTTTGAGCATACGTAGGATGTTGAAGCATGATTCTGAGACCGCGTTGACTTGTCTGGTCATCGAGAGGGAGGAGTCCAGGATGAAGCCCAGGTTACGTGCGTGGTCCGTTGGTATGGGTGCGGTTCCCAGGGTCGGTGGCCACCAAGAGTCGTCCCAAGCGGAGGGGGATGATCCTAAGATGAGGACTTCCGTTTTGTCCGAGTTCAGTTTTAAACGGCTGTTCTTCATCCACTCGGCTACTTCTTTCATCCCTTCGTGTAGGTTGGTTTTGGCGGTGTTTGGGTCTTTAGTGAGGGAGAGGATCAGCTGGGTGTCGTCTGCGTATGAGATAATATTGAGGTTATGTTGGCGCGCGATGAATGTGAGGGGACTTATGTATATGTTGAAGAGGGTGGGGCTGAGTGACTTTGGTGGCCTCTGATTTAAACGGGGGGAGGCGGACCCTCTGTGTTCTTCTTGTGAGGAACGAGATGATCCAGTCCAATGCTTTTCCTTGTATTCCGACGTTGCTGAGGCGTTGTATAAGGGTGTTATGACAGACAGTGTCGAAGGCTGCGGAGAGGTCAAGTAGGATGAGGGCAGCTGTTTCTCCGCTGTCCAGTAGGGTTCGAATGTCGTCTGTTGCTTCGATGAGGGCGGTCTCGGTGCTGTGTTTGGCTCGGAAGCCGGACTGTGAAGGGTCGAGTGATTTGTTGGATTCGAGGAAGGCGGCGAGTTGACTGTTGACGGCTTTCTCGATGACTTTGGCAGGGAATGGGAGGAGCGAAATGGGGCGGTAGTTCTTAAGTTCAGTGGGGTCTGCTGTGGGTTTCTTCAAGAGGGCACTGAGTTCGGCATGTTTCCAGCTTTCCGGGAAGGTAGCGGAGTTGAGGGAACAGTTGATGACGTCTTGGAGATGGGGTGCGATAATGGAGTTTGCTTTGTTGAAAATGTGGTGGGGACATGGGTCGGTTGGCGATCTTGAGTGGATGGTGTTCATCAGGCGGATGGTGTCTTCAGTGGTGATTGGGTTCCAGGCGCAAAGGTTGTTGGAGGGGTGTTTTGGTTCGGAGGTGGGTGGGGTGGATGGTCTCCAAAGCTGTTGTGTATGTCAGCGATTTTGTTGTGGAAGAACGAGGCTAGAGGTCTTGGGAGGGGGTGATGTCGTTGGTACCGGTGATGGGGTTGGAAAACTCTTTGACGATGTTGAAAAGTTCCTTGCTGTTGTGGGCGTTGTTGTCAAGTCGATCTTTGAATGCTGATTTCTTGGTGGATCGGATCAGTTAGTGGTGTTTGCGGGTGGCGTTCTTGAAGGTGGCTAGGTTGCCAGTGGTTGGGTTTTTTCGCCAGGCTTTCTCGAGGGTACGACATGTCTTCTTGGATTTCTTAAGATCATCATTGAACCAGGGGGCTTTTTTGCTGCCTTGCTTGATTAGATGGTTTTTCAAGAGTGCCAATTCGTCAGCGCTGAGGGTGATCCATTGTGTAAGGTTGGTGGCTGCTTGGTTTGGGTCCGATGATTTTGCAGGAGGGTTTTGGAGAAGCGATGTGCAGAGCTGGTCGGTGGTAATTTTGTTCCAGTTTCTCCAGGGAATTCGTTGTGGGTGGTTGTGGGTCATAGTTTTATTGTAGTTGAAGTGAACGCAACTGTGGTCTGTCCAATGGAGAGCTGTGGTGTGATTAAAGGAGACGTGCTTGATGGAGGTGAAGATTGGGTCGAGCGTGTGCCCGGCATAGTGAGTGGGGGTGTCGACAAGTTGTTTGAGTCCGAGATTGGTGAGGTTGTCCAGAAGGGTGGTGGTGTTGCTGTCGTTGTTCTTTTCCAGGTGGAAATTGAGGTCTCCCAGTAGAATGTAGTCCTCGGAGGGGAGGGCGTGTGGGCTGATGAAGTCAGTGATGTGTTCGCTGAATTGTGTGCGGGGTCCGGGTGGTCTGTAGATGAGGGTGTCTCTGAGTGTGGTCTTGGGGTCGGTGTGAATCTGGAAGTGAAGGTGTTTGGCGGTTGTGAGGTTGTCATCGAAACTGGTCGTGATGGGGATGGTGTCCTTATGGACGATGGCGATGCCTCCTCCTGATTGGTTGATGCGGTCCTTTCGGATGATTTTGTAGCCGCCCGGGATGGCTATGGCGATGTCGGGCGATGATGAGGCGTTCATCCAGGTTTCTGTAAGAAAGGCGACGTCCGGCGATGTGGTGTCGAGTATGTTCCAAAGTTCGATGGCGTGTCTGCGGACCGAGCGGGTGTTGAGCAGGATGCACTTCAGGTGGTTAGTGTCGGAGCTCTATTTGGAGTCTGTGGATTTGGTGTGGCTCCTGATGCAGTCGAACTTGCAGGAGTGGCAGGTGAATGGTCCATGGGTGTGTCCTGGGGCGGCTTGGTAGCAGTTTGGGAGGCGGCCGGCGTTAAGTGCTGAGAGGGTAGCGGCGTCGTATGTTAGGCGGGCGGAGTGGGTCTTGCGGGGGTCAGGGGGTCTGGCGCTGGGCGCGGTCCAGGCGCGGACGGGCGTAGACGGGCTTACCTTTGGCGCACCTTCGGCGCGCAAGGGGCGCGTCCGCTGCGCGTGAACGCTGCACGTATGTTGCTCTGACATAAGTGGATAGTGGAGGGGGCGGAGCGAGGGAGGAGCAGCTGGGAGGCGGGAGCGGGGTGGAGAGCTGGGTTGGGAGGCACAACAACAAACAACAAAATGGCAGCAAGCCAAAAGTCTAACACGACGAGATGGGGGCACAACCTGAATAATGGCTAGGAAATGGGCAATGGCACCGGCACAATCAGGCACAAATCGATTAAGCAGGCAGAGGAAGCAAAGCGCAATTGATTAATAATTAATGCGCACTTTGGCAGTATAGCGCTACGATAAATTTATTCAGCAATATAGCGCTACGATAAATTTAATCAGCAATCAGGCACAAATAAAAGCAGAAGCAATGCTAGCAATGCGCTATTGATTTCACAAACAAAGAGCAGTCTGGCAGTATAGCGCTACGATACCAGATTCCAGATACCAAATCAGAGCAGGGAGCAGCGTGAGGAGCGACCGCTTCTGAGGAGCTCAGGACGGTCACCTGTAATAACAGATGCCAGTGTTTGTTTCAGATTCTATACAAACCTGTACTGATCGAAGTATATGGTGTGATAAATCTGATTTCTTTAGAATCCAACACCTTTTTACTGCATCTGTGTTTGAGAAGTGTGTTTCTGTCCTTCTTGTTGATCTTTGACCGAGCCGTGTCAATTACATATTTGCCATATCCCCTCGCCATAAATCTTTTTTCCACCTGTACCAGTTCTTCATTTAGTCTGGTTTCGTCAATACAGTTTCTTTTCGTTCTCACCATTTCCCCCAAAGGAAATGAATTAATCTGTGAGATAGGATGTGAGCTCTCTGCATGTAATAAGGCATTATAAGTAGTTGGTTTTCTATAAGGAACTGAAAGTAGTTTACCTTTGACCACCACAATAGTGATGTCTAGAAAATCTATGCTAGAAGTACTTTGTTCCTTTGTAAAGCTTAAATTGAAAGGATTGTCATTCATATATGCAAAGAGCTGGTCTAATTCATCAATGGTGCCTGACCAGAACATAAGGATATCATCAATGTTTCTACCTAGATACAAGATGTTGTTCAGACGGTTTACTGGGCCTTTGCACCATATGTGTGCTAGTTCAAAGTACCCCATATAAAGGATGGCCAGCGATGGGGAAAATTTTGCCCCCATGGCCACCCTTCTAATTTGGCGGAAAGAAATACCACTGTGCAGAAAGATGTTATTGTTAAGAACCAGTTCATTCATTGCCAACAACATCAGACGTTTCTATAGGTCTTGTATCCAGAAAATGTCGTACTGCGTCTAGACCAATTTTGTCTGGAATACTTGTGCACAATGCACAAACGTCCAAGTGATGCCCAACGACCCAATCCACATTTCCAATTTTATTCAGGACATCACCAGTAGCCTGGATAAACAAAGGCAAGTTTTTAAGCAGCGGTTGAAGCAACAGACCTATATATTCAGAGATTTTTTCAGTGGGACCCACCAGATATGATGGGTCTCCCCGGAGGAAAATCTCCACCCTTGTGTACTTTGGGTAAGCAATAGATGCATGGATAAGTAGGCCCCTCATTGTAGAGATATTTAATCTCCAAATCCGAGATTAGGCACTGATCATTCCAAAACTTTAGTTGACTATATATCAAATCTTTAGTTTCTTTCATGGGATTACCACTAAGTTGCATGTATGTCGTCACTTCACTGAGCTGTCTGTCTATTTCTGAGGTATACTCCTGATGATTGATCAGGACTATATTTCCACCCTTGTCAACCTCTCGGATGACAAGGGACTGCTTCTTAAGATTGCCCACAGTATTTCTTTCTTCTACCGTGATGTTCTGTCTATAAAATTTACTTTTAGTATGGAATTTGTCCTCCAATTTATAGAGATCAGACATGACATTTTGTTGGAATTTATCGATGTTATTTCCTCCCTGCAAGTGTGGAGTGAATCTAGATTTCACTTTGAATCCGCTATTGATTTTTGAATAAGTGTCTAACTCCAAATGTGTAGCCACTGTTTGTAATGTTGGATTGTCCTCCTGGTCATCTAAACTAAGTAGTAATTGTACATCCTTGATTTCTCTAATGGATGGCATAGATTCACTCTGGTCAGATGTTAAACATATGTTTGTGGTATTGGGCCTATCTGAAAAATATTTGTGCAATTTAATGTTCCTGACAAATTTAAAGCAACTGATATGAAACAATGAGAAATCCGATTTAGAGCTAGGACAGAAGCCAAGTCCCTTGCTTAGTATTTTTATTTCTGTATTCGACCATACATGTTCTGAGAGATTTACAATATTGATATCATTACATGGTTCAGTATCATGGGGGTATTCTACATCTTTTGATTGTGTGCCCCCATTTGTTGTTACCCCTACTTTCTCGTTTGGATATTGTTCTTAATTTACCCCTCGGCGTTCTTTTCTATTCATATCTTTTTTGAAAGCTTGCTTGTTGCCTTTCCTGAACCTGTGCAGTTCTTAAACAAACGGGGCAGGGCCCATACCTCCTGCACCACTAAGGGCTTTTAATGATCTTCCACTTTTCACATTGCTGTTACTAGACACATCCGACATACTTGTTAATTCTGCTGACTACGATGTACATTCGGAACCTCTTGGCTCATGCATGGTTTTATATTATCACATTTTATAGCACAGGTATATACCCTGCCTTTGCGATAATCTCGCTCATCCCATTTGATCTTTTGGGATTTCTTTTCCCGTAAATACATTTGATGTTTCTACAATTCCTCTTTAAGAATGGCCCAATTGCGTTCTGTAACATCTGGGAGATTAGGATCTTGTATCTCTTTCTCCAGATTGGCAATTTCTAAGAGAAGCATCTCTCGTTTTAATTCAGTGTCTCTTATTAGGATATCCACCTTACCCATAGAAGAATGAAGTAAAAGTTTCTCCCACTCCTTAAGGTGCCCCTTATCCAAATCCTCAAAGGAGGGAAAAATCAGCACGCGTAGGCCTCTAGGGACTTGTTCCTTATCTATGTACTTCCGTGATACAGTGGCATCCCACCATCGCTACAGTTCTTCTTTTTTTACCCTTTCCAATCTTACAAATTTCTGTGGTAAACCCTTCTTTCGCCAATATCTTGGGATATGTCATGCTTTTTCCAGGGTTTGCACTAAACAGACCTTCTAATAAGGCATCTCTGTTGTCATCAAAGGTGGCCTAAAAGCATATTGTATCAGTATATCTGTGTACAATTTATCTCACACAAAGACGCATCAATTATATGGTCTCTAATATTTCATTACTTCATGAACTTTTCCCTATCTATTCTATACCAATTGACAGAACTTAATTATCAAACTTGTTGATTCAAAGGTACTTGAGTGCTAGATCAGCAAATAATTACATACAGTTTATAAAGCAAAGTGGCTATGCCTTGATAAAGTTAGATCTTTCTTCACTGTGTGGATAAAGAGTTTGGCGCCCTAGGTGGATGAGCGTTGGACACTAAGAATGCACTCAATATTTGCTTCATCATTATTTGTCAAGCTGATATATTAAGGAGACACATTGATGTGCAGGTCGATGAAGGCATATGCACTTTGCTTTATATACACTGACCAGTGACACTGAGTTTCCTGCATGCAGACGCTCCAGCTAGCAGTGGTCTAACATCCATTGCGGGGTGTCCAACTCGAGATGAGGATGGGGTGCCACATTTTCTTATTCTAAGGTAATGATGTTGACTAAATCCTAGAGTAACTCTTGGCATAACACCTACATAGATGCATTGTACATTTAGGTATATCTAGTTAGTGAAGTATTGTAGGATTATGCACATTTATCATGTGTTTTATATCTATGTATGTATTTATGATTATTGCTACATGGTAGAGCTTTACCATTTCTTTACTTTCATAGTACTGCTAATGATATAACTCTTCGGGGGGCGCGGCCAAGCAGCAGGGTCGACAGGACCTGACCTTTGGCTCCCGACTGGCCAGCCGCATAAATCCTGTTAAAATCCTTTCTGCAGAGCTTGAACCGAGCCCTTGGATCGGCCCGGGACCCTGCAGGCAGGGGGAACACCGGGTAGTAAAACGGAACTGGTTTGCGGCCTGGAAACAGCCATCGCAGTGTTGGGCCCGTGAGACTCCCGGGCCAGAACTACGCAAGGCCAGGGATGCGGCCTCTGCTGCTCTGAGGGAGACCCGGTGATGGTGACTGCTGCGAGCCCGGCGGACTAATCTGGGCACCTGGCTGCTGCACGGGAGGCGCCGGCTGTCATCAGGGGACTCCCGTGGGGGACCAACCCTTTGCATAACATCTGGCCCCCACGAGTGGATGCAGGGCCGTGTCGGGTGCCGCGGGGTGCCTGGAGATGGCGGTGGCGCCTCTGTGGCCTGGAGCAGGCTATCCGATCGTCGAGTACTCCGGTGATTCCCTCCGGGGGTGCAGCGGAGTGCAAGCGGTGGCGGCGCCCTAGCAAGAGGTGGGCAGCCCAGTGGTCGGGAGCTAGAGTGGTGCCTGCGCGAGGCCGGGGATGCGGCCTGCATCGGAACGAGTGTGACCCACCCCCTGGGCCTGTCGCATGCTTGGCAGACCGGCTTGGACATTTCATAATTGCCGGGTGAGCACCCGTAATCATCTGGGGCCTGTCGCGTGGGCTGGGCCTCTGCCTTGCCTGTGGCCTCTCCGCGTGGGAGGTGGCTTGCGCGGTGCCCGGTCTGGAGGCAGCCCGAACAATAGACAGAAACCTGGGCCCATATGTATGAGAGGCTGGGGATGCAATCTGCATGACTGGAGGAGAGGCACGTGGTCCCGGGCTGGCACACGCCGGTGGCAACTCCTGTGACTTTACTGGATGTGGAGGTGGTACCTACTGCTGGCTCCTGATTTGATTTGAGGCAACCCGGACTGTGGTGTGGGACTGGGCGCACAGCGGAGGCGCGCCTGACAGTCAGGATCAGCGATACTGGCCCCCGGAGGAGGGCTACGCCCGTGGTCCAGTGCTCCTGTTGGGACCACGTGTGCTGGGGGAGGGCGGTGACCTATGGCGGAGGCCTCACAAAGACTGTGTTCTCCCTTATTCTGTGCAGCCCTAGACGGAGGGGAGCATAGGCGGCATATTGTGGTCGGACCGGGCTCTTCCTTTGAGGGACTTCTGCGGTGCCTCCTCTGTCTTGCCGGCAAGCAGGAATATTGTGTGCAGTGGACCTGAGACGCTGAACCTTGCGGTTCCCAGAGTAACCCCCAAGAGGACAGCAAGATGGGCAAGGACAGGCTGGCCCGCGCATCTCAACTCAACACCATTACGCAATACACCACACAGCGCCTCCCCTCGCAGCGGATTACGCGTCAGACGGGTTTGGATGGGGAGAGTGAGGCTGCTGATGAGCCCTCCCGGGCGGAGCTCCCAGCAGGCGATACAGGGGTCCCGCACCACCCTGGAGAAGCAGATAGAGATGGTCTCCATCGATGTGAACATGTTGCGGGCAGACCTGAGGAAAGTAGCTGATAAGGTCTCCACTGCGCAGGGGGATATCATCCAGCTGCAGGGTGAGGTAGCTTGCCTGAAGAAAACGGTTTCGCGGCTCACGATCACGACTGGGGAACTGAAGCGCAGAGCGGAGGAGGTAGAGGGGGGCACGCCGCAGCAACATCAGGGTCCTGGGTGTTCCAGAATGCTCTGAAGGGGGCAATGCGGAACGATTCCTGGAGAACTGGATACGCACGAAACTCTGCCCCAGAGGCTTGTCTGAGGTCTTTGAGATAAAGCGAGCCCACAGGGCGCTGGTCCAGCCGCCGCAGCTGGGCGCTCCCCCGAGGGCCCTTATTGCTAAAATCCTGAATCATCAGGATAGAGACTGTATACTGAAAGCGGCCAGAGAAACAGCAAACCTCACCTTTGAAAATGCTAAGGTTTCTATCTACCCGGACTACACCCTCCAGGTACAGGAACAGAGGAAATCCTTCCTCACTGTTAAGCAGAAACTCCGGGACCTCAACATGCAGTTTATGTTACTCTACCCTGCCTAGCTCAAGGTCCTATTCCAGGGAAAGGTGCATTTCTTTGATGCCCCAGAGGAGGACTGGGAGTGGCTCGAGATCAGGGGAGATGCCCTCCAGCAGGGTGAACGCGAGGGAGCATGAGGTGCTTGGGGGTCCAGGCCGCCGAGGAGGCATGGCAACAGGCACGGGAGTTGATCGGCAGACGCCACCCAAGGAGAGAGACAGCTAATCACGGTGAAGGGATGATGGCGCCCTCCGCCTGGAGTCATCGGAGACTGCTTACCCCTCCGTTCTCTCTGTGGCAGCTCCTCAGGATGGGGAATTGGTGCTGGAAACCCTACAGCCAACTACAGACACTGTTCCTGAGACTGTCAGGGGCTGACTTACTGTCTCCTCGGTCCCGCCTTGAGGATGGTATCCTTCCTTTATTTCCTTGCTCATACTGTTGTGGTGGGGGGGGGACAGCCTGCCACTTAAACACTGGGTATTGCTACCCTTGAGGGGTTCTGGCTAATCACTCCGGCATATGGAGCTAGCGGGGGGGATAATGCATAGAGAGGTGGGATGCTGTGGCCCGAGTCGGGGAGGGTCCACTGCCGGTGCATTGACCCTGGTGTTCTAGGCGCCTTCTCCTAGGATTTCTGAGGCAGCGAGATACGCAATGTGGCGGCTTCTTTGGGATGGGGGCTAGCATGGCGGGAGGGACTTAATGGCTCCTCAGACGCTTATTCATTTGGCTCGAGACTCTGCATAAATGACTGGGGGCGGCTGGCATGTGTCGGGTGCTGAACTTGGGGAAGGGGGTGTTGTCTTCTCCACCAGCTGGGTAGGTTGGCCTGGTTGGGCTCATGGGTTGGCTGTGCACGTCCTGGCACCAGCACGGGAAGGGCATTTCTGCATGTTTTGTTGTTGTCAGTAAATTGCTCGTGGGTGGGGGGAAAGTTTGTGGGGGGTTGTTGTTTTTTTCCAGGCATTGTCTGTACTGCATTTTGGGCACAGGGTGGCTGCGTGGGACGTGGACTACGGCATGATGGGTTATTTCGCCTTACATGGGGCATAAATTCCTGAGTTGTAATGTGAGAGGGCTGGGTACGTGCACCAAGAGAAATAGGATTCTGTCCTCCCTTCGCAGGCACAAGGTTTCGATAGCGTGCCTCCAGGAAACTCACCTCACGGATGATGGGGCTCAAAAACTGGGGAGAAAATGGCGGGGACAGGTTATCCACTCTTCCTTTTCTACATATGCCAGGGGGGTCCTAGTGTGGGTAGCCCGGAGTCCCGTTTGCTGTCCAGTTTGTGGAGGCTGACATCCATGGGAGGTACCTGCTCCTTAGAGCTAAGCTAGATGGCAGGGATGTCGCCATACTGAAATCCTACGCCCCGAATACTGATGACCCAGCCTTTTTTCAGTCCCTGCAGGAGGCGCTGGTCCCTGAACTGGAGGTACCGTTGCTTTGGTTTGTGGACTTTAATTGCATCCTTGACTGGTTCCTACCCTGTGCAGGCACGAAGCCACGAATGACAGGGAAATTCTGGGAGGTCATGGGGAATATAGGAGCTCAAGATATCTGGTGCCAGAGGCACCCGACTCAAAAAGTATACACCTGCTTTTCCCCCACTCACAACACACATAGTTGTTTGAACAGGGTCTTAATTGCAAACCCAGAGGCCACCATGTCACTTGAGGTTACCCATCAGGCACAATTCCTTTCTGAACACTCCCCTGTGGCATGTGAGGTGACTTGGGGGCCCCGGTGTGTCGGCTCCGGTGTGTCATCCCTGGACCTGGAGGTTACCGACGGAATTCTTGAGGACTAGGTAGTTAAGCACCACATAGATACTGCTATTGCTGACTACGATGACCTTAACTGGGGGGGGGGGGAGATCTCTCACTGGCCACAAAATGGGACGCCCTAAAAGCTGTGGTGAGCGGGCGAGCATGAACCTAACCTATGGGGTCCAGAAGCAGCTCCAACGAGAGGTAACGGAGGCGGAAAGCCACCTCCTAGACCTACAGACCTCTGAGACCCATGACATGACACTATAATGAGCGCGGGGGAGCATGACGCCTGGACACGCATCCACGATAATCTGGTCAGGCTCGATAAATATACCCTCACACAATATAGGTAGCGTCTTCATAGGGAGGGGGATAAATCGGGTCGACTCTTGGCCTGTATTCTTTGATGGGAGAGGGCCCCGGGGAGAATTGTGGCCCTGCACGGCCTACAGGGGGCTTGGTCCACTCAGAAGTGGGACTGCTGCGGGTCCTTCGGTCACATCTCCAGCGGGTGTTCTCTACGGACCCCGTTGTTATTGAGACGTCTTATCTCCCTTACCTTCCGGAATTGGCCCTGCAGTCTCTCCCTAAGCTGGTGCAGGAGGACCTCGAGGAAGCTCTAACACTGGGTGAGGTGCACGCCGCTTTGCGGTGCCTGCCGAAGGCCAAGTCCCTGGGGTGTGACGGATTCCCTCCTGAGTTTTATCAGGCCTTTGAGGGTACACTCCCCAAACTCCTACTGCAGGTTTATCTTGATGCGTTTGAGAGTGGGACTCTTTCACCGAGCATGACGCTGGGAGAAATATGCATGATCCTGAAGCCGGGGGGGGGGGATGCCCACAAGCCTTCCTTGTATCACCCGATCACGATGATCAATACGGATGTTAAAATCTTGTGTAAGCTTCTAGCCATGCGCTTAGCACCGTACATGACTCACCTGGTCCATGATAACCAGTGCGGTTTCATACCAGGACGTAAAATGGCTATGAATCTGCGGAGGCTGAATCACATTCTACACGAGGTGCAGGGTCGGGAAGAGCAGATGGCATTGGTATCCATTGACCTCACCAAAGAGTTCGACACGGTCAATTGGGGTTATCTTCTTGAGGTCCTCCGTACCATGGGGCTAGGCCCCAATTTCTGTCGCTGGATTTGCATCTTGTATATGGCCCCTCGCGCCAGGGTGAAACTGGGGGGCGCGCAATCTGAGATATGTTGGCTGGCACGGGGTACTCGCCAGGGCTGTCTTAGAGGTGTCGGGGCTATGGCTCAACTGCCATAAGTCCCTGATCTTTGGATTCGGTGCCCCTGGGAGACATACCAGACCTCGGGCTGCGCTAGGAACGTGAGGGACTCCGTTATCTTGGTATACGGGTGGCCCCGATGGACGCGCAGGCGTTAGTCCAGAATGTCGATCGTATAATCGCATCCTTACAGCAGTCAGTGTCTTTCTGGAATTCTTTACCACTCTCGTTAATGAGAAGACTGGCCGTCGCCAAGATGGTGATGCTCCCTAGGACGTTGTATGTCCTTCAGAATTTACTGTGTCCGCTCCCACCACGAGTCTTCCGCACTCTCAATACGCTTCTCATGTCCCTGCTTTGGGCGTGCTAACGCAGTAGAGTGGCTCTTCATACCATTGTTTGCAGCTACGAGGAGGGGGGCCTTGACGCCCCGCGCTTTGATCTATATTATTATGCGGCCCAATTACAACATGCAGCCTGTTGGTTTACAGATGCTGACAACTGGGATACGCGCCTCCTCTCTGGTAGGGTACATATCCAGGCGCTGCAGGTGGCCCTGATGCAAGATAGGGGGGCAGACACATCCCTTCCTTCTGTTGTGCGACATACAGCCGCTATATGGCTGTGGTTTGTTGAGAGAATCTTATGGAGAGCACACTTTCACAGGGAGCTCCCGATTTCGATATTGGCCCCCTTCATCGATATGGAGCAATATATGTCCTTTCATTCCTGGAGTGAGGGTGGCTGCGAAGTTCTGGCTGACCTTTACCCTAATAAGTCCTTCATTACCTATGAGCAGGCTGAGGAGACTTTTGGCATTGGACAAGGGTAGTAGCTACACTTCGAGAGACCCCAGGGGGTGGCGAAGGTCACCTGGTCCCAGTACCCGGATGCTCCACCACTGACCCACACCCTGGACATCCTTCTTTCCTGCGGCAAGGGGCGTAAGCTGATTTCACTTCTCTATAAGACCATGAAACAGGATTCAACCCGCCCCGGTGCCACTGTCCCGGGCAGCCTGGGAGGCAGATATCGGCGCTCCGCTAGACCAGTGACAGTGGATGCGCATAGGTTCCCTCGAGCGCAAGGTCTCATGCAACGCAAGGTTTAAACTCACGAACTTCAACTTTTTACACAGCACCTACCTAACCCCAGTGTCTCTGAAGCGTATCTCAGAGGATAGGGGAGACGGATGCCCTAGATGTAACGCTGAGAAGGCGGGCTTCCTGCACTTAGCCTGGGACTGCCCTTTGGTTCGGCGATTCTTGGTGGGGGTGGTGCAGCGAATAGTCGCAGCCACAGGCCTTAGGATGTCACTCGAGCCCCTGCATTGTCTGCTTGCACTGGTCCGGAATCCCAAGAAAAAGAAATTTCCTATAAACTCCTGCAATTAATGTTGGTGCTAGCAAGGCGCAGGGTAGCGATCACTTGGATGGGGCAGAGGGCCTCGGAGGTCTCCACCTGGCTTAGAGATGTGCGGGAGTGGTCCCTGGCTGAGGAAACTCACATGCAATTCACTCGGAGGGATGAGAAGCTGCAGGACGACTTAATGGCCTGGCGCGTTATATGTGCGTCGGGCTAGCAAAAGAGGAGCTCTCCTCATATGACACAACTGACAGTGGGAGTGGTGGGTGGGGCACGCCCTTTGGGTTTGGATCTGATGGGGAGCAGGGGGGTGGATCTCAGTGATATTCATCATCTGTATCAGTGATGTGCCTGGTTTCTTCTCATGACACTATTATTATATGCTTTTGTATCCCTTCCCCATATGTCAGTTCCCTCTCTGTTGCCGCCTGTCGCCCTAAGTGCCGCTAATGAGGTCGTCGATCTGCGTACATACACTGAATAGATGCCAGTTGTGTGTTATTGTTTTTAAGATGTATAAACTGAAAAATAAAGTTTAAAAAAAATGATATATCTTTACTACTGTCTAACGGTTGTTACAGCTCATATATTCTACACGAGAAAAACAACTTACATTTTTAATGAAATGCCCAGACTGTTTATTCTGTGTATCTCTGAGACAGACTAAGTGAACACGAGTGACTGAGCGAAAAGTAATATATTGTTTCCATGATTCAGAGGGATCAGGGTTGTCATGCTCTGAGGTTGCCAGAAACTATTCTCTCCCTGATAAGAGGAGACTCGTGCGGCACTGTGAGCTAGCTAATACAAATAAGACTAAGATACCCGGTGGGGGTGTACAGAATCATATGAAAAAATGAGCCCAAAGTTTGGGTTCGTAGACCTGTCTCGTGTTGTGGCCGGATACAAAATAATATTTGGTGTGGCCAGAAAAAAGAAAAAATATCTTTTTTTGAGTCCCCTCACTCACCGGAGTTTCCTCACGGTGACATGCTTCATCATTGGGGCCATCCCAGTTCTCTACGAAAAGGGGCGTGCTGCGACTTGCGAATTACGTAGGAGCACTGTAATGTGAAGGACTATGTGTGGTGCAAAAAAAGGTGTTGTGGGATGGAGTGGGTGAGTAAGTGAATTTAAAAATACTGTGCTAGTGGGCCTCAATGTTTTATTCTGCTCCTAGGTTGGTATATTAAAAATGGGGTTATACTGTGGACCGACCAACTATGGAGGCGGGTTCAGTATATGGTCAACATGTTTCACGCTACCCCTAGCGTTTCTTCAGGACCTTACAGGGACCAGCCCTGTAATTTCCACTCCTAAAATCCTACATTTAGGTTGTGAATATTAATAAATGAGATCGTGCTGACCGCTGTTCAATATATAAACATGCAAGGTACAGACATTCATACGTGATAAATTTACTGACGTATGTTTATGTTCACTGGAGAACCTGTAAAATGAATAAACACATTAAATAGACACCTTTCCCTTCTCTTTAGGAGATCGGGGACTATGTAAGTCCTTCATGCTGCACATTTTGATACATATACGTGTATATGCATGCTTTATATGGTGCAAGTTGCCCCATACTGGTGCGTGCAGGCTTTCAGGTCCAGCATATGGTGAAATAAAACACGTGCTTGTATATACATAGACACTGACATGAAAACTAGCTGTGACACAAACGTGAGACACACTACATTTAACACACAATAAAGGATTGAAGGATGCCGATAATTACATATCAGGGTGCTGAATAGCACTTCATGGTCTCTGGGAGGGGCGGTGTTGCTTCGGTGGAAGCAATGCTGTAAGGGTCATATTTAAAAAAAGGACCGTTATATGAGGGAGAGAATGCACATGATTAAAAATACAAGAGCGGGAAGATATCTTCGCTCGTGACCTTTCTGGAGGATCCGTCACTTACTTCCTATCTGGCATCACCGTACGGGATTACCTGGCTGCTTCCCTCCCGGACCGCATCTTAGAATGCGTTCCGTCGGGATCTCTTTTGTTAGTATTCATTTCCGGGTACGCCTAACAGAAGACTAGACCGTGTGGATGAGTCGGCCATGTTGGGAGGATGTGATTGCGCAAAATGCGGAAGTGTTTTATCCGTAGCGCTGGGTGCTTGGTTGGTCGATTCTCACTTTAATAATACGAGGGTGCAAGGTCTCTATTGCCTAATTGAGCACAAATAGTGACGGTGAGAATTAATTAATTAAGATATTGTTGGGTTTTGGAAGGATAATATAAAAATATATATATATTTTTTTTAAATGTTTGAAAGCAAAAAAAAAAATTTAAACTCGAGTTCTTAATAGGTATGGCTGTTCGAGAAATTTTGGAGTTAATTAAACATTAAGTTCGGTATGGTATGGACCATAGATGAATGCCAGAAAGGTTGGTCTTTAAGGGGTTAGGATTAGTGTCTTGACAGTCATTTTAGGGGTTAAATGCACCCCACGGTATGTCATCGTTCAACCCATGAACATCTGTTTGGAGCTTGAACACCCAGCGTTGTTCGTTGTTCGTGTTCATGCAGAATTCTTTCTTGGTTTTCTTTGTCTTTGACACATTCCAAAATATGACCCTTACAGCATTGCTTCCATTGTGTTGGAATTTAAATGTATTGAATGTACAGTTTTCTCCTTTTTTGCAAAACTTTCAAAAGAAGAATGAATTTTTTTTCCGAAATAGACAGGTATAAATAAAAATACTGGGTCAAACTCAATACGTTTGTGTTTCTCCTATGATCTGAAATAAGTTTTTGAAAATTAATTGAGTGTAGACGTATTCTTGTGTTTTCTAGTTTATTACGATCCAGTCTACCCCATACCCTATATGGACCTAACTCCTTTGTTCCACAAAGATAATCCAAAACCAGGCAGTACGACCCATCAGGTTTGGTAACAGTGAAATGAGGATTATTCATGGGTGACACACACGCTCAATGGTTAGAGCGGCAGACCCTGATGCAGAGGTCTAGCCTGGGCCAGGGTTCAATTCCCCGCCTCGGCGGGTCTTGGGCTCAAAATTCCACGGACCTGATCATTCTCGCCTCGGTGCCTATTCCAACCATGGAGTCCCACTCTGCAACTCTGGGAAATAGCTTGCTTAATCTCCACAACGGCCCCCACAACGCTAAGGATGCCTGGCCTCCACCTGGGGGGTGCCCAGGAGTGGACACCTCACAGGGAAAACCAGGATGGGTTCCACAGCGGTATTCGTACAAGCGCCTTGAGACCCTTGCGGTGAGTAGTGCGCTATACAAGTATCAATTTACATTTACATTTACACACATGTCTCAATCACACCTTGATATTCTAATTGTTCAAGGATTTCCGCAACGTGGGCTTTAGCCAATCGCCGCATGGGATAGCGGGGTGGTGGCTCTGGCATAAACTGCAATGGAATCTCGTGTCTGGGAGAAAGTTTATCCCACCCGACTTGAGTATGGTACAACGAAGGTGCAAGCACCAGAGCATACTCTTCTGCAAAGTTCTGCGGACTGCTCCTTGGGCACGGCGTGCGGAAAGCTGGGGAGGGTGACCTCCTCCCCTCTAGGAGCGGCCAAAATGAAAAGCGGGGGCCAGTCTGACTCAGCTAACAGAATGTCATATGTAGAGGTCAGATGTTCCAAAAAAATCCCTTTTATTACACGTTGGATATCACCTTCTATTAAAAGAACTATATCATATAGTCTGTCAGGGGGAGCCATCCTACTGTCAGGATATGGACGCAGTGCTTGCCGTACTATTGTAACCTCCGCTGCGCTGTCGAGCAGCGTTAATTTCCATGTCAGGATCCGAAGCTGTGTTCTCACTATCCGTGGTATACCTTACGGTTAACACAGCAACTTTCTTTTTCTGAAAATGAGGGCGTTAACGTGGCAAGTCTTCCTGCTTGCCTTTACCATCAGACGGGCGGGGCTGCTCACGTCCTTGTGGGGCACCCCGACCCCTGCCGTGTTCTCCTCCACCAGCTTGCGTGCGATGTTTCCTGTCAAGAACGATGAGAAGATTGCTCAGGAACCTGAAATCTATCAGGAGACCTAATTCTTGCATGGTCGCACAAATCATAAGTGCGCTCAGTAGACGCTTCTATCGGCGACGCCGAATGCGACCCCTGTTTCTATTGCTGCTTCCCCTGATTTGTATTCTTCCAATTCTGTTTTGGAAAATTTGGATGGTCGTCTTTAATAAGCTTTGCTATCTGAGTCTGCGGTTGAGTTGCCGTTTTAGCAAAAGGCTTAACACCCAAACTATTGCGGCCAATGGTCTTATAAGCCTCCGCAATAATTCACGGTAACGCTCGGGGTTTGTCAACGTCTTGGACAAGGCGCAAAGCATTTGACACCTGAAAGTTAACCGCATCTCCCTTTACATTACAAATGATGAGATCAGCAATTACGTCAAACACTCCAATGAGCCTCATTCTCAACTCGACAGCCGCCTCCGCACTGTGCTCATTCGGAACATGCTTGATCACAGAGGGCAAGACATTCATAGACGGCGTGCAGAAACACTTCGCATATTCTGCTGTAAATACTTTACCCCAAATCTCACAATCTGTTACCTCTGGCAATAAGTCTTTCTGCAAACTAATTGTGAGAATCCTGTGTTTTTCCACAGGAGCGGTATTAGGAAACACTGCTTCCAGTTGGTCAAATTTCTCAGCAAGCCAATAAGGCATATCGTACTTAGTTTGAGGGTGCTTGCCCATTACCGAATTAACCGAATTAACCATGACTGGACTAATCTACAACCCGGCCGGTCCAACTTGTTCCATTGCAAGAAACATATTGAAATAAAGCCCTATGTACCCCGACAAAAGAGGTATAAATTTGACACAAGTCGTCAATCGAGGCATTGAGATAACGTGGATATGGTGTGAACCCAGATAAGCCTGGCCAAGTGGCCACAGGAATTGACAAGGGACCTAACCGAACCGGAGTTACGGTGTGGGGGAGGGTGCCATACAACCAAACACGATGCTGCCATGCCGAAATTGGAATCTCTTGTGTCCTATATGGAGTATAGTTCACAGGAATGGCAGTGTGAGTGTATGTATGAAACATATCCTCATCCGCATTTATTGCAGGAAACGTGACCCAAGAGTAGAAAAGTTCAAAGGGGAATGCCGAATCAGCACTCACCACAAAGATAACAGACATACCATTGTCTGGTACTCCAAACTCCGTCAGATGACACCAGAGCGCTGTCCAACTATGCTGAGCTACGTCAATATCACCCATGAGGACATAGAGAAGAAAAACAATTTATATAAATTGAAGTAAAACAAAGGTTAGTAATTGAAAATGTGAACCTTTTCATAAATCTCATGCTTTAATTAACCTATAACACATTCGTATAGGTAGGTTCATCCGTCACGCCTGTTAACCGGAAAATGTGTTGAGGGTATTGTGGACAGATACGAGCACTAATCAAGACTTTGGGCGCCAAGTTGCGGTAATTCTGCTCATGCACAGAACTATGCGCAGGAAACCAGGACCTCAGTGTATTGTGGTGTACCAAAAATCCACCTCAGTGCCCAGAACCCCTATCCGACTAATAACAGTGTTTCATTCATTCTCCGTACTACAGCGAAGCTACCAATGAACAAGCGACTTTGGGACCTCTCAGGAATAGTGGGAATCAAGAACACTCTTTTGTTTTTATTCTCATAAATGTCCACAACGTGAGCAATCAGAGACAATGTATAGTTTAAAATGTTTATTTCAACTACGTGCTCTAAGATGCAGTATCTTTGCTAACATAAGTAAAAAGATGCATAAAATCAATACAATCAACATTGTTACAATTCCATACAATACAAAGGGAGAAATCATATTATAATGATAGTGGAACCAGATCTATAGCGCCTTGTGTACCACCCTCCCCTTGCTAGGAGCTAGGTATTATAATAATAGAAGATCTCTAGGTTAAAACCGGGAACCCCATACCTCCAAAGTCAGGTGAAGTGAATCACATCCCAGCTCAGCACAGTTCTTTGTTTATTGAAAGGTTTTTTCCAAGTGCCAGTCTCATACATGCAGTGCAATATTAAAAGCACCTGAGTTTCAGAAATGAGCAGCTGTGTTTGTGTTGTGTCTAGAGCGTGGGCCGATCAACCTGCATCAACAGCATACATTTTAATTTTAACCTTGAACACTTTGTGCAGACTTGAGGTCACAGTGTGAGTCTAGATATATGAAAAACAGACCATTCTCATGTGAAGGAAAAGCAAGCAGTTTGTCTTTATAAAAACAGAGATGTAGTGTCATTTGCAAAAGCAGCAAAATTTCGTTTTTACAACTAACTCACTTATGCTAATATAGCAATGTGTGCAGGCAGAATCATATTCATCCCTACACTTTTACAGGTAGCATGAACAGGAACACTTGGATGTTTTTCTTTGTAACTCTTCATCGCCAAATAAAAACCACCAGTGTTTCTTTTCTTTTATTCCACATTGAGCTAGTCTCCCAGTGGATTTCCTGTTAAATCACGTTGTTTTTTCTATGTGTACCGAAGTGAACAATCACTGGGAACAGACACTTTTAATATTCTACAAATCTTTGGTTTTCTTCATTTCTTCTAGTCGAGTCTTCATTAATCTGGTATTTGAATAACCCACATAATTATATACTTGTTCCTGTAATTCCTTCATCTCACAATAACGGCACTGTTCTGCTCCTGTCTATGTCCTCAGATGAGTCAATATTATTGTTAATGTTCTTAAGTTCTTTCTGAATTTACTGCATCTCTAGGATTATTTCTAAGTGAGTTAAATGAAGGTGTGTGTTCGCTGAGGCTATGTAGGATCAGAAATTGACAAAAGCTCGTCACACTTTTAGTGCAATTGTAAGGTTTACCCCAGGTGTGTTTGCAATTGACAAAATCACTTCTGACATTCATTGCAATTCCCATTTTTAGTCTGTGTATGTTAGTTAATATATCCGTAGGTTTAATAACTGACAGAAGATATTCACACATTCACTGCACCTGAAAGGTTTTTTCTCTGTGTGCATTAACTGATGAATCCTTAATGCGAAAGATTTCCTAAAGGTACTTCTACACTCACTACAGTTGTACGGTATTTACAGAGTAAGAGCAAGCTGATGTCTTATATAGGCTTGACAATTGACTACATTTATTCACACATTCATTGCAATTGAAGGCTTTTCTTCTGCGTGTGTTCGCTGATGCCTGTTTAGGATTGATAATGGACTACAGCTTTTCAAGCATTCATGGCATTTAAAAGATTTGTTTCCCCTTTGTGAGCTCGCTGATGATTTCTTAATGCTGAAGAGTAAGTAAAACTACTGCCACATTCATTGCAATGGTAGGATTTTTCCCCAGTGTGTATTCGCTTATGTCTCTGGAGGTGTGTCATTTGACTGAAGCTCTTTACACATTCACTGCAATGGTAAGGTTTTTCCCCTGTGTGTATTCTCTGATGTGTGTGGAGGTTTGATTGTACTCTAAAACTACTTCCACATTCACTGCAATTGTATGGTTTTTCCCCAGTGTGTATTCGCTGATGTCTCTGGAGGCCTGTTAAGTGACTGAAGCTCTTTACACATTCACTGCACTGGTATGGTTTTTCCCCTGTGTGTATTCTCTGATGTGTGCGGAGACATGTCATTTGACTGAAGCTCTTCATACATTCACTGCAATGGTATGGTTTTTCCCCTGTGTGTGTTCGCTGATGTGTTTGGAGTTCTGCTAACGTACTGAAACTCTTCACACATTCACTGCAATGGTATGGTTTTCCCCCTGTGTGTATTCTCTGATGTGTGTGGAGCTGTGAAATGTGATTGAAGCTCTTTACACATTCCTTGCAATGGTATGGTTTTTCCCCTGTGTGGGTTCGCTGATGAATTTGGAGTTCTTGTAACCGACAGAAGCTCTTCACACATTCACTGCAATGGTATGGTTTTTCCCCTGTGTGTATTCTATGATGTCTATGGAGGCTTGATAAGTGACTGAAACTCTTTACACATTCACTGCACTGGTATGGTTTTTCCCCTGTGTGTGTTCGCTGATGTGTTTGGAGTTCTGCTAACATACTGAAACTCTTCACACATTCCTTGCAATGGTATGGTTTTTCCCCTGTGTGTGTTCGCTGATGTGTTTGGAGTTTTGATAATTGACTGAAACTCTTCATACATTCACTGCAATGGTATGGTTTTTCCCCTGTGTGTATTCTCTGATGTGTGTGGAGGTTTGATAATTGACTGAAGCTCTTCACACATTCCTTGCAATGGTATGGTTTTTCCCCTGTGTGTATTCTCTGATGTGTGTGGAGCTGTGAAATTTGACTGAAGCTCTTCACACATTCACTGCAATGGTATGGTTTTTCCCCTGTGTGTATTCTCTTATGTGTGTGGAGCTGTGAAATTTGATTGAAGCTCTTTACACATTCCTTGCAATGGTATGGTTTTTCCCCTGTGTGTATTCGCTGATGTATTTGGAGGTGTGCTAACCGACTGAAGCTCTGCACACATTCCTTGCAATGGTATGGTTTTTCCCCTGTGTGTGTTCGCTGATGTTTTTGGAGTTCCTGTAACCGACAGAAGCTCTTCACACATTCACTGCAATGGTATGGTTTTTCCCCTGTGTGTATTCTCTGATGTGTGTGGAGGTTTGCAATTTGACTGAAGCTCTTCCCACATTCATTGCAATGGTATGGTTTTTCCCCTGTGTGTATTCTCTGATGTGTGTGGAGGTTTGCAATTTGACTGAAGCTCTTCACACATTCAGTGCAATGGTATGGTTTTTCCCCTGTGTGTGTTCGCTGATGTGTTTGGAGTTGTTTTAACCGACTGAAGCTCTTCACACATTCAGTGCAATGGTATGGTTTTTCCCCTGTGTGTGTTCGCTGATGTGTTTGGAGTTGTTTTAACCGACTGAAGCTCTGCACACATTCAGTGCAATGGTATGGTTTTTCCCCTGTTTGTATTCGCTGATGCTCTTTTATGGTTTCTAATTGGCTAATGTTCTTGACATATTCAGTGCAATTGAACGATTTTTCTGCTGACCGTGTTTCCTGAAGGGTCAGCATAGTTAATAAACCACTTGCGTTATTTTCACATTCCCTGTATGTGTGTAATATTTCCGATTTAACAATAAAATACAAGACTCACTAAATACCTGCCACATTCATAATATCAGTAAGGCTTCCTTGTGGGTGATTGCATCTTTAGATTGGATAATGGCTTTGCCTGCTTGCGGGTAAAGCTTAATCTTCCTTCCGGTAGGTGCAAATTGGGACAATACTCTGTACTTCAGAGAGCAGATCTCCGCTTTCCTTTAGCCTTCAGTTGTTAGGCTCCACTTCGTTTTGCTTTTCCCTGGTGTCTGTGGTTTGGCTAGAAAGAGTTAACAATACACCTAGAGCACTGAATGCTGGTCTGGTGCCAGTTTAGACAGCGAAGCACTGCTCTAGCCACATCATGATGATGAAGCGACTTGTAATGTGTACAGCTACTCCAAAGAGTGTCCCGGGGCAAAGCACAGGTCAGAAAAGAAAGTAAATCTGGTTGTTTCAAACATGGACACAAAGCCAAGTTTTCAACCTTTTTTTAAACATTATCATGTTGCTAACAGCTTAAAGCTGAAGAGGGAGTTTGTTCCAAGCTATGGATCCCAAATAGACACGAGACCTTCCTCCAACTCTCATACCGGCCTCATGATCAAAGCTGGTGTTGGACGCTTGTTTATACAGCAGGTAGTTTGTCAGTTTTGTTGTCTTGGTTTTGTAGAGGTCATTTCTTCGTCTTGGGGTGTCGAGGTGCAGAGCTCAGACTCAGACACTCACTGAATTGCCTTTGACTGCTCCTTCCAGGATCTGTCCTCTGCCTCTGATTGCACTGATGGTTTTGGAGCTCCTTATTTTTGATAATTTTTGCAGGTTTGATGTGTTATCTTCATTATTCATAATCAATCCGTGCATTTAAGACTTATTTTCTGTTGGATGTAAAGAAATGTAATATTACTAAATGCAAATGTAATAGAATGTGAATACACAATATTTAACCAGCTGGATAAAACATCTCTTCTCTACCATATTCCAAATTTAGTAAGGAACATTTTACCATACATGGATATTTCATTAAAACTGTTGTTGAACATGTCACATCTTATTTACTTCTGAGAAGGCAGTGATTTACCATTGTTCAGAGTAAATTACTAAGCAAAGGGCAGCTACAGAGCACTCATGTGCTACAGGTAGAGTTTTAGGTAGATACACATGGATAAAATTTCATTTAAACAGAACAGATTGTGGAAAAAGAGAGGAATCAGGAAGCGCTGCCGTTAATTCAGTTTCGGGAAGTATCTACCAAAGGTAGCTCTTCAGGAAGTGTATAACAAAGGTAACTCTTCAGGAAGTGTATAACAAAGGTAACTCTTTCTGAACTGTATTACAAAGGTAACTCTTCAGGAAGTATATATGACAAAGGTAACTCCGGACATCTTTTTCCACAATGCTTTCCTGTTCACACTGGATCAGCTCAAATGCCAACTGCCGCCTTTACCTTGCTTGTTACTAAAGACAGGGGTCCCTGTTTACACAGGGCGGTCACTCCTTGACCACAAGGGAGATGTCTTCAGTCTTCTAGTCGGTATAGAATGTCGATGGTCCAAGAGTTTCATTTCAGAGTTTCGTTCCAGGATAATCTAAAGTCCTGGGGACACAGCACCTATCTTTATACTAAGAGCTTTATACTATGGTCTGGAGGACCTACTAGGTCCCTCCTATGGGTGCACCTGGGAAGGGGGTGGTTACACCCCTTACCCTTTGTCCAGTATCGCGCCAGAGCGGGGCTGGAGTGCCCCAGCAACTGGTTTGAACCGGGCTATGCATGGAGCATCTTGTTTGCCCCAGGCAGTGTCTGGAAAAGCATTGTTGCCTTCAACCCACACTGCCCCAATACACTACAGGCTGTCTGGGGAGGTCCTAGCACCTCCTTCGACAGGAAACCCATTGTCCAGGCCTCCCTTGCTGGAGATTCATCCAGCAGCAGGAGGTCAGACTCGTGTCTGTAGCAGCAGCATCCATTTTGTGATGCTGAAGCTCTGTTTAACTCTAACCGGGTAAAGCAGTAACATACATGTCTTTTCCCTCTAGAAGGGTGGAATGCTACCCCTGCCGCCGGAATTGGTGGGAGGGGGTAGTATTCCAAAGTGTTTGACACCTTACACCACATGTTTTGATAAAGCCACACCAAAGTTAGCATTTAACCGCGAGGATTATAATGCACTTAAGAGTATATGGTATGACTATATCATAGAACAGATATAAGGACATGGTTCTGAAAGCTGCAGAGGGGCTCAGCTCATGCTAGGGCACCCTCTCACATAAAACCAAGCACTCTACCTTGAGGATTGTCGAGGCCTAACATTGGAGTGACTTATAGGTGCATATGTGTCTATATATAAAGGTAGATATAGGTATACTATATCTAAGTAAGGGGTGATTACACCACCTTACTCAATCTGAGTGATTAACCTGTGGTGTCAGTTTGGATGGTCAGCTAGGGGTGGCATAATACATGCTTCAGCCCATGGTAAGCCTTGGATGCACCTATGCCCTGGGTACCTATGGTACACTACACAGGGGCTCACAGAGGTGACCCAATACCCAATCTGGTATGCACCTAAAGTACATGGAGTCCATTTTATAGGGAGAGCAGATAGCCTGGGGCCCTGAATAGCAGGATCCCAGGCCAACTAAGTCAAAAACCAGCAAAACACAAGGCAAAAAGTTGGGGTAACCATATAGTCAGATATCCACCTTCCTACATCCAGTGTCTTCTCAGTGTTGGGAATTATCAATTTTATTAACAGCACAATATTAACTCACCACTGCTGTGGCTTGCAGTCATAAGGCCATTATGAACGGACTATGTTGTGTGCCAGAAAACCTGTGAATAGTTTAGCAAGAATGTTTGGGAGGGAGATTGGTCTCATGATGAGCAGGCCTAGGGGTTTTGCCAGGGCCTGTGAATAACTGTTATTACTGTTTCTCTCTTGGTGTCAGTGGGCTTGTCTGTGTCCCCAGCTCTTTCAACAATGTTTGAAAACAAAACTAGTCAGATGATCGCTGCCAGGTGTACATGTTTTGCATGTGTAGAATCACACACTAGTAGCTGTACCGCATGCATGATTCACCTTGTCAGTTTGTGAGCAAGTGAGCATTCACAGACCTCAATCTGACTATTTCTGACACTGGAAACAGTTAGAGTTTCACTTTAACAAAATGCTGGAGTAACTCTCTTTGCAGGGTAGGAAGAGAAATGGATCACCCTCTACACGAGGTGGCGAGTAGTGCTATACGGTTTATAGCACCATTTATCGGGGGGAAACTGGGGAAATGGTACAATGCACTGGGAAAATGGCACGTGATGACAATGTGACATGACATTCCCACTAAACAGTTTATCAAGGCCCAGGGTTTAGTTTCAAGTCAAGAGATAGTGCAGGATTAGACTAATCATAATGTCATAGATACCAACAAATGCCTTTAACACGTATGCCTTTACCCTGCAATGCCTTACACACATATGCCTTTACCACGTATGCCTTTACCACGTAACACCTTTACCATCCATATGCCTTGACCATGCATAATGAAGGATTTACAAAAATGGCCCTGCCAGTAAAGGGTGGGTGCCCTTGAGCCCACCCAGGGCAACCACATGATCAATGTTGATTGCCCCCAGAGACCCCTTGACGCCAGCGGGAGTCAGTATTGTTCCTACCCGTAGAGAGCAGCTTAAAATCCTGTGCTCCAAGGGCAGGAACAATTTATTCATATGTTTCTCTGCCCGCTTTATAAGCTGTGCATTGTGGGGAGTGTAAGTTATAGTTAGCCCAGGTAACTATAACTGCTCAGTTTCTACGGTTTTGAGTGTGTAAAATCTGAACCTAAGTAAACGTCTCTGTAACCTTTGTTTTTTTCGGTGTATTTCCAAGGTTTTTGATGCTATTTCCAACCTATAACGTCTCTGTAAACTTTGTTTTTTTTTCTGTGAAAATATCTCTCTCTCTCTCTCTCTCTCTCTCTCTCTCTCTCTCTCTCTCTCTCTCTCTCTCTCTCTCTCTATATATATATATATATATATATATATATATATATATATATATATATATATATATATATATATATATATATATATATATATATATATATATATATATATATTACCTACTGGCGGTCGCCAGTAGGTATATATAGTTAGGATTTTTTCTCTATGGGATTTTTGAAAATTCTATGTCTAATAACTTTGGCGTTTGTGGACGGAATTGGCTGAAATGTTCAGGAAAATGGCACATTTTGTTTCTGAGCAGCCCTTGAAAATTTGGGGGGGGTTCGTCAAGGGGGGGCCGAGAAAAAAGGGGGGTCCCAAAACGTGTTTTTAACATTGAGTTTTCCATAGGGCGGTTGGCCTCACTTTTAGCCCGAACGGCTGAATGGATTTGCACGAAACTTGGCAAAATTGTAGGGACTGGTAGCCCGATGTGCCTTTTGTAGGTCTCAATATATGTGCTCCAGTGGATTTTGAGAAATTAACGTTTAAAAAAAGATATATATCTGTAACAGCTGACCTGGCAGAGTCCCAGGACGCGTACTTTTCGCGCAACGGAGCTTTGTGAAGCGAAGCTGATTGGTTCTCCGGCATCGGTCAACATTCCAAAAAGTCCGTAGCGGCCGCCATCTTGTCTCTCGGTAGGATCGAGAGACAAGAGGAGGTCAAAACAAAGGGGGAAATAACTATAAGGGGGCATAGTAGATCCTCGCTGACCCCCTAGGTTTGATGTGGAGGTTTTAAAAGGGCCCCGCGGGGCAAAAAAAAAAAATAATAATAATAATCGAACAGCTGAATGGATTTGCACGAAACTTGGCAAAATATTAGGGACTGGTAGCCCGATGTGCCTTTGCTAGGTCTCAATATATGTGCTCCAGTGGATTTTGAGAAATTAACGTTCAAAAAAAGATATATATCTGTAACAGCGCTCCGCTTCGCGTAACGGAGGTTTGCGAAGCTGATTGGTCATTCTGTCACTGGGCTATAGTTGGGCTACATCTGGCTGATATTTGGGCTACATTTGTTTTTTTGTGTGTCTGGCGGCCATCTTTGGGCTACATTGGGCTACATCGGGCTTCATTGGGCTACATTGGGCTACATTTGGGCTCCAACATATATATAGGCCAATGTAGCCCAATATATATTTTTCAAAGTTAATTTTCGTAAAAACCACTGGAGCATATATCTTGAGACATAGCAAAGGCACATCGGGCTACCAGTCCCTACAATTTTGCCAAGTTTCGTGGAAATCCATTCAGCCGTTCGAGCTAAAAGTGAGTCCAACCGCCCTATGGAAATGAAGGAAATGAATGGGTAATTTGTAATTAGCAAATAGCTAATCGCAAACTAGGAATGGTAAAGAATCGCTATTTATTCCTTAAAGTTCGCTATTTAGGAAATGCAAAAAACTTTGATGATACATATGGCGGTTCATCTCTAACAAGATAAGAAGCATAGGGATACATTTATGATGACTGGCGCATCACCAGGGATGTGTTAGTCATTCTGTGCCGCTGTTCCGTCACCTATGGTGTGCTGCATTTACAATGCGGCGCATCATGGGGCAAAAACAGCACAGATGCGTGATGTATCTGTGCCGTAAAGGTGGCGCATTGCTGGAGTTGTATCGCAAGTGTGATGAAGCTCCAGCAAGGGTCGGGGGTGCCCCTGTCGCAGGGTTTCTGTTCTCACACAGAACTGTGGACAGAGGATTGGAACCTCGGCGAATTAGGGTGTCCCAAAACTCACGTTAGTAATCAAAAACTCCTTAGCAAGCTAGGTACAGTGTCACATTGGATATAACAAACTCTCAATGTTTAGACAATCCAGAATATGAACTTATAGTACCTCAGGATACGTGGAACTCATGAACAGTCCGTCGTTATATATTTCTTAGAAACCAGAACATGGAGTTAAGAAGAACACATGTGTATTTGAAATGTTTATTTACTAATGCCGTCTTCTCAGGCGTAGTATCTTAGATAATACAAGTACACATATTATCAGTAGCAAAATTACCAGCATAGTTACTAGTACATAAAAAGCGAATGGTGATAGTATGTTAACATGCTGTAAATGAATAAGAGTTAGCAACACTTACAAGCAGCCGCGGGCCGTGGAGGGAGTTACGGTGGGGCAGGGAGGCGGGGAGGGGGAGGGGCAAGGTAGAGAGGGCTCCACCCTGCTTCTCCCCCTCCCCGCCTCCCTGCCTCACCGTAACTCCCTCCACGGCCCGCGGCTGCTTATATCTCACCCTCCCTAATACACATATTATATTATTTGCTAAGAAGGTCTCTTTGTGTTGGTTTAGGGCGTGCCCATACTTTAGTGTCTTAGATTTGAAGGAATCACATCAGCATACACCAGCTCTCTCTTCATGTGAACCGCATCAACTGTTGTGTATGTGTGTTCGGCAAAGCAATATAAAACCCGCCTCATGCCCAGAATTGGCAGAAGTTGCACTTATGTTATGAGTATGAAGTCGTGGAGATCAGACCTCATAACAATTCTGTATCGTGTTGTTCTTGAAACTTTAGCACTCGCTGTACAGATATAGTTTAACAAGCAAAGCAGATAGTAGAGCAATAACATATTATTCTCATGTAAACCACGATGAACTACTAGGTGGAAAGCTAAAGCAACAACTAAGTGTCGTGTGCAGAAGTTGCAAAAAAGGAAAAATGGCGTTTAAACCGGTAATGAGCCCATGCTAACTTAACACGGTGTAAAGATATCCAGGACCTAGATGACACCTCCCCATGATCCGGAAACGAACTGAATAAGATAATAGAAGTGCCATCTCATGAGAGCAGATTACAAGTTTATATGTGGACGGTCCGCAAGGTCAAGCATTAAAAACTAGGAAAATGTAATGCTAAAGAAAAATAAAACAGCCAAGTACTTTATCGAGTCTTAAGCCAATAGGCAAGGTAAATAATAAAAACTTGACAAATAAGTCAATGAATTGTCAATGAAATGCTAGTACTCAGCATATCAAACATGAAAAAGGTCTATGACATAACTGTGTATGCAAAATAAGCTGCAACAGCCTCCAATAGGAAGTCACCGTCTTCATCCGAAAACAGTTCAGCCATCCAATTTAAAAGCGGAAAAGAACATACGTGCTCTCCCAGCACCGGATCCTCTATCGCCATCAGAGGACAGCTCGGTGGGTTTTCAAGAAAGCTCTGTTCCAAGAAAGACTGTGCTGCCGCCAGTAAATTCCAGGGACCAAGTAGTCCATGCATCAATGCCACAGCCATAATCCTTTCGCCAGGACAAACCAACTCGTGAGTAATGATAGGAGTCATCAGCTGATTAAAGTCGACGTCAGGAGAAACCGGTCCGCAGAGACACAAATCAATGGCCCAATCGAAATCACAGGTCAGGCAGTGAAATACAGGCTGGACACAGGTGAAGTAGGAGAATCGAAAAGATAATCCATATGCCGTGCTTAATATCGCCAACGGCATTGTGCCATAATATTCTAGCATGCGATTGCGGAACAGTGTCAGCAGCTGCAGGGTGGGAGGTTGCATAGGAGGGACATCCATATTTAAAAATGTAAAAAAGCACAAGAGCGTCCGCTGGTAATGCAAGTAAAAATGCCAATCCACGAACCAGAGTGGAGAAAATAGAATGAAAGGAAGCAGGGATGACTCCAAAGATTTTCTCAAATGAAGTCACGAGACCACTGGTAACAACTTTAAAAAAGTGCGCCAGGGCCTTTGTGGAGGATGCGTTAAAGATAGTCGGAACCATCTTGCTGAAATTGAAAGGCAAATCTGAATTGAAAAGGGTCTGCACCTCTGTACGGGTGTTCGCTATGTGAAGCACGAAAGTTTCACGGGCCGAACTCAAGGCCACCTCTCTGTGAGACAAAAGAGCTCTTATTCTTGCCATGCCGTTGAAATCTGTCCCAAGGTTGGTATTTGTGGCCAGATTGAAAACTCCCTATGTTCATGTGTGGGAGGAAATAGAACATTTCTGCAGCAAATAACCCGTTCACTTACTGTTACGATAAAAGGAATACTTTTAATTAACTCAGAACAATCTTCATTATTGAGCATCAAATAACTACCATTTTCCAACAACTTGAACGTGGGGATGATAGCAGGAACTGGCGTGCCTTGCAACACGCAAGCCATATTTGGTCGGTGTTTGTTGCATGAACCGTGTAACTGTATGTGCCTACACATTAGTGAATGATCTGGCGTCTCAGTGCATTCCTCTCCATTCAGATAAACTTCTTGATCATCTTTGAAACATCTGTATGTGTATGGAAGCGACCAGACCTCATGAAGAAAAGCACTACCTAAAGGTTCATAACGACCTATTGGTATATATTTCATACAATTTGAAAACTTATATAAAGCAAAAGGCAGCGTTATTAAACCGTGGATAAGGCACGTTGCCAAAAAACCCGCAATCCTCTGCTGATGATGTCACTGAGCATGTCATGAATGATGTAATATGTGACATCATCAGCAGTGGATTACGGGTAATAGTATCTCTAGTTTACTCCCCTATAGCTGTCTTTCTTTTAACATAAGTGTCTGTTTCCTTCCCTTATACTTACTGTTTTTGGTTCGCTTCCGGTTCGCGTACCGGCGAGCGAACTGGGAAGCGAACTAAGAGAAATAGAGGTTGTCACAGTTCCAAATATTGTACCAATTTTTTAATAACGGGGAGGTAGTTCTGAAAAGAACTTTTTTTTTTATTGTTTTTGTTGTTTTATATTTTTTTTATTATTTTTCGGAACATTTTTTTACTTTTTTTGAATTTTTCTGAACAGTTTTATATTTTTTGGGGTTTTTCTTGGAGGGGGCAATGAAAACGATTCATTGTAAAGGGCTCAACAGGAGCAACAAAACAAAAAAAGAAGTATTTATTATTTTGGGCGTTTCGTACAAACTTGCATATGATAGTCAATAGCTCTGTTGATCAGAGTGATGCTTCTTTCTCCGTAGGAAATGAATCCATCGCAAAATACGCAGATGTGTTTTACTTCACCAAATTTCATTTGTATATTTGGCACCATCTCCCTGCCCTCTGGTCCCGTTACTTCCGGTACAACAGATCTTCTGGCCATAATAGGGAGATTGTCTAGGTCGTTCCGAAACTGTGCAGCACTGTAGTTGTTAGGATGCCACCTGGTCATATGGCGATGCATTGTGTAGTTTCCGAAACTGTATTTTTTGTCGGTCCCTCTGGACAGTCTATCTTGACATATAAGGCAAGTTACGTATCTTGCATTTACTTTTTTCTGACCTTTGGGAATTTTAAAAAATTGCCAAATGAAGTTTTCTTTCCGGTGAGACGTCCTGGGCTGCTCAGGCAAAAACTGCCTCTCTTCGTGCTCGTCGTCCTGTTCCTCTTCTTCCTCTTCTTGTTGAATTATAACTTGAGCAGGTGGTCCACTCTTCCTTGGATGTGGTGGAGGTGGTGGCGAAGCACCAGCTGAAGCTACTAAAGAAGCCATTGCTCAGTGATCACAAAGGGTCTTTCTCTCACAATGATGAAAGTCAGAGTGAGGAAAGAAGGAGGGATTTTCATCATTTGGGAAAAACAAGAGTTCTCAACCAATCAAAAGTGTTCATTTTAGATTATATGACCTAGTCTTACATCATTAGGAAACCAAAAGTGAAATGAACCAATGAAAAGTGTTATTACCAAGTCACATGACTTGCTGTGTTTACGTTAAGCGCTTTGCAGGGCCTCCCGGTTTGCTTCCAAAAACCTGCGCTTTGCGACTCGCTTCGCGTACCAGTTCGCTAACGTAGCACGTCATATGACGTATCACGCGACAACGTGAAACGTCATGCGGACGGGAGGCGTCACGATGTTGTTTTCTAACGCGGCACTTGCGGTAAAGAAACGTTTACCGGCTCGCGGTCTATTTCGCGGCATCAAGGTCAGCTAACGGGAAGCTTCCCGATTCGCGAAGCGGGAACGAAGAAAAAAAAATATTTAAAAAAAAAATTATTCATAAACATATAAAATATATTTTTGGATTTAAAGAAGAATACATTTTACAGCTACAGATATTAGCTGTTAAAAAACCAATGAAATTCACAGAAAAAACCATAGGTTATAGACCATATATAGTTAGGAATTAGCATTTACAAAACCTTGAAAATTCACTGAAAAAACCATAGGTTATAGACCATATATAGTTAGGAATTAGCATTTAGAAAACCTTATTTTACTCACACAAAACCATTGAAATTCCATATATAGTTAGTTGCACTAACTATATATCGCGCACCCGCAATCCACTGCTGATGATGTCACATATTACATCATTCATGACATGGTCAGTGACATCACTGATGACATCACTGATGACATCTCAAATGACATCACTGATGACATCATCTAGTGTCTGTGTGTTTTTGTAAAGTTTAAATACGTTTTACATATTGAAGAATGAGTGGATGTATGGAAGACTGAGTGTGTGTGTGGCTGGCTGGGAGGTGTGTGACTCTGTGCATATCAATGTGTACTTGTATCAGTGATTGTATAAGAGAGTAAGTATGTGTTAGTATATGTGTGAAAAGTATGGTGTTCTGTGTTTAACTATAGATGAGGAAATCGAAGTGTGATTGATTCTTCACAGGACTGACTAGGTGTATGAGTGCATATGATAGTGTTCTAATAATAACTGACTGTATGTATGAGTAATTGTATGGGTGAATGAGTGAATGTGTGTGTAGACGTACGAATCAGTGAGTGCGTATGTAGTAACTGGTATTGGTGTGTCATGATGTCATCAGTGATGTCATTTGAGATGTCATCAGTGATGTCATTTCAGATGTCATTAGTGATGTCATCAGTGATGTCACTGAAGTATGGTGTTCTGTGTTTAACTGTATAGATGAAGAAATGGAAGTGTGATTGATTCTTTACAGGACTGACTTGGTGTGTGAGTAACTCCATGGATGAGTGGCAGTGTGTGACTGTCTGCATAGGTGTATGAGTGCATATGATAGTGTTGTAATAATGAGTGACTGTATGTATGAGTGATTGTATGGGTGAATGAGTGAATGTGTGTGTAGACGTAGGAATCAGTGAGTGCGTATGTAGTAACTGGTATTGGTGTGTCATGATGTCATCAGTGATGTCATTTGAGATGTCATCAGTGATGTCATCAGTGATGTCATTTGAGATGTCATCAGTGATGTCATCAGTGATGTCACTGACCATGTCATGAATGATGTAATATGTGACATCATCAGCAGTGGATTGCGGGTGCGCGATATATAGTTAGTGCAACTAACTATATATGGAATTTCAATGGTTTTGTGTGAGTAAAATAAGGTTTTCTAAATGCTAATTCCTAACTATATATGGTCTATAACCTATGGTTTTTTCAGTGAATATATATATATTTAGATATATATTTATATATATATTTATATATATATATTTATATATTACCTACTGGCGGTCGCCAGTAGGTATATATAGTTAGGATTTTTTCTCTATGGGTTTTTTGAAAATTCTATGTCTAATAACTTTGGCGTTTGTCGACGGAATTGGCTGAAATTTTCAGGAAAATGGCACATTTTGTTTTTGAGCAGCCCCTGAAAATTTTGGGGGGGTTCATCAAGGGGGGGCCGAGAAAAAAGGGGGGTCCCAAAACGCGTTTTTCCCATGTTAATTTCCATAGGGCGGTTGGCCTCACTTTTAGCCCGAACGGCTGAATGGATTTGCACGAAACTTGGCAAAATTGTAGGGACTGGTAGCCTGATGTGCCTTTTGTAGGTCTCAATATATGTGCTGCAGTGGATTTTGAGAAATTAACGTTTAAAAAAAGATATATATCTGTAACAGCGGACTGGGCAGCGGCCCAGGACGCGGACTTTTCGCGCAACGGAGCTTTGTGAAGCGAAGCTGATTGGTTCTCCGGCGTCTGTCAACATTCCAAATAGTCCGTAGCGGCCGCCATCTTGTCTCTCGGTAGGATCGAGAGACAAGAGGAGGCGAAAGCGAAGGGGCAAATGACCATAAGGGGGAATAGTAGATCCTCGCTGACCCCCTAGGTTTGATGTGGAGGTTTTAAAAGGGCCCCGCGGGGCAAAAAAAAAAAAAATAATAATAATAATCGAACGGCTGAATGGATTTGCACGAAACTTGGTAAAATATTAGGGACTGGTAGCCCGATGTGCCTTTGCTAGGTCTCAATATATGTGCTCCAGTGGATTTTGAGAAATTAACGTTCAAAAAAAGATATATATCTGTAACAGCGCTCCGCTTCGCGTACTTTTCGCGTTACGGAGCTTTGCGAAGCTGATTGGTTCTCCGGCGTCTGTCAACATTCCAAACAGTCCGTAGCGGCCGCCATCTTGTCTCTCGGTAGGATTGAGAGACAAGAGGAGGCCAAAGCGAAGGGGGAAATGACCATAAGGGGGCATAGTAGATCCTTCCTGACCTCTTAGGTTTGATGTACCATTTTGCCAAGTTTGGTGTAATTCCGTTCAGCCATTCAGGCTGTAGACGTATGTAAATGTCCTATGGAAAATTGCATGGGGAAAACACATTTGAAAGTGTTGAAATTTAGAACCAATTAAAATGTTACTTTGGTTTTGTATTTGTGTGTGATGAAAGTTAATTGGTTATGTATATATGTCAAATGAGAGGAAACCACAGCCATTTTGTGATACTACTGTCTGAGGTACATTTGTGAGGAATTTTTGGTGGTGAATTTCTGGTGTTTGATTTACACAGTACTAACACTTTTCCTACTTTTGAAAAGGTGAGTTGTTAATTTGTAAGGGGAACTATGTTGTACACTTGAAGATAATTTGAAAAATGTTTTCTGTTATTTATTTGCAGTCCTTCTGTTATACTAAATACTTGATAAAGTTAGTTTTATATTATGTATTACTAAAAACGATAAATGAAAGTGATTATTTTTTTCTGCAATTTACAGCAAGCAATTTCAAAATAAAATGGCTCACAATGAAGAGACCGTGGCAATTTCTTTTGAATTGTCCACTACATTGATTGAAATTGAGAGCACCAATAATGAAACATTGTCACAAGGAGGACATGACTTGTATGATTCCATTAGATTGATTGAAATGGACAGCACCAAGAATGAAATATTGTCACAAGGAGATGACTTGAATGATTCCACTACGTTGATTGAAATTGAGAGCAGCAATAATGAAATATTGTCACAAGGAGGAGATGACTTGTATGATTCCATTAGATTGATTGAAATGGACAGCACCAATAATGAAATATTGTCACAAGGAGGAGATGACTTGAATGATTCCACTACATTGATTGAAATTGAGAGCACCAATAATGAAATATTGTCACGAGGAGATGACTTGAATGATTCCACTACATTGATTGAAATTGACAGCACCAATAATGAAATATTGTCACAAGGAGGAGATGACTTGAATGATTTTTTTGATCAATCTCTTGATGGCGAATTTATCGAGTGTTTGGAGACGATAGAGTTACAAGAATCATTATTGCAGACTTTTCATGAGGACATTGCTGATGAGGACATGTTACTAGTTCTTTCAAATTTAGAAAATTCTGAAGAATAAATTTATATTTAGAAATCAAAAATTGTTTGAGACATTATTCATTTTTATTTTTAATTTATGAGGTTGTAGCGAAGTGATTGTAGTATAAAATGAGACTTATAGTATAGAGTGCAACATTTTTATGTTACATGGTAAGTTTACTCATATTTACTTCCCTTCTGCCACTATATTATCTCCAATGTGTATTTGACATCTCTTCTTCATCTCCGGCCTCCTTTCTCTCACTGTGTGTCTCCGATGCATCTTATGGGTGCTATTTTGTGTAATTACAGAAGAGAGTAAAATAAAATAGTTCGGAACGTGAAAAGGGGGCAAAGTAGAGTACTCCTCACCCCCTAGGCCTTTTTAGGCGGTCCCAAAAGGATCAGTTTCTGCTTTCCTGAGAGATTATGGTATGAGTTCCATATACCACAATAACTTGCATTACAACATGCAAGATATCTATCTCCTATTACCAACTTTTGGAGATATTCGCGCTAAGCGCGAATATCTCCAAAAAGCAACACCTGCCCTAAGCAGTTCTTAGCCATGTTATCCAATGGGAGGTGGATAACATGGCTAAGAGCATTAGCTCGGTAATGTATGAATATCGCGGAGTTTTTAGCGATATTCATGCATTGCGGCCGTTTATTATCGCATTTGTGATAAACCTTGATAATAGCAAGGTTTATCTTTGATAATTTCTGACGATGCTTAGCGGTAAAAAATTCGTTGGTAAGCATCGTTAGCGATAAATATCGCTTAACTTTGGTAATATGCCCCAACGTCTGTTAACGTTCGATTCGAAGGAAATGACGAAGTGTTGAAAAACATTGTCTGCGCCATCTTGCCTTTTTTGAAATGCCACACTTTTGTCGTGCACGGCAGCCATTTTAGATGTCTTGACCAGACCCACTCTCTGCACGCTGTCGATTCGTAGCATGGCTCCTCACCCTCGCAAGCATCTTCCCCAGGCACTGGTCACCCCCGCTCTCTGTCTTATGCATGGGCAATAACCCTCCCCCCATCTGCGCTGCTCTTCCCTGAGAATCACACTCTGTGCCCGCCCGACACCTCCCTTTCGCCCTATTCACTACCGCACCCTCTGACACTCCTCTTCCTCTGTGTCCGATTGTCCAGGCTATCAGCTAGCCCTGCAGATGTAGTTTATGGCCTCAGCTGTAAAGAATCACCCCTCTTCAAAGGAGTTATAGTAGATCAAGGCCCACACCCGATGAGATCCGTCACACCACACGTGTTCCTACTATCTGAAAACTATCCTGTATTGTGATTGGGGAGGGGATCGAGCCTGAAGCGGAAGATTCCAGGAATGACTCTTTGTACATCAAAGTTTTTACAATTATGTCTCACATTAAAAATATATAGCACTCCAACAAAGTAGTAGGAATATAAAACTTTAATAACATATAAATATATACAACAAAACAAAAACAGTAAAAACATTTAAACAACGAAGAGACCGTGGCAATTTCTTTTGAATTATCCAATAGATTTATTGAAATTGACAGCACCAATAATGAAATATTCTTGTCAGTAGCGGTCTGTTGTGCGAATAGTTCCAAGGCAGCAGAACGGGCTGAAATCTAGATGGCACTAAAGTGATGTCTAGCAAGTTGCCGCCCAGCACATAACGGCGTGGGGCGCCGCGGGGGTGAGTGAGTCCAGTAGGCACCACAGCTATTCTTACCGGCATTGCAGAATTACTGCTGGGGACAATGCCTGTGCTGTAGCAGGGTCACAGCAGAAACAAAAAGGATTCTGTTGAAGATGTTGTTGGTTTTCAATTTGAAAACAGTTCTGGTGTCAACTGCTATGCTAATGTAGTGGTTAATGTTTTGTTTTCTCTAGAAAATGTAAAAGAGAGGGAGGCAGTCCAAAGTTCCGTTAAAAGGGCAAAGGAAAGGATCGGTGGTTTGAACTATCAGTCAAAAAGGGGAGGGGGTGCAACAATTTTTCCTACCGGGTCACACTGTGCTTTTACCGGAAGTGAGGTCTGCAGGATTCTAGTAATTCAAAGTGAGGCTGGCGCCGACGTCCCGCGAATACAGTTTCGTCACTCCACGGGTGATCATGGCAGTCATTCCCCATCGGGGGTCGGAGACTCCCGCGGCTCCTCTAGAATCTTCAAGGTCGTGGAGGACTACGGTGGTGGAGTCAACCAGTGACCGGGCCATTTCTTTATGCTGGGCCCGCTCTTGCCAGGTCGACCGCCATTTTGAGAGTTCGGTAGCTACTGGCGATCGCGGGGTCAAATGAGCGGACGGGCTCCACCATGCCGGGCGAGACGTTGCAGCATGGCTACAGTGGAAGAACTCTTTTCCGGGCGCCTGGAGCGCTGAGGGTGCAGCTGGGAAGCCTCCACTGGGGAGGCGGGAGAGGCCTGTTCGCACCGTCTCTCCCTCCCAGTGCACCCCACGGCGTCTCGCTTGATATTTGTTATGGCCGGACCAGGCGATGAGGACGAGGGGGGGGGGGTCGGAGGCATGTGCAAGACATCCCCCCCCAGGGTTGTTGCAGCAATTATACAAGAAAGAAGAAGTGTCCCGTCCGTCTTCGGGCCGGGCTTCCGGTAGATGTCGGCAGGACGCCCCTGGCTCTGGCCCCATGAACGGGTTTCTTGGTTTATCGGCTGCAGCCGGATCCCGTCGGCCTCGGCCCCCCGACCGTTGGTGGCCGGACCGGAAGAGCATGTGGCGGGACTACCTGCAACTCTCAAGGGCCCCCGCGGCCGGACTGGGAGAGAGAGGGGAGGGTCGAGGAGACATTCCCCCCCCCTGCAACTGTTCAGCGTTGTAAAGGCAATCCCCTGGCCGGGTCCCGCTGGTCTCGGCCTCTCCTCCGGCTACACCCTACGTTAGGATCTCCTGGCCGAGGCGTGGCAGCAGGACCTGCCTTATATGGGCTGCTCCCGGCTGGGCGTAGCCGGAACCCTGCTCCACCTTGGAAGTTTCCAGAGTGGGGGCGGATGTTCTACTGACTTGCATTTTCCCTAGTCTATCGATTTTTTTGGCGTGGCAGGCGGTGGGACAGCGAGGGGTGATTTGGTTTCTCTTACTGTTTTTCTGGTCTCTCACCAATGGCATATTTTAACGTTTTCTTGTTTCTAGGACATTAACAGGTTTTATCATTACGTTATGTTATCGTTTCTTTGTTCGTTGTTTAATAAAAGTTCATGTTCATCAGTGGCCTACTGATTTTCGTTTTCCTATTCTTTTCTTTCCAGGTTGTTTCATGCTAAAGTTTCTGTTAACAGGATACAGTGATCACTTCGTTATTATTGCATATGTCCTTTTCACTAGGGGTGCTCTCTGGTCGGGCCAGATGACGTATGTCTAGTAAATGGTCCGGGTGAAACAGGTGCATCAATCAGTGGGGAGTAGATAGGCATGACAGATTACAACGGGGGAGAAAGGTCCGCATTACGTACCCTTTCACTACTTGCAAAGATTTTCCTACGTTTATTTGCAAACAGGGAATACCTCCAAAAAGAACTAATTCCCAAACAGTCAATGTTCGGACAATCAATCAATCAATGAGGAATGAAACAGGTACGACGTGTTAAAGGCTTGCGTTACCTACCCTTCACTATCTGCAAAGGGAGAGAGAATATTCCTATTCTTCCTCGTTTGCAGGCAGAGAAGATCCTTAAGAGAACCAACTTCGAACAATTCAATGCTCGATTCAAACAATCAACAAGGGGTACTGTGAACACAAATGAACGCCGCTTATGTACACACGCATTGCTATTTTCAACAGGTTGTTCCTAATGTTTCTATTTTAGCGAGGTCAAAAAGAGATCCCATTAGTGGCCTACTGATTTTGCTCGATTCCTTTTGTTTTTTTACACGGTTTTTCGCTATCTGCAAAGACTAAACAGAGTATTGCGACTCTGTGCTTGTTTGTAAATAGAGAATGAACCAAAGAGAACAATCAATCAAATGGAGAGAGAAGCAGGCACGACGGATTACAAAGGGGGCAAAGGGCTGCGTTAACTACCCTTCAATATCTGCAAAGAGAGAGTACTCCTAATAGAAATGAGGGGTGGGGGGCAGCATTCAAAGCAGATCAGTGTGCATAAACACGAAAATGTTTTTACTTACCACGTACTTGACATTCGACAGCTTATGATATTTGCTATTAAAAAACCATTGAAATTCACTGAAAAAACCATAGGTTATAGACCATATATAGTTAGGAATTAGCATTTACAAAACCTTGAAAATTCACTGAAAAAACCATAGGTTATAGACCATATATAGTTAGGAATTAGCATTTACAAAACCTTGAAAATTCACTGAAAAAACCATAGGTTAGAGACCATACATAGTTAGCTGGACATTTTATTGACATAAAACCAATGAAATTCCATATATAGTTAGTTGCACTAACTATATATCGCGCACCCGCAATCCACTGCTGATGATGTCACATATTACATCATTCATGACATGGTCAGTGACATCACTGATGACATCACTGATGACATCTCACATGACATCACTGATGACATCACTGATGACATCTCATTTGACATCAATGACCACATCACTGATGATATCATTCATGTGACAATACAATGCATCTCCTCACATTTTAATATAACCTCTGTTTCACCCAGTGTTAAATACAGAGTATAATTTTTGAAACCATTGACACACCAATACTAGTTACTACATACGCACTCACTGATTGCTACGTCTACACACACCTTCACTCATTCACCCATACAATCATTCATACATACAATCACTCATCTTTACAACACTATCATATGCACTCATACACCTATACAGACACTCACAGTCTGCCACTCATCCATGGAGTTACTTACACACCTAGTCAGTCCTGTAAAGAATCAATGAGACTTCCATTTTCTTGTCTATACAGTTAAACATAGAGCACCTTACATTTTCCAACATGTACTAACACATACTTAGTTTCTTATACAATCATTGATACAAGTACAGATTGATCTGCACAGAGTCACACACCTCCCAGCTAGCCACACACACACTCAGTCTCCCATACAAATACTTGGGCAATCAATCAATAACCCATATAGTTACTCATATAGCTACTGATCAACACATGCAGCAGTTTACAGAACAACAGACATAATGATGCACAAATTAAGACAGTTTAGTCACTAACCCATGCACTCAGTGAGACACATTTAATCACTCACTCATACATTCAGTCATGCACCTACTAAATCCTTCGTCCAGACACTTATACATCCACTAATTCTTCAATATGTAAGACATATTTTAACTTTACAGACTTATACAGTCACTGGATGTAGTCATCAGTGATGTCATTTGAGATGTCATCAGTGATGTCATTTGAGATGTCATCAGTGATGTCATCAGTGATGTCACTGACCATGTCATGAATGATGTAATATGTGACATCATCAGCAGTGGATTGCGGGTGCGCGATATATAGTTAGTGCAACTAACTATATATGGAATTTCATTGGTTTTATGTCAATAAAATGTCCAGCTAACTATATATGGTCTCTAACCTATGGTTTTTTCAGTGAATTTTCAAGGTTTTGTAAATGCTAATTCCTAACTATATATGGTCTATAACCTATGGTTTTTTCAGTGAATTTTCAAGGTTTTGTAAATGCTAATTCCTAACTATATATGGTCTATAACCTATGGTTTTTTCAGTGAATATATATATATTTAGAGAGAGAGACATATATATATGTGTATATATACATAATTTATGACTTATTATTATTAGAGACAACTCTATAAGGCCTTGTAGAATGCATTATTTATAGATTGTAAATAATTGTTGTGACAGAATAACTTACTGCCATGAATGAGGAAATGATATCATCATCTCGCACGCAGCACTTTAAGAGTACTTCACAGGAATGGAAGAAAAACAAAATGGCGATTGTATTGAGCCATAGTTTGTAAATGAGGTTAACAGTCTAGTGTTAATGAACACAAATAAGGGTACTACCACTGAGCACTTTTTATAAATGTACTAGACGCCTGGGACTCTATGGTCCAGTTAAAGGCTAATTGTAGCCGAAACGAGTAGGCCGTCCTATTCTTGCACGTTTATGCACATGGTGTTTTAAAAATAAAATAATTTAGATAACCTATCTGCTGTCGTGCCGTGACTTCCGCTGGGAAAAGAAAGGTGGTGAGAGGTATCGAAGGAATATATATATATATATATATATATATATATATATATATATATATATATATATATATATATATATATATATATATATATATATATATATATTATATGAATGTCTGACATAATATCGACAGACAGAATATCTACATACAAAAATATCGACACAAAAATATCGAAATCAAAAATATCGGAGTCATATCTTCATAAAGATAAGTACAAAAATATTGAAACATTAATATCGTAGTACAAAAATATCGAAATTAAAAATATCGTTTTTTTAAATGTATTAATTAATAATGTAAAAATAATTTTAAAATACATATAATTTTACAAATATTAAATAAAAACATTAAAACATAATTAAAAAATTAAAACTAATACATATACATTTAAAATAAATAAAAAACTCTGCATATAAATTAATATATATACGTACTCCACATATTGCAACAGTAGGACAATTGTTGGATAGCGTAGGGGTAAAAATTACTATTCCCACTCCAGAGGGTGCAACAGTAGGGAAAGCGTTGGATAGCGTAGGGGTTTAAATTACTATTCCCACTCCAGAGGGTGCAACAGTAGGGAAAGCGTTGGATGGATGTATGATGTTACAACTCATACTTTTACAATGCATACCATTACAACGAAATTTTTACAACGCAAAAACTATTACAACGCATGTATTTACAACGCATGTTTTTACAACGCAGGTACCTTTGCAACGCATACCATTACAACGTAAGTATTAGTAAGTATATATTAATTTTTTTAATTTAAAATAATTGAAAATAATATAATTTAATTTAATATAATTTAATGTAATTTAAATTGTTTTAATTTCATTTAATTGATTTAATTAAAATTTAATTTAATTTTATTTTTACCCTGTACCCCTGTACCCCAAAAACCCAAAACTTACCCTGAACCCTAAAAATACCCCTGTACCCCAAAAACCCAAAACTGACCCTGAACCCTAAAAATACCCCTTTATCCAAAAACTGAAAACTGACCCTGAACCCTAAAAATACCAAAAACCCAAAACTGACCCTGAACTCTAAAAATACCCCTTTACCCAAAAACTGAAAACTGAGCCTGAACCCTAAAAATACCCCTTTACCCAAAAACTGAAAACTGAGCCTCAACCCTAAAAATACCCCTTTACCCAAAAACTGAAAACTGACCCTGAACCCTAAAAATACCCCTTTACCCAAAAAATGAAAACTGACCCTGAACCCTAAAAATCCCCCTTTACCTAAAAACTGAAAACTGATCCTGAACCCTAAAAATACCCCTTTACCCAAAAACTGAAAACTGACCCTGAACCCTAAAATTACCCCTTTACCCAAAAACTGAAAACTGACCCTGAACACTAAAAATACCCTTTTACCCAAAAACTGAAAACTGACCCTGAACCCTAAAAATACCCCTTAAAAAAACCAAAACATATCAAATTTAAAATATAATTATATACTTACCTATACTTACGTTGTAATGGTATGCGTTGTAAAGGTACCTGCGTTGTAAAAACATGCGTTCTAAACACATGCGTTGTAATGGTTTTTGCGTTGTAAAAATTTTGTTGTAATGGTAGTGCGTTGTAAAAGTTGCGTTGTAAAGGTTGTTTCCCCGTTGGATAGCGTAGGGGTAAAAATTACTATTCCCACACTACTCCCCCTTTAACACACAACACACTACACATATAAAAAAAGACAATTAATATAAATTTCAATTAATCAATTAATAACAATTAATATTACTAAATTGATGTAATTATAAATGAAATAAATAACACATATTAATTACTAATTAATTAACAATAAATACCAAAAAAAATACAATCTCTTTAATTAATTACATTTAATTATATCACACCCTATCCCCCTATAAACACACAACCCACTACACATAAATAAATCATATCATTTAATCATTTAATAATTATTAATTACCAATTAATTATTATTTAACAATAACAAAAAATTAAATATATTAGCACATTAACTCTAAATAATTTAATTACATAATTAATATTATTTAATTACCAATTAATTATTAATTAACAATAACAACACATTAAATATATTAGCACATTAACTGTAAATAATTTAATTACATAATTAATATTATTTAATTACCAATTAATTATTAATTAACAATAACAATAAAGTAAATATATTAGCACATTAGCTGTAATTATTTTAATTTACTAATTAATATAATTTTTTCCCAATTAATTAATTAACAATAACAAAAAATATATATAAAAAAATTACTCTGATTAATGTAATTACCTAATTCATATTAATTAATTACCAATTAATTATTAATTAAAAATATGTAAAAAAATTATATTAATTAATTAACTAATTAATATTAATTACTTACCAATTAATTATTAATTAAAAATATTTACAAACATATATTAATTAATTAATTATTATTAAATTACTTCCCACCCTATTCCCCTATAAACCCACAAACCGCTCTGATACTAAAACGCAAAATGTAAACAAATTTACAAATTTTCAAACATACATTACAAAACATGTTTAACAAACATATAAACAAAATAATAAAATACATAACACTAAACAAAATGTCGATATTAGTAAAATTCGATATTAGTAAGATACATACCTTAAAAAAACGATATTCTGTCTGCCGATATTTTGGACATCGATATTCTATACTATCGAAATTAAAACATCGATATTATTGTATATCGATATTTTAATTTCGATATTTTGTCTGCATACCATATTATATATATATATATATATATATATATATATATATATATATATATATATATATATATATATATTCACTGAAAAAACCATAGGTTATAGACCATATATAGTTAGGAATTAGCATTTGCAAAACCTTGAAAATTCACTGAAAAAAACATAGGTTATAGACCATATATCGTTAGGAATTAGCATTTAAAAAACCTTATTTTACTCACACAAAACCATTGAAATTCCATATATAGTTAGTTGCACTAACTATATATCGCGCACCCGCAATCCACTGCTGATGATGTCACATATTACATCATTCATGACATGGTCAGTGACATCACTGATGACATCACTGATGACATCTCAAATGACATCACTGATGACATCACTGAAAACAACATCCAGTAATTTTATGTTTCTGTAAAGTTTAAATATGTCTTACATATTGAAGAATGAGTGGATGTATAAGTGTCTGGATGAAGGATTTAGTAGGTGCATGACTGACTGTATGAGTGAGTGATTAAATATGTCTCACTGAGTGCATGGGTTAGTGACTAAACTGTCTTAATTTGTGCATCATTATGTCTGTTGTTCTGTAAACTGCTGCATGTGTTGATCAGTATCTATATGAGTAACTATATGGGTTACTGATTGATTGTCCAAGTATTTGTATAGGAGACTGAGTGTGTGTGTGGCTGGCTGGGAGGTGTGTGACTCTGTGCAGATCAATGTGTACTTGTATCAATGATTGTATAAGAAGGTAAGTATGTGTTAGTATATGTTTGAAAATGTAAGGTGCTCTATGTTTAACTGTATAGACAAGAAAATGGAAGTGTCATTGATTCTTTACAGGACTGACTAGGTGTGTGAGTAACTCCATGGATGAGTGGCAGACTGTGAGTGTCTGTATAGGTGTATGAGTGCATATGATAGTGTTGTAAAGATGAGTGATTGTATGTATGAATGATTGTATGGGTGAATGAGTGAAGGTGTGTGTAGACGTAGGAATCAGTGAGTGCGTATGTAGTAACTAGTATTGGTGTGTCAATGGTTTCAAAAATTATACTCTGTATTTAACACTGGGTGAAACAGAGGTTATATTAAAATGTGAGGAGATGCATTGTATTGTCACATGAATGATATCATCAGTGATGTGGTCATTGATGTCAAATGAGATGTCATCAGTGATGTCATCAGTGATGTCACTGACCATGTCATGAATGATGTAATATGTGACATGATCAGCAGTGGATTGCGGGTGCGCGATATATAGTTAGTACAACTAACTATATATGGAATTTCAATGGTTTTGTGTGAGTAAAATAAGGTTTTTTTTTTAAATGCTAATTCCTAACTATATGTGGTCTATAACCTATGGTTTATTCAGTGAATTTTCAAGGTTTTGTAAATGCTAATTCCTAACTATATATGGTCTATAACCTATGGTTTTTTCAGTGAATTTTCAAGGTTTTGTAAATGCTAATTCCTAACTATATATGGTCTATAACCTATGGTTTTTTCAGTGAATTTCAATGGTTTTTTAATAGCAAATATCATAAGCTGTCGAATGTCAAGTACGTGGTAAGAAAAAACATTTTCGTGTTTATGCACACTGATCTGCTTTGAATGCTGCCCCCCCCTCTCATTTCTATTAGGAGTACTCTCTCTTTGCAGATAGTGAAAGGTAGTTAACGCAGGCCTTTGCCCCCGTTGTAATACGTCGTGCCTGCTTCTCTCTCCATTTGATTGATTGTTATCCAAGCATTTACTGTTTTAGAATTGGTTCTCTTTGGTTCATTCTCTATTTACAAACAAACACAGAGTCGCAATACTCTGTTTAGTCTTTGCAGATAATGAAAAATCGTGTAAAAAAACAAAAGGAATCGAGCAAAATCAGTAGGCCACTAATGGGATCTCTTTTTGACCTCGCTAAAATAGAAACATTAGGAACAACCCCTCATGACAAATACGAAACTAGTGAGATGAACTGAACTCCACACCATGATGGCTGCAATACAGCTCGGCTCCGCCACCCACCCCGCCCAAAATAACGATAAACTCTATGCAAATATTACAAATATATACAACACACCAGCAAAGTAACAGGGTAAAACATTTTATTAAACAACTATTTACATAACTATTTTATACTTTTTGTTGCCCGATCCGGCTAGCTCAATCGATCGAGCATGAAACTCATGCACTCTGATGGTTCAAAGTTTTGAGGAGTGCTTGTAACACTGTCTGAAGCCTATTTGCACTTGCTTCAGCTTCACTATTCTCAAAGTAAAGTGGGGGCTGTTTGAGGACATGACTGCATTTGAAAACAATGTGATGCGGTGCCACCCTGAACCGCTTGACGGAGGCCCCCGAGGGACGGTGTGATGGCGCGGACTCGGAGGGGGCGCTTGGCTCCGGCCCCCTCCCCAAGTCGTGTTCTCCTGGTGTGGCCTGAGATCGCCCCCGACATAGGTGGCCGGCTCCCGGGATCAAGCGGAACTTTTTGCCTTTTGGTAACTCTTCCATTCTTGACCTTGTCCCACAATCCGTTTCACCTAAAGACACGCTGTAGTGGGGCGCCCCTTTACCGTTTCAGTTGCCATTCCGCCCGCTTTTGCTACACTGTGCCTCTTCCGCTATTCAGCTTTTTACCGCCCGCTCTTTCGACTACAGCGTCTCGCTCACCATGTACTTGAGTTGCTCCCGCTCTTGCGGTGCAGCGATAGGCGGCTGCCACAGGACTCTCAAAATGGCGGCCGGCTCTTCACATTTGGGCGTGGTCCACTAAAATTGCCCTGCGACACCTTGGAACTCGGACGCTTGTCTGCTAGAGATTGGGCTCCATTCTCGAAAGCGTCCCCTCAGCCTTGAAGATTCTACAAAAGTCTTGGGGGCCCCCGACTCCCGCAGGCTTCTGGTGGAGAGCGGCTAGCATTATTGCTCGTGGAATGGCCACGACGGAGCTACGAAATGGTGGTGCTCTCATGCTAACGCCAGCTTCAGTCTGAAACATCCAGAAACACTGTAGACTACCAATTCAATCAGTTCCGGTAGCGCCCCAACGTAACCCGGTAGAGAAGAACTAGCCCTCCCCTCTTTGACTGATGGTTCTTGTTGCCTGTCCCTTCTGTTGTCATTTAACAGAACTATTTAGCCTGCTGAAAGGGGTTGTGTTCCGACCGCTGGTTGGTGGAGACATTTTGACTATATTCTGGACCTGCGTTGTAGCGTAATGCGTCATATGACGCGCCGCGTTAGCGCATCCGGAAGTGATCCGGGGCGCGACGCGCAGCGCGTAACGTAAGCATAACAGGTCATGTGACTTGTTAATAAAACTTTTCATTGGTTCATTTTACTTTTCTTATTCTAATGATGAAAGGCTTGGTCATATGACCTAAAAATTACGCTTTTTATTACTTCCGAACATTATTTTTTCTTAAATATATGTTATAATGTTCCAGGCTAATGTACTTTCCCGGAAAATTTACAACTGTCCTGCAAGTAAAATATATTCTTTTTTCGAGAAAAAGGGCGTTTCTTCGCCCCATGACGGAGCCGTTGAGCAAAAGAGGGTCGACCTGCTGTCTTAGTCGCCGATACGCCTGAATATGAGATTCTTATCGATCACTTTATGTTGCAGGAGTAGAAAACACAACAGCCCTTGACCATTTATCTTTACTGCGTTCCTGCATATTATACCTTTTACCCTTCATGTAATTGGTCTGCTTTATTTCACTTGCCTTTTACTGATTCTAAAACAGTGACTATTATTAAAAACTTTACCAATGTATATACTACTACCATGTTTTCTTTTAAAAACCTTTATTGTGAAAATTTCATTATACAAATACGAGCCTATAACCACGTGGGCCGGCCACGGAGCAAACTGTAATCGTATATGATGAGTAGACATTTACACTGTAGAGAAACGTAACGGGCGGGCCATTAGGTTGCAAGAACTAAGGTGTCTAACAGTTGCGGAATCGGTGGACGTACATTTTATAAATAAAATACGACAGGGCCAGTTACAATAAAATTATCTAGATATACATTTGCGGGCAAGTACCATGGGTGACGTTAATTCGAACTTTCAATAGTACAGTAATCAATAACACATCAGAACTTAATATCAATAGAGATGTCGAAATATTCAATTTATTCTCGTCCCCGCCCGCCATGTGCTTCAAAACTGCATACGTATCTCGTGATATCAAGGTTGTGCAACCAGTACACAACAAGGAGTTACGAGTCCCATTTATTCTGGCGCCATTTTGGGCGAGGACGGGCAGGTCCAGGATATAGTCAAAATGTCTCTACCAACCATCGACTATGATGATGTTCATATGCTGTATTTATTAGAGTAACACTCATCTGTCCACATGAAATTAATTTGCCACAATCTAAACATGTCATTTTAATCTTTCCAAAGTTCTTCTAAATATTTGGGACCGTTTCCCTTCCCTCTGATGCTGCCAGTGCCACTTCTTTGATGAATGTACTGGCAGGTCGGGGGTTCACTCCAAATCTCTCTTTTATGCACCACTATAATTAATCGGTGCCACCTCTCCATATGACGATTCATGGTATAGTTACCATAACTATATATTTTTTCGGTTCCTCTGGAGAGTACATCGTGGCAGATGAAGCGTGTAACGTACCGGGCATTTACCTTTTTTTGCATGTAGAGGAAAGGAAAAAAATTCGAGCGTCCGAGTTCTAAGGTGTCCCAGGGCCATTTTAGTGGACCAGGCCCAAATCCAAAGAACAGGCCGCTATTTTGAGTGTCCTGTTGCAGCCGCCTGTCAATGTAGCATCAAGAGCGGCCGAAACTCAGCTAAATGGCAACTGAAACGGTAAAGGGGCGCCCCACTACAGCAGACGAGCCTCCACCTAGGAAGGCCCGTTCACGCCGCCACCCCCCCCCTTCGGGCACCCCACGCCGTTATTCGGAGCAGTATTGTAGGATGGCCACACCAGTGCGGCAACTTGCTAGACACCACCTCGGTGGTAACCGAATCTCAGCGCCTTGTGGTGTCTTCTATTCAGAAAATATTGTTGCGCTGCCTTTGGCCCCATTCGCACATCGGTCCGCTACTGACGCCATCTCACAGGCCAACGGGGCGCCCCACGCCTACTTTCAGCATTGTAGGATGGCCACACCAGTACGGCAACTTGCTAGACACCACCTCGGTGCCATCCGGATCTTGGCATCTCAGTGCCTTGTGGTATCTTCTATTCAGAAAATATTGTTGCGCTGCCTTTGGCCCCATTCGCACATCGGTCCGCTACTGACGCCATCTCACAGGCCAACGGGGCGCCCCACGCCGACTTTCAGCATTGTAGGATGGCCACACCAGTGCGGCAACTTGCTAGACACCACCTCGGTGCCATCCGGATCTTGGCGCGTTGTGCTGCCTTCGGCCTATTCGCACATCGGTCCGCTACTGACGCGAACTCACAGGCCAACGGGGCGCCCCACGCCGACTTTCAGCATTGTAGGATGGCCACACCAGTGCGGCAACTTGCTGGACACCACCTCGTGCCATCCGGATCTTGGCGCGTTGTGCTGCCTTCGGCCTATTCGCACATCGGTCCGCTACTGACGCTGCCTCACGTGCCAACGTATTTTCTCCGCATTTTATACCCTATGCCGCATAACAGGTCATGTGACTTGTTTATAAAACTTTTCATTGGTTCATTTTACTTTTGGTTTCCTAATGATGGAAGGCTTGATCATATGACCTAAAAATAACACTTTTCATTGGATGAAAACTTTTTTTTCCCCAAACGATGAAAGCCCCACCTTGTTTCTGGATGTTTCAGACTGAAGCTGGCGTCAGCATGAAAGCACCACCATCTCGTGGCTCCGTCGTGGTCATTCCGCGAGCAATCATGGCAGCCGCTCCCCACCAGAAGCCTGCAGGAGTCGAGGGCCCCCAAAACTTTTGTTGAATCCTCAAGGCGGAGGGGACGCTTTCGAGAATGGGGTCCAAGACCTAGCAGACAAGCGTCCGATTTCCAAGGTGTCCCAGGGCCATTTCAGTGGACCAGGCCCAAAAAGGAAAGAGCCTGCCGCCATTTTGAGAGTCCTGTGACAGCCGCCTATCGCTGCACCGCAAGAGTGGGCGCAACTCAGCTGAATTGCGGCTTTTGACACAGTGGACCAAAAGCGGACGGAATGGCAACTGAAACGGTAAAGGGGCGCCCCACTACAGCAGACGAGACTCCACCTGGAGAGGCCCGTTCACGCCGCCTCCCCCCCCCCAGGGCGCCCCAAGCCGTTATTCGGAGGGCGGCAACTTACTGGACATCTCCTTGGTGCCATCGTTCTGCTGCCTTGGAACTATTCGCACAACAGACCGCTACTGATGACCCACCCCCCGCGACGCCCCACGCCGGATACCGAAATCAGTGCGGCACCCAGGCAACATCACCTGGGTGCCGTCCAGAAATCTGGACGTTGTGCTGCGTTGGGACTATTCGCACAACCGACCGCTACTTCCTTCTTTTTCCCTAAAAATGTTTAAATGTTTTTACTGTTTTTGTTTTGTTGTATATATTTATAAGTTATTAAAGTTTTATAATCCTACTACTTTGTTGGAGTGCTATATATTTTTAATATGACACATAATTGTAAAAACTTTGATGTACAAAGAGTCATCCCTGGAATCTTCCGCTTCAGGCTCGGTCCCCTCCCCAATCACAATACAGGATGGTTTTCAGATAGTAGGAACGCGTGTGCTGTGACGGATCTCATCGGGTGTGGGCCTTGATCAACTATAACTCCTTTGAAGAGGGGTGATTCTTTACAGCTGGGGCCATAAACTACATCTGCAGGGCTAGCTGATAGACTAGGACCGGCCTGGACAATCGGACACAGAGGAAAAGGAGTGTCAGAGGGTGCGGTAGTGAATAGAGCGAAAGGGAGGTGTCGGGCGGGTACAGGGTGTGATTCTCAGGGAAGAGCAGCGCAGATGGCGGGAGGTTTATTACCCATGCATAAGACAGAGAGCGGGGGTGACCAGTGCCTGGAGGAGATGCTTGCGAGGGTGGGGAACCATGCTAAGGATCGACAGCGTGCAGAGAGTGGGTCTGGTCAAGGCATCTAAAATGGCTGCCGTGCACGACAAAAGTGTGGCATTTGAAAAAAGGCAAGATGGCGCAGACAATGTTTTTCAACACTTCCTGATTTCCTTCGAATCGAACGTTAACAGACGTTGGGGCATATTACCAAAGTTAAGCGATATTTATCCCTAACGATGCTTAGCAACGAATTTTTTACCGCTAAGCATCGTCAGAAATTATCGCAGATAAACCTTGCTATTATCAAGGTTTATCGCAAATGCGATAAAAAACGACCGCAATGCATTAATATCGCTGAAAAGTCAACGATATTCATGCATTACCGAGCTAATGCTCTTAACCATGTTATCCACCTCCCATTGGATAACATGGCTAAGAACTGCTCAGGGCAGGTGTTACTTTTTGGAGATATTCGCGCTTAGCGCGAATATCTCCAAAAGTTGGTAATAGGAGATAGCGATGTTAGCGACTGTTTCCAGTCGCTAACATCTTGGCATGCCCACTTTGCATGTCATTAGTGATAAATATCACTGACATGCAAAGTGGAGCCCAAGATGGTCGCTATCTCCTACTAGCGGTCGCTAACTGGTGTTACCAACAGCTAGGTAATACAGAGATAGTTTTATCTCCGCGAAGCGGGGCGCTGTTACAGATATATATCTTTTTTTGAACGTTAATTTCTCAAAATCCACTGGAGCACATATATTGAGACCTAGCAAAGGCACATCGGGCAACCAGTCCCTACTATTTTGCCAAGTTTCGTGCAAATCCATTCAGCCGTTCGATTATTATTATTTTTTTTTTTTTTGCCCCGCGGGGCCCTTTTAAGACCTCCACATCAAACCTAAGAGGTCAAGGAGGATCTACTAGGCCCCCTTATGGTCATTTGCCCCTTCGCTTTGGCCTCCTCTTGTCTCTCGATCCTATCGAGAGACAAGATGGCGGCCGCTATGGACTGTTTGCAATGTTTACAGACGCCGGAGAACCAATCAGCTTCGCAAAGCTCCGTAACGCGAAAAGTACGCGAAGCGGAGCGCTGTTACAGATATATATCTTTTTTTGAACGTTAATTTCTCAAAATCCACTGGAGCACATATATTGAGACCTAGCAAAGGCACATCGGGCAACCAGTCCCTACTATTTTGCCAAGTTTCGTGCAAATCCATTCAGCCGTTCGATTATTATTATTTTTTTTTTTTTTGCACCGCGGGGCCCTTTTAAAACCTCCACATCAAACCTAGGGGGTCAGGGAGGATCTACTATGCCCCCTTATGGTCATTTGCCCCTTCGCTTTGGCCTCCTCTTGTCTCTCGATCCTACCGAGAGACAAGATGGCGGCCGCTACGGACTGTTTGGAATGTTTACAGACGCCGGAGAACCAATCAGCTGCGCTTCACAAAGCTCCGTAACGCGAAAAGTACGCGAACTGGAGCGCTGCACGGTCCGCTGTTACAGATATATATCTTTTTTTTAACGTTAATTTCTCAAAATCCACTGGAGCACATATATTGAGACCTAGCAAAGGCACATCGGGCTACCAGTCCCTACAATTTTGCCAAGTTTCGTGCAAATCCATTCAGCCGTTCGGGCTAAAAGTGAGGCCAACCGCCCTATGGAAAACTCAATGTTAAAAACACGTTTTGGGACCCCCCTTTTTTCTCAGCCCCCCCTTGACGAACCCCCCCAAATTTTCAGGGGCTGCTCAGAAACAAAATGTTCCATTTTCCTGAAAATTTCAGCCAATTCCGTCCACAAACGCCAAAGTTATTAGACATAGAATTTTCAAAAATCCCATAGAGAAAAAATCCTAACTATATATACCTACTGGCGATCGCCAGTAGGTAATATATATATATATACATACATATATATATATATATATATATATATATATATATATATATATATATATATATATATATATATATATATATATATATATATTACCTACTGGCGGTCGCCAGTAGGTAGTTATAGTTAGGACCTAGTTTCCATAGAAAATCCTCAACATTCTATTTGGATTAACTTTGGCCCTGGTGGATGAATCTGTGCGAATTTCTCAAAGAAGATGGCTCAGTCCGCTGCGCTCCTTCCCTGAAAGTTTGGGGGGGATTGGTGAAGTGGGGGCTGAGATAAAAGGGGGGTCCCAAAACGTGTTTTCTCCATGTTATTTTCCATAGGACGTTTAGACACGGCTACAGGTCGAACGGCTGAATGGATTTATAAGAAATTTGGCAAAACTGTAGAGTCCGGCTCGCAGATTACGCTTTTTTTGGAATGGTGTAGATCCGTTCAGTAGTTGCTGAGAAAATTAAAGTTAAAGTCAATTATATATCTATACGCGCGCACGGGTGCGCGCACTCAAGCGGCTGCGCGCGAGCGGAATTATTTTTTTGCTGCGTGACGTCTGTTAACGTTCGATTCGAAGGAAATCAGGAAGTGTTGACCGTGAAGCAGGGCGAGTACCAAGAGGACTACGAATATTGCTGGCGCCAAATTTTGAAAATCCAAATCCGGAACTGGTAAAACAATGGGCAGAGAATAATCTGGATGCATCTATGCGTAATGTCTGCCTACTCATCAAGTTTGCCAAAATAGACCTGGATATAGATTTGCAAGCAATCCAAAAATTAACAGAAGATATGGAAAAACTCACTACAAGTGATAATAAGGACACGGTGGATAAACTAATGAAGGAAATGCGCGACCGCATGAATAAACAGGAAGAAACTATAAAAACTCGTAAGATCTGGAAGTTTGCAAGAGACAAAAACGACTATGAGAGAGGTCAAGTCTTTACCTTCTCTCGCAAGTATGACAGCATTAAAAAACAAAAAGCCCTTATACGTTCTATGGGACAGACAACAGGAGCTCAGGCAAATACATCAACAGCTACAAGTGCTGAAGGAGGTGCCAATTCCAACTTGGTGACAGGCATCACAAGCCAGGGCACAGATTGTGATTCAGATGGCAGTTCTGGAGGGTCAACTTCCTCTGTTACTCTGTTGGGGCCGGTCAGCTTTGCAGAAGAGCTGGATTTTATCAGGGAACAACGTCTCCAGACCCTTCGACCGAGAGCTGGACAATCAACAGGCAAACCAAAAACAGACGGCGGAAACAAAGGCGCAAATGCGCAAAACGGCGGAGGAAGGGGGCGCCAGAAAAAGAAAACGTGGCGCAATTAGAAGTGCCCACCAGTACTCCAACTGTCATCAATCTAACAGACATTGAACTTAACGCTGCTGAGACCCAGCTTCTATCCTTAGGTCTCAGTTTCTGTCCAGAAAGCAACTTTGATTATGTCCAGACACGGGTGGACATATACAAGTTCATTAGAAAACTAAAACTACAAAAGTTTTTCCTGATTAAAAATCACGGGCGCACACCTATAACCGCTATGCAATCAGTCCCAAGTGCCAGCACTAGTCTAACAGCAGGAACAATGCCGGCCCTGGCAACTCTCCTAGCGCTAAGAAATGATCAGGACAATACCATATGTTCTCAAAGTGTGGCGCAGGAAGAAGATATTAACATCGCATTGCCGGGGAAAAGCCCTTTCAGAGCACCGTCATCATTTGTTCCCATCATGCCCCGTGACGCCTTGGATATTTTTCACGAGAGGGTAAATGACGAACTGAAAACTCTATATAGAAACTCCTGTAAATCGAAAACAAAAGCCAGTGGAACATCAAGGGAGTATTTCCAATTAATGAAAAAATTAAAGGAAAAGAAAAATGTTGTTATCAACCATGCTGATAAGGGGGGCAACATTGTCCTGTGGGACAAAGCAAAATATCGAGCTGAGGCTTTTAGACAATTGGAAGACAATATATGCTATGAGCGCAGCGATGGAATATCAGTGCGTAGAATCAGCAATGAATATAAAATCTTGCTGTCACAATGGCAAAGAGAAGGGCTAATCACAAAAGAGGAATTTAAATTTCTACATAATGAACATCCGGTGTTGCCCTTATTCTACCTCATCCCAAAAGTCCACAAAGGCCTGGACCCTCTTCATGGCAGACCTATCATCTCGGCCATAAACAGTTGTTTTGAGAATACTTCCAAATATGTTGATTATTATTTACAGGAGTTTGTTATGAGTTTGCCCACCTATTTACAGGACTCAAGAGACTTCTTACAAAAGATCAATGCCATCGAATGGACACAGGATATGATTCTTATGACTCTGGATATTACTGCACTTTATACGTGTATAGATCATAAGGACGGTATACATGCAGTGCAGTATTATCTAAACCAAAGAAATATTGGCATGTACCAGCACAACAAAATGTTGATTGATATGATTGGTTGATGTCTGAATAACAATGTGTTTTTATTTGACAACAAAATCTACAGACAAAAACGTGGAGTGGCAATGGGGGCATGCTTCTCCCCCAGCTACGCATGTCTTCATGTGGGCTGGTGGGAGGAGCATGTCCTCAGGAGCCAACACAGGGCCCTATACGAAACTCATGTAGCCCATATGTGGCGGTATATCGATGATATTTTTATCGTGTGGAGAGGGAATAGAGAACAGGCCTTGAATTTTGTCGAGCTTATCAATGACAACGAGCTTAATTTGGCCTTTACTAGTGACATCAATGCACACACGGCAAACTTTCTCGATATTAAAATCACAATACAAGAAGGGGTAATCACTACCAATCTATATCAAAAGCCAACTGCTGGCAACACGCTCCTACATGCGACTAGTTTTCACCCGCGTCATACAATTGACAGCTTGCCTTATGGCGAATTTTTAAGAATTAAACGCGCATGTAGTACTGATCAAGCTTGGGCAGAGTCACGTGAAATTGCTAAAAATAGACTGTTAGCCAGAGGCTATAGTAAGCATAATCTGGATGTAGCAATGTCAAAAGTAAATTCCATAGACAGAACAAGCTTGCTACAACCAAAGTTCCCGGTTGTTAGTGAAGAGACAGTCAGGACTTTGGATACATCTCCGTCAGTGGATAGTTCCACATCAGTAGCCTCATGTAGATTCATCACTACATATAGCAAACAGTCACAAGCAATCAGAAGAATCTTGAATTCCCAGTGGCCCATAGCTCTAACTGATGGTGTGTTAAGGAGTACCTTACCTGTTAAGCCAGACATCACTTATCGCAAAGCTTATTCAATGAGGTGCGATTTAGTTCATAATAGTCCAGAGATATTGACCAAAGACTATTGGGTGTCCTCCAAGTATGTTTTTTTTAAATGCAGCAGTTGCAGAGCCTGCAAATTTGGTGTAAATACCAAAACATACCGGGGTGCCTTTGATGATAAGGAAATCAAAATCAAAGGTAATTTTAACTGCAAGACTGAGTTCGCAGTTTATGTTCTATCTTGTACATGCGGACTCCAGTATGTAGGTAGTACGAAGTTACCAGTTCAGGCTCGGATTCTCCAACACCTAAGAGCGACTGTCAATTCTGATCATTCGTATCCAGTGGCAAGACATGTAAAGACAGTACATGGGGGAAATTTGAATGTCTTGTCTTACTTTGTAATTGACAGCTTGCCAGTAAACAAAAGGGGCGGAGACAGGGATAAGTCCCTTAGGAGGTTGGAGACTAAATACATCTTAGAGTTAGACACCAAGAGCCCAAAGGGCCTTAACATTTGCGAAGATTTGTACAATTATCTCTGAAGCTTATCATTCTCTTTATTAATTTATCTGTTTTAATATGCTTTGCATTGAATGAAATATAAGTGTATATACATGAAAAGGATTTTATATAAGTACATCTTGAAAGTATCAGGGGCATTGAGATTATCTGTTGGTTTTAGTGCTTGGGGAGGTTTTGATTTTAACGTGACTCTAATTAGGGTTATGCTTTTATCGGATCTTACCGGGCATCTATTAGCAACTATGATATGTCATACTATGTATTCATATATTCTCGGTACTTTTTATAAATTTCATGTATTTTGGCTATATGGATTAATTTTGATGCTAGGTAGCGAATAAGCATTAGCCACTTTAGCGTGTTGGATTATGTAACCAATTATGTATAAGTTCTGATGGTTATCTTGTCCCCAACTGCTGCTAGTTCTTTCCTGTATTAGATTCCCCGGCTGGGGAATCTATTGTATTTTGCACATAGAAGTTATGCACTTTACACTTTGCACTTTATGCACACTTTAGCACTTTTTCTGATTTTTTAACCAGTGAAGATACATAGGCAACTTTTTAGATTATTCAGATGGACTGTTTGTTAATATATATGTATATAGTTCTGAGAACCCGTGATGTCTATGACAATTTTATAAAGTATTTGTATGGATATAATGTATATTGACATAATATTGTTGAGATATACTATGGTCAGAATAAGGTGGTTTCTCTATGAGAACTGAAATTTTGGCGTATATATAAATGTATTTGAACTGTTCGAATCAATGGCCATTAGTTTCAAGCATATAGATCTAAAACACCATGTTTGGAAACAGTCTGTCTATTATGTTTACTAAATCGGATAATGTGGTCACGTGGTACAGAATTATGTGCTATGATTGGTGAATTGCCATTTTTTAAACTTGTTTGGTGTGTAATGGCAAATACTCGTTAATTCCGGTGAACAAGGCGACAGGGTCGCCGAAATGCGTCCGGTCTATGGCACTTCTGCTGCACTTTATAAAGAAAAGAAAATAAAGAGACACTGTTACGCTACCCAAGGTTGTTGTCCGTTTTTCTCCGTGAGGGTGCTGCAACCCGCGGTATCCTTTGGAGCGGTGGTTCATAAATATATATATATATATATATATATATATATATATATATATATATATATATATATATATATATATTACCTACTGGCGGTCGCCAGTAGGTATATATAGTTAGGATTTTTTCTCTATGGGATTTTTGAAAATTCTATGTCTAATAACTTTGGCGTTTGTGGACGTAATTGGCTGAAATTTTCAGGAAAATGGAACATTTTGTTTCTGAGCAGCCCCTGAAAATTTGGGGGGGTTTCGTCAAGGGGGGGCCGAGAAAAAAGGGGGGTCCCAAAACGTGTTTTTAACATTGAGTTTTCCATAGGGCGGTTGGCCTCACTTTTAGCCCGAACGGCTGAATGGATTTGCACGAAACTTGGGAAAATTGGAGGGACTGTTAGCCCGATGTGCCTTTGCTAGGTCTCAATATATGTGCTTCAGTGGATTTTGAGAAATTAACGTTCAAAAAAAGATATATATCTGTAACAGCGGACCGGGCAGCGCTCCAGTTCGCGTACTTTTCGCGTTACGGAGCTTTGTGAAGCGAAGCTGATTGGTTCTCCGGCTTCTGTGAACATTCCAAACAGTCCGTAGCGGCCGCCATCTTGTCTCTCGGTAGGATCGAGAGACAAGAGGAGGCCAAAGCGAAGGGGCAAATGACCATAAGGGGGCATAGTAGATCCTCGCTGACCCCCTAGGTTTGATGTGGAGGTTTTAAAAGGGCCCTGCGGGGCAAAAAAATAATAATAATAATAATCGAACGGCTGAATGGATTTGCACGAAACTTGGCAAAATATTAGGGACTGGTAGCCCGATGTGCCTTTGCTAGGTCTCAATATATGTGCTCCAGTGGATTTTGAGAAATTAACGTTCAAAAAAAGATATATATTTGTAACAGCGCTCCGCTTCGCGTACTGTTCGCGTTACGGAGCTTTGCGAAGCTGATTGGTTCTCCGGCGTCTGTAAACATTCCAAAGAGTCCGTAGCGGCCGCCATCTTGTCTCTCGGTAGGATCGAGAGACAAGAGGAGGCCAAAGCAAAGGGGCAAATGACCATAAGGGGGCATAGTAGATCCTCCCTGACCTCTTAGGTTTGATGTACCATTTTGCCAAGTTTGGTGTAATTCCGTTCAGCCATTCAGGCTGTAGACGTATGTAAATGTCCTATGGAAAATTGCATGGGGAAAACACATTTGAAAGTGTTGAAATTTAGAACCAATTAAAATGTTACTTTGGTTTTGTATTTGTGTGTGATGAAAGTTAATTGGTTATGTATATATCTCAAATGAGAGGAAACCACAGCCATTTTGTGATACTACTGTCTGAGGTACATTTGTGAGGAATTTTTGGTGGTCAATTTCTGGTGTTTGATTTACACAGTACTAACACTTCTCCTACTTTTAAAAAGGTGAGTTGTTAATTTGTAAGGGGAACTATGTTGTACACTTGAAGATAATTTGAAAAATGTTTTCTGTTATTTATTTGCAGTCCTTCTGTTATACTAAATACTTGATAAAGTTAGTTTTATATTATGTATTAATAAAAACGATAAATGAAAGTGTTTTTTTTTTCTGCAATTTACAGCAAGCAATTTCAAAATAAAATGGCTCAGAATGAAGAGACCGTGGCAATTTCTTTTGAATTATCCACTACATTGATTGAAATTGACAGCACCAATAATTAAATATTGTCACAAGGAGGAGATGACTTGAATGATTTTTTTGATCAATCTGTTGATGGCGAATTTATCGAATGTTTGGAGACCATAGAGTTACAAGAATCATCATTGCAGACTTTTAATGAGGAGATTCCAGATGAGATGATTGAAGAGGAAATTCCTGATGAGGACATATTACTAGTTCTTTCAAATTTAGAAAATTCAGAAGAATAAATTTATATTTAGAAATCTAAAATTGTTTGAGACATTATTCATTTTTATTTTTTATTTATGAGGTTGTAGCGAAGTGATTGTAGTATAAAATGAGACTTATAGTATAGAGTGCAACATTTTTATGTTACATGGTAAGTTTACTCATATTTACTTCCCTTCTCCCACTATATTATCTCCAATGTGTATTTGACATCTCTTCTTCATCTCCGGCCTCCTTTCTCTCACTGTGTGTCTCTGATGCATCTTATCGCTGCTATTTTGTGTAATTACAGAAGAGAGTAAAATAAAATAGTTCGGAACGTGAAAAGGGGGCAAAGTAGAGTACCCCTCACCCCCTAGGCCTTCTCAGGCGGTCCCAAAAGGATCAGTTTCTGCTTTCCAGAGAGATTATGGTATGAGTTCCATATACCACAATAACTTGCATTACAACATGCAAGATATCTATCTCCTATTACCAACTTTTGGAGATATTCGCGCTAAGCGCGAATATCTCCAAAAACTAACACCTGCCCTGAGCAGTTCTTAGCCATGTTATCCAATGGGAGGTGGATAACATGGCTAAGAGCATTAGCTCGGTAATGCATGAATATCGCTGACTTTTTAGCGATATTCATGCATTGCGGCCGTTTTTTATCGCATTTGCGATAAACCTTGATAATAGCAAGGTTTATCTTCGATAATTTCTGACGATGCTTAGCGGTAAAAAATTCGTTGGTAAGCATCGTTAGCGATAAATATCGCTTAACTTTGGTAATATGCACCAACGTCTGTTAACGTTCGATTCGAAGGAAATGAGGAAGTGTTGAAAAACATTGTTTGCGCCATCTTGCCTTTTTTGAAATGCCACACTTTTGTCGTGCACGGCAGCCATTTTAGATGCCTTGACCAGACCCACTCTCTGCACGCTGTCGATTCGTAGCATGGCTCCCCACCCTCGCAAGCATCTTCCCCAGGCACTGGTTACCCCCGCTCTCTGTCTTATGCATGGGCAATAAACCTCCCCCCATCTGCGCTGCTCTTCCCTGAGAATCACACTCTGTGCCCGCCCGACACCTCCCTTTCGCCCTATTCACTACCGCACCCTCTGACACTCCTCTTCCTCTGTGTCCGATTGTCCAGGCTATCAGCTAGCCCTGCAGATGTAGTTTATGGCCCCAGCTGTAAAGAATCACCCCTCTTCAAAGGAGTTATAGTAGATCAAGGCCCACACCCGATGAGATCCGTCACACCACACGTGTTCCTACTATCTGAAAACCATCCTGTATTGTGATTGGGGAGGGGACCGATCCTGAAGCGGAAGATTCCAGGGATGACTCTTTGTACATCAAAGTTTTTACAATTATGTGTCACATTAAAAATATATAGCACTCCAACAAAGTAGTAGGAATATAAAACTTTAATAACTTATAAATATATACAACAAAACAAAAACAGTAAAAACATTTAAACAACGAAGAGACCGTGGCAATTTCTTTTGAATTATCCACTACATTTATTGAAATTGACAGCACCAATAATGAAATATTCTTGTCAGTAGCGGTCTGTTGTGCGAATAGTTCCAAGGCAGCAGAAAGCGCTGAAATCTGGATGTCACGAAGGTGATGTCTAGTAAGTTGCTGCCCAGCAAATAACGACGTGGGGCGCCGCGGGGGTGAGTGAGTCCAGTAGGCACCACAGCTATACTTACCGGCATTGCAGAATTACTGCTGGGGACAATGCCTGTGCTGTAGCAGGGTCACAGCAGAAACAAAAAGGATTCTGTTGAAGATGTTGTTGGTTTTCAATTTGAAAACAGTTCTGGTGTCAACTGCTATGCTAATGTAGTGGTTAATGTTTTGTTTTCTCTAGAAAATGTAAAAGAGGGGGAGGCAGTCCAAAGTTCTGGTAAAAGGGCAAAGGAAAGGATCGGTGGTTTGAACTATCAGTCAAAAAGGGGAGGGGGTGCAACAATTTTTCCTACCGGGTCACAGTGTGCTTTCACCGGAACTGAGGTCTGCAGGATTCTAGTCATTCAAAGTGAGGCTGGCGCCAGCATGGGAGCGCCGATGTCCCGCGGATACAGTTTCATCACTCCACGGGCGATCATGGCAGTCATTCCCCATCGGGGGTGTCTGCGGGGGTCGGAGACTCCCGCAGCTCCTCTAGAATCTTCAAGGTCGTGGAGGACTACGGTGGTGGAGTCAACCAGTGACCGGGCCATTTCTTTATGCTGGGCCCGCTCTTGCCAGGTCGACCGCCATTTTGAGAGTTCGGCAGCTACTGGCGATCGCGGGGTCAAATGAGCGGACGGGCTCCACCCTGCCGGGCGAGACGTTGCAGCATCGCCACAGTGGAAGAACCCTTTTCCGGGCGCCTGTAGCGCTGAGGGTGCAGCTGGGAAGCCTCCACCTGGGGAGGCGGGAGAGGCCTGTTCGCACCGTCTCTCCCTCCCAGTGCACCCCACGGCGTCTCGCTTGACATTTGTTATGGCCGGACCAGGCGATGAGGATGAGGGGGGGGGTCGGAGGCATGTGCAAGACATCCCCCCCCAGTGTTGTCGCAGCCATTATAAAAGAAAGAAGAAATGTCCCGTCCGTCTTTGGGCCGGCCCTCCGGTGGATGGCGGCCGGACGCCCTTTGCTCTGGCCCCATGGACGGGTTCCTTGGCTCATCGGCTGCAACCGGATCCTTTTCCGGGCGCCTGGAGCGCTGAGGGTGCAGCTGGGAAGCCTCCACCTGGGGAGGCGGGAGAGGCCTGTTCGCACCGTCTCTCCCTCCCAGTGCACCCCACGGCGTCTCGCTTGAGATTTGTTATGGCCGGACCAGGCGATGAGGACGAGGGGGGGGGGGGTCGGAGGCATGTGCAAGACATCCCCCCCAGTGTTGTCAAAGCCATTATTGAAGAAAGAAGAAATGTCCTGTCCGTCTTCGGGCCGGGCTTCCGGTGGATGTCGGCCGGACGCCCCTTGCTCTGGCCCCATGAACGGGTTCCTTGGTTTATCGGCTGCAGCCGGATCCCATCGGCCCCGGCCGTTGGTGGCCGGACCGGTAGAGAATGTGGCGGGACTACCTGCAACTGTCAAGGGCCACCGCGGCCGGACTGGGAGAGAGAGGGGAGGGTCGAGGACACGGACATTCCCCCCCCTGCAACTCTCCAGCGTTGTCAATCCCCCTGGCCGGGTCCCGCTGGCCTCGGCCTCTCCTCCGGCTACACCCTACGTGATGATCTCCTGGCCGAGGCGTGGCAGCAGGACCCGTCTTATATGTGTTGCTTCCGGCTGGGCGTAGCCGAAAACCTGTTGCCCTTTGGAAGTTTCTAGAATGGGGCGGATGTCTGCTGACTTCTATCTTTCCCAGTTTGCCGTTATTTGGCCGTGGCAGGCGGTGGGACAGACAGGTTTTGGGGCAGTGAGGGGCGATGTTTTCAGGTTTCTTATTACAGGCTTACTTCTAACGTTTCTTGTTTCTAGGACAATATTAGGTTTTATCATTACGTATTGTTATCGTTTCTTTGTTTGTTATTTAATAAAAAGTTCATCAGTGGCCTACTGATTTTCGTTTTCCTATTCTTTTCTTTCCAGGTTGTTTCATGCTAAAGTTTCTGTTAACAGGATACAGTGATCACTTCGTTATTATTGCATATGTCCTTTTCACTAGGGGTGCTCTCTGGTCGGGCCAGATGACGTATCTCTAGTAAATGGTCCGGGTGAAACAGGTGCATCAATCAGTGGGGAGTAGATAGGCATGACAGATTACAACGGGGGAGAAAGGTCCGCATTACCTACCCTTTCACTACTTGCAAAGATTTTCCTACGTATATTTGCAAACAGGGAATACCTCCAAAAAGAACCAATTCCCAAACAGTCAATGTTTGGGCAATGAGGAACGAAATAGGCACGACGTGTTAAAGGTTTGCGTTACCTACCCTTCACTATCTGCAAAGGGAGAGAGAATATTCCTATTCTTCCTCGTTTGCAGGCAAAGAAGATCCTTAAGAGAACCAACTTCGAACAATTCAATGCTCGATTCAAACAATCAACAAGGGGTACTGTGAACACAAATGGACGCCGCTTATGTACATACACATTGCTATTTTCAACAGGTTGTTCTTAATGTTTCTATTTTAGCGAGGTCAAAAAGAGATCCCATTAGTGGCCTACTGATTTTGCTCGATTCCTTTTGTTTTTTTACACGATTTTTCGCTATCTGCAAAGACTAAACAGAGTATTGCGACTCTGTGCTTGTTTGTAAATAGAGAATGAACCAAAGAGAACAATCAATCAAATGGAGAGAGAAGCAGGCACGACGGATTACAACGGGGGCAAAGGCCTGCGTTAACTACCCTTCACTATCTGCAAAGAGAGAGTACTCCTAATAGAAATGAGGGGTGGGGGGCAGCATTCAAAGCAGATCAGTGTGCATAAACACGAAAATGTGTTTACTTACCACGTACTTGACATTCGACAGCTTATGATATTTGCTATTAAAAAACCATTGAAATTCACTGAAAAAACCATAGGTTATAGACCATATATAGTTAGGAATTAGCATTTACAAAACCTTGAAAATTCACTGAAAAAACCATAGGTTATAGACCATATATCGTTAGGAATTAGCATTTACAAAACCTTATTTTACTCACACAAAACCATTGAAATTCCATATATAGTTAGTTGCACTAACTATATATCGCGCACCCGCAATCCACTGCTGATGATGTCACATATTACATCAATTATGACATGGTCAGTGACATCACTGATGACATCACTGATGACATCTCAAATGACATCACTGATGACATCACTGATGATATCTCATTTGACATCAATGGTCACATCAATGATGATATCATTAATGTGACAATACAATGCATCTCCTCACACTTTAATATAACCTCTGTTACACCCAGTGTTAAATACAGAGTATAATTTTTGAAACCATTGACACACCAATACTAGTTACTACATACGCACTCACTGATTCCTACGTCTACACACACATTCACTCATTCACCCATACAATCATTCATACATACAATCACTCATCTTTACAACACTATCATACGCACTCATACACCTATACAGACACTCACACTCTGCCACTCATCCATGGAGTTACTCACACACCTAGTCAGTCCTGTAAAGAATCAATCACACTTCCATTTTCTAATCTATACAGTTAAACATAGAGCCCCTTACATTTTCAAACATATACTAACACATACTAACTCTCTTATACAATCATTGATACAAGTACACATTGATCTGCACAGAGTCACACACCTCCCAGCCAGCCACACACACACTCAGTCTCCCATACAAATACTTGGACAATCAATCAATAACCCATATAGTTACTCATATAGCTACTGATCAACACATGCAGCAGTTTAGAGAACAACAGACATAATGATGCACAAATGAAGACAGTTTAGTCACTAACCCATGCACTCAGTGAGACACATTTAATCACTCACTCATAGTCAGTCATGCACCTACTAAATCCTTCGTCCAGACACTTATACATCCACTCATTCTTCAATATGTAAGACATATTTAAACTTTACAGAAACAAAAAATCACTGGATGTTGTTATCAGTGATGTCATCAGTGATGTCATTTGAGATGTCATCAGTGATGTCATCAGTGATGTCACTGACCATGTCATGAATGATGTAATATGTGACATCATCAGCAGTGGATTGCGGGTGCGCGATATATAGTTAGTGCAACTAACTATATATGGAATTTCAATGGTTTTGTGTGAGTAAAATAAGGTTTTGTAAATGCTAATTCCTAACGATATATGGTCTATAACCTATGGTTTTTTCAGTGAATTTTCAAGGTTTTGTAAATGCTAATTCCTAACTATATATGGTCTATAACCTATGGTTTTTTCAGTGAATATATATATATATATATATATATATATATATATGTATATATATATATATATATATATATATATATATTCACGCTCCAAGGTTGTCCACCATGTGAGTAGCACGCGAGCAGCAGCTTTATTTATGTGTAGGTGAGGACGGGGATCCGCTTGTAGACGCCGCTCCGTAATATATATATTACGCTCCATGGGGTTGTCCAAGTAGCGGGTAGCACCCGAGCCTACGTGCGCCTTCCCCAAAGCGTTAGTTGGTATGGGCAGTTGCGTGTTTGAAATAGGCCCGACGCGTTTCGGAAATTTATTTTCCTCATCAGGGGCCAGCAGTAAAGTGCATGACGTCTACCATCTCCCTGTATGAAAACACATATTGTGCTTGTGGGAGATGTAGTCCATATATCCTGGATGGATGCACTCTCAAATTACTGCTCGTTCCAAGGCTCTACCATGAGCCCCAAACATCACTCCTGTCCTCATCCATCACGCAGCTCCACATACGAGACTCCTTGGATAGCGAGTCTCGTGGCCCCCGTTTCTTCGGGGTGGTGCAACCCAGCGGCAGGACCGCCGCTAATGTATTACGCTCCATGGGGTTGTCCAAGTAGCGGGTAGCACCCGAGCCTACGTGCGCCTTCCCCAAAGCGTTAGTTGGTATGGGCAGTTGCGTGTTTGAAATAGGCCCGACGCGTTTCGGAAATTTATTTTCCTCATCAGGGGCCAGCAGTAAAGTGCATGACGTCTACCATCTCCCTGTATGAAAACACATATTGTGCTTGTGGGAGATGTAGTCCATATATCCTGGATGGATGCACTCTCAAATTACTGCTCGTTCCAAGGCTCTACCATGAGCCCCAAACATCACTCCTGTCCTCATCCATCACGCAGCTCCACATACGAGACTCCTTGGATAGCGAGTCTCGTGGCCCCCGTTTCTTCGGGGTGGTGCAACCCAGCGGCAGGACCGCCGCTAATGTATTACGCTCCATGGGGTTGTCCAAGTAGCGGGTAGCACCCGAGCCTACGTGCGCCTTCCCCAAAGCGTTAGTTGGTATGGGCAGTTGCGTGTTTGAAATAGGCCCGACGCGTTTCGGAAATTTATTTTCCTCATCAGGGGCCAGCAGTAAAGTGCATGACGTCTACCATCTCCCTGTATGAAAACACATATTGTGCTTGTGGGAGATGTAGTCCATATATCCTGGATGGATGCACTCTCAAATTACTGCTCGTTCCAAGGCTCTACCATGAGCCCCAAACATCACTCCTGTCCTCATCCATCACGCAGCTCCACATACGAGACTCCTTGGATAGCGAGTCTCGTGGCCCCCGTTTCTTCGGGGTGGTGCAACCCAGCGGCAGGACCGCCGCTAATGTATTACGCTCCATGGGGTTGTCCAAGTAGCGGGTAGCACCCGAGCCTACGTGCGCCTTCCCCAAAGCGTTAGTTGGTATGGGCAGTTGCGTGTTTGAAATAGGCCCGACGCGTTTCGGAAATTTATTTTCCTCATCAGGGGCCAGCAGTAAAGTGCATGACGTCTACCATCTCCCTGTATGAAAACACATATTGTGCTTGTGGGAGATGTAGTCCATATATCCTGGATGGATGCACTCTCAAATTACTGCTCGTTCCAAGGCTCTACCATGAGCCCCAAACATCACTCCTGTCCTCATCCATCACGCAGCTCCACATACGAGACTCCTTGGATAGCGAGTCTCGTGGCCCCCGTTTCTTCGGGGTGGTGCAACCCAGCGGCAGGACCGCCGCTAATGTATTACGCTCCATGGGGTTGTCCAAGTAGCGGGTAGCACCCGAGCCTACGTGCGCCTTCCCCAAAGCGTTAGTTGGTATGGGCAGTTGCGTGTTTGAAATAGGCCCGACGCGTTTCGGAAATTTATTTTCCTCATCAGGGGCCAGCAGTAAAGTGCATGACGTCTACCATCTCCCTGTATGAAAACACATATTGTGCTTGTGGGAGATGTAGTCCATATATCCTGGATGGATGCACTCTCAAATTACTGCTCGTTCCAAGGCTCTACCATGAGCCCCAAACATCACTCCTGTCCTCATCCATCACGCAGCTCCACATACGAGACTCCTTGGATAGCGAGCCTCGTGGCCCCCGTTTCTTCGGGGTGGTGCAACCCAGCGGCAGGACCGCCGCTAATGTATTACGCTCCATGGGGTTGTCCAAGTAGCGGGTAGCACCCGAGCCTACGTGCGCCTTCCCCAAAGCGTTAGTTGGTATGGGCAGTTGCGTGTTTGAAATAGGCCCGACGCGTTTCGGAAATTTATTTTCCTCATCAGGGGCCAGCAGTAAAGTGCATGACGTCTACCATCTCCCTGTATGAAAACACATATTGTGCTTGTGGGAGATGTAGTCCATATATCCTGGATGGATGCACTCTCAAATTACTGCTCGTTCCAAGGCTCTACCATGAGCCCCAAACATCACTCCTGTCCTCATCCATCACGCAGCTCCACATACGAGACTCCTTGGATAGCGAGTCTCGTGGCCCCCGTTTCTTCGGGGTGGTGCAACCCAGCGGCAGGACCGCCGCTAATGTATTACGCTCCATGGGGTTGTCCAAGTAGCGGGTAGCACCCGAGCCTACGTGCGCCTTCCCCAAAGCGTTAGTTGGTATGGGCAGTTGCGTGTTTGAAATAGGCCCGACGCGTTTCGGAAATTTATTTTCCTCATCAGGGGCCAGCAGTAAAGTGCATGACGTCTACCATCTCCCTGTATGAAAACACATATTGTGCTTGTGGGAGATGTAGTCCATATATCCTGGATGGATGCACTCTCAAATTACTGCTCGTTCCAAGGCTCTACCATGAGCCCCAAACATCACTCCTGTCCTCATCCATCACGCAGCTCCACATACGAGACTCCTTGGATAGCGAGTCTCGTGGCCCCCGTTTCTTCGGGGTGGTGCAACCCAGCGGCAGGACCGCCGCTAATGTATTACGCTCCATGGGGTTGTCCAAGTAGCGGGTAGCACCCGAGCCTACGTGCGCCTTCCCCAAAGCGTTAGTTGGTATGGGCAGTTGTGTGTTTGAAATAGGCCCGACGCGTTTCGGAAATTTATTTTCCTCATCAGGGGCCAGCAGTAAAGTGCATGACGTCTACCATCTCCCTGTATGAAAACACATATTGTGCTTGTGGGAGATGTAGTCCATATATCCTGGATGGATGCACTCTCAAATTACTGCTCGTTCCAAGGCTCTACCATGAGCCCCAAACATCACTCCTGTCCTCATCCATCACGCAGCTCCACATACGAGACTCCTTGGATAGCGAGTCTCGTGGCCCCCGTTTCTTCGGGGTGGTGCAACCCAGCGGCAGGACCGCCGCTAATGTATTACGCTCCATGGGGTTGTCCAAGTAGCGGGTAGCACCCGAGCCTACGTGCGCCTTCCCCAAAGCGTTAGTTGGTATGGGCAGTTGCGTGTTTGAAATAGGCCCGACGCGTTTCGGAAATTTATTTTCCTCATCAGGGGCCAGCAGTAAAGTGCATGACGTCTACCATCTCCCTGTATGAAAACACATATTGTGCTTGTGGGAGATGTAGTCCATATATCCTGGATGGATGCACTCTCAAATTACTGCTCGTTCCAAGGCTCTACCATGAGCCCCAAACATCACTCCTGTCCTCATCCATCACGCAGCTCCACATACGAGACTCCTTGGATAGCGAGTTTCGTGGCCCCCGTTTCTTCGGGGTGGTGCAACCCAGCGGCAGGACCGCCGCTAATGTATTACGCTCCATGGGGTTGTCCAAGTAGCGGGTAGCACCCGAGCCTACGTGCGCCTTCCCCAAAGCGTTAGTTGGTATGGGCAGTTGCGTGTTTGAAATAGGCCCGACGCGTTTCGGAAATTTATTTTCCTCATCAGGGGCCAGCAGTAAAGTGCATGACGTCTACCATCTCCCTGTATGAAAACACATATTGTGCTTGTGGGAGATGTAGTCCATATATCCTGGATGGATGCACTCTCAAATTACTGCTCGTTCCAAGGCTCTACCATGAGCCCCAAACATCACTCCTGTCCTCATCCATCACGCAGCTCCACATACGAGACTCCTTGGATAGCGAGTCTCGTGGCCCCCGTTTCTTCGGGGTGGTGCAACCCAGCGGCAGGACCGCCGCTAATGTATTACGCTCCATGGGGTTGTCCAAGTAGCGGGTAGCACCCGAGCCTACCCGCTACTTGGACAACCCCATGGAGCGTAATACATTAGCGGCGGTTCTGCCGCTGGGTTGCACCACCCCGAAGAAACGGGGGCCACGAGACTCGCTATCCAAGGAGTCTCGTATGTGGAGCTGCGTGATGGATGAGGACAGGAGTGATGTTTGGGGCTCATGGTAGAGCCTTTGAACGAGCAGTAATTTGAAAGTGCATCCATCCAGGATATATGGACTACACCTCCCACAAGCACAATGTGTGTTTTCATATAGGGAGATGGAAGACGTCGTGCACTTTACTGCTGGCCCCTGATGAGGAAAATAAATTTCCGAAACGCGTCGGGCCTATTTCAAACACGCAACTGTCCATACCAACTAACGCTTTGGGGAAGGCGCACGCAGGCTCGGGTGCTACCCGCTACTTGGACAACCCCATGGAGCGTAATACATTAGCGGCGGTTCTGCCGCTGGGTTGCACCACCCCGAAGAAACGGGGGCCACGAGACTCGCTATCCAAGGAGTCTCGTATGTGGAGCTGCGTGATGGATGAGGACAGGAGTGATGTTTGGGGCTCATGGTAGAGCCTTTGAACGAGCAGTAATTTGAAAGTGCATCCATCCAGGATATATGGACTACACCTCCCACAAGCACAATGTGTGTTTTCATATAGGGAGATGGAAGACGTCGTGCACTTTACTGCTGGCCCCTGATGAGGAAAATAAATTTCCGAAACGCGTCGGGCCTATTTCAAACACGCAACTGTCCATACCAACTAACGCTTTGGGGAAGGCGCACGCAGGCTCGGGTGCTACCCGCTACTTGGACAACCCCATGGAGCGTAATACATTAGCGGCGGTTCTGCCGCTGGGTTGCACCACCCCGAAGAAACGGGGGCCACGAGACTCGCTATCCAAGGAGTCTCGTATGTGGAGCTGCGTGATGGATGAGGACAGGAGTGATGTTTGGGGCTCATGGTAGAGCCTTTGAACGAGCAGTAATTTGAAAGTGCATCCATCCAGGATATATGGACTACACCTCCCACAAGCACAATGTGTTTTCATATAGGGAGATGGAAGACGTCGTGCACTTTACTGCTGGCCCCTGATGAGGAAAATAAATTTCCGAAACGCGTCGGGCCTATTTCAAACACGCAACTGTCCATACCAACTAACGCTTTGGGGAAGGCGCACGCAGGCTCGGGTGCTACCCGCTACTTGGACAACCCCATGGAGCGTAATACATTAGCGGCGGTTCTGCCGCTGGGTTGCACCACCCCGAAGAAACGGGGGCCACGAGAATCGCTATCCAAGGAGTCTCGTATGTGGAGCTGCGTGATGGATGAGGACAGGAGTGATGTTTGGGGCTCATGGTAGAGCCTTTGAACGAGCAGTAATTTGAAAGTGCATCCATCCAGGATATATGGACTACACCTCCCACAAGCACAATGTGTGTTTTCATATAGGGAGATGGAAGACGTCGTGCACTTTACTGCTGGCCCCTGATGAGGAAAATAAATTTCCGAAACGCGTCGGGCCTATTTCAAACACGCAACTGTCCATACCAACTAACGCTTTGGGGAAGGCGCACGCAGGCTCGGGTGCTACCCGCTACTTGGACAACCCCATGGAGCGTAATACATTAGCGGCGGTTCTGCCGCTGGGTTGCACCACCCCGAAGAAACGGGGGCCACGAGACTCGCTATCCAAGGAGTCTCGTATGTGGAGCTGCGTGATGGATGAGGACAGGAGTGATGTTTGGGGCTCATGGTAGAGCCTTTGAACGAGCAGTAATTTGAAAGTGCATCCATCCAGGATATATGGACTACACCTCCCACAAGCACAATGTGTGTTTTCATATAGGGAGATGGAAGACGTCGTGCACTTTACTGCTGGCCCCTGATGAGGAAAATAAATTTCCGAAACGCGTCGGGCCTATTTCAAACACGCAACTGTCCATACCAACTAACGCTTTGGGGAAGGCGCACGCAGGCTCGGGTGCTACCCGCTACTTGGACAACCCCATGGAGCGTAATACATTAGCGGCGGTTCTGCCGCTGGGTTGCACCACCCCGAAGAAACGGGGGCCACGAGACTCGCTATCCAAGGAGTCTCGTATGTGGAGCTGCGTGATGGATGAGGACAGGAGTGATGTTTGGGGCTCATGGTAGAGCCTTTGAACGAGCAGTAATTTGAAAGTGCATCCATCCAGGATATATGGACTACACCTCCCACAAGCACAATGTGTGTTTTCATATAGGGAGATGGAAGACGTCGTGCACTTTACTGCTGGCCCCTGATGAGGAAAATAAATTTCCGAAACGCGTCGGGCCTATTTCAAACACGCAACTGTCCATACCAACTAACGCTTTGGGGAAGGCGCACGCAGGCTCGGGTGCTACCCGCTACTTGGACAACCCCATGGAGCGTAATACATTAGCGGCGGTTCTGCCGCTGGGTTGCACCACCCCGAAGAAACGGGGGCCACGAGACTCGCTATCCAAGGAGTCTCGTATGTGGAGCTGCGTGATGGATGAGGACAGGAGTGATGTTTGGGGCTCATGGTAGAGCCTTTGAACGAGCAGTAATTTGAAAGTGCATCCATCCAGGATATATGGACTACACCTCCCACAAGCACAATGTGTGTTTTCATATAGGGAGATGGAAGACGTCGTGCACTTTACTGCTGGCCCCTGATGAGGAAAATAAATTTCCGAAACGCGTCGGGCCTATTTCAAACACGCAACTGTCCATACCAACTAACGCTTTGGGGAAGGCGCACGCAGGCTCGGGTGCTACCCGCTACTTGGACAACCCCATGGAGCGTAATACATTAGCGGCGGTTCTGCCGCTGGGTTGCACCACCCCGAAGAAACGGGGGCCACGAGACTCGTTATCCAAGGAGTCTCGTATGTGGAGCTGCGTGATGGATGAGGACAGGAGTGATGTTTGGGGCTCATGGTAGAGCCTTTGAACGAGCAGTAATTTGAAAGTGCATCCATCCAGGATATATGGACTACACCTCCCACAAGCACAATGTGTGTTTTCATATAGGGAGATGGAAGACGTCGTCCACTTTACTGCTGGCCCCTGATGAGGAAAATAAATTTCCGAAACACGTCGGGCCTATTTCAAACACGCAACTGTCCATACCAACTAACGCTTTGGGGAAGGCGCACGCAGGCTCGGGTGCTACCCGCTACTTGGACAACCCCATGGAGCGTAATACATTAGCGGCGGTTCTGCCGCTGGGTTGCACCACCCCGAAGAAACGGGGGCCACGAGACTCGCTATCCAAGGAGTCTCGTATGTGGAGCTGCGTGATGGATGAGGACAGGAGTGATGTTTGGGGCTCATGGTAGAGCCTTTGAACGAGCAGTAATTTGAAAGTGCATCCATCCAGGATATATGGACTACACCTCCCACAAGCACAATGTGTGTTTTCATATAGGGAGATGGAAGACGTCGTGCACTTTACTGCTGGCCCCTGATGAGGAAAATAAATTTCCGAAACGCGTCGGGCCTATTTCAAACACGCCACTGTCCATACCAACTAACGCTTTGGGGAAGGCGCACGCAGGCTCGGGTGCTACCCGCTACTTGGACAACCCCATGGAGCGTAATATATATATATATATATATATATATATATATATTACCTACTGGCGGTCGCCAGTAGGTATATATAGTTAGGATTTTTTCTCTATGGGATTTTTGAAAATTCTATGTCTAATAACTTTGGCGTTTGTGGACGGAATTGGCTGAAATTTTCAGGAAAATGGAACATTTTGTTTCTGAGCGACCCCTGAAGATTTGGGGGGGGTTCGTCAAGGGGGGGCCGAGAAAAAAGGGGGGTCCCAAAACGTGTTTTTAACATTGAGTTTTCCATAGGGCGGTTGGCCTCACTTTTAGCCCGAACGGCTGAATGGATTTGCACGAAACTTGGCAAAATTGTAGGGACTGGTAGCCCGATGTGCCTTTTGTAGGTCTCAATATATGTGCTCCAGTGGATTTTGAGAAATTAACGTTTAAAAAAAGATATATATCTGTAACAGCGGACCGGGCAGCGCTCCGGTTTGCGGACTTTTCGCGCAACGGAGCTTTGTGAAGCGAAGCTGATTGGTTCTCCGGCGTCTGTCAACATTCCAAACAGTCCGTAGCGGCCGCCATCTTGTCTCTCGGTAGGATTGAGAGACAAGAGGAGGCCAAAACAAAGGGGGAAATAACCATAAGGGGGCATAGTAGATCCTCCCTGACCCCCTAGGTTTAATGTGGAGGTTTTAAAAGGGCCCCGCGGGGCAAAAAAAAAAATAATAATAATAATCGAACGGCTGAATGGATTTGCACGAAACTTGGTAAAATATTAGGGACTGGTAGCCCGATGTGCCTTTGCTAGGTCTCAATATATGTGCTCCAGTGGATTTTGAGAAATTAACGTTCAAAAAAAGATATATATCTGTAACAGCGCTCCGCTTCGCGTAACGGAGGTTTGCGAAGCTGATTGGTTCTCCGGCGTCTGTAAACATTGCAAACAGTCCGTAGCGGCCGCCATCTTGTTTCTCGGTAGGATCGAGAGACAAGAGGAGGCCAAAGCGAAGGGGCAAATGACCATAAGGGTGCATAGTAGCTCCTCCTTGACCTCTTAGGTTTGATGTGGAGGTTTTAAAAGGGCCCCGCGGGGCAAAAAAATAATAATAATAATAATCGAACGGCTGAATGGATTTGCACGAAACTTGGCAAAATTGTAGGGACTGGTAGCTCGATGTGCCTTTGCTAGGTCTCAATATATGTGCTTCAGTGGATTTTGAGAAATTAACGTTCAAAAACAAGATATATATCTGTAACAGCGCTCCGCTTCGCGGAGATAAAATTATATCTGTATTACCTAGCTGTTGCTAACACCAGTTAGTGACGGCTAGTAGGAGATAGCGACCATCTTGGGCCCCACTTTGCATGTGAGTGATATTTATCACTAATGACTTGCAAAGTGGGCATGCCAAGATGTTAGCGACTGGAAACAGTCGCTAACATCGCTATCTCCTATTATCAACTTTTGGAAATATTCGAGATAAGCGCGAATATCTCCAAAAGCTAGCACCTGCCCTGAGCAGTTCTTAGCCATGTTATCCAATGGGAGGTGGATAACATGGCTAAGAGCATTAGCTCGGTAATGCATGAATATCGCTGAGTTTTCAGCGATATTAATGCATTGCGGTCGTTTATTATCGTATTTGCGATAAACCTTGATAATAGCAAGGTTTATCTGCGATAATTTCTGACGATGCTTAGCGGTAAAAAAATCGTTGCTAAGCATCGTTAGGGATAAATATCGCTTAACTTTGGTAATATGCCCCAACGTCTGTTAACGTTCGATTCGAAGGAAATGAGGAAGTGTTGAAAAACATTGTCTGCGCCATCTTGTCTTTTTTCAAATGCCACACTTTTGTCGTGCACGGCAGCCATTTTAGATGCCTTGACCAGACCCACTCTGTGCACGCTGTCGATCCTTAGCATGGCTCCCCACCCTCGCAAGCATCTCCCCCAGGCAGTGGTCACCCCCGCTTTCTGTCTTATGCATGGGTAATAAACCTCCCCCCATCTGCGCTGCTCTTCCCTGAGAATCACACCCTGTGCCCGCCCGACACCTCCCTTTCGCCCTATTCACTACCGCACCCTCTGACACTCCTTTTCCTCTGTGTCCGATTGTCCAGGCTGGTCCTAGGGTATCAGCTAGCCCTGCAGACGTAGTTTATGGCCCCAGCTGTAAAGAATCACCCCTCTTCAAAGGAGTTATAGTAGATCAAGGCCCACACTCGATGAGATTCGTCACAGCAGAAGCGTTCCTATTATCTGAAAACCATCCTGTATTGTGATTGGGGAGGGGACCGAGCCTGAAGCGGAAGATTCCAGGGATGACTCTTTGTACATCAAAGTTTTTACAATTATGTGTCACATTAAAAATATATAGCACTCCGACAAAGTAGTAAGATTATAAAACTTTAATAATTTATAAATATATACAAGAAAACAAAAATAGTAATAACATATAAACATTTTTAGGGAAAAACAACGAAGGAGCGGTCGGCTGTGCGAATAGTCCCAACGCAGCACAACGTCCAGATTTCCGGCGTGGGGCGTCGCGGGGGGTGGGTCATCAGTAGCAAACTGTTGTGCGAATAGTTCCAAGGCAGCAGAACGATGGCACCAAGGTGATGTCCAGTAAGTTGCCGCACTGGTTTTGGTATCCTACAATGCTGCTCCGAATAATGGCGTGGGGCGCCCCGGGGGAGGCGGCGTGAACGGGCCTCTCCAGGTGGAGTGTCATCTGTTGTAGTGGGGCGCCCCTTTACCGTTTCAGTTGCCATTCCGTCCGTTTTTGTTCCACTGTGTCAAAAGCCGAAATTCAGCTGAGTTGCGCCCACTGTTGCGGTGCAGCGATAGGCGGCTGTCACAGGACTCTCAAAATGGCGGCAGGCTCTTTCCTTTTTGGGCCTGGTCCACTGAAATGGCCCTGGGACACCTTGGAAATCGGACGCTTGTCTGCTAGGTCTTGGAACCCATTCTCGAAAGCGTCCCCTCCGCCTTGAGGATTTATCAAAAGTTTTGGGGGCCCCCGACTCCTGTAGGCTTCTGGTGGGGAGCGGCTGCCATGATTGCTCGCAGAATGACCACGACGGAGCTACGAGATGGTGGTGCTTTCATGCTGACGCCAGCTTCAGTCTGAAACATCCAGAAACAAGGTGGGGCTTTCATCGTTTGGGAAAAAAAAAAAGTTTTCATCCAATGAAAAGTGTTGTTTTTAGGTCATATGATCAAGCCTTCCATCATTAGGAAACCAAAAGTAAAATGAACCAATGAAAAGTTTTATAAACAAGTCACATGACCTGTTATGCGGCATAGGGTATAAAATGCGGAGAAAATACGTTGGCACGTGAGGCGGCGTCAGTAGCGGACCGATGTGCGAATAGGCCGAAGGCAACACAACGCGCCAAGATCCGGATGGCACCGAGGTGGTGTCCAGCAAGTTGCAGCACTGGTGTAGCCATCCTACAATGTTGAAAGTCGGCGTGGGGTGCCCCGTTGGCCTGTGAGATGGCGTCAGTAGCGGACCGATGTGCGAATAGGCCGAAGGCAGCACAACGCGCCAAGATCCGGATGGCACCGAGGTGGTGTCTAGTAAGTTGCCGCACTGGTGTGGCCATCCTACAATGTTGAAAGTCGGCGTGGGGTGCCCCGTTGGCCTGTGAGATGGCGTCAGTAGCGGACCGATGTGTGAATGGGGCCAAAGGCAGCGCAACAATATTTTCTGACTAGAAGACACCACAAGGCGCTGAGATGCCAAGATTCGGATGGCACCGAGGTGGTGTCTAGCAACTGTGGTACTGGTGTGGCCATCCTACAATGGTAAAAGTCGGCGTGGGGCACCCTGTTGGCCTGTGAGATGGTGTCAGTTGCGGACCGATGTGCGAATGGGGCCAATGGCAGCCCAACAATATTTTCTGTATGGAAGATACCACTAGGCGTTGAGATGCCAAGATCCGGATGGCACCGAGGTGATGTCTAGCAAGTTGCTGTACTGGTGTGGTCATCCTACAATGCTGAAACTCGGCATGGGGCGCCCCATTAGCCTGTGAGATGGCGTCAGTAGCGGACCGATGTGTGAATAGGCCGGAACCAGCACAAGGCGCCAAGATCCGGATGTCACCGTGGTGGTTTCATAGTTGAGAGGCACTTCATCTGCAGTGGGGCGCCGAGATCCGGATGGCACCGAGGTGATGTCTAGCAAGTTGCTGTACTGGTGTGGCCATCCTACAATGCTGATAGTCGGCGTGGGGCGCCCCGTTGGCCTGTGAGATGGCGTCAGTAGCGGACCGATGTGCGAATGGGGCCAAAGGCAGCGCAACAATATATTCTGAATTGAAGACACCACAAGGCGCTGAGATGCCAAGATCCGGATGGCACCGAGGTGGTGTCTAGCAAGTTGTGGCACTGGTGTGGCCATCCTACAATGGTAAAAGTCGGCGTGGGGCGCCCTGTTGGCCTGTGAGATGGTGTCAGTAGTGGACCGATGTGCGAATGGGGCCAAAGGCAGCGCAACAATATTTTCTGACTGACACCACAAGGCGCTGAGATGCCAAGATCCGGATGGCACCGAGGTGATGTCTAGCAAGTTGCTGTACTGGTGTGGCCATCCTACAATGGTAAAAGTCGGCGTGGGGCGCCCTGTTGGCCTGTGAGATGGTGTCAGTTGCGGACCGATGTGCGAATGGGGCCAAAGGCAGCGCAACAATATTTTCTGTATGGAAGATACCACTAGGCGTTGAGATGCCAAGATCCGGATGGCACCGAGGTGATGTCTAGCAAGTTGCTGTACTGGTGTGGTCATCCTACAATGCTGAAACTCGGCGTGGGGCGCCCCATTAGCCTGTGAGATGGCGTCAGTAGCGGACCGATGTGTGAATGGGGCAAAGGTAGCGCAAGAATATTTTCTGAAGAGGAGACACCACAAGGGGCTGAGATTCGGTTACCACCGAGGTGATGTCTAGCAAGTTGCCGCACTGGTGTGGCCATCCTACAATACTGCTCCGAATAACGGCGTGGGGTGCCCGAAGGGGGGGGGGGGGGAGGCGGCGTGAACGGGCCTTCCTAGGTGGAGGCTCGTCTGCTGTAGTGGGGCGCCCCTTTACCGTTTCAGTTGCCATTCAGCTGAGTTTCGGCTGCTCTTGATGCTACAGCGACAGGCGGCTGCAACAGGACTCTCAAAATGGCGGCCTGTTCTTTGGATTTGGGCCTGGTCCACTAAAATGGCCCTGGGACACCTTAGAACTCGGACGCTCGATTTTTTTTTCCTTTCCTGTACATGCAAAAAAAAGGTAAATGCCCGGTACGTTACACGCTTCATCTGCCACGATGAACTCTCCAGAGGAACCGAAAAAAATATATAGTTATGGTAACTATACCATGCATCGTCATATGGAGAGGCGGCACCAATTAATTATAGTGCTGCATAAAAGAGAGATTTGGAGGAGAACCCCTGACCTGCTAGGACATTCATCAAAGAAGTGGCACTGACAGCATCAGAGGCAAGGGAAACGGTCCCAAATATTTAGAAGAACTTTGGAAAGATTAAAATGACATGTTTAGATTGTGGCAAATTAATTTCATGTGGACAGATGAGTGTTACTCTAATAAATACAGCATATGAACATCATCATAGTCGATGGTTGGTAGAGACATTTTGACTATATCCTGGACCTGCCCGTCCTCGCCCAAAATGGCGCCGGAATAAATGGGAGTCGTAACTCCTTGTTGTGTACTGGTTGCAGAACCTTGAAATCACGAGATACGTATGCAGTTTTGAAGCACATGGCGGGCGGGGACGAGAATTGATTGAATATTTCGACATCCCTATTGATGTTAAGTTCTGATGTGTTATTGATTACTGTACTATTGAAAGTTCGAATTAACGTCACCCATGGTACTTGCCCGCAAATGTATATCTAGATAATTTTATTGTAACTGGCCCTGTCGTATTTTAATTATAAAATGTACGTCCACCGATTCCGTAACTGTTAGACACCTTAGTTCTTGCAACCTAATGGCCCGCCCGTTACGTTCCTCTACAGTGTAAATGTCTACTCATCATATATGATTACAGTTTGCTCCGTGGCCGGCCCACGTGGTTATAGGCTCGTATTTGTATAATGAAATTTTCACAATAAAGGTTTTTAAAAGAAAACATGGTAGTAGTATATACATTGGTAAAGTTTTTAATAATAGTCACTGTTTTAGAATCATTAAAAGTCAAGTGAAATAAAGCAGACCAATTACATGAAGGGTAAAAGGTATAATTCGAAGGAACGCAGTAAAGATAAATGGTCAAGGGCTGTTGTGTTTTCTACTCCTGCAACATAAAGTGATCGATAAGAATCTCATATTCAGGCGTATCGGCGACTAAGACAGCAGGTCGACCCTCTTTTGCTCAACGGCTCCGTCATGGGACGAAGAAACGCTCTTTTTCTCGAAAAAATAATATATTTTACTTGCAGGACAGTTGTAAATTTTCCGGGAAAGTACATTAGCCTGGAACATTATAACATATATTTAAGAAAAAATAATGTTCGGAAGTAATAAAAAGCGTAATTTTTAGGTCATATGACCAAGCCTTTCATCATTAGAATAGGAAAAGTAAAATGAACCAATGAAAAGTTTTATTAACAAGTCACATGACTTGTTATGCTTACGTTACGCGCTGCGCGCCCCGGATGACTTCCGGATGCGCTAACGCGGCGCGTCATATGACGCATTACGCGATAACGCAGGTCCAGAATATAGTCAAAATGTCTCCACCAACCAGCGGTCGGAACACAGCCCCTTTCAGCAGGCTAAATAGTTCTGTTAAATGACAACAGAAGGGACAGGCAACAAGAACCATCAGTCAAAGAGGGGAGGGCTACTTCTCTACCGGGTTACATTGGGGCGCTACCGGAACTGATCGAATTGGTAGTCTACAGTGTTTCTGGATGTTTCAGACTGAAGCTGGGGTTAGCATGAGAGCAGCACCATTTCGTAGCTCCGTCGTGGCCATTCTTCAACCAATCATGGCAGCCGCTCTTTATCGTTATTTTGGGCGGGGTGGGTGGCGGAGCCGAGCTGTTTTGCAGCCATCATTGTGTGGAGTTCAGTTCATCTCACTAGTTTTGTATTTGTCATGAGGGGTTGTTCCTAATGTTTCTATTTTAGCGAGGTCAAAAAGAGATCCCATTAGTGGCCTACTGATTTTGCTCGATTCCTTTTCTTTTTTTTTTTACACGATTTTTCGTTATCTGCAAAGACTAAACAGAGTATTGCGACTCTGTGTTTGTTTGTAAATAGAGAATGAACCAAAGAGAACCAATTCTAAAACAGTAAATACTTGGATAATAATCAATCAAATGGAGAGAGAAGCAGGCACGACGTATTACAACGGGGGCAAAGGCCTGCGTTAACTACTCTTCACTATGTGCAAAGAGAGAGTACTCCTAATAGAAATGAGGGGGGGGGGGCACCATTCAAAGCAGATCAGTGTGCATAAACACGAAAATGTTTTCACTTACCACGTACTTGACATTCGACAGCTTATGATATTTGCTATTAAAAAACCATTGAAATTCACTGAAAAAACCATAGGTTATAGACCATATATAGTTAGGAATTAGCATTTACAAAACCTTGAAAATTCACTGAAAAAACCATAGGTTATAGACCATATATAGTTAGGAATTAGCATTTAAAAAACCTTATTTTACTCACACAAAACCATTGAAATTCCATATATAGTTAGTTGCACTAACTATATATCGCGCACCCGCAATCCACTGCTGATCATGTCACATATTACATCATTCATGACATGGTCAGTGACATCACTGATGACATCACTGATGACATCTCAAATGACATCACTGATGAGATCACTGATGACATCTCATTTGACATCGATGACCACATCACTGATGATATCATTCATGTGACAATACAATGCATCTCCTCACATTTTAATATAACCTCTGTTTCACCCAGTGTTAAATACAGAGTATAATTTTTGAAACCATTGACACACCAATACTAGTTACTACATACGTACTCACTGATTCCTACATCTACACACACATTCACTCATTCACCCATACAATCATTCATACATACAATCACTCATCTTTACAACACTATCATATGCACTCATACACCTATACAGACACTCACACTCTGCCAGTCATCCATGGAGTTACTCACACACCTAGTCAGTCCTGTAAAGAATCAATCACACTTCCATTTTCTTGTCTATAGAGTTAAACATAGAGCACCTTACATTTTCAAACATATACTAACACATACTTACTTTCTTATACAATCATTGATACAAGTACACATTGATCTGCACAGAGTCACACACCTCCCAGCAAGCCACACACACACTCAGTCTCCCATACAAATACTTGGACAATCAATCAATAACCCATATAGTTAATCATATAGCTACTGATCAACACATGCAGCAGTTTACAGAACAACAGACATAATGATGCACAAATTAAGACAGTTTAGTCACTAACCCATGCACTCAGTGAGACACATTTAATCACTCACTCATACATTCAGTCATGCACCTACTAAATCCTTCGTCCAGACACTTATACATCTACTCATTCTTCAATATGTAAAACATATTTAAACTTTACAGAAACACACAGTCACTGGATGATGTCATCAGTGATCTCATCAGTGATGTCATTTGAGATGTCATCAGTGATGTCATCAGTGATGTCACTGACCATGTCATGAATGATGTAATATGTGACATGATCAGCAGTGGATTGCGGGTGCGCGATATATAGTTAGTGCAACTAACTATATATGGAATTTCAATGGTTTTGTGTGAGTAAAATAAGGTTTTTTAAATGCTAATTCCTAACTATATATGGTCTATAACCTATGGTTTTTTCAGTGAATTTTCAAGGTTTTGTAAATGCTAATTCCTAACTATATGTGGTCTATAACCTATGTTTTTTTCAGTGAATATATATATATATATATATATATTACCTACTGGCGGTCGCCAGTAGGTAGTTATAGTTAGGACCTAGTTTCCATAGGAAATCCTCAACATTCTATTTGGATTAACTTTGGCCCTGGTGGATGAATCTTTGCGAATTTCTCAAAGAAGATGGCTCGGTCCGCTGCGCTCCTTCCCTGAAAGTTTGGGGGGGATTGGTGAAGTGGGGGCTGAGATAAAAGGGGGGTCCCAAAACGTGTTTTCTCCATGTTATTTTCCATAGGACGTTTAGACACGGCTACAGGTCGAACGGCTGAATGGATTTATAAGAAATTTGGCAAAACTGTAGAGTCCGGCTCGCAGATTACGCTTTTTTTGAATGGTGTACATCCGTTCAGTAGTTGCTGAGAAAATTAAAGTTAAAGTCAATTATATATCTATACGCGCGCACGGGTGCGCGCACTCAAGCGGCTGCGCGCGAGCGGAATTATTTTTTTGCTGCGTGACGTCTGTTAACGTTCGATTCGAAGGAAATCAGGAAGTGTTGACCGCCATTTTGTCACTGCGAGTAAATATATTGTTCATTTCAAAGCGTTGGAACATGGACAGGGGAGAAGGTAGAGATTGTTTTGCTGCGTAGGTTTTCTCAGGGTGTGCAGTAAGGTCCTTAAAGGAGAAAATATATATATATATATATATTTAAAATTGCGGGGTGCGCGCACTCGAGCGCGCACACCTATTTACAAGAGTGTGAAAATGGAGATAAATCAGAAGTTTGAGTGCTTTGATATAAGGTGGCTCTGAAAAGAGCCCTTGTGTTAATTGAGTTTTTTCTGCATTTATAAGTAAGTAGCGATGCAGAGCCGGATGTTGCAGAGAAAGATTCTGTTTCTGCCTTCCTTCTTACTTAGTTATGGTTTTTTCACTCCCACTCCAGGCTTTTAGTCTGTGGATGGAAATCCATGAACCTAGACTCACCTATGAAAATCATACTATTGATGCTTGACTGAGGCCAAGGAGATCAGAGTGCATGTGTGTGTAAGGTGATGTACCTCTGGGGAGATGATGTTACGTTTAAACGTAGCCCCTGAGTGCTTAGTTCGGTTCTGTTCTCTGTCACTGTTGTTGATTTAGAGCCCCAAATACAAAGGCTTGTTGTTGCTTGTGAATCCCCAAGTGTATATTTGCTCATACTGATCCATAACGCCCCGGCGTATCCATGTCGTAGGCCGCAAGAGTGGGCGAAACTCAGCTGGCCGAGCAAGACTTGGGGAGGGGGCAGGAGCCAAGAGGAAACAAGGAGGGGTTTTCATCATTTGGGACAAAAAATTGTTCTAAACCAATGAAAAGTTTTATTAACAAGTCACATGACCTGTTATGCTTACGTTAAGCGCTCCGCACCGCGCCCCGGATTGCTTCCGGGAAGCTGCGCTTTGCGCCTCGCGCACCGGAGCACTTCCGGGTGCGCTAACGCGGCGTGTCATATGACGCATTATGCAACAAAGCGATACGTCGTTGGGGCTCCACCGGAACTGATTGAATTGGTAGTCTACAGTGTTTCTGGAAGTTTCAGACTGAAGCTGGCGTCAGCATGAGAGCACCCCGTGGCTACGTCGTGGCCATTCTGCGAGCAATCATGGCAGAAGCTCCCCACCGGAACTCTGCGGGAGTCGGGGGCCCCGGTGACTCTTGTAGAATCTTCAAGGCTGATGGGACGCTTTTGGGAATGGGGCCCATGCCGTAGCAGTCAAGCGTCCGAGTTCCAGGGTTGTCCAGAGCCATCCTTGCAGGCCAGGCCCAAGTCTGTGGAGCCGACCGCCATTTCCTGAGCTCCGTGGCAGCCGCCTGTCGCTGTACCGCAAGAGTGGGTGCAATTCAGCCGGATGGCGGGTGAGACGCTGCAATAGCAAGAGCAGGCGTAATTCAGCTGGCCGAGCGAGGCAATGTGCCGCAGGAGCGGGCGCAACTCAGCTTGTCGAGTGAAGCGCTGGGGTGCAGCTGAGAAACCTCCACCTAGGGAGGTGGGGGAGGCTCGTTCGCGCTGGCTCTCCCTTCCAGTGCACCCCACGCCATCTCCTGGCGCAGGTATATGTGATGGTTGGACCAGGGCACCGCAGGAAGTGTGTTTAGGTCAAACCCTCAACTATGGCACCCAACATCCAGGACTTATGCCATTTGTGGAAGGCAGTGACATCGAAGCATCTCAGGGACCAAGCATATCCAGAGTCCTTCCTACAGCCTCTGCGTTCCTTCTTACCTAGTTATGGTTTTTTCACTCCCACTCCTGGCTTTTAGTCTGTGGATGGCAAACTATGAACCTACACTCACCTATGAAAATCTTACTATTGATGCTTGACTGAGGACAAGGAGATCAGTGAAGCGCTGGGGTGCAGCTGAGAAACCTCCACCTAGGGAGGTGGGGGAGGCTCGTTCACGCCGCCTCTCCCTTCCAGTGCACCCCACGCCATCTCCTGGCGCAGGTATATGTGATGGTTGGACCAGGGCACCGCAGGACGTGTGTTTAGGTCAAACCCTCAACTATGGCACCCAACATCCAGGACTTATGCCATTTGTGGAAGGCAGTGACATCGAAGCATCTCAGGGACCAAGCATATCCAGAGTCCTTCCTACAGCCTCTGCGTTCCTTCTTACCTAGTTATGGTTTTTTCACTCCCACTCCAGGCTTTTAGTCTGTGGATGGCAAACTATGAACCTACACTCACCTATGAAAATCTTACTATTGATGCTTGACTGAGGACAAGGAGATCAGTGAAGCGCTGGGGTGTAGCTGAGAAACCTCCACCTGGAGAGGTGGGGGAGGCTCGTTCGCGCTGCCTCTCCCTTCCAGTGCACCCCACGCCGTCTCCTGGTGCAGGTATATGTGATGGTTGGACCAGGGCACCGCAGGACGTGTCTTTAGGGGTGTAGCTGAGAAACCTCCACCTGGGGAGGTGGGGGAGGCTCGTTCGCGCCGCCTCTCCCTTCCAGTGCACCCCACGCCGTCTCCTGGCGCAGGTATATGTGATGGTTGGACCAGGGCACCGCAGGACGTGTCTTTAGGTCAAACCCTCACCCAACATCCAGGACTTATGCCATTTGTGGAAGGCAGTGACATCGAAGAATCTCAGGGACCAAGCATATCCAGAGTCCTCCCCGGGGTATTTGCACAACGGTCCTCCACCCCTAGGCCGCCAGCTATGCTACCTTGACAGGAACAGTGTCATGCATTTGGATCGATGTTGCAGCAGGGTGCCATGTAAATAGTTATTTAATGAAACGTTTTACCCTGTTACTTTGTTGGTGTGTTGTATATATTTATAATATTTGCATAGGGTTTGTCGTTATTTTGGGCGGGGTGGGCGGCGGAGCAAATTCACTGAAAAAACCATAGGTTATAGACCATATATAGTTAGGAATTAGCATTTACAAAACCTTGAAAATTCACTGAAAAAACCATAGGTTATAGACCATATATAGTTAAATATCTCAAGTCCATCTCTGCACTCGATGGAGATACAGGTCGTCGATCAGAAAATGTGCTGGCCACCTCTAATGGTAATAGCGTGGCCAGGGCTTTTGTCGATGCCTCTGCAAATTGCACAGGGTGCACTTGTTTGACATGCCGCACCATGGTATGTATGGAAAAGGAATATTTTTTTGTTGGATTTCCTCTTGAGAGAAACGAGTCACATATCGTGCAGGTTACTTTTGGTGCATTTACTTTCTTTTGATCTTCAGGATAAGTGAAAAATTGCCAGATGAAAGATTCTTTTTTTCTTCTTAAAGGTAGTCGATCATTTTGTTCAGATTCGGAAGATGAATGAGATACGGTAGCCATTTCACCAAAGTCTTCCGAAAAATGTAGGACGTTGTTCTCTCTTGAGAGTACAAAAGATAGTGAGGGAAGTGGGTGGAGTGCTGCGTGTAAATTCCAGAATAGAAACTAGTAAGAACCAATTGGAAGTGTTGTTTTCATGTTGCAGCAGGCTGCCATGTAAATAGTTATTTAATAAAACGTTTTACCCTGTTACTTTGCTGGTGTGTTGTATTTATTTATAATATTTGCATAGGGTTTGTCGTTATTTTGGGCGGGGTGGGCGGCGGAGCCGAGCTGTCTTGCAGCCATCATGGCGTCGAGCTCGGTTTCTCTCACTAGTTTCATATTTCTCATGAGGGGTTGTTCCTAATGTTTCTATTTTAGCGAGGTCAAAAAGAGATCCTATCAGTGGCCTACTGATTTTGCTCGATTCCTTTTATTTTTTTCTAACGATTTTTAAGTTAGTTTGCTAGCACGATACAGCGGCTAGTCCGCATTTTACATATATGTCTTTTTTATTAGGGGTGTTCTCCGGTGGAGTCGGACGATCTACCTCTAATAAACGGTAAGTGTTCCTCTGAAGGAATGCGTCTTGAAAGTGGCTGACTGTAATGTATGATATTTCACTCAGTGACTTTCAGGCCCATGCTGTTTCAAAACTGTGCATGTGCTTGAACAGGCGTAGGTATTGACGCAGCATTGTGAATATAGTGCATTGGTGAGCCTTGCTGGAGCTGCATCACAGTTGCGATGCAACTCTAGCAATGTATTACTTTTTCAGCACAGATGTGTTACGCATGTATGGTGTTTTTGTACCATGGTGCGCCACATTTCAAATGTGGCACACCATGGGTAACGGAGCACTAGCATACTGTGGTGCACATTAACTGGTGCATATCTGGGTATGAAGTAGTTAACATAAATCTGCCCCATAGGTTACAAATCCGCGTTTAGTAGAGTGTTTGGCCTTTGTAGTTTTATGTTTTTTCTGTTATTCTATGTAGGTATGTAATATTGCAATATTTTTGTCACGAAAAAGAAGCCATGAGTATTGGGTTTATGAAAGATTGCAAGATTTTTAAAATTAAAAAGCAACAACCATGGCATTGTTTAATATAGTATTGTAAATACTTATCTTTAACAATGATGAGAGAGTAAAAAAAGGTTAACCTGATGTTTTAAAGTTATTCACAGGCTTCTTTAGAGGAAGTATTCTATATGATTGTAGCGTGGGTGTTTCATTTTTTTATAGGTAATAGAATGCATTCTGTATGCTGTAGCAGGAGGAGTACTACATGCTTGAATATTCTTCAGTACTTATTTTCATTTCGTAAGTGGTATTGAGACTGACAGAGAACTTCAATGGATCGGAGGGGCTGTTCCTGTGCATCTGGAGGACTGCCAAGCCGTTGCAGCAGTGGGAGTGAGGCCTCTCACGACACAGAACTTCAATGGATCGGAGGGGCTGTTCCTGTGCATCTGGAGGACTGCCAAGCCGTTGCAGCAGTGGGAGTGAGGCCTCTTAAAGGGGCGTAGCGCAGCTCCTTTTGATGTTCACAATTGCAGATAACAGGGTAGAGATGTCCGTGGAATTTATGGATGGTTAGTCACACTAGAGTGTGCGCGGCGCCCCTAGCACCTTATTACAGCACACAGGGGAGCCGCGTTGCACAGTTTGAGAATCAGAGACTTAGGAGATAAACCTTCATAATAGGAAGGCTTCTAAGTGATAAAAATCGCCGGTGCTCGGCGTTCAAAATATCACTGCTATCGGTGGAATTTTCCACGGTGTTAGTGCTTCAACAGAAATGGGAACACATATCTGATAGAAAATCCTGTAACAATCTCAGTATTTCACATTATCAGCGTGAAAAGAAAGTCTTTCAAAAGATGTTGAACGTTGTTCTCTTTTGAGAGTAGAAAACATAGTGAGGGAAGTGGGTGGAGTGCTCCGTGTAAATTGCAGAATAGAAACAGTGTTGTTTTCAAGTCACATGACTTCACATGCGCGTCTCAGGACGTGTACGCGGTGACAGTATCTGGTCACGTACGTCATTTGGAAGTAGCGGTCTAATTCAGCGAAGTTTCAAAACGTGAAAAGGAGTAAATCCAAACACATCCGGATTTAATATATCTTCTGAGATCGATTCAAGCATACAATTGTTAAAGTATAAAACCTTTTATATATTTTTTTTTAAATACCAAGGTGTGTACATTCGGTCACGCACGAAAGTTTAAAAAGACATTCGGCTCCATTTAATGTAAATTTTCATAATAATAAAAAAGAAGCCTAGGTTTAGTGTCTTTAACGTAGTATAAGTTCTTTGATGTTATGTTGTTTTTGATTTTTTAAACTTGCAACAACATTTTCATGTGTGACACAGGATCAAAATGAAATGAAGAAATTTATCTTTTCTCGGGGCATTTATGACTCTCAATTTTTAGTTTAGTAAGAATGAGGCTCTGCTCTCCGTACAGAAGAATTTCTCCACACTCGTTGCATTTCATGTGCACCTTTGCAAGATATGGTCTCAAGTCCATCACAGCACTCGATGGAGATACAGGTCGTCCACCAGAAGATGTGCTGGCCACCTCTGATGGTAATAGCGTGGCCAGGGCTCTTGTCGCTGCCTGTGCAAATTCCACAGGGTGCACTTGTTTGACATGCCGCACCATGGTATGTATGGAAAAGGAATATTTTTTTCATGGATTTCCTCTTGAGAGAACCGAATTGCATATCGTGCAGGTAACTTTTGGCGCATTCACTTTCTTTTGTTCTTCAGGATAAGTGAAAAATTGCCAAATAAAAGATTCCTTTTTTCATTTTAAAGGTAGTCGCTCATTTCCTTCAGATTCGGAAGATGAATGCGGGGCGGCAGCCATTTCAGCAAAGTCTTCCGAAGGATGTTGAACGTTGTTCTCTTTTGAGAGTACAAAAGATAGTGAGGGAAGTGGGTGGAGTGCTCCGTGTAAATTGCAGAATAGAAACTACTAAGAACCAATTGGAAGTGTTGTTTTCAAGTCACATGACTTCACATGCGCGTCTCAGGACGTGTACGCGGTGACAGTATCTGGTCACGTACGCCATTTGGAAGTAGCGGTCTAATTCAGCGAAGTTTCAAAACGTGAAAAGGAGTAAATCCAAACATATCCGGATTTAATATATCTTCTGAGCTCGATTCAAGCATACAATTGTTAAAGTATAAAACCTTTTATATTTTTTTTTTTAAATACCAAGGTGTGTACATTTGGTCACACACGAAAGTTTAAAAAGACATTCGGCTCCATTTAATGAAAGTTTTCATAATATTAAAAAAGAAGCCTAGGTTTAGTCTCTTTGACGTATTATAAGTTCTTTGATGGGTCTATGAAGAAATTCAATAAGTTCAGATTGCAAAGTTTTCACGAAATATATAGGCGGGTGCGCGCAGTCGGTCGCGCACGAAAGCCTTGAAATGCGCTATCCATTTTATTGAGAACTGTTGCCGAGAGTGCGCACACCAGGTCGTGCACGAAAGTTTAGAAAGGCTATTTTTATTTACAGACAAATTTTAATGCGTTCAAAAAAAGACAAGGTACAGACTTTCTAATTCTGTATCGCTTTACAAGGAGTCTCTATGCAACTTGAACAGTGAAGAAAACGGCTTGTTTCCGAAAAAAATATTGGCAGAACTTTATTGACAAAGGTATAGGTTGTATACACGAGATATTTCTGAATTAGCATTTTAAAAACCAATGAAATTCACTGAAAAAACCATAGGTTTTACACAAGTTATAGTTAGGAAGTAGCATTTACAAAACCTATGAAATTCACTGAAAAAACCATAGGTTTGACACCAGTTATAGTTAGCTGGAAATGTTACTGATATAAAACCAATGAAATTCCACGTTATAGTTAGTTGGACTCACTATAACTTGCGCGTGTAATGCACTGCTGATGACGTCACATATTACATCACTGACCATGTCATGAATGATGTAATATGTGACATCATCAGCAGTGGATTGCGGGTGCGCGATATATAGTTAGTGCAACTAACTATATATGGAATTTCAATGGTTTTGTGTGAGTAAAATAAGGTTTTCTAAATGCTAATTCCTAACTATATATGGTCTATAACCTATGGTTTTTTCAGTGAATTTTCAAGGTTTTGTAAATGCTAATTCCTAACTATATATGGTCTATAACCTATGGTTTTTTCAGTGAATTTCATTGGTTTTTTAACAGCTAATATCTGTAGCTGTAAAATGTATTCTTCTTTAAATCCAAAAATATATTTTATATGTTTATTAATAATTTTTTTTAAAATATTTTTTTTTCTTCGTTCCCGCTTCGCGAATCGGGAAGCTTCCCGTTAGCTGACCTTGATGCCGCGAAATAGACCGCGAGCCGGTAAACGTTTCTTTACCGCAACTGCCGCGTTAGAAAACAACATCGGGACGCCTCCCGTCCCGTCCGCATGACGTTTCGCGTTGTCGCGTGATACGTCATATGACGTGCTACGTTAGCGAACTGGTACGCTTACCGAGTCGCAAAGCACAGGTTTCTGGAAGCAAACCGGGAGGCCCTGCAAAGCGCTTAACGTAAACACAGCAGGTCATGTGACTTGGTAATAACACTTTTCATTGGTTCATTTCACTTTTGGTTTCCTAATGATGTAAGACTAGGTCATATAATCTAAAATGAACACTTTTCATTGGTTGAGAACTATTGTTTTTCCCAAATGATGAAAATCCCTCCTTCTTTCCTCACTCTGACTTTCATCATTGTGAGAGAAAGACCCTTTGTTACCAGTGAGCAATGGCTTCTTTAGTAGCTTCAGCTGGTGCTTCCCCACCACCTCCACCACATCCAAGGAAGAGTGGACCACCTGCTCAAGTTATAATTCAGCAAGAAGAGGAAGAAGAGGAACAGGACGACGAGCACGAAGAGAGGCACTTTTTGCCTGAGGAGCCCAGGACGTCTCACCGTTAAGAAAACTTCATTTGGCAATTTTTTAAAATTCCCAAAGGTCAGAAAAAAGTAAATGCAAGATACGTAACTTGCCTTATATGTCAAGATAGACTGTCCAGAGGGACCGACAAAAAATACAGTTTCGGAAACTACACAATGCATCGCCATATGGCTAGGTGGCATCCTAAACACTACAGTGCTGCACAGTTTCGTAACGACCTAGATAATCTCCCTATTATGGCCAGAAGATCTGTTGTACCGGAAGTAACGGGACCAGAGGGCAGGGAGATGGTGCCAAATATACAAACGAGATTTCATGAAGTAAAACAAGTCTGCGTATATTGCAGTGGATTCATTTGCTACGGAGAAAGAAGCATCACTCTGATCAACAGAGCTATTGACTATCATATGCAAGTTTGTACGAAACGCCCCAAATAATAAATACTTTTTTTTTGTTTTGTTGCTCCTGTTGAGCCCTTTACAATGAATCGTTTTCATTGCCCCTTCCAAGAAAAACCCAAAAAAATATAAAACTGTTCAGAAAAATTCAAAAAAAGTAAAAAAATGTTCAGAAAAATAATAAAAAAAATATAAAACAACAAAAACAATAAAAAAAAGTTCTTTTCAGAACTACCTCCCCGTTATTAAAAAATTGGTACAATATTTGGAACTGTGCCAACCTCTATTTCTCGTAGTTCGCTTCCCAGTTCGCTCGCCGGTACGCGAACCGGAAGTGAACCAAACATTTAAAAAAAGAACAGTAAGTATAAGGGAAGGAAACAGACACTTATGTTAAAAGAAAGACAGCTATAGGGGAGTAAACTAGAGATACTATTACCCGTAATCCACTGCTGATGATGTCACATATTACATCATTCATGACATGCTCAGTGACATCATCAGCAGAGGATTGCGGGTTTTTTGGCAACGTGCCTTATCCACGGTTTAATAACGCTGCCTTTTGCTTTATATAAGTTTTCAAATTGTATGAAATATATACCAATAGGTCGTTATGAACCTTTAGGTAGTGCTTTTCTTCATGAGGTCTGGTCGCTTCCATACACATACAGATGTTTCAAAGATGATCAAGAAGTTTATCTGAATGGAGAGGAATGCACTGAGACGCCAGATCATTCACTAATGTGTAGGCACATACAGTTACACGGTTCATGCAACAAACACCGACCAAATATGGCTTGCGTGTTGCAAGGCACGCCAGTTCCTGCTATCATCCCCACGTTCAAGTTGTTGGAAAATTGTAGTTATTTGATGCTCAATAATGAAGATTGTCCTGGGTTAATTAAAAGTATTCCTTTTATCGTAACAGTAAGTGAACGGGTTATTTGCTGCAGAAATGTTCTATTTCCTCCCACACATGAACATAGGGAGTTTTCAATCTGGCCACAAATACCAACCTTGGGAGCAGATTTCAACGGCATGGCAAGAATAAGGGCTCTTTTGTCTCAGAGAGAGGTGGCCTTGAGTTCGGCCCGTGAAACTTTCGTGCTTCACATAGCGAACACCCGTACAGAGGTGCAGACCCTTTTCAATACTGATTCGCCTTTCCATTTCAGCAAGATGGTTCGGACTATCTTTAACGCGTCCTCCACAAAGGCCCTGGCGCACTTTTTTAAAGTTGTTACCAGTGGTCTCGTGACTTCATTTGAGAAAATCTTTGGAGTCATCCCTGCTTTCTTTCATTCTATTTTTTCCACTTTGCTTGGTGGATTCCCAGTTTTACTTGCATTAGCAGCGGACGCTCTTGTGCTTTTTTACATTTTTAAATATGGATGTCCCTCCTGTGCAAGGTCCCGCCCTGCAGCTGCTGACGCTGTTCCGCAATCGCATGCTTGAATATTATGGCACAATGCCGTTGGCGATATTAAGCACGGCATATGGATTATCTTTTCGATTCTCCTACTTCACCTGTGTCCAGCCTGTATTTCACTGCCTGACCTGTGATTTCGATTGGGCCATTGATTTGTGTCTCTGCGGACCGCTTTCTCCTGACGTCGACTTTAATCAGCTGATGAGTCCTATCATTACTCACGAGTTGGTTTGTCCTGGCGAAAGGATTATGGCTGTGGCATTGATGCATGGACTAATTGGTCCCTGGAATTTACTGGTGGCAACACAGTCTTTCTTGGAACAGAGCTTTCTTGAAAACCCACCGAGCTGTCCTCTGATGGTGATAGAGGATCCGGTGCTGGGAGAGCACGTATGTTCTTTTCCGCTTTTAAATTGGATGGCTGAACTCTTTTCGGATGAAGACGGTGACTTCCTATTGGAGGCTGTTGCAGCTTATTTTGCATACTCAGTTATGTCATAGACCTTTTTCATGTTTGATATGCTGAGTACTAGCATTTCATTGACAATTCATTGACTTATTTGTCAAGTTTTTATTATTTAGCTTGCCTATTGGCTTAAGACTCGATAAAGTACTTGGCTGTTTTATTTTTCTTTAGCATTAAATTTTCCTAGTTTTTAATGTTTTACCTTGCGGACCGTCCACATATAAAGTTGCAATCTGCTCTCATGAGATGGCACTTCTATGATCTTATTCAGTTCGTTTCCGGATCATGGGGAGGTGTCATCTAGGTCCTGGATATCTTTACACCGTGTTAAGTTAGCATGGGCTCATTACCGGTTTAAACGCCATTTTTCCTTTTTTGCAACTTCTGCACACGACACTTAGTTGTTGCTTTAGCTTTCAACCTAGTAGTTCATCGTGGTTTACATGAGAATAATATGTTATTGCTCTACTATCTGCTTTGCTTGTTAAACTATATCTGTACAGCGAGTGCTGAAGTTTCAAGAACAACACGATACAGAATTGTTATGAGGTCTGATCTCCACGACTTCATACTCATAACATAAGTGCAACTTCTGCCAATTCTGGGCATGTGGCGGGTTTTATATTGCTTTGCCGAACACACATACACAACAGTTGATGCGGTTCACATGAAGAGAGAGCTGGTGTATGCTGATGTGATTCCTTCAAATCTAAGACACTAAAGTATGGGCACGCCCTAAACCAACACAAACAGACCTTCTTAGCAAATAATATAATATGTGTATTAGGGAGGGTGAGATATAAGCAGCCGCGGGCCGTGGAGGGAGTTACGGTGGGGCAGGGAGGCGGGGAGGGGGAGGGGCAGAGTGGAGCCCTCTCCACCCTGCCCCTCCCCCTCCCCGCCTCCCTGCCCCACCGTAACTCCCTCCACGGCCCGTGGCTGCTTATAAGTGTTGCTAACTCTTATTCATTTACAGCATGTTAACATACTGTCACCATTCGCTTTTTATGTACTAGTAACTATGCTGGTAATTTTGCTACTGATAATATGTGTACTTGTATTATCTAAGATACTACGCCTGAGAAGACGGCATTAGTAAATAAGCATTTCAAATACACATGTGTTCTTCTTAACTCCATGTTCTGGTTTCTAAGAAATATATAACGACCGACTGTTCATGAGTTCCACGTATCCTGAGGTACTATAAGTTCATATTCTGGATTGTCTAAACATTGAGAGTTTGTTATATCCAATGTGACACTGTACCTAGCTTGCTAAGGGGTTTTTGATTACTAAGGTGAGTTTTGGGGCACCCTAATTCGCCGAGGTTCCAATCCTCTGTCCACAGTTCTGTGTGAGAACAGAAACCCTGCGACAGGGGCACCCCCGACCCTTGCTGGAGCTTCATCACACTTGCGATACAACTCCAGCAATGCGCCACCTTTACGGCACAGATACATCACGCATCTGTGCTGTTTTTGCCCCATGATGCGCCGCATTGTAAATGCAGCACACCATAGGTGACGGAACAGCGGCACAGAATGACTAACACATCCCTGGTGATGCGCCAGTCATCATAAATCTATCCCTATGCTTCTTATCTTGTTAGAGATGAACCGCCATATGTATCATCAAAGTTTTTTGCATTTCCTAAATAGCGAACTTTAAGGAATAAATAGCGATTCTTTACCATTCCTAGTTTGCGATGAGCTATTTGCTAATTACAAATTACCCATTCATTTCCTTCATTTCCATAGGGCGGTTGGACTCACTTTTAGCTCGAACGGCTGAATGGATTTCCACGAAACTTGGCAAAATTGTAGGGACTGGTAGCCCGATGTGCCTTTGCTATGTCTCAAGATATATGCTCCAGTGCTTTTTACGAAAATTAACTTTGAAAAATATATATTGGGCTACATTGGCCTATATATATGTTGGAGCCCAAATGTAGCCCAATGTAGCCCAATGAAGCCCAATGAAGCCCAATGTAGCCCAATGTAGCCCAAAGATGGCCGCCAGAGACAAAAAAAACAAATGTAGCCCAAATATCAGCCAGATGTAGCCCAACTATAGCCCAGTGACAGAATGACCAATCAGCTTCGCAAACCTCCGTTACGCGAAGCGGAGCGCTGTTACAGATATATATCTTTTTTTGAACGTTAATTTCTCAAAATCCACTGGAGCACATATATTGAGACCTAGCAAAGGCACATCGGGCTACCAGTCCCTAATATTTTACCAAGTTTCGTGCAAATCCAGTCAGCCGTTCGATTATTATTATTATTTTTTTTTTTTGCCCCGCGGGGCCCTTTTAAAACCTCCACATCAAACCTAGGGGGTCAGCGAGGATCTACTATGCCCCCTTATGGTCATTTGCCCCTTCGCTTTGGCCTCCTCTTGTCTCTCGATCTTACCGAGAGACAAGATGGCGGCCGCTACGGACTGTTTGGAATGTTTACAGACGCCGGAGAACCAATCAGCTTCGCTTCACAAAGCTCCGTTGCGCGAAAAGTACGCGTACTGGAGCGCTGCCCGGTCCGCTGTTACAGATATATATCTTTTTTTAAACGTTAATTTCTCAAAATCCACTGTAGCACATATATTGAGACCTACAAAAGGCACATCGGGCTACCAGTCCCTACAATTTTGCCAAGTTTCGTGCAAATCCATTCAACCGTTCGGGCTAAAAGTGAGGCCAACCGCCCTATGGAAAACTCAATGTTAAAAACACGTTTTGGGACCCCCCTTTTTTCTCGACCCCCCCTGGACGAACCCCCCCCCAATTTTCAGGGGCTGCTCAGAAACAAAATGTGCCATTTTCCTGAAAATTTCAGCCAATTCCGTCCACAAACGCCAAAGTTATTTGACATAGAATTTTCAAAAATCCCATAGAGAAAAAATCCTAACTATATATACCTACTGGCGACCGCCAGTAGGTAATATATATATATATATATATATATTACCTACTGGCGGTCGCCAGTAGGTATATATAGTTAGGATTTTTTCTCTATTGGTTTTTTGAAAATTCTATGTCTAATAACTTTGGCGTTTGTGGACGGAATTGGCTGAAATTTTCAGGAAAATGGCACATTTTGTTTCTGAGCAGCCCCTGAAAATTTTGGGGGGGTTCGTCAAGGGGGGGCCGAGAAAAAAGGGGGGTCCCAAAACGCGTTTTTCCCATGTTAATTTCCATAGGGCGGTTGGCCTCACTTTTAGCCCGAACGGCTGAATGGATTTGCACGAAACTTGGCAAAATTGTAGGGACTGGTAGCCCTATGTGCCTTTTGTAGGTCTCAATATATGTGCTTCAGTGGATTTTGAGAAATTAATGTTCAAAAAAAGATATATATCTGTAACAGCGGACTGGGCAGCGCTCCGCTACGCGTACTTTTCGCGCAACGGAGCTTTGTGAAGCGAAGCTGATTGGTTCTCCGGCGTCTGTCAACATTCCAAACAGTCCGTAGCGGCCGCCATCTTGTCTCTCGGTAGGATCGAGAGACAAGAGGAGGCCAAAGCGAAGGGGCAAATGACCATAAGGGGGCATAGTACATTGTCGCTCACCCCCTAGGTTTGATGTGGAGGTTTTAAAAGGGCCCCGCGGGGCAAAAAAAAATAAAAATAATAATAATCGAACAGCTGAATGGATTTGCATGAAACTTGGCAAAATTGTAGGGACTGGTAGCCCGATGTGCCTTTGCTAGATCTCAATATATGTGCTCCAGTGGATTTTGAGAAATTAACGTTCAAAAAAAGGTATATATCTGTAACAGCGCACCGCTTCGCGTACTTTTCGCGTTACGGAGCTTTGCGAAGCGAAGCTGATTGGCTCTCCGGTGTCTGTAAACATTCCAAACAGTCCGTAGCGGCCGCCATCTTGTCTCTCGGTAGGATCGAACAGCTGAATGGATTTGCACGAAACTTGGCAAAATTGTAGGGACTGGTAGCCCGATGTGCCTTTGCTAGGTCTCAATATATGTGCTTCAGTGCATTTTGAGAAATTAACGTTCAGAAACAAGATATATATCTGTAACAGCGCTCCGCTTCGCGGAGATAAAATTATATGTGTATTACCTAGCTGTTGCTAACACCAGTTAGCGACGGCTAGTAGAAGATAGCGACCATCTTGGGCCCCACTTTGCATGTGAGTGATATTTATCACTAATGACATGCAAAGTGGGCATGCCAAGATGTTAGCGACTGGAAACAGTCGCTAACATCGCTATCTCCTATTATCAACTTTTGGAAATATTCGAGATAAGGGCGAATATCTCCAAAAGCTACCACCTGCCCTGAGCAGTTCTTAGCCATGTTATCCAATGGGAGGTGGATAACATGGCTAAGAGCATTAGCTCGGTAATGCATGAATATCGCTGAGTTTTCAGCGATATTAATGCATTGCGGTCGTTTTTTATCGTATTTCCGATAAACCTTGATAATAGCAAGGTTTATCTGTGATAATTTCTGACGGTAAAAAAATCGTTGCTAAGCATCGTTAGGGATAAATATCGCTTAACTTTGGTAATATGCCCCAACGTCTGTTAACGTTCGATTCGAAGGAAATCAGGAAGTGTTGAAAAACATTGTCTGCGCCATCTTGTCTTTTTTCAAATGCCACACTTTTGTCGTGCACGGCAGCCATTTTAGATGCCTTGACCAGACCCACTCTGTGCACGCTGTCGATCCTTAGCATGGCTCCCCACCCTCGCAAGCATCTCCCCCAGGCAGTGGTCACCCCCGCTCTCTGTCTTATGCATGGGTAATAAACCTCCCCCATCTGCGCTGCTGTTCCCTGAGAATGACACCCTGTGCCCGCCCGACACCTCCCTTTCGCCCTATTCACTACCGCACCCTCTGACACTCCTTTTCCTCTGTGTCCGATTGTCCAGGCTGGTCCTAGGGTATCAGCTAGCCCTGCAGATGTAGTTTATGGCCACAGCTGTAAAGAATCACCCCTCTTCAAAGGAGTTATAGTAGATCAAGGCCCACACTCGATGAGATCCGTCACAGCAGAAGCGTTGCTATTATCTGAAAACCATCCTGTATTGTGATTGGGGAGGGGACCGAGCCTGAAGCGGAAGATTCCAGGGATGACTGTTTGTACATCAAAGTTTTTACAATTATGTGTCACATTAAAAATATATAGCACTCCGACAAAGTAGTAAGATTATAAAACTTTAATAATTTATAAATATATACAAGAAAACAAAAATAGTAATAACATATAAACATTTTTAGGGAAAAACAACGAAGTAGCGGTCGGCTGTGCGAATAGTCCCAACGCAGCACAACGTCCAGATTTCCGGCGTGGGGCGTCGCGGGGGGTGGGTCATCAGTAGCAAACTGTTGTGCGAATAGTTCCAAGGCAGCAGAACGCGCCGAAATCTAGATGACACGAAAGTGATGTCTAGTAAGTTGCCACCCAGCAAATAACGGCATGGGGCGTCGCGGGGGGTGGGTCATCAGTAGCAAACTGTTGCGCGAATAGTTCCAAGGCAGCAGAACGATGGCACCAAGGTGATGTCCAGTAAGTTGCCGCACTGGTTTTGGTATCCTACAATGCTGCTCCGAATAACGGCGTGGAGCGCCCCGGGGGAGGCGGCGTGAACGGGCCTCTCCAGGTGGAGTGTCATCTGTTGTAGTGGGGCGCCCCTTTACCGTTTCAGTTGCCATTCCGTCCGTTTTTGGTCCACTGTGTCAAAAGCCGCAATTCAGCTGAGTTGCGCCCACTCTTGCGGTGCAGCGATAGGCGGCTGTCACAGGACTCTCAAAATGGCGGCAGGCTGTTTCCTTTTTGGGCCTGGTCCACTGAAATGGCCCTGGGACACCTTGGAAATCGGACGCTTGTCTGCTAGGTCTTGGACCCCATTCTCGAAAGCGTCCCCTCCGCCTTGAGAATTCATCAAAAGTTTTGGGGGCTCCGACTCCTGCAGGCTTCTGGTGGGGAGCGGCTGCCATGATTGCTCGCGGAATGACCACGACTGAGCTACGAGATGGTGGTGCTTTCATGCTGACGCCAGCTTCAGTCTGAAACATCCAGAAACAAGGTGGGGCTTTCATCGTTTGGGAAAAAAAAAAAGTTTTCATCCTATGAAAAGTGTTGTTTTTAGGTCACATGATCAAGCCTTCCATCATTAGGAAACCAAAAGTAAAATGAACCAATGAAAAGTTTTATAAACAAGTCACATGACCTGTTATGCGGCATAGGGTGTAAAATGCGGAGAAAATACGTTGGCACGTGAGGCGGCGTCAGTAGCGGACCGATGTGCGAATAGGCCGAAGGCAACACAACGCGCCAAGATCCGGATGGCACCGAGGTGGTGTCCAGCAAGTTGCAGCACTGGTGTGGGCATCCTACAATGCTGAAAGTCGGCATGGGGCGCCCCGTTGGCCTGTGAGTTTGCGTCAGTAGCGGACCGATGTGCGAATAGGCCGAAGGCAGCACAACGCGCCAAGATCCGGATGGCACCGAGGTGGTGTCTAGTAAGTTGCCGCACTGGTGTGGCTATCCAACAATGCTGAAAGTCGGCGTGGGGCGCCCCGTTGGCCTGTGAGTTTGCGTCAGTAGCGGACCGATGTGCGAATAGGCCGAAGGCAGCACAACGCGCCAAGATCCGGATGGCACCGAGGTGGTGTCTAGTAAGTTGCCGCACTGGTGTGGCCATCCAACAATGCTGAAAGTCGGCGTGGGGCGCCCCGTTGGCCTGTGAGTTTGCGTCAGTAGCGGACCGATGTGCGAATAGGCCGAAGGCAGCACAACGCGCCAAGATCCGGATGGCACCGAGGTGGTGTCTAGTAAGTTGCCGCACTGGTGTGGCCATCCTACAATGCTGAAAGTCGGCGTGGGGCGCCCCGTTGGCCTGTGAGTTTGCGTCAGTAGCGGACCGATGTGCGAATAGGCCGAAGGCAGCACAACGCGCCAAGATCCGGATGGCACCGAGGTGGTGTCTAGTAAGTTGCCGCACTGGTGTGGCCATCCTACAATGCTGAAAGTCGGCGTGGGGCGCCCCGTTGGCCTGTGAGATGGCGTCAGTAGCGGACCGATGTGCGAATGGGGCCAAAGGCAGCGCAACAATATTTTCTGATTTGAAGACACCACAAGGTGCTGAGATGCCAAGATCCGGATGGCACCGAGGTGGTGTCTAGCAAGTTGTGCCACTGGTGTGGCCATCGTACAATGGTAAAAGTCGGCGTGGGGCGCCCTGTTGGCCTGTGAGATGGTGTCAGTAGCGGACTGATGTGTGAATGGGGCCAAAGGCAGCGCAACAATATTTTCTACTATATTTTCGGAGTAGAAGACACCACAAGGCGCTGAGATGCCAAGATCCGGATGGCACCGAGGTGATGTCTAGCAAGTTGTGCCACTGGTGTGGCCATCGTACAATGGTAAAAGTCGGCGTGGGGCGCCCTATTGGCCTGTGAGATGGTGTCAGTAGCGGACTGATGTGCGAATGGGGCCAAAGGCAGCGCAACAATATTTTCTGACTGACACCACAAGGCGCTGAGATGCCAAGATCCGGATGGCATCGAGGTGATGTCTAAGTTGCGGACTGATGTGCGAATGGGGCCAAAGGCAGCGTAACAATATTTTCTGTATGGAAGATACCACTAGGCGTTGAGATGCCAAGATTCGGATGGCACCGAGGTGATGTCTAGCAAGTTGGTGTGGTCATCCTACAATGCTGAAACTCGGCGTGGGTCACCCCATTAGCCTGTGAGATGGCGTCAGTAGCGGACCGATGTGCGAATAGGCCGAAGGCAGCACAACGCGCCAAGATCCGGATGTCACCGTGGTGGTTTCATAGTTGAGAGGAACTTCATCTGCAGTGGGGCGCCGAGATCCGGATGGCACCGAGGTGATGTCTAGCAAGTTGCTGTACTGGTGTGGTCATCCTACAATGCTGAAATGTAGTGGGGCGCCCATTTACCGTTTCAGTTGCCATTCAGCTGAGTTTCGGCTGCTCTTGATGCTACAGCGACAGGCGGCTGCAAGAGGACTCTCAAAATGGCGGCCTGTTCTTTGGATTTGGGCCTGGTCCACTAAAATGGCCCTGGGACACCTTAGAACTCGGACGCTCGATTTTTTTTTCCTTTCCTGTACATGCAAAAAAAGGTAAATGCCCGGTATGTTACACGCTTCATCTGCCACGATGAACTCTCCAGAGGAACCGAAAAAAAATATAGTTGTGGTAACTATACCATGCATCGTCATATGGAGAGGTGGCACCAATTAATTATAGTGCTGCATAAAAGAGAGATTTGGAGGAGAACCCCTGACCTGCTAGTACATTCATCAAAGAAGTGGCACTGAGAGCTTCAGAGGCAAGGGAAACGGTCCCAAATATTTAGAAGAACTTTGGAAAGATTAAAATGACATGTTTAGATTGTGGTAAATTAATTTCATGTGGGCAGATGAGTTTTACTCTAATAAATACAGCATATGAACATCATCATAGTCGATGGTTGGTAGAGACATTTTGACTATATCCTGGACCTGCCCGTCCTCGCCCAAAATGGCGCCGGAATAAATGGGACTCGTAACTCCTTGTTGTGTACTGGTTGCAGAACCTTGAAATCACGAGATACGTATGCAGTTTTGAAGCACATGGCGGGCGGGGACGAGAATTGATTGAATATTTCGACATCCCTATTGATATTAAGTTCTGATGTGTTATTGATTACTGTACTGTTGAAAATTCGAATTAACGTCACCCATGGTACTTGCCCGCAAATGTATATCTAGATAATTTTATTGTAACTGGCCCTGTCGTATTTTAATTATAAAATGTACGTCCACCGATTCCGTAACTGTTAGACACCTTAGTTTTTGCAACCTAATGGCCCGCCTGTTACGTTCCTCTACAGTGTAAATGTCTATTCATCATATACGATTACAGTTTGCTCCGTGGCAGGCCCACGTGGTTATAGGCTCGTATTTGTATAATGACATTTTCACAATAAAGGTTTTTAAAAGAAAACATGGTAGTAGTGTATACATTGGTAAAGTTTTTAATAATAGTCAGTGTTTTAGAATCATTAAAAGGCAAGTGAAATAAAGCAGACCAATTACATGAAGGGTAAAAGGTATAATACGAAGGAACGCAGTAAAGATAAATGGTCAAGGGCTGTTGTGTTTTCTATTCCTGCAACATAAAGTGATCGATAAGAATCTCATATTCAGGCGTATCGGCGACTAAGACAGCAGGTCGACCCTCTTTTGCTCAACGGCTCCGTCATGGGACGAAGAAACGCTCTTTTTCTCGAAAAAAGAATATATTTTACTTGCAGGACAGTTGTAAATTTTCCGGGAAGGTACATTAGCCTGGAACATTATAACATATATTTAAGAGAAAATAATGTTCGGAAGTAATTAAAAGCGTAATTTTTAGGTGATATGACCAAGGCTTTCATCATTAGAATAAGAAAAGTAAAATGAACCAATGAAAAGTTTTATTAACAAGTCACATGACTTGTTATGCTTACGTTACGCGCTGCGCGCCCCGGATGACTTCCGGATGCGCTAACGCGGCGCGTCATATGACGCATTACGCGACAACGCAGGTCCAGAATATAGTCAAAATGTCTCCACCAACCAGCGGTCGAAACACAACCCCTTTCAGCAGGCTAAATAGTTCTGTTAAATGACAACAGAAGGGACAGGCAACAAGAACCATCAGTCAAAGAGGGGAGGGCTAGTTCTTCTCTACCGGGTTACATTGGGGCGCTACCGGAACTGATCGAATTGGTAGTCTACAGTGTTTCTGGATGTTTCAGACCGAAGCTGGGGTTAGCATGAGAGCAGAACCATTTCGTAGCTCCGTTGTGGCCATTCCGCAACCAATCATGGCAGCCGCTCTTTATTGTTATTTTGGGCGGGGTGGGTGGCGGAGCCGAGCTGTTTTGCAGCCATCATTGTGTGGAGTTTAGTTCATCTCACTAGTTTTGTATTTGTCATGAGGGGTTGTTCCTAATGTTTCTATTTTAGCGAGGTCAAAAAGAGATCCCATTAGTGGCCTACTGATTTTGCTCGATTCCTTTTCTTTTTTTTTACACGATTTTTCGTTATCTGCAAAGACTAAACAGAGTATTGCGACTCTGTGTTTGTTTGTAAATAGAGAATGAACCAAAGAGAACTAATTCTAAAACAGTAAATACTTGGATAACAATCAATCAAATGGAGAGAGAAGCAGGCACGACGGATTACAACGGGGGCAAAGGCCTGCGTTAACTACCTTTCACTATCTGCAAAGAGAGAGTACTCCTAATAGAAATGAGGGGGGGGGGCACCATTCAAAGCAGATCAGTGTGCATAAACACGAAAATGTTTTCACTTACCACGTACTTGACATTCGACAGCTTATGATATTTGTTATTAAAAAACCATTGAAATTCACTGAAAAAACCATAGGTTATAGACCATATATAGTTAGGAATTAGCATTTACAAAACCTTGAAAATTCACTGAAAAAACCATAGGTTATAGACCATATATAGTTAGGAATTAGCATTTAAAAAACCTTATTTTACTCACACAAAACCATTGAAATTCCATATATAGTTAGTTGCACTAACTATATATCGCGCACCCGCAATCCACTGCTGATCATGTCACATATTACATCATTCATGACATGGTCAGTGACATCACTGATGACATCACTGATGACATCTCAAATGACATCACTGATGACATCACTGATGACATCTCATTTGACATCAATGACCACATCACTGATGATATCATTCATGTGACAATACAATGCATCTCCTCACATTTTAATATAACCTCTGTTTCACCCAGTGTTAAATACAGAGTATAATTTTTGAAACCATTGACACACCAATACTAGTTACTACATACGTACTCACTGATTCCTACGTCTACACACACATTCACTCATTCACCCATACAATCATTCATACATACAATCACTCATCTTTACAACACTATCATATGCACTCATACACCTATACAGACACTCACACTCTGCCACTCATCCATGGAGTTACTCACACACCTAGTCAGTCCTGTAAAGAATCAATCACACTTCCATTTTCTTGTCTATACAGTTAAACATAGAGCACCTTACATTTTCAAACATATAGTAACACATACTTACTTTCTTATACAATCATTGATACAAGTACACATTGATCTGCACAGAGTCACACACCTCCCAGCCAGCCACACACACACTCAGTCTCCCATACAAGTACTTGGACAATCAATCAATAACCCATATAGTTAATCATATAGCTACTGATCAACACATGCAGTAGTTTACAGAACAACAGACATAATGATGCACAAATTAAGACAGTTTAGTCACTAACCCATGCACTCAGTGAGACACATTTAATCACTCACTCATACATTCAGTCATGCACCTACTAAATCCTTCGTCCAGACAGTTATACATCTACTCGTTCTTCAATATCTAAAACATATTTAAACTTTACAGAAACACACAGTCACTGGATGATGTCATCAGTGATGTCATCAGTGATGTCATTTGAGATGTCATCAGTGATGTCATCAGTGATGTCACTGACCATGTCATGAATGATGTAATATGTGACATGATCAGCAGTGGATTGCGGGTGCGCGATATATAGTTAGTGCAACTAACTATATATGGAATTTCAATGGTTTTGTGTGAGTAAAATAAGGTTTTTTAAATGCTAATTCCTAACTATATATGGTCTATAACCTATGGTTTTTTCAGTGAATTTTCAAGGTTTTGTAAATGCTAATTCCTAACTATATATGGTCTATAACCTATGGTTTTTTCAGTGAATATATATATATATATATATATATATATATATATTCACTGAAAAAAACATAGGTTATAGACCATATATAGTTAGAAATTAGCATTTAAAAAACCTTATTTTACTCACACAAAACCATTGAAATTCCATATATAGTTAGTTGCACTAACTATATATCGCGCACCCGCAATCCACTGCTGATGATGTCACATATTACATCATTCATGACATGGTCAGTGACATCACTGATGACATCACTGATGACATCTCAAATGACATCACTGATGACATCTCAAATGACATCACTGATGACATCACTGATAACATCTCAAATGACATCACTGATGACATCACTGATGACAACATCCAGTGATTATGTGTTTCTGTAAAGTTTAAATATGTTTTACATATTGAAGAATGAGTGGATGTATAAGTGTCTGAATGAAGGTTTTAGTAGGTGCGTGATTGACTGTATGAGTGAGTGATTAAATGCGTCTTACTAAATGCACAGGTTAGTGACTAAACTGTCTGAAAGTGTGCATCAGTATGTCTGTTGTTGTGCAAGCTGCTGCATGTGTTGATCAGTAGCTATATAAGTAGCTATATGGGTTATTGATTGGTTGCACAAGTATTTGTATGGGAGACTGAGTGTGTGTATGGCTGGCTGGGAGGTGTGTGACTCTGTGCAGATCAATGTGTACTTGTATCAGTGATTCTATAAGAGAGTAAGTATGTGTTAGTATATGTTTGAAAATGTAAGGTACTCTATGTTTAACTGTGTAGATTAGAAAATGGAAGTGTGATTGATTCTTTACAGGACTGACTAGGTGTGTGAGTAACTCCATGGATGAGTGGCAGAGTGTGAGTGTCTGTATTGGTGTATGAGTGCATATGATAGTGTTGTAAAGATGAGTGATTGTATGTAAGAATGATTGTATGGGTGAATGAGTGAATGTGTGTGTAGACGTAGGAATCAGTGAGTGCGTATGTAGTAACTAGTATTGGTGTGTCAATGGTTTCAAAAATTATACTCTGTATTTAACACTGGGTGTAACAGAGGTTATATTAAAGTGTGAGGAGATGCATTGTATTGTCACATTAATGATATCATCATTGATGTGACCATTGATGTCAAAAGAGATATCATCAGTGATGTCATTTGAGATGTCATCAGTGATGTCATCAGTGATGTCACTGACCATGTCATGAATGATGTAATATGTGACATCATCAGCAGTGGATTGCGGGTGCGCGATATATAGTTAGTGCAACTAACTATATATGGAATTTCAATGGTTTTGTGTGAGTAAAATAAGGTTTTTTAAATGCTAATTCCTAACTATATATGGTCTATAACCTATGGTTTTTTCAGTGAATTTTCAAGGTTTTGTAAATGCTAATTCCTAACTATATATGGTCTATAACCTATGGTTTTTTCAGTGAATTTCAATGGTTTTTTAATAGCAAATATCATAAGCTGTCGATTGTCAAGTACGTGGTAAGTGAAAACATTTTCGTGTTTATGCACACTGATCTGCTTTGAATGGTGCCCCCCCCCCCTCATTTCTATTAGGAGTACTCTCTCTTTGCACATAGTGAAGGGTAGTTAACGCAGGCCTTTGCCCCCGTTGTAATACGTCGTGCCTGCTTCTCTCTCCATTTGATTGATTGTTATCCAAGTATTTACTGTTTTAGAATTGGTTCTCTTTGGTTCATTCTCTATTTACAAACAAACACAGAGTCGCAATACTCTGTTTAGTCTTTGCAGATAACGACAAATCGTGTAAAAAAAAAAAGAAAAGGAATCGAGCAAAATCAGTAGGCCACTAACGGGATCTCTTTTTGACCTCGCTAAAATAGAAACATTAGGAACAACCCCTCATGACAAATACAAAACTAGTGAAATGAACTGAACTCCACACAATGATGGCTGCAAAACAGCTCGGCTCCGCCACCCACCCCGCCCAAAATAACGATAAAGAGCGGCTGCCATGATTGGTTGCGGAATGGCCACGACGGAGCTACGAAATGGTACTGCTCTCATGCTAACCCCAGCTTCAGTCTGAAACATCCAGAAACACTGTAGACTACCAATTCGATCAGTTCCGGTAGCGCCCCAATGTAACCCGGTAGAGAAGAACTAGCCCTCCCCTCTTTGACTGATGGTTCTTGTTGCCTGTCCCTTCTGTTGTCATTTAACAGAACTATTTAGCATGCTGAAAGGGGTTGTGTTCCGACCGCTGGTTGGTGGAGACATTTTGACTATATTCTGGACCTGCGTTGTCGCGTAATGCGTCATATGACGCGCCGCGTTAGCGCATCCGGAAGTCATCCGGGGCGCGCAGCGCGTAACGTAAGCATAACAAGTCATGTGACTTGTTAATAAAACTTTTCATTGGTTCATTTTACTTTTCTTATTCTAATGATGAAAGGCTTGGTCATATGACCTAAAAATTACGCTTTTTATTACTTCCGAACATTATTTTTTCTTAAATATATGTTATAATGTTCCAGGCTAATGTACTTTCCCGGAAAATTTACAACTGTCCTGCAAGAAAAATATATTCTTTTTTCGAGAAAAAGAGCGTTTCTTCGTCCCATGACGGAGCCGTTGAGCAAAAGAGGGTCCACCTGCTGTCTTAGTCGCCGATACGCCTGAATATGAGATTCTTATCGATCACTTTATGTTGCAGGAATAGAAAACACAACAGCCCTTGACCATTTATCTTTACTGCGTTCCTTCGTATTATACCTTTTACCCTTCATGTAATTGGTCTGCTTTATTTCACTTGCCTTTTAATGATTCTAAAACAGTGACTATTATTAAAAACTTTACCAATGTATATACTACTACCATGTTTTCTTTTAAAAACCTTTATTGTGAAAATTTCATTATACAAATACGAGCCTATAACCACGTGGGCCTGCCACGGAGCAAACTGTAATCGTATATGATGAGTAGACATTTACACTGTAGAGGAACGTAACGGGAGGGCCATTAGGTTGCAAGAACTAAGGTGTCTAACAGTTACGGAATCGGTGGACATACATTTTATAATTAAAATACGACAGGGCCAGTTACAATAAAATTATCTAGATATACATTTGCGGGCAAGTACCATAGGTGACGTTAATTCGAACTTTCAATAGTACAGTAATCAATAACACATCAGAACTTAATATCAATAGGGATGTCGAAATATTCAATCAATTCTCGTCCCCGCCCGCCATGTGCTTCAAAACTGCATACGTATCTCGTGATTTCAAGGTTCTGCAACCAGTACACAACAAGGAGTTACGAGTCCCATTTATTCCGGCGCCATTTTGGGCGAGGACGGGCAGGTCCAGGATATAGTCAAAATGTCTCTACCAACCATCGACTATGATGATGTTCATATGCTGTATTTATTAGAGTAACACTCATCTGTCCACATGAAATTAATTTGCCACAATCTAAACATGTCATTTTAATCTTTCCAAAGTTCTTCTAAATATTTGGGACCGTTTCCCTTGCCTCTGATGCGATCAGTGCCACTTCTTTGATGAATGTACTAGCAGGTCAGGGGTTCTCCTCCAAATCTCTCTTTTATGCAGCACTATAATTAATTGGTGCCACCTCTCCGTATGACGATGCATGGTATAGTTACCATAACTATATTTTTTTTCGGTTCCTCTGGAGAGTTCATCGTGGCAGATGAAGCGTGTAACGTACCGGGCATTTACCTTTTTTTGCATGTACAGGAAAGGAAAAAAAAATCGAGCGTCCGAGTTCTAAGGTGTCCCAGGGCCATTTTAGTGGACCAGGCCCAAATCCAAAGAACAGGCCGCCATTTTGAGAGTCCTGTTGCAGCCGCCTGTCGCTGTAGCACCAAGAGCAGCCGAAACTCAGCTGAATGGCAACTGAAACGGTAAAGGGGCGCCCCACTACAGCAGACGAGCCTCCACCTAGGAAGGCCCGTTCACGCCGCCTCCCCCCCCCCCCCCCTTCGGGCACCCCACGCCGTTATTCGGAGCAGTATTGTAGGATGGCCACACCAGTGCGGCAACTTGCTAGACATCACCTCGATGGTAACCGAATCTCAACGCCTTGTGGTGTCTTCTATTCAGAAAACATTGTTATGCTGCCTTCGACCTATTCGCCGCAAGTGCGCACACAACTCAACTGCATAGCTTGCTAGACACCACCTCGGTGCCATCCGGATCTTGGAATCTCAGCGCCTTTTGGTGTCTTCTCTTCAGAAAATATTGTTGCGCTGCCTTTGGCCCCATTCGCACATCGGTCCGCTACTGACGCCATCTCACAGGCTAATGGGGCGCCCCACGCCGACTTTCAGCATTGTAGGATGACCACACCAGTACTGCAACTTGCTAGACATCACCTCGGTGCCATCCGGATCTCGGCGCCCCACTGCAGATGAAGTGCCTCTCAACTATGAAACCACCACGGTGACATCCGGATCTTGGCGTGTTGTGCTGCCTTCAGCCTATTCGCACATCGGTCCGCTACTGACGCCATCTCACAGACTAATGGGGCGCCCCACGCCGAGTTTCAGCATTGTAGGATGACCACACGAGTACACCTTACTAGACACCACCTCGGTGCCATCCGGATCTTGGCATCTCAGCGCCTTGTGGTGTCTTCTATTCAGAAAATATTCTTGCGCTGCCTTTGACCCCATTCGCACATCGGTCCGCAACTTAGACATCACCTCGGTGCCATCCGGATCTTGGCATCTCAGCGCCTTGTGGTGTCAGTCAGAAAATATTGTTGCGCTGCCTTTGGCCCCATTCGCACATCAGTCCGCTACTGACACCATCTCACAGGCCAACAGGGCGCCCCACGCCGACTTTTACCATTGTAGGATGGCCACACCAGTGCGGCAACTTGCTAGACATCACCTCGGTGGTAACCGAATCTCAGCCCCTTGTGGTGTCTCCTTTTCAGAAAATATTCTTGCGCTACCTTTGCCCCATTCACACATCGGTCCGCTACTGACGCCATCTCACAGGCTAATGGGGCGCCCCACGCCGAGTTTCAGCATTGTAGGATGACCACACCAGTACAGCAACTTGCTAGACATCACCTCGGTGCCATCCGGATCTTGGCATCTCAACGCCTAGTGGTATCTTCCATACAGAAAATATTGTTATGCTGCCTTTGGCCCCATTCGCACATCGGTCCACAACTTAGACATCACCTCGGTGCCATCCGGATCTTGGCATCTCAGCGCCTTGTGGTGTCAGTCAGAAAATATTGTTGCGCTGCCTTTGGCCCCATTCGCACATCAGTCCGCTACTGACACCATCTCACAGGCCAACAGGGCGCCCCACGCCGACTTTTACCATTGTAGGATGGCCACACCAGTGCCACAACTTGCTAGACATCACCTCGGTGCCATCCGGATCTTGGCATCTCAGCGCCTTGTGGTGTCAGTCAGAAAATATTGTTGCGCTGCCTTTGGCCCCATTCGCACATCGGTCCGCTACTGCCGCCATCTCACAGGCCAACGGGGCGCCCCACGCCGACTTTCAACATTGTAGGATGGCCACACCAGTGCGGCAACTTACTAGACACCACCTCGGTGCCATCCGGATCTTGGCGCGTTGTGCTGCCTTCGGCCTATTCGCACATCGGTCCGCTACTGACGCAAACTCACAGGCCAACGGGGCGCCCCACGCCGACTTTCAGCATTGTAGGATGGCCACACCAGTGCGGCAACTTGCTAGACACCACCTCGGTGCCATCCGGATCTTGGCATCTCAGCGCCCAGTGGTGTCTTCTATTCGGAAAACATTGTTGCGCTGCCTTTGGCCCCATTCGCACATCAGTCCGCTACTGACGCCATCTCACAGGCCAACGGGGCACCCCACGCCGACTTTTACCATTGTAGGATTGCCACACCAGTGCTGCAACTTGCTGGACACCACCTCGGTGCCATCCGGATCTTGGCGCGTTGTATTGCCTTTGGCCTATTCGCACATCAGTCCGCTACTGACGCCGCCTCACGTGCCAACGTATTTTCTCCGCATTTTATACCCTATGCCGCATAACAGGTCATGTGACTTGTTTATAAAACTTTTCATTGGTTCATTTTACTTTTGGTTTCCTAATGATGGAAGGCTTGATCATATGACCTAAAAACAACACTTTTCATTGGATGAAAACTTTTTTTTTTCCCCAAACGATGAAAGCCCCACCTTGTTTCTGGATGTTTCAGACTGAAGCTGGCGTCAGCATGAGAGCACCACCATCTCGTAGCTCCGTCGTGGTCATTCCGCGAGCAATCATGGCAGCCGCTCCCCACCAGAAGCCTACAGGAGTCGGGGGCCCCCAAAACTTTTGATGAATCCTCAAGGCGGAGGGGACGCTTTCGAGAATGGGGTCCAAGACCTAGCAGACAAGCGTCCGATTTCCAAGGTGTCCCAGGGCCATTTCAGTGGACCAGGCCCAAAAAGGAAACAGCCTGCCGCCATTTTGAGAGTCCTGTGACAGCCGCCTATCGCTGCACCGCAAGAGTGGGCGCAACTCAGCTGAATTGCGGCTTTTGACACAGTGGACCAAAAGCGGACGGAATGGCAACTGAAACGGTAAAGGGGCGCCCCACTACAACAGATGAGACTCCACCTGGAGAGGCCCGTTCACGCCGCCTCCCCCGGGGCGCCCCACGCCGTTATTCGGAGCAGCATTGTAGGATACCAAAACCAGTGCGGCAACTTACTGGACATCACCTTGGTGCCATCGTTCTGCTGCCTTGGAACTATTCGCACAACAGTTTGCTACTGATGACCCACCCCCCGCGACGTCCCACGCCAGAAATCTGGACGTTGTGCTGCGTTGGGACTATTCGCACAGCCGACCGCTACTTCGTTGTTTTTCCCTAAAAATGTTTATTTGTTATTACTGTTTTTGTTTTCTTGTATATATTTATAAGTTATTAAAGTTTTATAATCTTACTACTTTGTTGGAGTGCTATATATTTTTAATGTGACACATAATTGTAAAAACTTTGATGTACAAAGAGTCATCCCTGGAATCTTCCGCTTCAGGCTCGGTCCCCTCCCCAATCACAATACAGGATGGTTTTCAGATAATAGGAACGCGTCTGCTGTGACGGATCTCATCGAGTGTGGTCCTTGATCTACTATAACTCCTTTCAAGAGGGGTGATTCTTTACAGCTGGGGCCATAAACTACATCTGCAGGGCTAACTGATACCCTAGGACCGGCCTGGACAATCGGACACAGAGGAAAAGGAGTGTCAGAGGGTGCGGTAGTGAATAGGGAGAAAGGGAGGTGTCGGGCGGGCACAGGGTGTGATTCTCAGGGAAGAGCAGCGCAGATGGGGGGTGGTTTATTACCCATGCATAAGACAGAGAGCGGGGGTGACCACTGCCTGGGGGAGATGCTTGCGAGGGTGGGGAGTCATGCTAAGGATCGACAGCGTGCACAGAGTGGGTCTGGTCAAGGCATCTAAAATGACTGCCGTGCACGACAAAAGTGTGGCATTTGAAAAACAGGCAAGATGGCGCAGACAATGTTTTTCAACACTTCCTGATTTCCTTCGAATCGAACGTTAACAGACGTTGGGGCATATTACCAAAGTTAAGCGATATTTATCCCTAACGATGCTTAGCAACGATTTTTTTACCGCTAAGCATCGTCAGAAATTATCGCAGATAAACCTTGCTATTATCAAGGTTTATCGCAAATACGATAAAAAACGACCGCAATGCATTAATATCGCTGAAAACTCAGCGATATTCATGCATTACCGAGCTAATGCTCTTAGCCATGTTATCCACCTCCCATTGGATAACATGCCTTAGAACTGCTCAGGGCAGGTGCTAGCTTTTGGAGATATTCGCGCTTATCGCGAATATTTCCAAAAGTTGATAATAGGAGATAGCGATGTTAGCGACTGTTTCCAGTCGCTAACATCTTGGCATGCCCACTTTGCATGTCATTAGTGATAAATATCACTCACATGCAAAGTGGGGCTCAAGATGGTCGCTATCTCCTACTAGCCGTCGCTAACTGGTGTTAGCAACAGCTAGGTAATACAGATATAATTTTATCTCCGCGAAGCGGAGCGCTGTTACAGATGTATATCTTTTTTTGAACGTTAATTTCTCAAAATCCACCGGAGCACATATATTGAGACCTAGCAAAGGCACATCGGACTACCAGTCCCTACAATTTTGCCAAGTTTCGTGCAAATCCATTCAGCCGTTCGATTATTATTATTATTTTTTTTTTTGCCTCGCGGGGCCCTTTTAAAACCTCCACATCAAACCTAAGAGGTCAAGGAGGATCTACTATGCCCCCTCATGGTCATTTGCCCCTTCGCTTTGGCCTCCTCTTGTCTCTCGATCCTACCGAGAGACAAGATGGCGGCCGTTTCGGACTGTTTGCAATGTTTACAGACGCCGGAGAACCAATCAGCTTCGCAAACCTCCGTTACGCGAAGCGGAGCGCTGTTACAGATATATATCTTTTTTTGAACGTTAATTTCTCAAAATCCACTGGAGCACATATATTGAGACCTAGCAAAGGCACATCTGGCTACCAGTCCCTAATATTTTACCAAGTTTCGTGCAAATCCATTCAGCCGTTCGATTATTATTATTATTATTTTTTTTGCCCCGCGGGGCCCTTTTAAAACCTCCACATCAAACCTAGGGGGTCAGCGAGGATCTACTATGCCCCCTTATGGTCATTTGCCCCTTCGCTTTGGCCTCCTCTTGTCTCTCGATCCTACCGAGAGACAAGATGGCGGCCGCTACGGACTGTTTGGAATGTTCACAGACGCCGGAGAACCAATCAGCTTCGCTTCACAAAGCTCCGTTGCGCGAAAAGTACGCGAACCGCTGTTACAGATATATATCTTTTTTTGAACGTTAATTTCTCAAAATCCACTGAAGCACATATATTGAGACCTACAAAAGGCACATCGGGCTACCAGTCCCTACAATTTTGCCAAGTTTCGTGCAAATCCATTCAGCCGTTCGGGCTAAAAGTGAGGCCAACCGCCCTATGGAAAACTCAATGTTAAAAACACGTTTTGGGACCCCCCTTTTTTCTCGGCCCCCCCTTGACGAACCCCCCCCAAATTTTCAAGGGCTGCTCAGAAACAAAATGTGCCATTTTCCTGAAAATTTCAGCCAATTCCGTCCACAAACGCCAAAGTTATTAGGCATAGAATTTTCAAAAATCCCATAGAGAAAAAATCCTAACTATATATACCTACTGGCGACCGCCAGTAGGTAAAATATATATATATGTATGTATGTATATATATATATATATATATATATATATATATATGTATATATATATTACCTACTGGCGGTCGCCAGTAGGTATATATAGTTAGGATTTTTTTCCTATGGGATTTTTGAAAATTCTATGTTGAATAACTTTGGCGTTTGAGGACGGAATTGGCTGAAATTTCCCGGAAAATGGAACATTTTGTTTCTGAGCAGCCCCTGAAAATTTGGGGGGGTTTCGTCAAGCGGGGGCCGAGAAAAAAGGGGGGTCCCAAAACGTGTTTTTAACATTGAGTTTTCCATAGGGCGGTTGGACTCACTTTTAGCTCGAACGGCTGAATGGATTTCCACGAAACTTGGCAAAATTGTAGGGACTGGTAGCCCGATGTGCCTTTGCTATGTCTCAAGATATATGCTCCAGTGGTTTTTACGAAAATTAACTTTGAAATATATATATTGGGCTACATTGGGCTATATATATGTTGGAGCCCAAATGTAGCCCAATGTAGCCCAATGAAGCCCAATGAAGCCCAATGTAGCCCAAAGATGGCCGCCAGAGACAAAAAAAAACAAATGTAGCCCAAATATCAGCCAGATGTAGCCCAACTATAGCCCAGTGACAGAATGTCCCAGAGTCTTTTAAAGAACAACTAGAACGCTAACAGTCTTACTTATGACAAAAGTATGGCATACCTGAAGTCATCTTGATTGGAATAAAGTGGTAACACTTAATACATTTAATTTGAAAAGGAACAAAATAAGGGGTTTCATTTTGCCATAGAAATGTTATATATATATATATATATATATATATATATATATATATATATATATATATATATATATATATATATATATATATTTATATTACCTTATGGGCGCCGCCAGTAGGTATATATAGTTAGGATTTTTTTTAATAGGGATTTCTGAAAATTCTATGTTGAATAACTTTGGCGTTGATATACGGAATTGGCTGAAATTTTCAGGAAAATGGCACATTTTGTTTCTTAGCGTCCCCTGAAAGTTTGGGGGGGTTTCGTCAAGCGGGGGCCGAGAAAAAAGGGGGGGTCCCAAAACGTGTTTTTAACATTGAGTTTTCCATAGGGCGGTTGGACTCACTTTTAGCTCGAACGGCTGAATGGATTTCTATGAAACTTGGCAAAATTGTAGAGACTGTTTGCCTGATGTGCCTTTGCTAGGTCTCAAGATATGTGCTCCAGTGGATTTTGAGAAATTAACGTTCCAAAAAAATATATATCTGAGACAGCGTCCCGGTTAGCGCCCCGGTTCGCGTACCAGACGCGTAACGGAACTTCGCGAGGAGAAGCGGATTGGCTCTCCGGTGACTGTCAACATTCTAAACAGTCCGGAGCGGCAGCCATCTTGTCTCTCGGTAGGATCGAGAGACAAGAGGTGGAAATAAACGAAGGGGGAAATGAATGAAAGGGGGCAAGGTAGACCCCTCCTGACCCCCTAGGATTGATGTGGGGGCTATTAAAGGGCCCCGCGGGGCAAAAAAGAAAAAAAAAAATTTTTTGATTTTTCGCGGTGGAAGCGCTACCCGGTACGCGAACCGGGTAGCTCACCGGTAGCGTAATGGGAGTCCGCCATCTTGTGTTTCGGACGAATTTAGTCACAAGATGGAGGATAAACAATGTTGGGAATGGGTATAAGGGGGCACGGGAGACATATCCTGACCCCCTAGGTTTTCTGAGGGTGGCTGAGGAGGCCCATATATGTAAAAAAAAAAAGCGGTTAGCGCCCGGTCCGCGCACCGGGTAGCGTTCCGGAAAGCGTAACAAGGGGAAAACCAAGGGCAATATTAAAATAATATTTTAGAGTGCTTTGAGGTAGGGTAGCTCTGAATAGAGCTGTTGTGTTGTGTGGGTGATGTAAGTACCAACATGTAGGTACCAATGAAGAGTCTAAAATTCAATGTACACCGTCTCCTCTGTAGATATTTTGTATGTTCCAATATGGGTATTTAAATGTAAATGTGTGGAAAAGCACTTCATGCTTTAAAGCAATTCTTTTTTTGAACTGATTGTTCTTTCCTCTTAGTCCTCCTCTTTGTTTTTTTTTCCCCACACTCTTCTTCAGCATGATAGTTGATAAATTCGTTCCCTCAAAAAATGTATATACATAAAAAAATTATATTAAATACATATAAAATATATTTTTCCTTTAAAAGAAGAATACATTTTACAGCTTTTGATAGTTGCTATTAAAAAACCATCGAAATTCACTGAAAAAACCATAGGTTATAGACCATATATAGTTAGGAATTAGCATTTACAAAACCTTGAAAATTCACTGAAAAAATGATAGGTTATAGACCATATATAGTTAGGAATTAGCATTTACAAAACCTTATTTTACTCACACAAAACCATTGAAATTCGCATATATAGTTAGTTGCACTAACTATATATCGCGCACCCGCAATCCACTGCTGATCATGTCACATATTACATCATTCATGACATGGTCAGTGACATCACTGATGACATCACTGATGACATCTCAAATGACATCACTGATGACATCACTGATGACAACATCCAGTGACTGTATGTTTCTGTAAAGTTAAAATATGTCTTACATATTGAAGAATGAGTGGATGTATAAGTGTCTGGATGAAGGATTTAGTAGGTGCATGACTGACTGTATGAGTGAGTGATTAAATGTGTCTCACTGAGTGCATGGGTTAGTGACTAAACTGTCTTAATTTGTGCATCATTATGTCTGTTGTTCTGTAAACTGCTGCATGTGTTGATCAGTAGCTATATGAGTAAGTATATGGGTTATTGATTGGTTGCCCAAGTATTTGTATGGGAGACTGAGTGTGTGTGTGGGTGGCTGGGAGGTGTATGACTCTGTGCATAGATGTGTGAGCAGTTGATTCACTAGATGTATGGGTTCAAAAGTGCATGTGGAAACAGCTGTATGGGCGATTGACTGTGTGCATGAGTGTATTGGGGAGTGAATGGATATCTCAGTGCTACATGTCAAAGTAAGTACATATGTAAAACACAGTACATGTGAGAGTTGACATATATAAATAACTGTGCATAAGAGCCAATGAATGTGTGAGTGGCTGTATGGATCATTGTGAACTTGTATCAGGGATTGTATAAGAGAGTAAATATGTGTTAGTATATGTTTGAATAAGTAAGGTGTGTATAACTGTATAGTTGAGGAAATGGAGGTGTGATTGATTCTTTGCATGACTGACTAGGTGTGTGAGTAACTCCATGGATGAGTGACAGTCTGTGAGTGTCTGTTTACACTGAGTGTATCTAAGGTTATATTAGAGTCTGAAGAGGTTCATCGTATTATCACATGAATGATGTCATCAGTGATGTGATCAGTAATGTCAAATAAGATTTCATCAGTGATGTCATCAGTGATGTCATCTGAGATGTCATCAGTGATGTCATCAGTGATGTCATCAGTGATGTCATTTGAGATGTCATCAGTGATGTCATTTGAGATGTCATCAGTGATGTCATCAGTGATGTCATTTGAGATGTCATCAGTGATGTCATCAGTGATGTCACTGACCATGTCATGAATGATGTAATATGTGACATGATCAGCAGTGGATTGCGGGTGCGCGATATATAGTTAGTGCAACTAACTATATATGCGAATTTCAATGGTTTTGTGTGAGTAAAATAAGGTTTTGTAAATGCTAATTCCTAACTATATATGGTCTATAACCTATCGTTTTTTCAGTGAATATATATATATATATATATATATATATATATATATATTACCTACTGGCGGTCGCCAGTAGGTATATATAGTTAGGATTTTTTCTCTATGGGATTTTTGAAAATTCTATGTCTAATAACTTTGGCGTTTGTGGACGGAATTGGCTGAAATTTTCAGGAAAATGGCACATTTTGTTTCTGAGCAGCCCTTGAAAATTTGGGGGGGGTTCGTCAAGGGGGGGCCGAGAAAAAAGGGGGGTCCCAAAACGTGTTTTTAACATTGAGTTTTCCATAGGGCGGTTGGCCTCACTTTTAGCCCGAACGGCTGAATGGATTTGCACGAAACTTGGCAAAATTGTAGGAACTGGTAGCCCGATGTGCCTTTTCTAGGTCTCAATATATGTGCTACAGTGGATTTTGAGAAATTAACGTTTAAAAAAAGATATATATCTGTAACAGCGGACCGGGCAGCGCTCCAGGACGCGTACTTTTCGCGCAACGGAGCTTTGTGAAGCGAAGCTGATTGGTTCTCCGGCGTCTGTCAACATTCCAAACAGTCCGTAGCGGCCGCCATCTTGTCTCTCGGTAGGATCGAGAGACAAGAGGAGGCCAAAGCGAAGGGGCAAATGACCATAAGGGGGAATAGTAGATCCTCGCTGACCCCCTAGGTTTGATGTGGAGGTTTTAAAAGGGCCCCGCGGGGCAAAAAAAAAAATATTAATAATAATCGAACGGCTGAATGGATTTGCACGAAACTTGGTAAAATATTAGGGACTGGTAGCCCGATGTGCCTTTGCTAGGTCTCAATATATGTGCTCCAGTGGATTTTGAGAAATTAACGTTCAAAAAAAGATATATATCTGTAACAGCGCTCCGCTTCGCGTAACGGAGGTTTGCGAAGCTGATTGGTCATTCTGTCACTGGGCTATAGTTGGGCTACATCTGGCTGATATTTGGGCTACATTTGTTTTTTTTGTCTCTGGCGGCCATCTTTGGGCTACATTGGGCTACATTGGGCTTCATTGGGCTTCATTGGGCTACATTGGGCTACATTTGGGCTCCAACATATATATAGGCCAATGTAGCCCAATATATATTTTTCAAAGTTAATTTTCGTAAAAAGCACTGGAGCATATATCTTGAGACATAGCAAAGGCACATCGGGCTACCAGTCCCTACAATTTTGCCAAGTTTCGTGGAAATCCATTCAGCCGTTCGAGCTAAAAGTGAGTCCAACCGCCCTATGGAAATGAAGGAAATGAATGGGTAATTTGTAATTAGCAAATAGCTCATCGCAAACTAGGAATGGTAAAGAATCGCTATTTATTCCTTAAAGTTCGCTATTTAGGAAATGCAAAAAACTTTGATGATACATATGGCGGTTCATCTCTAACAAGATAAGAAGCATAGGGATAGATTTATGATGACTGGCGCATCACCAGGGATGTGTTAGTCATTCTGTGCCGCTGTTCCGTCACCTATGGTGTGCTGCATTTACAATGCGGCGCATCATGGGGCAAAAACAGCACAGATGCGTGATGTATCTGTGCCGTAAAGGTGGCGCATTGCTGGAGTTGTATCGCAAGTGTGATGAAGCTCCAGCAAGGGTCGGGGGTGCCCCTGTCGCAGTGTTTCTGTTCTCACACAGAACTGTGGACAGAGGATTGGAACCTCGGCGAATTAGGGTGTCCCAAAACTCACCTTAGTAATCAAAAACCCCTTAGCAAGCTAGGTACAGTGTCACATTGGATATAACAAACTCTCAATGTTTAGACAATCCAGAATATGAACTTATAGTACCTCAGGATACGTGGAACTCATGAACAGTCGGTCGTTATATATTTCTTAGAAACCAGAACATGGAGTTAAGAAGAACACATGTGTATTTGAAATGTTTATTTACTAATGCCGTCTTCTCAGGCGTAGTATCTTAGATAATACAAGTACACATATTATCAGTAGTAAAATTACCAGCATAGCTACTAGTACATAAAAAGCGAATGGTGACAGTATGTTAACATGCTGTAAATGAATAAGAGTTAGCAACACTTATAAGCAGCCGCGGGCCGTGGAGGGAGTTACGGTGGGGCAGGGAGGCGGGGAGGGGGAGGGGCAGGGTGGAGAGGGCTCCACCCTGCCCCTCCCCGCCTCCCTGCCCCACCGTAACTCCCTCCACGGCCCGCGGCTGCTTATATCTCACCCTCCCTAATACACATATTATATTATTTGCTAAGAAGGTCTCTTTGTGTTGGTTTAGGGCGTGCCCATACTTTAGTGTCTTAGATTTGAAGGAATCACATCAGCATACACCAGCTCTCTCTTCATGTGAACCGCATCAACTGTTGTGTATGTGTGTTCGGCAAAGCAATATAAAACCCGCCTCATGCCCAGAATTGGCAGAAGTTGCACTTATGTTATGAGTATGAAGTCGTGGAGATCAGACCTCATAACAATTCTGTATCGTGTTGTTCTTGAAACTTCAGCACTCGCTGTACAGATATAGTTTAACAAGCAAAGCAGATAGTAGAGCAATAACATATTATTCTCATGTAAACCACGATGAACTACTAGGTTGAAAGCTAAAGCAACAACTAAGTGTCGTGTGCAGAAGTTGCAAAAAAGGAAAAATGGCGTTTAAACCGGTAATGAGCCCATGCTAACTTAACACGGTGTAAAGATATCCAGGACCTAGATGACACCTCCCCATGATCCGGAAACGAACTGAATAAGATAATAGAAGTGCCATCTCATGAGAGCAGATTGCAACTTTATATGTGGACGGTCCGCAAGGTAAAGCATTAAAAACTAGGAAAATTTAATGCTAAAGAAAAATAAAACAGCCAAGTACTTTATCGAGTCTTAAGCCGATAGGCAAGCTAAATAATAAAAACTTGACAAATAAGTCAATGAATTGTCAATGAAATGCTAGTACTCAGCATATCAAACATGAAAAAGGTCTATGACATAACTGTGTATGCAAAATAAGCTGCAATAGCCTCCAATAGGAAGTCACCGTCTTCATCCGAAAATAGTTCAGCCATCCAATTTAAAAGCGGAAAAGAACATACATGCTCTCCCAGCACCGGATCCTCTATCACCATCAGAGGACAGCTCGGTGGGTTTTCAAGAAAGCTCTGTTCCAAGAAAGACTGTGTTGCCGCCAGTAAATTCCAGGGACCAATTAGTCCATGCATCAATGTCAAAGCCATAATCCTTTCGCCAGGACAAACCAACTCGTGAGTAATGATAGGAGTCATCAGCTGATTAAAGTCGACGTCAGGAGAAACCGGTCCGCAGAGACACAAATCAATGGCCCAATCGAAATCACAGGTCAGGCAGTGAAATACAGGCTGGACACAGGTGAAGTAGGAGAATCGAAAAGATAATCCATATGCCGTGCTTAATATCGCCAACGGCATTGTGCCATAATATTCAAGCATGCGATTGCGGAACAGCGTCAGCAGCTGCAGGGCGGGACCTTGCACAGGAGGGAGATCCATGTTTAAAAATGTAAAAAAGCACAAGAGCGTCCGCTGGTAATGCAAGTAAAAATGGCAAACCACGAAGCAGAGTGGAGAAAGTAGAATGAAAGAAAGCAGGGATGACTCCAAAGATTTTCTCAAATGAAGTCACGAGACCACTGGTAACAACTTTAAAAAAGTGCGCCAGGGCCTTTGTGGAGGACGCGTTAAAGATAGTCCGAACCATCTTGCTGAAATGGAAAGGCAAATCTGTATTGAAAAGGGTCTGCACCTCTGTACGGGTGTTCGCTATGTGAAGCACGAAAGTTTCACGGGCCGAACTCAAGGCCACCTCTCTCTGAGACAAAAGAGCTCTTATTCTTGCCATGCCGTTGAAATCTGCTCCCAAGGTTGGTATTTGTGGCGAGATTGAAAACTCCCTATGTTCATGTGTGGGAGGAAATAGAACATTTCTGCAGAAAATAACCCGTTCACTTACTGTTACGATAAAATGAATACTTTTAATTAACCCAGAACAATCTTCATTATTGAGCATCAAATAACTACCATTTTCCAACAACTTGAACGTGGGGATGATAGCAGGAACTGGCGTGCCTTGCAACACGCAAGCCATATTTGGTCGGTGTTTGTTGCATGAACCGTGTAACTGTATGTGCCTACACATTAGTGAATGATGTGGCGTCTCAGTGCATTCCTCTCCATTCAGATAAACTTCTTGATCATCTTTGAAACATCTGTATGTGTATGGAAGCGACCAGACCTCATGAAAAAAAGCACTACCCAAAGGTGCATAACGACCTATTGGTATATATTTCATACAATTTGAAAACTTATATAAAGCAAAAGGCAGCGTTATTAAACCGTGGATAAGGCACGTTGCCAAAAAACCCGCAATCCTCTGCTGATGATGTCACTGAGCATGTCATGAATGATGTAATATGTGACATCATCAGCAGTGGATTACGGGTAATAGTATCTCTAGTTTACTCCCTTATAGCTGTCTTTCTTTTAACATAAGTGTCTGTTTCCTTCCCTTATACTTAGTGTTCTTTTTAAAAAAAAAAAATTTTGGTTCACTTCCGGTTCGCGTACCGGCGAGCGAACTGGGAAGCGAACTACGAGAAATAGAGGTTGGCACAGTTCCAAATATTGTACCAATTTTTTAATAACGGGGAGGTAGTTCTGAAAAGAACTTTTTTTTTTTATTGTTTTTGTTGTTTTATATTTTTTTTATTATTTTTCTGAACATTTTTTTACTTTTTTTGAATTTTTCTGAACAGTTTTATATTTTTTGGGGTTTTTCTTGGAGGGGGCAATGAAAACGATTCATTGTAAAGGGCTCAACAGGAGCAACAAAAAAATAAAAGAATTTATTATTTGGGGCGTTTCGTACAAACTTGCATATGATAGTCAATAGCTCTGTTGATCAGAGTGATGCTACTTTCTCTGTAGCAAATGAATCCACTGCAATGTACGCAGACTTGTTTTACTTCACCAAATCTCATTTGTATATTTGGCACCATCTCCCTGCCCTCTGGTCCCGTTACTTCCGGTACAACAGATCTTCTGGCCATAATAGGGAGATTATCTAGGTCGTTCCGAAACTGTGCAGCACTGTAGTTGTTAGGATGCCACCTAGTCATATGGCGATGCATTGTGTAGTTTCCGAAACTGTATTTTTTCTCGGTCCCTCTGGACAGTCTATCTTGACATATAAGGCAAGTTACGTATCTTGCATTTACTTTTTTCTGACCTTTGGGAATTTTAAAAAATTGCCAAATGAAGTTTTCTTTCCGGTGAGACGTCCTGGGCTCCTCAGGCAAAAACTGCCTCTCTTCGTGCTTGTCGTCCTGTTCCTCTTCTTCCTCTTCTTGTTGAATTATAACTTGAGCAGGTGGTCCACTCTTCCTTGGATGTGGTGGAGGTGGTGGGGAAGCACCAGCTGAAGCTACTAAAGAAGCCATTGCTCACTGGTAACAAAGGGTCTTTCTCTCACAATGATGAAAGTCAGAGTGAGGAAAGAAGGAGGGATTTTCATCATTTGGGAAAAACAAGAGTTCTCAACCAATGAAAAGTGTTCATTTTAGATTATATGACCTAGTCTTACATCATTAGGAAACCAAAAGTGAAATGAACCAATGAAAAGTGTTATTACCAAGTCACATGACCTGCTGTGTTTACGTTAAGCGCTTTGCAGGGCCTCCCGGTTTGCTTCCAGAAACCTGTGCTTTGCGACTCGGTAAGCGTACCAGTTCGCTAACGTAGCACGTCATATGACGTATCACGCGACAACGCGAAACGTCATGCGGACGGGAGGCTTTACGATGTTGTTTTCTAACGCGGCAGTTGCGGTAAAGAAACGTTTACCGGCTCGCGGTCTATTTCGCGGCATCAAGGTCAGCTAACGGGAAGCTTCCCGATTCGCGAAGCGGGAACGAAGAAAAAAAAATATTAAAATTTTTTTTTATTCATAAACATATAAAATATATTTTTGGATTTAAAGAAGAATACATTTTACAGCTACAGATATTAGCTGTTAAAAAACCAATGAAATTCACTGAAAAAAACATAGGTTATAGACCATATATAGTTAGGAATTAGCATTTACAAAACCTTGAAAATTCACTGAAAAAACCATAGGTTATAGACCATATATAGTTAGGAATTAGCATTTAGAAAACCTTATTTTACTCACACAAAACCATTGAAATTCCATATATAGTTAGTTGCACTAACTATATATCGCGCACCCGCAATCCACTGCTGACGATGTCACATATTACATCATTCATGACATGGTCAGTGACATCACTGATGACATCACTGATGACATCTCAAATGACATCACTGATGACATCACTGATGACATCTCATTTGACATCAATGACCACATCACTGATGATATCATTCATGTGACAATACAATGCATCTCCTCACATTTTAATATAACCTCTGTTTCACCCAGTGTTAAATACAGAGTATAATTTCTGAAACCATTGACACACCAATACTAGTTACTACATACGCACTCACTGATTCCTATGTCTACACACACATTCACTCATTCACCCATACAATCATTCATACATACAATCACTCATCTTTACAACACTATCATATGCACTCATACACCTATACAGACACTCACAGTCTGCCACTCATCCATGGAGTTACTCACACACCTAGTCAGTCCTGTAAAGAATCAATGACACTTCCATCTTCTTGTCTATACAGTTAAACATAGAGCACCTTACATTTTCAAACATATACTAACACATACTTACCTTCTTATACAATCATTGATACAAGTACACATTGATCTGCACAGAGTCACACACCTCCCAGCCAGCCACACACACACTCAGTCTCCCATACAAATAATTGGACAATCAATCAGTAACCCATATAGTTAATCATATAGCTACTGATCAACACATGCAGCAGTTTACAGAACAACAGACATAATGATGCACAAATTAAGACAGTTTAGTCACTAACCCATGCACTCAGTGAGACACATTTAATCACTCACTCATACAGTCAGTCATGCACCTACTAAATCCTTCGTCCAGACACTTACACATCCACTCAATCTTCAATATGTAAGACATATTTAAACTTTACAGAAACAAAAAATCACTGGATGTTGTTATCAGTCATGTCATCAGTGATGTCATTTGAGATGTCATCAGTGATGTCATCAGTGATGTCACTGACCATGTCATGAATGATGTAATATGTGACATCATCAGCAGTGGATTGCGGGTGCGCGATATATAGTTAGTGCAACTAACTATATATGGAATTTCAATGGTTTTGTGTGAGTAAAATAAGGTTTTGTAAATGCTAATTCCTAACTATATATGGTCTATAACCTATGGTTTTTTCAGTGAATTTTCAAGGTTTTGTAAATGCTAATTCCTAACTATATATGGTCTATAACCTATGGTTTTTTCAGTGAATATATATATATATATATATATATATATTCCACCAGTTTGCTTACAAGCATGAGACGCACTCAGAAAGTTGCAGCATAAGGGTTTATTTGTCCAACAACACGCTACGCGTTTCGACAATAACTCTTGTCTTGTTCACACGGGATTAAACCCCTGTAGGTAACATAGAGATATACACTTTGTGTCACGTTCATAAACATAAAGGAAGGATTTGTGCAAAGCGATCCTGTTGTAATTCCACAGTACTGCCTCCCGCCATTTTGGAGTGGTACACTCAAAAATAAAAGGTAACTGTAAAAGTACTGATTCTAACCCACACAGGAGCAGCAATGTCGTGAAAAATAATAAAAAGTCAGCGTATTACATTCATACTTGACTTCAAAGGTACACATTGCAAATACAAAGCAACCATTGCAAATACATTCGTAATTACGTTCGGTCTAGTGCCATGAACATATACTATTTGCTCGTAGCGACGGGTTATATAAATGGCTAGAAAATTATATATATTTTTTTTATATATTTATGGCAAGGAAATATTGATCCATCCATGTACGGACTGGAACACATGTATTCTCCAACAACTAGTGACCCACTAGTACACACTACACACAGATGTGTTGTTTGAGGACTAGTGCCCCACAACGATCAACCAACCTAAGTTCATGAACACAATTTCAACTTATTTCAAGGATTTACAGTACTTGGCGCATATCTAGTTATCCTACAGGGAACGGTGCAGAAAATTAATAAAAGTGACAGTTTTACTTTCATACAGGTGCAAGTGTCTTTCATCCAGATTTCGGGTGGGTCAAAGACCGTGACTATAGGTGTGACAGGAGTGAAAATCTTCCATTCTTCCTACAAAAAACACATAATACAAACAGTTAAAAACGTCATTAAAAATCAAGTTAAATGTTATTCAATAAGTATTTTAACTTATTCGAAACACACAGATAATTCACTTCAAAGTTATATGTAATCAAGGGGTACACAATAGCCTTAAGAAACTCAGCATATGTCTAATTCTCGTGTAGATGAGTTGCTAGCTCCTCATCCCAATTATGTTCTCCGGGGAACTTGGTTTCGAGTTCCATGATCCAGCGTGATTCTTCTTCCTCAACGCTAGCTCACGGTTCCCTCCTCTTCTCCCAATATTGATCTGCTCAACAACAAAGTATCTAAGTAGGGAGTTATCAGACTGGTGGTGTTCCCGGAAATGTCTGGCTATGGGATAATGGTTGTCTGCATGTGTGATGGCCCTGAGGTGTTCTAGTATCCTCTTTTTAGCCATGCATGTGGTGCTGCCCACATATCTCTTCTTGCACGGGCATTCCAGTACGTAGATGACATATGGGGTAGTACAGGTCAGAAATTGTTTGATTGTTTTCGGTTCCTTTTTCCCTGGTATGTCAATATATTTTACCATGGTACTGGTGACACAGGCTTTGCAGTGCCCACAGGGGTAAAACCCTTTCAGACCTTGTGTATGTTGTTTCTTCTCAGTTATGTCACCCTTGATCAACATGTCCCTGAGGTTTCTACCTCTTCTATAGGTGATTTGGGGTCTGTCTTGCAGAAAGGGAGCCATTATATGGTCAGCTTTGAGAATGTTCCAATTCTTTGTGAGAATATTACGTATTTTGTCTGAGCTTTCATTAAATGTAGTTATAACACGTGGACAATTCTCATGGTCTTGTTTGGTCATGGGAGCTTCAGGATTGAGTGTGTCATGACGATTTACATTTGACACCTTTTGAACAGCTCTATTGAGGACCCCCTCCGGGTAACCTCTTTCCCTGAACCTTTTCAACATGATATCTTGTTCCATAGCAAAGCTGGCCTCATCACTACAATTTCTCTTAGCCCTCAGTAACTCCCCAAATGGTATGCTCCATTTGAGAGGGTCCGGGTGAGCACTGAGGGCATGAAGTAGTGTGTTGCCTGCAGTATCTTTCCTGTGTAATTTAGAAGTAAGATTACCATTGATTACTTCTATTGTAGTATCAAGGAATTCTACCTGTTTCTCATCAATGTTGTAAGTCAGGTGTATGTTGTAGATGTTTCTGTTCAGTTTCTCAATAAATGAGATAGCCTCCTCTCGAGTACCGAGCCATATGACAAACAGGTCATCGATGTATCTGACCCAGGTGGAGACTTTCTCGAAGTCTTTCACAAGATCAATGTCCTGTCTCAATTCCTCCTCCCATCTACCTAGGAACAAATTCGCGAAACTAGGCGCGAAGGCTGAACCCATGGCCGCGCCACGGACCTGTTTGTACATGGCGCCATCGAACATGAAAATATTGTTCCTCAAACAAATCTTCATCATTTCGATGAGCATGTGAGTATGATCAAGGTAGAAAGTATCCCTTTGTCTCAGGAAATGAAGACTAGCTTCCATACCCTGGACGTGGTCAATGATAGTGTATAGGACATTGACATCCATGGAGATGAGCAGAGAGCCCTCTGCCCATTGTATGGTGTCAATTTTGTTCAGGAAATCGGTAGTATCCCGAATATACGCTGGTAACTTACACACGTAGTCCCTTAGAAAGTGATCAATATACTGGGAGAGGTTCTCATTTACGCTACCTATAGATGAAATGATGGGTCTACCTGGGGGGACTCTAGCATCCTTGTGTACCTTAGGTAAAAGATAGAAAATAGGTAATTTGGGATAGTCCTTCTTCAAAAAACAAAATTCCTGCCATGTGAGTAGACCATTATTTCGCCATTCCATCAAGGAGTTCCATGTCTCCATTATACTTTCATTATATTGCAGCATTGAACATCTATTATAAAAATTACTGGTATTCAATTGTCTGAGCGCTTCATTGACATACATGTCCCTACCCCAAAGTACAATATTTCCCCCTTTATCAGCAGGTCTAAGTATGATGCTAGTATCTTCCGCCAAAGACAGGATGAAATCCCTTTGATTTTTGGTGAGATTAAAGTCACCTTTCCCCCATCGTTCCGGAGTGTGTTTCATTTTAATGAGTTCTTTAGTTACCACTTCGTGAAATGTGTCTATGGCATCGTGTGGCATGGTCCGTGGCGCGGCCATGGGTTCAGCCTTCGCGCCTAGTTTCGCGAATTTGTTCCTAGGTAGATGGGAGGAGGAATTGAGACAGGACATTGATCTTGTGAAAGACTTCGAGAAAGTCTCCACCTGGGTCAGATACATCGATGACCTGTTTGTCATATGGCTCCGTACTCGAGAGGAGGCTATCTCATTTATTGAGAAACTGAACAGAAACATCTACAACATACACCTGACTTACAACATTGATGAGAAACAGGTAGAATTCCTTGATACTACAATAGAAGTAATCAATGGTAATCTTACTTCTAAATTACACAGGAAAGATACTGCAGGCAACACACTACTTCATGCCCTCAGTGCTCACCCGGACCCTCTCAAATGGAGCATACCATTTGGGGAGTTACTGAGGGCTAAGAGAAATTGTAGTGATGAGGCCAGCTTTGCTATGGAACAAGATATCATGTTGAAAAGGTTCAGGGAAAGAGGTTACCCGGAGGGGGTCCTCAATAGAGCTGTTCAAAAGGTGTCAAATGTAAATCGTCATGACACACTCAATCCTGAAGCTCCCATGACCAAACAAGACCATGAGAATTGTCCACGTGTTATAACTACATTTAATCAAAGCTCAATCAAAATACGTAAAATTCTCACAAAGAATTGGAACATTCTCAAAGCTGACCATATAATGGCTCCCTTTCTGCAAGACAGACCCCAAATCACCTATAGAAGAGGTAGAAACCTCAGGGACATGTTGATCAAGGGTGACATAACTGAGAAGAAACAACATGCACAAGGTCTGAAAGGGTTTAACCCCTGTGGGCACTGCAAAGCCTGTGTCACCAGTACCATGGTAAAATATATTGACATACCAGGGAAAAAGGAACCGAAAACAATCAAACAATTTCTGACCTGTACTACCCCATATGTCATCTACGTACTGGAATGCCCGTGCAAGAAGAGATATGTGGGCAGCACCACATGCATGGCTAAAAAGAGGATACAAGAACACCTCAGGGCCATCACACATGCAGACAACCATTATCCCATAGCCAGACATTTCCGGGAACACCACCAGTCTGATAACTCCTTACTTAGATACTTTGTTGTTGAGCAGATCAATATTGGGAGAAGAGGAGGGAACCGTGAGCTAGCGTTGAGGAAGAAAGAATCACGCTGGATCATGGAACTCGAAACCAAGTTCCCCGGAGGACATAATTGGGATGAGGAGCTAGCAACTCATCTACACGAGGATTAGACATATGCTGAGTTTCTTAAGGCTATTGTGTACCCCTTGATTACATATAACTTTGAAGTGAATTATCTGTGTGTTTCGAATAAGTTAAAATACTCATTGAATAACATTTAACTTGATTTTTAATGAAGTTTTTAACTGTTTGTATTATGTGTTTTTTGTAGGAAGAATGGAAGATTTTCACTCCTGTCACACCTATAGTCACGGTCTTTGACCCACCCGAAATCTGGATGAAAGACACTTGCACCTGTATGAAAGTAAAACTGTCACTTTTATTAATTTTCTGCACCGTTCCCTGTAGGATAACTAGATATGCGCCAAGTACTGTAAATCCTTGAAATAAGTTGAAATTGTGTTCATGAACTTAGGTTGGTTGATCGTTGTGGGGCACTAGTCCTCAAACAACACATCTCTGTGTAGTGTGTACTAGTGGGTCACTAGTTGTTGGAGAATACATGTGTTCCAGTCCGTACATGGATGGATCAATATTTCCTTGCCATAAATATATAAAAAATATATATATAATTTTCTAGCCATTTATATAACCCGTCGCTACGAGCAAATAGTATATGTTCATGGCACTAGACCGAACGTAATTACGAATGTATTTGCAATGGTTGCTTTGTATTTGCAATGTGTACCTTTGAAGTCAAGTATGAATGTAATACGCTGACTTTTTATTATTTTTCACGACATTGCTGCTCCTGTGTGGGTTAGAATCAGTACTTTTACAGTTACCTTTTATTTTCGAGTGTACCACTCCAAAATGGCGGGAGGCAGTACTGTGGAATTACAACAGGATCGGTTTGCACAAATCCTTCCTTTATGTTTATGAACGTGACACAAAGTGTATATCTCTATGTTACCTACAGGGGTTTAATCACGTGTGAACAAGACAAGAGTTATTGTCGAAACGCGTAGCGTGTTGTTGGACAAATAAACCCTTATGCTGCAACTTTCCGAGTGCGTCTCATGCTTTTAAGCAAACTGGTGGAGTATTACGTTTTCGGCCGGTGTGGTCCGCCGAAATTGGAGACGCCACCTGACTGGGGAGGAAGGATTCCGAAAGGAACCCCATTGTTGTTTCGAAATATATATATATATATATATTAGTTCCGTTTTCCCCCAAGAGGAAGTTTTTCTTCATGCACTCTCGGGTATTTTCAAATTACAACCATACACATAGATTGGAGATTGGTACGGTTTACTTCTCAGATTAGCAGCAAGCCAGCAACACCTTACGCGTTTCGGTCTCTACGGAGCCCTTGCTCACAGGAAAACCAATTCAGCATGTTTTTTGCAAAGTTTAAATAAAGTGCATCCTCATTACTAACACATCACTTCCTGCTAAATGCACAGGACTTGTTTGACATGTAGGTTTATACACAAGAAAAAACCCATTTCAATCGTGTTTCAATCTTGTACCAATTCCTGAGTGCATACATGTGAAATACACCAAAAAATACACAAAAATTACAAGTACAAAAAAAATATACAAGATAGGTTCCTGCCCTCCAGTGAGTAACATTATAAATCGCTAGAATACTGGTCATATCATCCGACCCATTTCGTTCTCAGATATGATACACATTGCATACATGATCAATTCAGAAATCCTTACACATAGAGGTATACCGATTAAGCCCTCTGGTGGGCTGTTCGACAATGTCCTATAAATCTGTTGGACAGTTATCTCCTTGTATTACCTCCTTCCATGGATAATGCACATATATAGTAATCACTTCTCTGTCCCATGCATTGTAATGTGAAGAAAACTCAAAATCAGAAATTAGTGAATCAAATTGTGTGACCAAAAGGTTACAAATGATAATAAAATTAGAAAATTTTAAATGTCTTGGGAGAGGTATAATTCGTACTCATTATTTCTTCAGTTTTTGTTTGGATATTTAAAGATGGCAATGCAGTTCTTCATCCTGGTTATGCCCATGAGGGTTCAAAGTTCGAAAGCTCATTATGTGCTTTGATTCCTTTGTCTCATTATTTTCTCACGGTCACCTCCTCTTTGATTTGATCCAACACTCTCAATACCATAAAACTTAAGTTCTTTCCAGTTGCCATTGTGTTCTTTTTCCATGTGCTTGGCCATTGCATTACTTCAGTCGTTATTTATTGTGGCTCGTACATGTTCCAAAATACGCACTTTTAGTTCTTTTTTGGTGCTACCTATGTATTTCAACAAACACGGGCACTCCAACACATAAATGACAAATTGTGTCTTGCAGTTGACTAGTTGATCAATTTTCCATGTCTTTTTATTGGCCATCTCCAGTTCTTTGGTGCTTTTGGCAATACAACAAACCTTACAGCCAGAACAATTATAGAATCCCTTTGGTTTGTACCAAGCTTCTGTTTTTTTTTGTTCTTGGAAATGACTGTAGATTAATTTATCCTTGAGGTTTTTGGCCCTACGGTAGGTGATATTAGGATGATCTCCCACAATTTCTGCTATTTTTGGATCCATACGCAGAATGTGCCAATTTTTTCTTAGGATTTTCGTTATGGATTGGTTTGCCATTGAGTGAGTTGTAATAAATCGGATCTTTTGATCCTCTGTTGTTGATTTAGGTTTTTCCTTCAACAAATCAGTTGTTTTTATGCTAGAGGAGCGATTCAAAGCAGTCAGAATTGTATTTGCGCTTTTCAAATCTTTTGCTTGCAAGTTTTCGATTGCTAATCCAATCTTCTTCTTTTGAACAGATTCTTTTTATTCTCAGGAATTCTCCGTATGGGATATTTTGAGTTAAACTGGATTGGTGAAAACTTTGAGCATGTAACACTGCAATTGTCGCAGTACTTTTACGATGTAATGTCGTCTGTATTACATTGTTCTCAATAAAGATTTCTGTATCCAGGAAAATCACTCTAGACTCGCTGATTGTGTATGTAAATTTTAGACCATAATTTGAATTGTTCAGTATTTCAAAATATGCTTCAAATTCTTCGTTTGTTCCATCCCATATTAGCAGCAGGTCATCTATGTATCTTAGCCATGCTATGGTTTTTGATACTGCCACATAATTTTCACATTTCCACGCCCATGTTTTTTCCCAATGACCCATTATCAAACAGGCGTATGATGGACCAAAAGAAAAGCCCATCGCTGTGCCTTTGCATTGCCGGTAGATCTCTTTCTCGAACATAAATACATTTTGCTCCAAACACATCGAGATCATTTGTAAAAGCATATCATTGTGCTCTGCGTACTGGATGTTTCTATCCATGAGGAAAGATTTGCATGCTTCCAAACCAATTTTATTTTGAATATTCGAGTACAAAGATATGACATCCATTGTGATTAGCTAATAGGAAGATTGCCACGGAGTGTCTTGTAATCTTCTCACCAGGTCTCCTGTGTCTTTGATGTACGACGTTAATCCTTTTACATAAGGTAGCAAAAAAATATCAAGATAGTTTGCCATTGGTTCCAACAGGGCTCCTTTAGCCGAAATTATCAGCCTCCCTGGTGGTTTAGTGGGGTGTTTATGTATTTTGGGTAGGAAGTATATATTGGACATTTTCGGGTGAGATGTCTGAAGATATTTGTATTCATCACTGTCAATTAGATTTTGTTTAATCCAATTGTCCAGCTTATGGTCTAGTTCCTCTTTCAGCTTAGGCATAGGGTTCATTTTCAATCTTTCATAATATTCCCTGTTCCGAAGTTGAGAATGTGCTTCTCGCATGTATGCTTTCTTATCCAGGACGATCACATTTCCACCCTTATCTGCCATTTTAATTTCGATGGTGTCATCTTTCTGTAGTTTGTGCAAGGCTTGTGGTTCTTCCCTTGTAAGATTGTCTTTTTTTTAAGGGTTTTTCAATGGGTAAAGATCTTTTACTACGCATTCATGGAAAAAGTCTATTTTGTTTCCCGGTGGGAGTTGCGGGTAGAATTTAGAATGTGGTTTCATTTTGGAGATACCAGCTCCTAATTGTACACAATATGCTTGCACTTCCCTCCCGCTTTGTTGCGGGTCTTGACTCAATTCCATTAGGTTGACAAAATGTTCAGCTTCCTGTAATGGTATTCCCATCGTGGGTTGGGGTATAGTTCTTCTCCAGTTGGCCATGTTAGGTTTGTCCACAAAAAGTTTTGCCAGATTTATCTTTCTGATGTATTTGTACAGATCCACGTGTGTTTCTGCCAAATTCATTCCACTTGTCGGGCAGAAATTCCACGTTCAATAGAAGGGCAAGAAGAAAAGATAATGGGACCAGAAATGGGGGAAGTGACAAAAATGCCAGTCTTATTAGCTGCAATAAAGAACTTAAAAAGCATTGTGTGTTCAGAATGGGAGGATATGTAAACTGAGCTCTCTTTGTGTTGTTGTTGCAGTTATTAAAATAATATCAGTAGTTGTTATTATTGTTAATGTATAATTATTATTGCGTACACTAGGTCTCGAAGGAAGAATCAAAGAGCTAGGTTGTTCTCTCCTCCCGGAAACCACTGAAGGCTTCCAGGAGCACACAACAAACCATGCTCAGTCTCATGCCCCGTTGTGAGCAGCACTCTTGGATAAACTGCAACAAAAGCAATGCAAGCACCATCCAAGCTAAGAGGCGAATGTAGCACCGTTGTGAGTGGATGAATGTCTTTGTCAAATCAGTACACGCGCCGCCTCCACCCTTGGCCTGAATTGCACCCATTGTGTGAAAGCACTGAATAATGCTTGCGCTATACAATATCTTGCAGGGACTGAAGAATGCATGGCTCAGCAGTCTGTCTGCAAAAACCCTGAAGAGGCATGCATGACGCAGCAATCAGAGCACAAATATATCTGAAGGATGCATGGCTCAGCAGTCTGTCTGCAACAACCCTAAAGAGGCATGCATGACTCAGCAATCAGAGCACAAATATATCTGAAGAATGCATTGCTCAGCAGTCTGACTGCAAAAACCCTTAAGAGGCATGCATCACTCAGCAATCAGAGCACAAAAATATCTGAACAATGCGTGGCTCAGCAGTCTGTCTGCAAAAACCCTGAAGAGGCATGCATGACTCTGCAATCAGAGCACATATATATCTGAAGAATGCATGGCTCAGCAGTCTGTCTGCAAAAACCCTTAAGAGGCATGCATGACCCTGCAATCAGAGCACAAATACATCTGAATAATGCATGGCTCAGCAGTTTGTTTGCAAAAACCCTTAAGAGGCATGCATGACTCAGCAATCAGAGCACATATATATCTGAAGAATGCATTGCTCAGCAGTCTGTCTGCAAAAACCCTTAAGAGGCAGGTGTAGGAAGGTGGCTACCTGACTATGGTTACCCCAGATTTTTTGCCTGTGTTTAGCTGGTTTTTTTGACTTAGTTGACCTGGTTCCCTGCTAATCAGGGCCCCAGGCCATCTGCTCTCTCTGTAAAATGGATTCCATGTACCCTAGGTACATACCAATTGGAAATGGACTCCTTGTCAGCCCCTGTAGAATGCACTATAGGTGCACAGGGCACAGGAGCCACTAAGGCCTACCAGGGGCTGCAGCATATCTTTTGCCACCCCTGGCTGGTTCTTAAATTGACACAACTGGCTGATCACTCAGCTGGGGTAAGGTGGTGTACACACCCCTTGCTTAGATATAGTATACCTATGTCTAAACCTATATCTGGACACATGTAAACCTGTGAGCCACTCCTATAGACAGGCCTCACCAATCCTGGAGGCTGGGTGCATGGTTTTTATGTGAGATGGAGCTCTAGCATGAGCTGAGCCTGTCTGCAGCCGTCGGGAACAAATCCCTAAGCTGTTTCAGGATAATGCCATACCATATACTATTAAGTGCCTTATAATCCTCGCGGTTATTTAGCAACTCTGGTTTGGCTTTATCAAAACATGTCGTGTAAGGTGTCATACGCTTTGGAATACCATCCCCTCGCCAGTTCTGGCGACGGGGATGGCATTCCACCCCTCTAGAGGGGTAAGACATGTTACTTCACTTTAATGCGGTTGATTTCTCCAAAGGCCTTAAGATCCACAAAATGGATGCCTCTGCCACAGACAAATGTCTGGACCCCTGGAGCTGACCGAAACCCAGTCAAGGGGGTCCTGGACAAAGGGTTTCCTGTCACAGGAGGGTGTCACCGCCCTCCAGACAGGAGATAGTGTATTGTAGCAGGGAGGTTTGAAAGAAACCAGACACTGCCTGGGGCGCACAAGGCTGCCCCTTGCATAATCCGGCCAAACCGGTTCTGGGGCACTCCAGCCCTCGTGCCAGGGCGGCCTGGATCAAAGGAAGGGGGTGTATCCACCCACTTCCTGGGTCCCACCCATAGGGGGGGACCTAGCAGGTAATCACGCCCACCAGATTCGAATAAGAGTGGGAGCAGTGCCAATGCACATCAGATTTCCTGGAAGAAACATTTGAAACGATATTCTGGACCCTTCGCCCTCCATCTCAACGTGGAAGCCCGAAGAATCTCCCTTGTGGTCAAGGAGTGACCACCCTGCAGCAGCAGGCACCATCCAGCCCTCGACGTCTACTTAGTTGCAGTTCCCGCCGGAACTCGAGCGACTGAGATCGACGAGATCAAGCCTGCCCAGCTTCTAACAGCCCGATCCACAGTCCCTGCAAAGCTGAGACCCGTGGAGGCGACCGGAAGCGTGGGGCACGCCATCTTGAAGTGACCACGAGACGCTGACCGTGCAGCCCACGAGTGACCCTCGAAGCTGTACACCGGGGTTTGAGAAGCCCCCACCCTGAGCTACTCCTGAGCCGAAGTTCAGCCCTCCACACTCGACGAGTGCTGCGTGGGGCCCTTTGGCACGATTTGGCTCAACGCGTTGGCCCGGTCACTTGCCAGCTGGCTTGTGGTCCCTGTGCCGACGAACTACAAAAGAAGACTCGTGATTCTGGTTGCTCCAGATCCACACCAGCTCCCCTGAAAGGGAGCCCCGACTCTGACCTTCCTGGTCCGAGTGAGACGCCATCTTCCAATCCCGCGTGGATTGCTCTTACCAAGGCTTGTTTGCTCCAAACCGGAAGCCGACTGCACCGACGGTGAGAGCCTGCGTGGGACAGATCGTGACCTGCTCCTGGACGTCGCAGATGCCCCAGAGCCCACGTGACAGCGAAGAGAAGCGCCTCGACGACCACCTGATTGCGCCCGACATTGCCTGGTTCCGTCCTGGTTCCACCCTGGTCACTGCTGAGTGACCCAGACTCTGTCCCCTCTGCTTTCAGGTACTCTACAACTTGAGTCCACCCTTGGACTCCACCGGACACTTCGTCTTCACCCTGCCTGCAGCCCTTTCAGCTTCAAGCACCAAGAGCCTGCGTGTCAAAACCCGACGCCACTTCGACCCTGTGCACCCACTTCCTGTGGGTGAGGTAACTTTGCTCCGCCGGTGTTCCCACACTGGTGCACACCCCTAGGGTCTGTGTGTTAAGTTTTGTTCCTCTAGGTTCAGCGGAAGTGTCCTTAAACTTTAACTCTGTGACTTTTACGCACCATTGGTTAACATTGGTGCATGCGTGCGCTTCCCGCACATCTCCCGAATCCCGAGGGCCATTCCCGACTTCAGCATTGCTTGTCCTGACTGCTCCCAGCGATTCCCTAGGCCCTAGGCCTAACCACTGCTCGAGTGGCCTTTCTTATACCACTTGTTTAGTATATGGTTTGAGTGGCCACCCGCCCTCATCCATAATTGTGCAACTTGTATGTTTAAACAGCGCTTTTGATTTAACGCTTGTGCCCCTTTATTCATAAAGAATACTGGGGATTGTTTTTAGTAATAAACACATATATTTTTATAATATATACTTGTGTGGTGTCCTTTCATTTGGTATTACAGGATTGTATGTGGTAAAACAGCTCGCTTAACACGACCTCTTAAGTTAAGCCTTTAGGCTGCTTAGTCCATGCTACCCCTAGGATAGCTTGTCTAATAAGGTTGACTTACAACCAGACACCATAAGGGATTGTTTGGTCAGGTAGTAGGTGGTTCCAGAATTGGAAACATCCCCTACCAGGCCAACTTCTCACATTGGTGAGCAGCGGTGCGGATTTGAGCTTGCTGTTGTTTTACCATTGCAATCTTTATATCAAATTGAAAGATCACATCAAGTACCTCTAGGTACATATAAAATCAAAAGCTTAGCATATTAAGTTCTACTGAACTTAGTAGTTGTAGGTTGAAGGGAGTAGCACACCCCTGACTACAACTCACTAGCAAGGTCCAGTAGGAAAACACTTAGTGTAGGTAAGTGCACCACTTACACCTCACTAGTAACCATGTCTGACACAGGAAAGGCCTCAGGGTCCAGTCCTGTGACAGTTGACCCTACCCAGGCAACTTTTGGATATGACAAACTAACCCGCAGAGACTTGATTGCCTTGTGCAAAGCAAGAGGGTTAAAAAGGGGCAGAAGCCCCACCTGCCTAATCCTGGTAGAAATCCTAGAACAGGATGACTTAGAGAAGGCAAAAGCAGCTTCCCTAGATACAGGAACTGGAGGGAACCCCCCTGTAGTTGATCCCCCTGAAGAGGAGGATGATGATGACTTGGATGAGGACTCAGATGGTGGGGACTCACAAGTACAGGATCAGGGTAGCCAGGTTCCAGTTGGTAGGCTTAGCCAGGCCAACTTGGACCTACTGGGGAATGGAGAGGGCCAGCACCTCCCCAGAACCCAACATGTGATTCTCCCAGGCAACAGAAGAGTGAGATCTCCCTCAGGGGACTCTCATCTTTCTAGTGCCTCCAGAGAATCAGAGAGAGGCATGAGTGCTTCTCAGAAAGCTGAGCATAGGGCTAGAATGAGGGCTGTCAGACTCCAGATAGAGAGAGAGGAGGTAGCCCTGAGTCAAGCTAAGCTTACCTTAGCTCAAGCTAAACTTGCCTTGGCAAGAGAGCAAAAATTGTGTGGCTTAGATGCCACTGGTGGCAGCAATATTCCTAAAGAGAAACCCAGGTCCTATGATAGTAGAAACCTGACAAAGATTGTGCCCCCCTACAAGGAAGGGGATGACATCCACAAGTGGATAACTGCTCTTGAGAGGGCCTGCATGGTACAGCAGGTTCCTGAGGAACAGTGGGCAGCAATCTTATGGTACTCCTTTTCAGAGAAAGGGAGAGACAAGCTCCTCACTGTTAGACATGAGGATGCAAACAATTACAAAGTCCTGAAGAGTGTTCTGATAGATGGGTTTGGCTTAACCACTGAACAGTACAGGTTGAAGTTCAGAGACACCCAGAAGACACAGACTCAGGACTGGACTGATTTTGTAGATTGTGCTACTAAGGCTCTGGAGGGTTGGCTACATGGCAGCAAAGTACATGACTTTACAGGATTGTATAATTTGATTATGAGGGAGCAGATCCTAAGTAATTGTCAGAACCAGCTCTTACACCAGCACCTGGTAGACTCTGATCTGACCTCTCCCCAAGAATTGGGAAAGAAGGCAGACAAATGGGTCAGAACCAGGATTAGGCCTAAGAATCAGGACAGTAACCAGAAGAAGGAGTCTACTAAGCCTCAAGATAAGGGTGGGGATAAAAGTAAAGAAAAGACTTCCCCAGGGCCCCAAAACTCCAAGGATGGGGGTGGGTCCCAAGACACTTCTTCAACTGAGAAAAAACCCTATTGTTACCCCTGTAAACAGGTGGGGCATTACAAAACAGACAGCTGTTGTCCCAAGAATAACAATAAAGAAAATATACCTCCAAAGCCAGCTTCAACACCTCCTGTTACTGTCAGCAGTAATCCCCCAGGAAGTGGAAGCACACCCAGGAATCTGGGTGGGTTTACTTTTGGAAATCAGGTGGACCCTGGCCTATCCAGGTCCCCATCACCCAATGATCTTGTTTATGAGGCTGGCATGGGGTTTGCCAACTTCTCTGCTTGCCCAAATACTTTGAGCAAGTATAGACAAGAACCCATCATCAATGGTTTAAGAGTTGAAGCTTTTAGAGACACAGGGGCTAGCATCACCATGGTGGCTGATGGCATAGTCCCCTCTAAGCAACTTTTACCTGGTGCCACATACCAGGTAATAAACATTGATGGCATCCAAACAAATCATCCCATGGCAGTAGTAAGTCTCAGCTGGGGAGGTGTCACTGGCCCAAAGAGAGTGGCAGTGTCACCAAACTTGCCTGTGGACTGTCTACTGGGTAATGATTTAGAAATCTCAGCCTGGGCTGAGGTTGAACAGGAAACCCATTCTAGAATGGTGAATTCCCATGGAAAGGTTAGTGAGGCTGTACTGGCTACAGCCCCAATCCAAGATGTCCTTCCTGAAAAGGTTGGTAGGGCTGAGAAACTCTCTGCCCCATCTTTAGTAAAAACTCTTCCTGAACAGAATAGCAAAGCTGTTATGATAACAGCAGAAACCCAAACTGAGTCTCCTCCTGAAAAGGTTGGTGGGGCTGTGATGGCCACAGCCCAAACTCAAACTGACATGTGTGTTGTGAAACCTGAAATGATGGATAACTCCACACAAACTGAGAGCATGGAGGAGGAAGAGAAATCTCCCCCTCACCAGACTTTAGGACAGGATCAGCCTCCTCAGGGAGCTGATCTTACCCCTGATGAAGGAGCTGCCCCAGAGGTGGTTGGGCCTAGCCTGACAGAACCTCTGATGTCAGTGGACCCTTCTCAGGTGGGACCCAGTCTGGAGCAGGTAACCTGCCCCTCTCTACCTTGCCTTAGCCAGCCCAGGGCTGCAGAGGACAAGAAGGACAGTGAGACCCAGAGGGCCCCCTGTCAAATAAAGCACCCCCATCAAAAGATTAGGTGCACCAAAACTAGTAGCCCTAGTAAGGTGAAAACTTTAAAAACTCCTGAGGGAGCCCCCTTAAAAACAGTTAGGGACCTCCCACAGATGGATTCTGTTGGGCACAGCCAAACCTGGGACCCAAGGGGCCCAAACCTGAACTGTCCCTCCAGCAAGCCAAACAGAGGGACCCAGCCTCCAGCTTTAGGTAGCCAGAGGTTGACCCTGAGAGCACAGTGCAACTCAGTTAAAGAGAGAAAGGCACACATGGTGGAAGATAATTGGAGGAAGCTAAGCCCTAAATTAGTAGAGCCTCGCTTCAATACTCCATATCCAAACCAGCCTTTAACTTTGCATAAACACACCCAAGGTAGTGATTCCCTATGGTGGAGACCCTCTAATACCCAAAGGGTGAGGGACTGCTTAGTGGACCATGAGACAGGGGGTACCCATGCTAGTGCAGGTACTTCCTTATATGGCCACTCAGGCAATATAGGCTTACCTGGCCAAGGATAGCCTTATCTCCTTTCGTTTGGGGGGGGGTTATGTAGGAAGGTGGCTACCTGACTATGGTTACCCCAGATTTTTTGCCTGTGTTTAGCTGGTTTTTTTGACTTAGTTGACCTGGTTCCCTGCTAATCAGGGCCCCAGGCCATCTGCTCTCTCTGTAAAATGGATTCCATGTACCCTAGGTACATACCAATTGGAAATGGACTCCTTGTCAGCCCCTGTAGAATGCACTATAGGTGCACAGGGCACAGGAGCCACTAAGGCCTACCAGGGGCTGCAGCATATCTTTTGCCACCCCTGGCTGGTTCTTAAATTGACACAACTGGCTGATCACTCAGCTGGGGTAAGGTGGTGTACACACCCCTTGCTTAGATATAGTATACCTATGTCTAAACCTATATCTGGACACATGTAAACCTGTGAGCCACTCCTATAGACAGGCCTCACCAATCCTGGAGGCTGGGTGCATGGTTTTTATGTGAGATGGAGCTCTAGCATGAGCTGAGCCTGTCTGCAGCCGTCGGGAACAAATCCCTAAGCTGTTTCAGGATAATGCCATACCATATACTATTAAGTGCCTTATAATCCTCGCGGTTATTTAGCAACTCTGGTTTGGCTTTATCAAAACATGTCGTGTAAGGTGTCATACGCTTTGGAATACCATCCCCTCGCCAGTTCTGGCGACGGGGATGGCATTCCACCCCTCTAGAGGGGTAAGACATGTTACTTCACTTTAATGCGGTTGATTTCTCCAAAGGCCTTAAGATCCACAAAATGGATGCCTCTGCCACAGACAAATGTCTGGACCCCTGGAGCTGACCGAAACCCAGTCAAGGGGGTCCTGGACAAAGGGTTTCCTGTCACAGGAGGGTGTCACCGCCCTCCAGACAGGAGATAGTGTATTGTAGCAGGGAGGTTTGAAAGAAACCAGACACTGCCTGGGGCGCACAAGGCTGCCCCTTGCATAATCCGGCCAAACCGGTTCTGGGGCACTCCAGCCCTCGTGCCAGGGCGGCCTGGATCAAAGGAAGGGGGTGTATCCACCCACTTCCTGGGTCCCACCCATAGGGGGGGACCTAGCAGGTAATCACGCCCACCAGATTCGAATAAGAGTGGGAGCAGTGCCAATGCACATCAGATTTCCTGGAAGAAACATTTGAAACGATATTCTGGACCCTTCGCCCTCCATCTCAACGTGGAAGCCCGAAGAATCTCCCTTGTGGTCAAGGAGTGACCACCCTGCAGCAGCAGGCACCATCCAGCCCTCGACGTCTACTTAGTTGCAGTTCCCGCCGGAACTCGAGCGACTGAGATCGACGAGATCAAGCCTGCCCAGCTTCTAACAGCCCGATCCACAGTCCCTGCAAAGCTGAGACCTGTGGAGGCGACCGGAAGCGTGGGGCACGCCATCTTGAAGTGACCACGAGACGCTGACCGTGCAGCCCACAAGTGACCCTCGAAGCTGTACACCGGGGTTTGAGAAGCCCCCACCCTGAGCTACTCCTGAGCCGAAGTTCAGCCCTCCACACTCGACGAGTGCTGCGTGGGGCCCTTTGGCACGATTTGGCTCAACGCGTTGGCCCGGTCACTTGCCAGCTGGCTTGTGGTCCCTGTGCCGACGAACTACAAAAGAAGACTCGTGATTCTGGTTGCTCCAGATCCACACCAGCTCCCCTGAAAGGGAGCCCCGACTCTGACCTTCCTGGTCCGAGTGAGACGCCATCTTCCAATCCCGCGTGGATTGCTCTTACCAAGGCTTGTTTGCTCCAAACCGGAAGCCGACTGCACCGACGGTGAGAGCCTGCGTGGGACAGATCGTGACCTGCTCCTGGACGTCGCAGATGCCCCAGAGCCCACGTGACAGCGAAGAGAAGCGCCTCGACGACCACCTGATTGCGCCCGACATTGCCTGGTTCCGTCCTGGTTCCACCCTGGTCACTGCTGAGTGACCCAGACTCTGTCCCCTCTGCTTTCAGGTACTCTACAACTTGAGTCCACCCTTGGACTCCACCGGACACTTCGTCTTCACCCTGCCTGCAGCCCTTTCAGCTTCAAGCACCAAGAGCCTGCGTGTCAAAACCCGACGCCACTTCGACCCTGTGCACCCACTTCCTGTGGGTGAGGTAACTTTGCTCCGCCGGTGTTCCCACACTGGTGCACACCCCTAGGGTCTGTGTGTTAAGTTTTGTTCCTCTAGGTTCAGCGGAAGTGTCCTTAAACTTTAACTCTGTGACTTTTACGCACCATTGGTTAACATTGGTGCATGCGTGCGCTTCCCGCACATCTCCCGAATCCCGAGGGCCATTCCCGACTTCAGCATTGCTTGTCCTGACTGCTCCCAGCGATTCCCTAGGCCCTAGGCCTAACCACTGCTCGAGTGGCCTTTCTTATACCACTTGTTTAGTATATGGTTTGAGTGGCCACCCGCCCTCATCCATAATTGTGCAACTTGTATGTTTAAACAGCGCTTTTGATTTAACGCTTGTGCCCCTTTATTCATAAAGAATACTGGGGATTGTTTTTAGTAATAAACACATATATTTTTATAATATATACTTGTGTGGTGTCCTTTCATTTGGTATTACAGGATTGTATGTGGTAAAACAGCTCGCTTAACACGACCTCTTAAGTTAAGCCTTTAGGCTGCTTAGTCCATGCTACCCCTAGGATAGCTTGTCTAATAAGGTTGACTTACAACCAGACACCATAAGGGATTGTTTGGTCAGGTAGTAGGTGGTTCCAGAATTGGAAACATCCCCTACCAGGCCAACTTCTCACAGCAGGCATTACACAGCAATCAAAGCACAAATATATCTGAACAATGCATGGCTCAGCAGTCTGTCTGCAAAAACCCTAAAGAGGCATGCATGACTCAGGAATCAGAGAAGAAATATATCTGAAGGATGTATGGCTCAGCAGTGTCCACTTTCACACTGTTGCATTGCATGCAGGCAGCAGGATTCTAGCATCAGGAATATGAGAGGCGATTTCTGTGCATGCATGCACACACTTATGCTGTGTAAAATTCGTGCATGGCTCGTCTGTGTGCACACACAGTTGTTCTGTAGAGGATACAAACACAGCAAGCATAGCTCTACAGTCTTGTGCACAACTGCGCTGTGTCAGTACCATACAATGTGTGTGTGTGTGAAACTACATGCACAGCAGTTGAAAGCAGGATGGCGCAACAGTGTGCACAATTGTACTGTATTGTAGTGCACAACTGCACTGTACAGCAAACCAAGTAGGAGTTAATAGTGTGCAGAACTGCACCATTGCACCATACAGGAAGCATGTAAGGCGTAACTGTTTCTACTCATGCAGCACAGCAGTCTATATAAAGCATGTATGGTACTAAAGTGTACCATTGTACTGTGCAAAAAGAAAGCATGGCTCAGCAGTATGCAAACATTATTTTCACAGTAAGCATTTACAGCTGAACACTATGCTCAACTGCACTTTAAACGAAGCATGCAAGGCAAGAGAGAGTGTTGCACATTTGGCTATAGGATGCATTGAGGGCACAGCTCAGCAGTGTGCACAACTGCACAGTATCATAAGAATGCCTAGTTAAGAAAGGCGCAGCAGAGAGCGTGCGTAATTGTGCCATATAGAAATTATTCACGGCTCATCAGTGTGGGCACAACTGAAATGAAGATGACGCACGCGTGGTTCAGCAGTGTGCACAACTACCCAGTATACGAAGTATGTTTGGCTCAGCAGTGAATGCCCCATTACAGTGCATAGAAGTGACTGGAAGCATGCAATGCTCAGCAGAGTGGTCACAATAGTGGTGTATAGGGATGCGTGGCTCGCCACGGCGCAAAATTGCACTCAAGGAACTATGTATTGCTCAGTATATGAAATGAGCTTGACTTTTACAAATAATAAAACAAATATTGAGAGAATGCACTGTTTAGTAATGCATGCATGATTAAGTAGCTACTGCTAGTTATAGCGAAATGTCACAGCCAACGATGTGTGACTACCCAGATCCTATATGCCTAGGAAACATGCACTGCTCAGTACTTTTTTCGTTCCTGTATGTGTCAGCACAAAGATTAGGTGTGGGATGGTAACCTCTGTGTTTGTGGGATGTGCATGCACCGCTACGTGGCCCACGTCGTCAATTTGGTTGCTAGGAAGCGTACACTGCACTCCCGTCAGTTCGCTGACCCTGACCACGCAGGGATTTACTTTGAACTCAGACAGCGGATCTAAAAGAGCAGAGAAGACACTGCAAGCCCTAACAGCAGCAAGCCCCTTTCACCTCTGTTCACATGCACCACAAACAAGTACTTCCCCCCCTAAGCACACAGTCATTGAGAGTGCCAGACCAAGTGCCCTGTTTATGCTCTGCCATAAGCACATGCAGACCCGGATGCAAAGTGCAACAATTACCTGGGGGCTCCCATGCAGCTCAGCATGTAGAGGGGGCCCAGGGGCTGAAGCATGGCTGAAGCGGGGCTGTCCACTGATCATGGAGGAGAGCGCTGCAAGGTGCTGCCGTGAGACAGTCATGCTGCTAAATCTTTTTCTTTTTAATTACTTAAAAACGAATCAATAGATTTGCACCAAATTACAAAATGAGATCTTTCTGGTCCAAGCTCTAGCTTGCTGCCAAATTTAGTGTAATTCTGTTCAGCGGTCCAGCCTGTAGTCATGTCTTAAACCCCTATGGGAAATTGCATGGGGAAAAGGCGTTTTGGACCACCCTTTTTCTCGGCCTCTACTGACGAATGACCCCTAAACTTTCCAGACAGAAGCTGAATTGAATGGTAAACTAGCGTAAAAACTTTTCAGACTCATCAAATGGAGCCCAAGTTGTTAGCAAAACAAAGAAAACTTTTCCTACGGAAGCTAGGTCCTAACTATAACTACCTACTGGGGACAGCTAGTATTACATAAATATATATATATATATATATATATATCCCAATACAATGTGATCCAGCAGGAGTTGAGAGCGCTTCCACAGCGTGTGCTTGCTCAGGGGTCGGATCCAGACCCAATTATTATTTTTGGACAAAAGGAGCAGCACATCCAGGATATTTACAAATTCGTCCGAAAATTAAAATTGGCAAAAATACATGCGAACAAATCTCCTACTCTAAACGGTGAAAACCTAGGCGAGAGCAGTCAGGAAATAGAAAGACCAACCACAATAGAACAACTACCTGATATCAGAGAAACCTTTGTAAGGATGTTCGATCAAGAGAATCAAGAAGTTTCAGATACCCAAATGTTGGAGCGAATGGATATAAGAACAAATGAGAGACCTGAAACGGGGTTAAGAAGGAAGTCCCGATTCTATCCTGTTTTGTCACCAGGAAACAAAATTGATCTATTTTCGGATGCTGTCAATGAGGAGCTGGACAAATTACAAAAGACAAGAAACAACAACAGGGAAAACCTAACAACCGAGGAAAGGAAAGCACTTAAGTTACTCATGGACAATGACTTAATTACAATCAAACCCGCTGATAAAGGGGGCAACCTTGTAATAATGGATACCATCGACTATAAGAAAGAAGCCATGAGACAATTAAATCAACAACAAAATTATTCGAAACTTTCCAATAATCCTAGCGCCAAGATGTTAAAAGAACTAAAAGAGCATCTGAATGAGTGGCATCAAAAAGGATTATTAAATGATGATGAGAAAAAATTTCTAAATATAGACTTTCCAACAATGCCCTGTATATATTTTCTGCCGAAAATACATAAAACATTAACAGATCCTCCCGGCAGACCAATCGTGTCCTCTTGCAGCTCCATCTATGAAAACCTATCAAGGTATGTGGACACATTTCTGGCACCAATTGCCCAAAGCATGCCTTCCTACATCAAGGACACTGGACAATTTCTCAGAATAATCCAGGATATAATTTGGAATGAACAATATCTATTAGCAACAATAGATGTTGTTTCTCTCTACACCTCGATTAGACATGATGTAGGTATGGAAGCATGCCAGTATTTCTTGAAACAGAGAAGCATTTCAACCTTGGAGCACACCAACATGCTCTTGAAAATGATTAAGATCTGCTTATCAAATAATGTTTTCATATTTAACCAAGAGCTCTACAAACAAGAGTGTGGGACTGCCATGGGCATTTCATTTTCTCCCAACTATGCCAATATCACCATGGGATGGTGGGAGAAAACCATTGCTTGGTCACAGTCAATCAATCAGATCTGGATCGGATCATATTGTGGGTCCGGTACATAGATGATCTGTTTATAATTTGGCATGGATCGGACTCTGATTTTCGCAATTACTTTTCTAAACTGAATCAAAATACAGTAGGTTTACAATTCACGTGCACAACTAGCACAAAGAAAATTGCGTTTTTGGACACTGAAATCTATATTTCAGATGGCAAACTAGAGTCCACTCTGTTCCGCAAAAAGACAGCAACCAACAGCGTGCTGCATGGCACAAGCTTTCACCCACAAGCACTGATTAAAAGTATCCCATACGGGGAATATATCAGACTGAAAAGAAATTGCTCTGTACCGGATGATGCAGAAATAAAAATCAATGAAAGCAAGATGAGATTCAAATCACGAGGATATCACGATCGAATCCTACAAAACTGTAAAAAGAAGGTTGATCAAAAAACAAGAACAGAACTACTGGTGGAAAAACCAAAGAAAGCAGTGGAAAACGACCCGCCGAAATTTATAACCACATACAACAAGGAAAGTGGAATGATCGCCAACAAAATGAAGAAATATTGGCATCTCGTATCCGGGGACCCGGATATAGGAGAGATAGTAGGAAAACAACCACAAATACCCTACAAAAAAACAGATCTCTTCAGGATTGTTTGGTGAACAGCCACTTTCAAGCTAAGATACAAACAGACTGGTTGACAAATCAACGAAAAGGATTTAAGCCTTGCTCCAGCTGCAAGGCCTGTAAGATTGGCATGAGTAAAAAATCGATTGAAGAACCCAACGGCAAGATGATGCAGATTGACCAACAGATCACATGTACTTCCAAAAATGTTGTATATGTGATCGAGTGCAAATGTGGCAGCAAATACATAGGCAGCACAACCTGCATGTTGAAAAAAAGAATATTGGAACATATTAGAGCAGTAAAAAACAAAAATATGCTCTATGCCACAGCAAAACATGTCAACACTTGCCAGAACGGTGATTGGAAAACCATGAGATTTTACGGACTCAAAATGCTCACGAAAACGGAAAGAGGCGGTGACACAGTTAGGAAACTGAGACAGATGGAGTCCCGGCTAATTATCCGTTTTCGAACCAAAATGCCAAGAGGTATGAACTTTGGGGAAGACCTTCACATACACTTGGAGTGACTGTTACTAAAGGCCAGCTGAGTCTATTCAAACTTAACAGGGTACTATACCCTACAACTATTGAAAACTGATTGGGAACTAATCCCTCATGAACTGTTTAAATTGCCCATATGAATTGAATATGAAGCATTTAACACCTAAAAAAAGTTTAATTTGTGAAAAACACCAGTCTTTCTTTTTGTAAATAATTTCTTGAAAATGAATGAAAACTACGTATCCCATAATGCCTCATAATGGCTAAAATGGGCTAGTATAAATGTAAAAAGAGTTGAAGGACTTACTGACCGTGAACAAAGCCTGTTGAGGCTGAAACGCGTTGGTGGGGTGAAGCTTCAATAAAGTAGCTTTGAAAATATCCTGGATGTGCTGCTCCTTTTGTCCAAAAAAAAATAAATATATATATATATATATACATACATTGCGCTCATTTTTTCACACACGAGGGAACCGGCGACACGTAGAAGGGCTCTAACCTGCAGTGATTAAGGTGCATTAGGTATTTACACCTACTCCACGCAGTATACGGAATACACATTGCGAATGAAATGTTAAAGTAGCGCGAAGCATCGACTCTTTAAATCAAAGTCAGCTGTGAGAGGAGAGGGTGCTGCCGATGTAAGCGATGCCGATGGCACAACTGGCACTTTGAAACAACAAGGAATTACACTGGGAAAAAATGAGGAAAAAGGAAATCAGTCGATGGTGGAAAGCCACATCGCTTCTAAATTACCTGGATGTAAACAGGATAACGAGAGGCCTGAGAAACTATATAATCCCCACATTGGCAAATCCTAGACCTGAGCTACTGAAGGATTGGACAGAAAATACTAATGCATGCTCGAATACCATGCTCAGAATCCTGATCAAGAGTGCATGGGTAGAGCATATGGTACTAACAAATAAAATCAAGGGCATAATGGATGAATTTGAGAAAGAAATAGATCAGGAAGCTGTTAAGAAAATACTTAGGCCAATTGAAGAACGCCTCAAGACCCATGAAAAGGATGTATTAGAGTACAAACTACGCAAGTTCCTTCGGGATGAACTGGATTACGCAGCAGGAAGGATTCTGACTTTTGCCAAACAATTTGATAAAGCCCGCCAACAAATTGCTAAAGATAGAACACTGTGAGCAATGGAGGAGCGAGTATCAGACTCAGGCACGGACCAGAGCTCTGAACTCGGATCGTACTGAGAAACAAGATGGCACCAAAGATTTATTTTTCCGAGGAACTTCGGATGCTACAAAAAGAAAGCGAACACTCATTTCAGGCAAAACAAAGAGGCAGAGGAAGGGGCACAAAAGTAAAAGCCAGAGAAGCAGGCAACGAAGGAAAACAAACAAACAGCGGCATGAGAATATGGGGCCAGCAAGGAAAGAACAAGTAATGGCAGTACAATCAAAGGAAGTAACGGTAATAAACCTCTCTAAAACACAAGCCCCACATGAGGACATTGAGACTCTTAAACGTGGACTATCCTTTTGTCCTACATCACAAGTAAATTATGCACAATTAAGGATTTATTTATTTAAGTTTGTTAGGAAGGTGAAATTGTACAAAATACATTTATTATGTCCAAACAGGGAAACAATTGATGTGACAACAACTACCAATTCTCCTCAGACTGCCCTTACAATACGAGACCTTGAGACATTACAAACACTACACAATTTAGAAGGAATGGAAGAGACCACAATCATATCTAGTAATTTCAATGACTCTCTAGATCCCACTAATATTGACTATATTAACAACATCCTTGATATCGACACAGGGGGTACTGAGGCGACGAATTTTAGAATGCCATCTAGATCCATACCCCAACTACCCGAAGACAATATTGACGTATTCTCAGACACAGTTGCAGAGGACATTTTGAAACTGTAGTAAAAGGTAATTCTATTTGCAGACCACAGATGGGCTCTAAACACCCTGCACAGAATAGTCAAAGGCAGAGCAGTCTGCACAGATTTCCTCTTTTATTTTTAATCCACATCACAGTGTAATAAAAAGCAGTGCAGTGTGTGCACATTAGCTTTCCTGCCAACAGCCCTCATAGAGCAGGGAAAAGCAATGCAATATACAGATTTTCTCGGTTCTCAGAGATTATTAGTAAGCTGAGCGCAAAGTTCTCACAAAGTAGCAAAAAGCAGTGCCGTTTTCACAGGCATCTTCAAAGTGCAGTAAAAAGCAGAGCAATGTGCACCGATTTCTCACAGTGCAGGGGGGACAGACTACTCATAGTGCAGTACAATGCATGGCAGCATGCACAGATCGCTCATAGTGCAAATAGCCGTGCAGCATGCACTGATTCCACACAGTGCAGTACGATGCAGGGTAGTGTGCACAGATCGCTCATAGTGCAAATAGCCGTGCAGCATGCACTGATTCCACACAGTGCAGTACGATGCAGGGCAGTGTGCACAGATCGATCATAGTGCAAATAGCCGTGCAGCATGCACTGATTCCACACAGTGCAGTACGATGCAGGGCAGTGTGCACAGATCGCTCATAGTGCAAATAGCCGTGCAGCATGCACTGATTCCACACAGTGCAGTACGATGCAGGGTAGTGTGCACAGATCGCTCATAGTGCAAATAGCCGTGCAGCATGCACTGATTCCACACAGTGCAGTACGATGCAGGGCAGTGTGCACAGATCGCTCATAGTGCAAATAGCCGTGCAGCATGCACTGATTCCACACAGTGCAGTACGATACAGGGCAGTGTGCACAGATTTTTCATAGTGCAGTAAAAAGTAGTACAGTGTGACAGGTTTCTCATAGTGCAGTAAGATGCAGTGCAGTGTGACAGGTTTCTTATAGTGCAGTAAGATGCAGTGCAGTGTGCACAGATTTCTCATAGTGCAGTAAGATGCAGTGCAGTGTGACAGGTTTCTCATAGTGCAGTAAGATGCAGTGCAGTGTGCATAAATTCACCCTTAAACACACATAATGACCACAAAAGTCCCAAGTGCCTGAATGAAAGCCCCTTCACCCTCCCAGAGGTCCCCAGGTAGAAGAACCCAGCTGTGAGAAGTTGGCCTGGTAGGGGATGTTTCCAATTCTGGAACCACCTACTACCTGACCAAACAATCCCCTTATGGTGTCTGGTTGTAAGTCAACCTTATTAGACAAGCTATCCTAGTGGTAGCATGGACTAAGCAGCCTAAAGGCTTAACTTAAGAGGTCGTGTTAAGCGAGCTGTTTTACCACATACAATCCTGTAATACCAAATGAAAGGACACCACACAAGTATATATTATAAAAATATATGTGTTTATTACTAAAAACAATCCCCAGTATTCTTTATGAATAAAGGGGCACAAGCGTTAAATCAAAAGCACTGTTTAAACATACAAAGTTGCACAATTATGGATGAGGGCAGGGGGCCACTCAAACCATATACTAAACAAGTGGTATAAGAAAGGCCACTCGAGCAGTGGTTAGGCCTAGGGCCTAGGGAATCGCTGGGAGCAGTCAGGACAAGCAATGCTGAAGTCGGGAATGGCCCTCGGGATTCGGGAGATGTGCGGAAAGCGCACGCATGCACCAATGTTAACCAATGGTGCGTAAAAGTCAAATAGTTAAAGTTTAAGGACACTTCCGCTGAACCTAGAGGAACAAAACTTAACACACAGACCCTAGAGGTGTGCACCAGTGTGGGAACACCGGCGGAGCAAAGTTACCTCACCCACAGGAAGTGGGTGCACAGGGTCGAAGTGGCGTCGGGTTTTGACACGCAGGCTCTTGGTGCTTGAAGCTGAAAGGGCTGCAGGCAGGGTGAAGACGAAGTGTCCGGTGGAGTCCAAGGGTGGACTCAAGTTGTAGAGTACCTGAAAGCAGAGGGGACAGAGTCTGGGTCACTCAGCAGTGACCAGGGTGGAACCAGGACGGAACCAGGCAATGTCGGGCGCAATCAGGTGGTCGTCGAGGCGCTTCTCTTCGCTGTCACGTGGGCTCTGGGGCATCTGCGACGTCCAGGAGCAGGTCACGATCTGTCCCACGCAGGCTCTCACCGTCGGTGCAGTCGGCTTCCGGTTTGGAGCAAACAAGCCTTGGTAAGAGCAATCCACGCGGGATTGGAAGATGGCGTCTCACTCGGACCAGGAAGGTCAGAGTCGGGGCTCCCTTTCAGGGGAGCTGGTGTGGATCTGGAGCAACCAGAATCACGAGTCTTTCTTTGTAGTTCGTCGGCACAGGGACCACAAGCCAGCTGGCAAGTGACCGGGCCAACGCGTTGAGCCAAATCGTGCCAAAGGGCCCCACGCAGCACTCGTCGAGTGTGGAGGGCTGAACTTCGGCTCAGGAGTAGCTCAGGGTGGGGGCTTCTCAAACCCCGGTGTACAGCTTCGAGGGTCACTCGTGGGCTGCACGGTCAGCGTCTCGTGGTCACTTCAAGATGGCGTGCCCCACGCTTCCGGTCGCCTCCACGGGTCTCAGCTTTGCAGGGACTGTGGATCGGGCTGTTAGAAGCTGGGCAGGCTTGATCTCGTCGATCTCAGTCGCTCGAGTTCCGGCGGGAACTGCAACTAAGTAGACGTCGAGGGCTGGATGGTGCCTGCTGCTGCAGGGTGGTCACTCCTTGACCACAAGGGAGATTCTTCGGGCTTCCACGTTGAGATGGAGGGCGAAGGGTCCAGAATATCGTTTCAAAATGTTTCTTCCAGGAAATCTGATGTGCATTGGCACTGCTCCCACTCTTATTCGAATCTGGTGGGCGTGATTACCTGCTAGGTCCCCTCCTATGGGTGGGACCCAGGAAGTGGGTGGATACACCCCCTTCCTTTGATCCAGGCCGCCCTGGCACGAGGGCTGGAGTGCCCCAGAACCGGTTTGGCCGGATTATGCAAGGGGCAGCCTTGTGCGCCCCAGGCAGTGTCTGGTTTCTTTCAAACCTCCCTGCTACAATACACTATCTCCTGTCTGGAGGGCGGTGACACCCTCCTGTGACAGGAAACCCTTTGTCCAGGACCCCCTTGACTGGGTTTCGGTCAGCTCCAGGGGTCCAGACATTTGTCTGTGGCAGAGGCATCCATTTTGGGGATCTTAAGGCCTTTGGAGAAATCAACCGCATTAAAGTGAAGTAACATGTCTTACCCCTCTAGAGGGGTGGAATGCCATCCCCGTCGCCAGAACTGGCGAGGGGATGGTATTCCAAAGCGTATGACACCTTACACGACATGTTTTGATAAAGCCAAACCAGAGTTGCTAAATAACCGCGAGGATTATAAGGCACTTAATAGTATATGGTATGGCATTATCCTGAAACAGCTTAGGGATTTGTTCCCGACGGCTGCAGACAGGCTCAGCTCATGCTAGAGCTCCATCTCACATAAAAACCAAGCACCCAGCCTCCAGGATTGGTGAGGCCTGTCTATAGGAGTGGCTCACAGGTTTACATGTGTCCAGATATAGGTTTTAGACATAGGTATACTATATCTAAGCAAGGGGTGTGTACACCACCTTACCCCAGCTGAGTGATCAGCCAGTTGTGTCAATTTAAGAACCAGCCAGGGGTGGCAAAAGATATGCTGCAGCCCCTGGTAGGCCTTAGTGGCTCCTGTGCCCTGTGCACCTATAGTGCATTCTACAGGGGCTGACAAGGAGTCCATTTCCAATTGGTATGTACCTAGGGTACATGGAATCCATTTTACAGAGAGAGCAGATGGCCTGGGGCCCTGATTAGCAGGGAACCAGGTCAACTAAGTCAAAAAACCAGCTAAACACAGGCAAAAAATCTGGGGTAACCATAGTCAGGTAGCCACCTTCCTACATAACCCCCCCCCAAACGAAAGGAGATAAGGCTATCCTTGGCCAGGTAAGCCTATATTGCCTGAGTGGCCATATAAGGAAGTACCTGCACTAGCATGGGTACCCCGTGCTCTCAGGGTCAACCTCTGGCTACCTAAAGCTGGAGGCTGGGTCCCTCTGTTTGGCTTGCTGGAGGGACAGTTCAGGTTTGGGCCCCTTGGGTCCCAGGTTTGGCTGTGCCCAACAGAATCCATCTGTGGGAGGTCCCTAACTGTTTTTAAGGGGGCTCCCTCAGGAGTTTTTAAAGTTTTCACCTTACTAGGGCTACTAGTTTTGGTGCACCTAATCTTTTGATGGGGGTGCTTTATTTGACAGGGGGCCCTCTGGGTCTCACTGTCCTTCTTGACCTCTGCAGCCCTGGGCTGGCTAAGGCAAGGGAGAGAGGGGCAGGTTACCTGCTCCAGACTGGGTCCCACCTGAGAAGGGTCCACTGACATCAGAGGTTCTGTCAGGCTAGGCCCAACCACCTCTGGGGCAGTTCCTTCATCAGGGGTAAGATCAGTTCCCTGAGGAGGCTGATCCTGTCCTAAAGTCTGGTGAGGGGGAGATTTCTCTTCCTCCTCCATGCTCTCAGTTTGTGTGGAGTTATCCATCATTTCAGGTTTCACAACACACGTGTCAGTTTGAGTTTGGGCTGTGGCCATCACAGCCCCACCAACCTTTTCAGGAGGAGACTCAGTTTGGGTTTCTGCTGTTATCATAACAGCTTTGCTATTCTGTTCAGGAAGAGCTTTTGCTAAAGATGGGGCAGGGAGTATCTCCGCCCTACCAACCTTTTCAGGAAGGACATCTTGAATTGGGGCTGTAGCCATTACAGCCCCACTAACCTTTCCATTGGAATTTACCATTCTAGAATGGATTTCCTGTTCAACCCCAGCCCAGGCTGAGATTTCTAAATCATTACCCAGTAGACAGTCTACAGGCAAGTTTGGGGACACTGCCACTCTCTTTGGGCCAGTGACACCTCCCCAGCTGAGACTTACTACTGCCATGGGATGATTCGTTTGGATGCCATCAATGTTTATTACCTGGTATGTGGCACCAGGTAAAAGTTGCTTAGAGGGGACTATGCCATCAGCCACCATGGTGATGCTAGCCCCTGTGTCTCTAAAAGCTTCAACTCTTAAACCATTGATGACGGGTTCTTGTCTATACTTGCTCAAAGTATTTGGGCAAGCAGAGAAGTTGGCAAACCCCATGCCAGCCTCATAAACAAGATCATTGGGTGATGGGGACCTGGATAGGCCAGGGTCCACCTGATTTCCAAAAGTAAACCCACCCAGATTCCTGGGTGTGCTTCCACTTCCTGGGGGATTACTGCTGACAGTAACAGGAGGTGTTGAAGCTGGCTTTGGAGGTATATTTTCTTTATTGTTATTCTTGGGACAACAGCTGTCTGTTTTGTAATGCCCCACCTGTTTACAGGGATAACAATAGGGTTTTTTCTCAGTTGAAGAAGTGTCTTGGGACCCACCCCCATCCTTGGAGTTTTGGGGCCCTGGGGAAGTCTTTTCTTTACTTTTATCCCCACCCTTATCTTGAGGCTTGGTAGACTCCTTCTTCTGGTTACTGTCCTGATTCTTAGGCCTAATCCTGGTTCTGACCCATTTGTCTGCCTTCTTTCCCAATTCTTGGGGAGAGGTCAGATCAGAGTCGACCAGGTGCTGGTGTAAGAGCTGGTTCTGACAATTACTTAGGATCTGCTCCCTCATAATCAAATTATACAACCCTGTAAAGTCATGTACTTTGCTGCCATGTAGCCAACCCTCCAGAGCCTTAGTAGCACAATCTACAAAATCAGTCCAGTCCTGAGTCTGTGTCTTCTGGGTGTCTCTGAACTTGAACCTGTACTGTTCAGTGGTTAAGCCAAACCCATCTATCAGAACACTCTTCAGGACTTTGTAATTGTTTGCATCCTCATGTCTGACAGTGAGGAGCTTGTCCCTCCCTTTCTCTGAAAAGGAGTACCATAAGATTGCTGCCCACTGTTCCTCAGGAACCTGCTGTACCATGCAGGCTCTCTCAAGAGCAGTCATCCATTTGTGGATGTCATCCCCTTCTTTGAAGGGGGGCACAATCTTTGTCAGGTTTCTACTATCATAGGACCTGGGTTTCTCTTTAGGAATATTGCTGCCACCAGTGGCATCTAAGCCACACAATTTCTGCTCTCTTGCCAAGGCAAGTTTAGCTTGAGCTAAGGTAAGCTTAGCTTGACTCAGGGCTACCTCCTCTCTCTCTATCTGGAGTCTGACAGCCCTCATTCTAGCCCTATGCTCAGCTTTCTGAGAAGCACTCATGCCTCTCTCTGATTCTCTGGAGGCACTAGAAAGATGAGAGTCCCCTGAGGGAGATCTCACTCTTCTGTTGCCTGGGAGAATCATTTGTTGGGATCTGGGGAGGTGCTGGCCCTCTCCATTTCCCAGTAGGTCCAAGTTGGCCTGGCTAAGCCTACCAACTGGAACCTGGCTACCCTGATCCTGTACTTCTAAGTCCCCAGCATCTGAGTCCTCATCCAAGTCATCATCATCCTCCTCTTCAGGGGGATCAACTGCAGGGGGGTTCCCTCCAGTTCCTGTATCTAGGGAAGCTGCTTTTGCCTTCTCTAAGTCATCCTGTTCTAGGAGTTCTACCAGAATTAGGCAGGTGGGGCTTCTGCCCCTTTTTAACCCTCTTGCTTTGCACAAGACAATCAAGTCTCTGCGGGTTAGTTTGTCATATCCAGAAGTTGCCTGGGTAGGGTCAACTGTCACAGGACTAGACCCTGAGGCCTTTCCTGTGTCGGACATGGTTACTAGTGAGGTGTAAGTGGTGCACTTACCTACACTAAGTGTTTTCCTACTGGACCTTGCTAGTGAGTTGTAGTCAGGGGTGTGCTACTCCCTTCAACCTACAACTACTAAGTTCAGTAGAACTTAATATGCTAAGCTTTTGATTTTATATGTACCTAGAGGTACTTGATGTGATCTTTCAATTTGATATAAAGATTGCAATGGTAAAACAACAGCAAGCTCAAATCCGCACCGCTGCTCACCAATGTGAGAAGTTGGCCTGGTAGGGGATGTTTCCAATTCTGGAACCACCTACTACCTGACCAAACAATCCCCTTATGGTGTCTGGTTGTAAGTCAACCTTATTAGACAAGCTATCCTAGTGGTAGCATGGACTAAGCAGCCTAAAGGCTTAACTTAAGAGGTCGTGTTAAGCGAGCTGTTTTACCACATACAATCCTGTAATACCAAATGAAAGGACACCACACAAGTATATATTATAAAAATATATGTGTTTATTACTAAAAACAATCCCCAGTATTCTTTATGAATAAAGGGGCACAAGCGTTAAATCAAAAGCACTGTTTAAACATACAAAGTTGCACAATTATGGATGAGGGCAGGGGGCCACTCAAACCATATACTAAACAAGTGGTATAAGAAAGGCCACTCGAGCAGTGGTTAGGCCTAGGGCCTAGGGAATCGCTGGGAGCAGTCAGGACAAGCAATGCTGAAGTCGGGAATGGCCCTCGGGATTCGGGAGATGTGCGGAAAGCGCACGCATGCACCAATGTTAACCAATGGTGCGTAAAAGTCAAATAGTTAAAGTTTAAGGACACTTCCGCTGAACCTAGAGGAACAAAACTTAACACACAGACCCTAGAGGTGTGCACCAGTGTGGGAACACCGGCGGAGCAAAGTTACCTCACCCACAGGAAGTGGGTGCACAGGGTCGAAGTGGCGTCGGGTTTTGACACGCAGGCTCTTGGTGCTTGAAGCTGAAAGGGCTGCAGGCAGGGTGAAGACGAAGTGTCCGGTGGAGTCCAAGGGTGGACTCAAGTTGTAGAGTACCTGAAAGCAGAGGGGACAGAGTCTGGGTCACTCAGCAGTGACCAGGGTGGAACCAGGACGGAACCAGGCAATGTCGGGCGCAATCAGGTGGTCGTCGAGGCGCTTCTCTTCGCTGTCACGTGGGCTCTGGGGCATCTGCGACGTCCAGGAGCAGGTCACGATCTGTCCCACGCAGGCTCTCACCGTCGGTGCAGTCGGCTTCCGGTTTGGAGCAAACAAGCCTTGGTAAGAGCAATCCACGCGGGATTGGAAGATGGCGTCTCACTCGGACCAGGAAGGTCAGAGTCGGGGCTCCCTTTCAGGGGAGCTGGTGTGGATCTGGAGCAACCAGAATCACGAGTCTTTCTTTGTAGTTCGTCGGCACAGGGACCACAAGCCAGCTGGCAAGTGACCGGGCCAACGCGTTGAGCCAAATCGTGCCAAAGGGCCCCACGCAGCACTCGTCGAGTGTGGAGGGCTGAACTTCGGCTCAGGAGTAGCTCAGGGTGGGGGCTTCTCAAACCCCGGTGTACAGCTTCGAGGGTCACTCGTGGGCTGCACGGTCAGCGTCTCGTGGTCACTTCAAGATGGCGTGCCCCACGCTTCCGGTCGCCTCCACGGGTCTCAGCTTTGCAGGGACTGTGGATCGGGCTGTTAGAAGCTGGGCAGGCTTGATCTCGTCGATCTCAGTCGCTCGAGTTCCGGCGGGAACTGCAACTAAGTAGACGTCGAGGGCTGGATGGTGCCTGCTGCTGCAGGGTGGTCACTCCTTGACCACAAGGGAGATTCTTCGGGCTTCCACGTTGAGATGGAGGGCGAAGGGTCCAGAATATCGTTTCAAAATGTTTCTTCCAGGAAATCTGATGTGCATTGGCACTGCTCCCACTCTTATTCGAATCTGGTGGGCGTGATTACCTGCTAGGTCCCCTCCTATGGGTGGGACCCAGGAAGTGGGTGGATACACCCCCTTCCTTTGATCCAGGCCGCCCTGGCACGAGGGCTGGAGTGCCCCAGAACCGGTTTGGCCGGATTATGCAAGGGGCAGCCTTGTGCGCCCCAGGCAGTGTCTGGTTTCTTTCAAACCTCCCTGCTACAATACACTATCTCCTGTCTGGAGGGCGGTGACACCCTCCTGTGACAGGAAACCCTTTGTCCAGGACCCCCTTGACTGGGTTTCGGTCAGCTCCAGGGGTCCAGACATTTGTCTGTGGCAGAGGCATCCATTTTGGGGATCTTAAGGCCTTTGGAGAAATCAACCGCATTAAAGTGAAGTAACATGTCTTACCCCTCTAGAGGGGTGGAATGCCATCCCCGTCGCCAGAACTGGCGAGGGGATGGTATTCCAAAGCGTATGACACCTTACACGACATGTTTTGATAAAGCCAAACCAGAGTTGCTAAATAACCGCGAGGATTATAAGGCACTTAATAGTATATGGTATGGCATTATCCTGAAACAGCTTAGGGATTTGTTCCCGACGGCTGCAGACAGGCTCAGCTCATGCTAGAGCTCCATCTCACATAAAAACCAAGCACCCAGCCTCCAGGATTGGTGAGGCCTGTCTATAGGAGTGGCTCACAGGTTTACATGTGTCCAGATATAGGTTTTAGACATAGGTATACTATATCTAAGCAAGGGGTGTGTACACCACCTTACCCCAGCTGAGTGATCAGCCAGTTGTGTCAATTTAAGAACCAGCCAGGGGTGGCAAAAGATATGCTGCAGCCCCTGGTAGGCCTTAGTGGCTCCTGTGCCCTGTGCACCTATAGTGCATTCTACAGGGGCTGACAAGGAGTCCATTTCCAATTGGTATGTACCTAGGGTACATGGAATCCATTTTACAGAGAGAGCAGATGGCCTGGGGCCCTGATTAGCAGGGAACCAGGTCAACTAAGTCAAAAAACCAGCTAAACACAGGCAAAAAATCTGGGGTAACCATAGTCAGGTAGCCACCTTCCTACACCAGCTCAGTCCACCCCATTCAGTGATTTCTCGTAGTGGGGTAAGAGAAAGTGCAGTGACACCGATTCCTTATAGTGCAGCAAGATGCAGTGCAGTGTGCACAGATTTCACACAGTGGAGTTAGATACAGTGCAGTGCACTGACATAGACTGGTCATAGTGCAATAAGATGCAGTGCACTGCACAGACTCCTCATAATGCAGTCAGATGCAGTGCAGTGTGCACAGATTTCACACAGTGCAGTTAGATACAGTACAGTGCACTGACATAGACTTGTCATAGTGCAATAAGATGCAGTGCACTGCACAGACTCCTCATAATGCAATCAGATGCAGTGCAGTGTGCACAGATTTCTCACAGTGCAGTCAATAGCATTGCAGTACTCCAAATTCCTCATAGTGCTGTAAGGTGCACTGTGGCGTGCACAGATTCCTCATAGTGCAGTAAGAGGCGGTGAAGCGTTCACAGGTTTCTCAGAGTGTACTACGTTACAGTGCAGTGTGAACAGACTTCTCAGAGTGGAATAAGACGCAGCACAGTGTGCACAGATTTCTCATAGAACACTAAATTGAAGTGCAGTGTGCATAGATTACTCATTGCAGTACAATGCAGTGCAGTGTGCACAGATGTCTCACAGTGCAGTGGCACACACTTCTCGTAGTGCTGTAAGATGCAGTACAGTGTGCACAATTTCCTCATAGTGCTGTAAGATGCAGTGACGTGTGCACAGATTTCTTAAAGTAGTAAGATGCAGTGTGCACATATTTCTCACTGTAGTAAGGTGCAATGCGCATATAATCCTCACAGTACAGTAAGAAACAATGCAGTGTGCATAGATTATTCATAGTGCAGTAAGATGCAGTGCAGCATGTACAGACTGCTCATAGTGCAGTATATACAGTGCAGCGTGCAGAGATTTCTCACAGTGTTGTAAAGATGCAGTGCAGTAGCACATATTCCTCATGCAGTAAAATGCAGTGCAGCATGCAGTGATTTCCATTGTGCGGAGGGAGGTTGTGCAGAGATTACTCATAGTGCCGTCAGATGCAGTGTGCACAGATTCCTCGCAGTGCAGTATGATGCAGTGCACAGATCCCCTCTTCAACAAAAAATGATGCCCACAAACACCCCCAGGGCAGGAATGAAAGCCCCCCCAGGGCCCCCGGATAGAAGAGCCCAGCTCAGCCCCCGTGGCCCCCGGATAGAAGAGCCCAGCTCAGCCCCAGGGGCCCCAGATAGAAGGGCCCAGCTCAGCCCCAGGGGCCCTGGATAGAAGAGCCCAGTTCGGCCCCAGGAACCCCGATAGAAGAGCCCAGCTCAGCCCCAGGGGCCCCCGGATAGAAGAGCCCAGCTCAGCCCCTGCGGCCCCAGATAGAAGAGCCCAGCTCAGTCCCAGGGGCCCCAGATAGAAGAGCCCAGCTCAGCCTCAGGGCCCCCGGATAGAAGAGCCCAGCTCAGCCCCAGGGGCCCCGGATAGAAGAGCCCAGCTCAGCCCCAGGGGCCCAGATAGAAGAGCCCAGCTGAGCCCCAGGACCCCCGGATAGAAGAGCCCAGCTCAGCCCCAGAGACCCCCGGATAAAAGAGCCCAGCTCAGCCCCATGGGCCCCTGGATAGAAGAGCCCAGCTCAACCCCAGGGGCCCGGATAGAAGAGCCCAGCTCAACCCCAGGGGCCCCCGATAGAAGAGCCCAGTTCTGCCACAGGGGCTCCGGACATAAGAGCCCATCTCAGCCCCAGGGGCCCCCGGATAGAAGAGCCCAGCTCATCCCCAGGGGCCCTCAGATAGAAGAGCCCAGCTCTGCCCCAGGGGCCCCATGATAGAAGACCCCAGCTCAGCCACAGGACACTGTGATAGAAGAGCCCAGCTCAGCCTCAGGGCCCCCAGATAGAAGAGCCCAGCTCAGCCCAGGGCCCCCGGATTGAAAAGCCCAGCTCAGCCCCAGGTGCCCCAGATTGAAAAACCCAGCTCAGCCCCAGGGGCCACAGGATAGAAGAGCCCAGTTCAGCCCCAAGGGCCCCCGGATAGAAGAGCCCAGCTCAGCCCCAGGGCCCCCGATAGAAAAGCCCAGCTCAGCCCCAGGGGCCCCAGAAAGAAGAGACCAGCTCAGCCCCAGAGGCCCCCGGATAGAAGAGCCCAGCTCAGCACCAGGGCCCCCGGATATAAGAGCCCAGCTCAGCCCCAGGGGCCCGCGGATAGAGGAGCCCAGCTCAGCCCCAATAGCCCCCAAATAAAAGAGCCCCGCTCAGCCCCAGGGGCCCCAGATAGAAAAGCCCTACTCAGCCCTTGAGGCCCCCAGATAGAAGGGCTCAGCTCAGCTCCAGGGCCCTCAGATAGAATAGACTAGCTCAGCACAAGGGGCCCCGGATAGAAGAGCGCAGCTCTCTCCAGGGGCCCCTGGATAGAATAGACAAGCTCAGCCCCAGGGGCCCCTGGATAGAAGAGCGCAGCTCAGCCCCAGAGGCCCCCAGATAGAAGAGCCCAGCTCAGCACCAGGTCCCCCAGATAGAAGAGCCCAGCTCAGCTCCAGGGGCCCCCGGATAGAAGAGCCCAGCTCGGCCCCAAGTGCCCCCGGATAAAAGAGTATAGCACAGCCCCAGGGGCCCCAGATAGAAGAGCTCAGCCCCCCCAGAGGCCCGCGGATAGAAGAGCCCAGCTCAGCCCCTAGGGCCCCTGGATAGAAGAGCCCAGCTCGGCCCCAAGTGCCCCCGGATAGAAGAGTATAGTATAGCACCAGGGGCCCCACATAGAAGAGCTCAGCCCCCCAGAGGCCCGCGGATAGAAGAGCCCAGCTCAGCCCCAAGGGCCCCCGGATATAAGGGCCCAGCTCAGCCCGGCTCCTGCAGAGATTCCCTCCAGGATTATTCAGTCTATTTCTACAAACAGAGCAGAAGATGCTGACAATCTCCTACCTGAGCAGAGACCTGTGCAGACATGTCCAGGCTCTCTCCTCTCCCTGGGGTCTGGGGGTGGGAGGTGCAGATCTGGGGTTAAAGGGGGGTCTGCAGATGAAGGTAGCTGGACAGACAGACAATGGTTCCTTCCTCCTCTGCTGCAGGCTGCAAACACCAGGAGAGGCCGGAAGTGATGTCACCGCAGCTTCTGGTGCTGTCTTTACCGCCGCTGACCCGGAAGAGGAAACCCTTATCCCTTTCATCCAATGTGCAGCTCAGTGGGTTTCATCAGCAGGCGAGGAGCGCCCTCTGGTGGCCGCTGACGGAACCGCCGCCTCCAGTCTTTAGGAGTGAATTGGAAATAGCCTGAATTTCATTCATTATATGTAAGAAACTGCTAGAATTAAACTGGACAATGTTTTCTATTTTTCCTGTTTCTGAGGGTAATTTTTTATATTTGGTAGGACTGTGTGTATTCTGCACCAAATTAAGTTTTACATTTGTCTGCTTTGTTTACCCGCTCACTCCCTTCAAAGGTTCACTTATAAAATAAACAAACAAGTAGATTACAGTCTCAATAACTTCATAAGACAGAACAATCAGATTTGACTGTCACAGATTTCTCCCTCAGTGGATGGTGTCATGACAATGAGTGAACAGTCCACAGATTCCCCACAGTGCAGTAAGATGCACCACAGTGCACAGATCCCTCGCAGTGCAGCAAGATGCACCACAGTGCACAGATCCCTCACAGTGCAGCAAGATGCACCACAGTGCACAGATCCCTCACAGTGAAGCAAGATGCACCACAGTGCACAGATCCCTCACAGAGCAGCAAGATGCACTGCAGTGCACAGATCCCTCACAGTGCAGCAAGATGCACCACACTGCACAGATCCCTCACAGAGCAGCAAGATGCACCACAGTGCACAGATCCCTCACAGTGCAGCAAGATGCAACACAGCGCACAGATCCTTCACAGTGCAGCAAGATGCACCACAGTGCACAGATCCCTCACAGTGCAGCAAGATTCACCACAGTGCACAGATCCCTCAAAGAGCAGCAAGATGCACTACAGTGCACAGATCCCTCAAAGAGCAGCAAGATGCACCACAGTGCACAGATCCCTCAAAGAGCAGCAAGATGCACCACAGCGCACAGATCCTTCACAGTGCAGCAAGATGCACCACAGTGCACAGATCCCTCACAGTGCAGCAAGATGCACCACAGTGCACAGATCCCTCACAGTGCAGCAAGATGCACCACAGTGCACAGATCCCTCACAGTGCAGCAAGATGCACCACAGTGCACAGATCCCTCACAGTTCAGCAAGATGCACCACAGTCCACAGATCCCTCACAGTGCAGCAAGATGCACCACAGTTCACAGATCCCTCACAGTGCAGCAAGATGCACCACAGTGCACAGATCCCTCACAGTGCAGCAAGATGCACCACAGTGCACTGATCCCTCACAGTGCAGCAAGATGCACCACAGTGCACAGATCCCTCACAGTTCAGCAAGATGCACCACAGTGCACAGATCCCACACAGTGCAGCAAGATGCACCACAGTGCACAGATCCCTCACAGTGCAGCAAGATGCACCACAGTGCACAGATCCTTCACAGTGCAGCAAGATGCACCACAGTGCACAGTTCCCTCACAGTGCAGCAAGAATGCACCGCAGTGCACATATTCCTCACAGCGCATTAAGATACAGCGCACAGATTCCCTCTTTGACATACATGATGCCCACAAACACCCCCAGGGCCCGAAGGAAATCCCCCCAGGGCCCCTTGATAGACGAGCCCAGCTCAGTCCCAGGGGCCCCCGGATGAAGAGCCCAGCTCAGCCCCAGGTGCCCCCAGAGAGAAGAGCCCAGCTCAGCCCCAGGGGCCCCCGGATAGAAGAACCCAGCTCATCCCAAGGGCCCTGGATAGAAGAGCCCAGCTCATCCCCAGGGGCCCCTGGATAGAGGAGCCCTGCTCAGCCCCAGGGGCCCCTGATAGAAGAGCCCAGATCAGCACCAGGGCCCCCCAGATCGAAAGGCCCAGCTCAGCCCCAGGGCCCCCAGATAGAAGAGCCCAGCTCAGCCCCAGGCACCCCTGGATAGAAGAGTCCAGCTCAGCCCCAGGGGACTCCGGATAGAAGAGCCTAGCTCAGCCCCAGAGGCCCACAGATAGAAGGGCCCAGCTCAGCCCTAGGGCCCCCGGATAGAAGAGCCCAGCTCAGCCTCGGGGGCCCCCGAGAGAAGAGCCCAGGTCAGCCCCAGGGACCCCCGAATAGAAGAGCACAGCTCAGCCCCAAGGGCCCCCGGATAAAAGAGTATAGCTTAGCCCCAGGGGCCCCCAGATACAAGAGCCCAGCTCAGCCCCAAGGGCCCCCAGAAAAGAGAGTATAGCTCAGCCCCAGGGGCCCCCGGTTAGAAGAGCCCAAGGGTCCTGGATAGAAGAGCCCAGCTCAGCACCGGATAGAAGAGTCCAGCCCTCCCCAGGTGCCCCCGGAGAGAATAGCCCAGCTCAGCCTCGGGGCCCCCGGATAGAAGAGACCAGCACAGCCCGAGGCCCCCGGATAGAGGAGCCCAGCTCAGCCCCAGGGGCCCCGGATAGAAGATCCCAGCTCAGCCCCAGGGCCACGGATGGAAGAGCCCAGCTCAGTCCCAGGGGCCCTGGATAGAAGCGCCCAGCTCAGCCCCAGGGCCTCGGATAGAAGAGCCCAGCTCAGCCCCAGAATCCCCCGGATAGAAGAGCCCAGCTCAGACCCCAGGGGCCCCCGGATAGAAGAGTATAGCTCAGCCCCAGGGGCCCCCGGATAGAAGAGCCCTGGGGTCCTGGATAGAAGAGCCCAGCTCAGCACCAGATAGCAGAGTCCAGCCCTCCCCAGGGGCCCCCAGAGAGAATAGACCAGCTCAGCCCCAGGGGCCCTGGATAGAAGAGCCCAGCACAGCCCGAGGATAGAAGAGCCCAGCTCAGCCCCCAAGGGGCCCCCGGATAGAAGAGCCCAGCTCAGCCCAAGGGGCCCCGGATAGAAGAGCCCAGCTCAGCCTCAGGGCCCCCGGATATGAGAGCCCAGCCAACCCCCAGGGCCCCCGGATAGAAGCACCCAGCTCAGCCTCAGGGCCCCCGGATATGAGAGCCCAGCCAACCCCTAGGGCCCCTGGATAGAAGATCCCGGCTCAGGCCCAGGACCCCCAGATAGAAGAGCCCAGCTCAGCCCCAGGGCCCCCGGATAGAAGAGCCCAGCTCAGCCCCAGGGGCCCCAGGATAGAAGAGCCCAGCTCAGCCTCGGGCCCCCAGATAGAGGAGCCCAGCACAGCCCCGAGGCCCCTGGATAGAAGAGCCCAGCTCAGCCCCAGGGGCCCTGGATGGAAGACCCCAGCTCAGCCTCGGGCCCCCAGATAGAAGAGCCCAGCACAGCCCCGAGGCCCCCAGATAGAAGAGCCCAGCTCGGCCCCAGAGGTCCCCGGATAGAAGAGCCCAGCTCGGCCCCAGGGGCCCCCAGATAGAAGAGCCCAGCTCGGCCCCAGAGGTCCCCGGATAGAGGAGCCCAGCTCAGCCCCAGGGGCCCCGGATAGAAGAGCCCAGCTCAGCCTCAGGGCCATGGATGGAAGAGCCCAGCTCAGTCCCAGGGGCCCTGGATAGAAGCGCCCAGCTCAGCCCAAGGGGCTCCGGATAGAAGAGCCCAGCTCAGCCCGAGGATAGAAGAGCCCAGCTCAGCCCCCAAGGGGCCCCTGGATAGAAGAGCCCAGCTCAGCCCCAGATGCCCGGAGTAGAAGAGCCCAGCTCAGCCCCAGGGGCCGCCAGATAGAAGAGCCCAGCTCAGCCCAAGGGGCCCCGGATAGAAGCACCCATCTCAGCCTCAGGGCCCCCGGATATGAGAGCCCAGCCAACCCCCAGGGCCCCCGGATAGAAGAGCCCAGCTCAGGCCCAGGGCCCCTGGATAGAAGAGCCCAGCTCAGCCCCAGGGGCCATGGATAGAAGAGCCCTGCTCAGCCCCAGGACCCCCAGATAGAAGAGCCCAGCTCAGCCCCAGGGCCCCCGGATAGAAGAGCCCAGCTCAGCCCCAGGGGCCCCAGTATAGAAGAGCCCAGCTCAGCCTCGGGCCCCCAGATAGAAGAGCCCAGCACAGCCCCAAGGCCCCTGGATAGAAGAGCCCAGCTCAGCCCCAGTGCCCCCAGATAGAAGAGCCCAGCTCGGCCCCAGAGGTCACCGGATAGAGGAGCCCAGCTCAACCCCAGGGGCCCCGGATAGTAGAGCCCAGCTCAGCCTCAGGGCCATGGATGGAAGAGCCCAGCTCAGTCCCAGGGGCCCTGGATAGAAGCGCCCAGCTCATCCCCAGGGCCTCGGATAGAAGAGCCCAGCTCAGCCCCAGGGGCCCCCAGACATAAGAGAACAGCTCAGCCCGAGGATAGAAGAGCCCAGCTCAGCCCCCAAGGGGCCCCCGGAGAGAAGAGCCCAGCTCAGCCCCAGATGCCCGGAGTACAAGAGCCCAGCTCAGCCCCAGGGGCCGCCAGATAGAAGAGCCCAGCTCAGCCCAAGGGGCCCCGGATAGAAGCACCCAGCTCAGCCTCAGGGTCCCCGGATATGAGAGCCCAGCCAACCCCCAGGGCCCCCGGATAGAAGAGCCCAGCTCAGGCCCAGGGCCCCTGGATAGAAGAGCCCAGCTCAGCCCCAGAACCCCCAGATAGAAGAGCCCAGCTCAGCCCCAGGGCCCCCGGATAGAAGAGCCCAGCTCAGCCCCAGGGGCCCCAGGATAGAAGAGCCCAGCTCAGCCCCAGGGCCCCCAGATAGAAGAGCCCAGCTCGGCCCCAGAGGTCCCCGGATAGAGGAGCCCAGCTCAGCCCCAGGGGCCCCGGATAGAAGAGCCCAGCTCAGCCTCAGGGCCCCCAGATAGAAGAGCCCAGCTCGGCCCCAGAGGTCCCCGGATAGAGGAGCCCAGCTCAGCCCCAGGGGCCCCGGATAGAAGAGCCCAGCTCAGCCTCAGGGCCATGGATGGAAGAGCCCAGCTCAGTCCCAGGGGCCCTGGATAGAAGCGCCCAGCTCATCCCCAGGGCCTCGGATAGAAGAGCCCAGCTCAGCCCCAGGGCCCCCAGATAGAAGAGCCCAGCTCAGCCCCAGGGGCCCGGGATACAAGAGCCCAGCTCAGCCCCAGGGGCCGCCGGATGGAAGAGCCCAGCTCAGCCCAAGGGGCCCCGGATAGAAGCACCCAGCTCAGCCTCAGGGCCCCCGGATATGAGAGCCCAGCACAACCCCCAGGGCCCCCGGATAGAAGAGCCCAGCTCAGGCCCAGGGCCCCCGGATAGAAGAGCCCAGCTCAGCCCCAGGGGCCCTGGATAGAAGAGCCCTGCTCAGTCCCAGGAGCCCCAGATAGAAGAGCCCAGCTCAGCCTCAGGGCCCCCGGATAGAAGAGCCCAGCTCAGCCCCAGGGGCCCCAGGATAGAAGAGCCCAGCTCAGCCTCGGGTCCCCCGAATAGAACAGCCCAGCACAGCCCGAGGCCCTTGGATAGAAGAGCCCAGCTCAGCCCCAGGGCCCCCAGATAGAAGCGCCCAGCTCGGCCCCAGAAGACCCCGTATAGAGGAGCCCAGCTCAGCCCCAGGGGCCCCGGATAGAAGAGCCCAGCTCAGCCCCAGGGCCACGGATGGAAGAGCCCAGCTCAGTCCCAGGGGCCCTGGATAGAAGCGCCCAGCTCAGCCCCAGGGCCTCGGATAGAAGAGCCCAGCTCTGCCCCAGAGGCCCCCGGATAGAAGAACCCAGCTCAGCCTCAGGGGCCCCTGATAGAAAATCCCAGTTCAGCCCCAGGGGCCCTGGATAGAAGAGCCCAGCTCAGCCCCAGGGGCCCCCAGACATAAGAGCCCAGCTCAGCCCCATGGGCCCCAGGATAGAAGAGCCCAGCTCAGCCCCAGGTCCCCGGATGGAAGAGCCCAGCTCAGCCCCAGGGGCCCCGGATAGAAGCGCCCAGCTCAGCCCCAGGGGCCCGGATAGAAGAGCCCAGCTCAGCCCTAGGGGGCCTGGATAGAAAATCCCAGCTCAGCCCCAGGGCCCCGGAAAGAAGAGCCCAGTTCAGTCCCAGGGCCCCCAGATAGAAGAGCCCAGCTCAGCCCCATGGGACCCCGGATAGAAGAGCCCAGCTCAGCCCCAGGGCCCCGGATGGAAGAGCCCAACTCAGCCCCAGGAGCCCCAGATAGAAGAGCCAAGCTCTGCCCCAGGGGCCCTGGATAGAAGGGTATAAAGCAGGAATATCGACGGGATAATATCGACTAGCATAAATATCGAGGTAAGAATATCGACTTTAAAAAATATCGTTGAAGTAAATATCGTTGTTGTAAATATCGATTTTGTATAATGACAAAAATATCGTCAAAATAAAATATCCTTGTATAGAATATCGTTTAGAGAAATATCGTTGAATATAATATCGACAAAATAATTGAATGTGTTATATAAGGGATATTTTTGGGGGCGTGGCTAACCTAGCTGAGATGGCGGACGGGCTCCCTTAGAGCTCCGGTCGGCTGCCCGTCGCACCGATGATGAAAACCACCACCGCGCAATTCTAACACCTCCAGCTGCTGTGGGTGACTCCCGGGACCACCTGGGGAGCCTCGGAGAGGCGCGGCGTGTCCGGGGTGTACCCGCGCCTGCCCCTGATGACCTCGGCAGATCCTCCCCTGAAATGGCGGCGCCCACGGACTGATGCGAGAGGTCCCGAGTGACTGGAGCGGTCCCCACCAATGCCGGGCTCAGGAGCGCTCAACACACCTCACCGGTAAGCAGTGGCATCCGGAGCGCGCTACCAAACGCAGAGCGCAGCGGAATCCAGGAAAGAGCTGTGAGCCCCGGACTAACGGCGGACGCGCGGCGCTCTGAACACCGAGTGCGCTTCCTCTGATGCGGGGAACCTAGACGGGTACTACACCTGGTGACCCACCGCGGCAAACACTCGTGGGGACCGGCGCGGATCCGACCGATCGACGCTGGACACCGGGGAAACTGCCCGCGGATGACCCCGAGAAGTCCCCAATCCAAGATGGCGCCGCCGGGGCGATTTTCATGAGGGAGAAGTACGAAGACTCCTGAGTCCTAATTCCGATGCCCAGGAGCCAGCGCCACTGAATGCCGCCTGGGAACCACGCGACGGAGAGTATCAGGGAGCAATGAGCAGCTCAGTCCCAGGGGCCCTGGATAAAAGCGCCCAGCTCATCCCCAGGGCCTCGGATAGAAGAGCCCAGCTCAGCCCCAGAGGCCCCGGATAGAAGAGCCCAGCTTAGCCCCAGAGGCCCTGGATAGAAGAGCCCAGCTCAGCCCCAGGGGCCCCCAGACATAAGAGCCCAGCTCAGCCCGAGGATAGAAGAGCCCAGCTCAGCCCCCAAGGGGCCCCCGGATAGAAGAGCCCAGCTCAGCCCCAGATGCCCGGAGTACAAGAGCCCAGCTCAGCCCCAGGTTCCGCCAGATAAAAGAGCCCAGCTCAGCCCAAGGGGCCCCGGATAGAAGCACCCAGCTCAGCCTCAGGGCCCCCGGATATGAGAGCCCAGCCAACCCCCAGGGCCCCCGGATAGAAGAGCCCAGCTCAGGCCCAGGGCCCCTGGATAGAAGAGCCCAGCTCAGCCCCAGGGGCCATGGATAGAAGAGCCCTGCTCAGCCCCAGGACCCCCAGATAGAAGAGCCCAGCTCAGCCCCAGGGCCCCCGGATAGAAGAGCCCAGCTCAGCCCCAGGGGCCCCAGGATAGAAGAGCCCAGCTCGGCCTCGGACCCCCAGATAGAAGAGCCCAGCACAGCCCCGAGGCCCCTGGATAGAAGAGCCCAGCTCAGCCCCAGGGCCCCCAGATAGAAGAGCCCAGCTGGGCCCCAGAGGTCCCCGGATAGAGGAGCCCAGCTCAGCCCCAGGGGCCCCGGATAGAAGAGCCCAGCTCAGCCTCAGGGCCATGGATGGAAGAGCCCAGCTCAGTCCCAGGGGCCCTGGATAGAAGCGCCCAGCTCATCCCCAGGGCCTCGGATAGAAGAGCCCAGCTCAGCCCCAGGGCCCCCGGATAGAAGAGCCCCGCTCAGCCCCAGGGGCCCGGGATACAAGAGCCCAGCTCAGCCCCAGGGGCCGCCGGATAGAAGAGCCCAGCTCAGCCCAAGGGGCCCCGGATAGAAGCACCCAGCTCAGCCTCAGGGCCCCCGGATATGAGAGCCCAGCACAACCCCCAGGGCCCACGGATAGAAGAGCCCAGCTCAGGCCCAGGGCCCCCGGATAGAAGAGCCCAGCTCAGCCCCAGGGGCCCTGGATAGAAGAGCCCTGCTCAGACCCAGGACCCCCAGATAGAAGAGCCCAGCTCAGCCTCAGGGCCCCCGGATAGAAGAGCCCAGCTCAGCCCCAGGGGCCCCAGGATAGAAGAGCCCAGCTCAGCCTCGGGTCCCCCGAATAGAACAGCCCAGCACAGCCCGAGGCCCTTGGATAGAAGAGCCCAGCTCAGCCCCAGGGCCCCCAGATAGAAGAGCTCAGCTCGGCCCCAGAAGACCCCGTATAGAGGAGCCCAGCTCAGCCCCAGGGGCCCCGGATAGAAGAGCCCAGCTCAGCCCCAGGGCCACGGATGGAAGAGCCCGGCTCAGTCCCAGGGGCCCTGGATAGAAGCGCCCAGCTCAGCCCCAGGGCCTCGGATAGAAGAGCCCAGCTCTGCCCCAGAGGCCCCCGGATAGAAGAACCCAGCTCAGCCTCAGGGGCCCCTGATAGAAAATCCCAGTTCAGCCCCAGGGGCCCTGGATAGAAGAGCCCAACTCAGCCCAGGGGCCCCCAGACATAAGAGCCCAGCTCAGCCCCATGGGCCCCAGGATAGAAGAGCCCAGCTCAGCCCCAGGTCCCCGGATTGAAGAGCCCAGCTCAGCCCCAGGGGCCCCGGATAGAAGCGCCCAGCTCAGCCCCAGGGGCCCGGATAGAAGAGCCCAGCTCAGCCCTAGGGGGCCTGGATAGAAAATCCCAGCTCAGCCCCAGGGCCCCGGAAAGAAGAGCCCAGTTCAGTCCCAGGGCCCCCAGATAGAAGAGCCCAGCTCAGCCCCATGGGACCCCGGATAGAAGAGCCCAGCTCAGCCCCAGGGCCCCGGATGGAAGAGCCCAACTCAGCCCCAGGAGCCCCAGATAGAAGAGCCAAGCTCTGCCCCAGGGGCCCTGGATAGAAGGGTATAAAGCAGGAATATCGACGGGATAATATCGACTAGCATAAATATCGAGGTAAGAATATCGACTTTAAAAAATATCGTTGAAGTAAATATCGTTGTTGTAAATATCGATTTTGTATAATGACAAAAATATCGTCAAAATAAAATATCCTTGTATAGAATATCGTTTAGAGAAATATCGTTGAATATAATATTGACAAAATAATTGAATGTGTTATATAAGGGATATTTTTGGGGGCGTGGCTAACCTAGCTGAGATGGCGGACGGGCTCCCTTAGAGCTCCGGTCGGCTGCCCGTCGCACCGATGATGAAAACCACCACCGCGCAATTCTAACACCTCCAGCTGCTGTGGGTGACTCCCGGGACCACCTAGGGAGCCTCGGAGAGGCGCGGCGTGTCCGGGGTGTACCCGCGCCGGCCCCTGACGACCTCGGCAGATCCTCCCCTGAAATGGCGGCGCCCAGGGACTGATGCGAGAGGTCCCGAGTGACTGGAGCGGTCCCCACCAATGCCAGGCTCAGGAGCGCTCAACACACCTCACCGGTAAGCAGTGGCATCCGGAGCGCGCTACCAAACGCAGAGCGCAGCGGAATCCAGGAAAGAGCTGTGAGCCCCGGACTAACGGCGGACGCGCGGCGCTCTGAACACCGAGTGCGCTTCCTCTGATACGGGGAACCTAGACGGGTACTACACCTGGTGACCCACCGCGGCAAACACTCGTGGGGACCGGCACGGATCCGACCGATCGACGCTGGACACCGGGGAAACTGCCCGCGGATGACCCCGAGAAGTCCCCAATCCAAGATGGCGCCGCCGGGGCGATTTTCATGAGGGAGAAGTACGAAGACTCCTGAGTCCTAACTCCGATGCCCAGGAGCCAGCGCCACTGAATGCCGCCAGGGAACCACGCGACGGAGAGTATCAGGGAGCAATGACACGTGCGTTCCTGAGGTGAGCTCCGATGCCCGACTCGGGGCCCCCAGTGACAGACCCGAGGCCCTCTAGGAAACACTGACTCACTGTGGCTGCACTCAGCGGGTGACCACGGCGGTGCGGACGGGGAGAGTCCGCGGGGAGAGTCTGCACGGAGAGCCTTCCACCTCCCCTACCGAGGCCGTACCACAGACCCCCTGCAGCCAGACGCCTGGAAGATCAACACTAGACGGTGGAGACCCCGGAGACCCGGTTTGCACAACGTTGCTACAGACAGGGGCCTGAACCACATCTAGCAGGCCGGATCGGACCGGCGGGTCACCCACGACACCCATGGGGCGAACACAGCGGACGGTGCCCGTGACGCCAGCGCCAGTTCAGAGAAGATCACCTTCCCCGGGCCCCTCACGTGGATCGAAGACTGGAGGTCCTTCACAGGAATCGGACATGTCCACGAAACTAGACAAAGTCCTGGCGGCCATCGAGCACTCACGAGTCTCCATGGAAACTAAATTTGGGGAACTGGCCTCGGACATCACCCTGCTACGCGACGACCATAGGAAGCTGGCGGATAAGGTGAAGAAAGAAAGCCACACGCTCCAAGAACTGAAGCCTCAGGTCCAGCTCAATCAAAAAGCCATCAAGGACCTACAAGAGAAGGTCACTTTTCTTGAACGCAAGACGGACGACTTAGAAGAACGCTCTCGCCGGAGCAACATACGTCTTGATCAATCTACCGGAGGGAGTGGAGAAGGAAGACCCTATCAGATTTATAGAGACCTGGATAACAACGTTCACCCGGACCCAAGATCTAACGCCGTTCTTCTCAGTAGAAAGGGCACACAGAGTCCCGACTGGACGACCTCGAGCTGGCTTCCCGCCCAGACCATTCCTTCTGAAGCTGCTGCACTATCAGGACAGGGACACGATTCTACGGGCGGCCAGGCAAGCGAAAGTCCTCAGGGTGGAAGACAAGAATGTGATGGTGTTCCCGGACTATTCTCAGGCAGTGCAACGCCAACGCGCTACATTCTTGGCAGTAAAGCAAGCCCTGCGACGCCATAAGATTCAGTATGCCCTCCTGTTCCCGGCCCGCCTCAAAATCATCTATGAAGATACAACACACTTCTTCAGGAGGCAAGGCACTGGTTGGATCACCGCAGTCAACCCCGATCAGACCGCGAGGATACGCCGTCGAGCTCTGCGTCCAACAAACGACGACGCCTCCGAGCCAGGAAGGTCACTCTCACACAGATGAACCGACCACCGTCGCCCAGCGCCAAGCGTGTCCCGGACTTGGAACAAATCATAGCAGACCGGCGGAAAGCCATTCAAGCAGCGACGGAGGTCAGGCAACTAGACGCTGAGCAGGAGATGGATCGAGGCCCCCACATCTTCACATCCGAAGATGAGGGCCAGAGCGACGTCCGCACCTCCAGAGATGGTTCCGCCTCCCCGCCGCTGGTGACTCCGCAGACGGCGGATACACTCATCTGATAGCGACTGATGCATTCAGCGGTAAGATGGAGCTGATGGCGCAGCCTGCCGGCGGGGGACACCGGGAAGACACGCCTACGGTATGGGTGGTAACATACACACACGCAGAGACACAATGCGGCGGGTGGCCTTGACCTGAGATCAGGGTTCCACCGCTTCAGCAACCCCTCACACCAAACGAACTAGAGACAGTACGAGATGTACAGTTTGGGCTCATCATGCCTTGCAATGGGCCCCTTCAGTTGGGACTGTTTCCCATATGTTGTTTCCATGTTACGCCCTTTCCGTTTTAACCCTGATACCTACACGGGAGATGGTACTCTGGTCACGGCGCTACTACATATGGAAGGAGGTCACGCGAGCGATAATGACCCTGGATATAACCGAGAGGTGAGGAATGCACCGACTAACACGATAGACATCCTCACATGACGAAACCCTCTAACTCGGACTTTACCTTTATCACACTGAACGTCAGGGGGTTACACACAGCAAGCAAACGATATGGAGTCTATGCCTATCTAAAGAGACAGCAGGAGCATATAGCTCTCCTCCAAGAGACTCACTTGACGACGGCAGAAGTCAGCAAGCTGCAGAGGAAATGGAGGGGTATGATCTGTGCCACAGGGTACTCCGCATTTGCCAGGGGCACACTTATATGGGTCAAGCCGGGAGTCCCCTTCCGAGAACAATCCAGGGTGGTGGATAAGGAGGGACGCTATGCATTACTGGAAGGACAACTGGATGGACAGTCTATCCTGATAGGCAGTATCTATGCCCCAAATGTGGAACAGAACGCCTTTTGGTCTCGCCTCACGAACACACTGGCACATCACACTCACACCCCTTGGCTACTAGGGGGGGATTATAACAGTGTCTTAGACACGACCCTCGACCGGTCCCGCCAAACGCCACCACGGTCACCAATCTACAGACAGACGGAACTCTTCAATGAGTGGGTTCAACACTGGATACTGACGGACACGTGGAGAGCACTGAACCCCACAACGAAACTGTACTCGTTTCACTCCATTCCACACGATCTTCGAGTGAGACTTGACCGATTTCTATGCTCACCTGCTATACACGCCAAAGCCAGACACACAGACTATCTAGGCAGAGTGCTATCAGATCATGACGCCCATGTCCTGACCCTCCGATGGAAACCGCCCCACCGCCCAGTACCGACCTGGAAGCTCCCTCTGGAGTGCCTCACAGACCCGGCATTCACACATGATCACGGGGAACACCTGCAGGAACACTTCAGACTCAATGCGGGCTCGGCGTCCTCTAGTCTCGTTGAGTGGGATGCGCACAAAGTAGTGGCGAGGGGACACTGCATTCAGCAAGTGTTAGGAGTGCGAAAGGTGCTAGAAGGCGCATTGCACACCACAGAACAGGAACTAGCGGCCATGTTGCAAGCAGATGACCGCGGCGAGGTGACCCAGCTACAAATAGCAGAGGCTAAGACAAAATACGCCGAGACATTGCGGGACCTGCGAAAATACAATTTCAGGAAATATGCCAGTAGGGTACACCGGGAGGGCAACAGGGGTGGCACGCTCTTAGCATGGTTAGCTCGGCAAGACCCCGACTCGAAACCTATCACGGAAATTACAGACCAAGCCGGTCACCTCCAGACTTCCCAGGTAGCGATCTACACATATTACTCGCACATATATCAAACTTCCAGCCAAGACGACGCCCTCGTGGTGTCCAACTTCCTACTCCCTTTACCAATCCCCCAGGTCTCGCCAGTGCTCCGAAAGGACCTAGACAGAAAATGAACGCAGACCGAGATTAAGGCAGCGATAGGGACGCTTGCTAGGAACAAGGCCCCAGGCATGGACGGCTTCCCCCTCGAGTATTACCAGTCGTTTGTAACTCACCTCGCCCCGCGCCTAACGACTATGTTTGAAGACGCACTCAAGACGGGAATCCTCCCACGCTCCCTCAGAGAATCTATAATAGTGTCGTTCCTAAAACCACACAGGGACCCCCAACTTCCATCGTCCTACAGGCCGATCACATTACTTAACTCAGACTGTAAAATCCTGGGGAAACTGTTAGTGACAAGATATGCCCAAGTCGTACCCCAACTGGTCCACCCCGACCAAAACGGATTTGTACCAAACCGCAACACATCTCAAAATCTCCGTAGACTCTTCCACGTCCAAGACATGACCCGAACCCAGTTCCCGAATGCAGCTTGCCTCATACTAGACCTCGAGAAGGCATTCGACACCCTCACATGGCCATATTTGTTTGCAGTCATCACCAAGAACAACTTTGGCTCCCGCCTCATCGCTTACACTAAGCTCCTGTACACACAACTTAGGTCCAGGGTCCGGATCGGCACCTATATCTCCCCGGAATTCACCGTAAGCAGAGGAACTAGACAAGGATGCCCGTTGTCGCCCCTCTTGTTTGCTCTGGTGGTTGAACCTTTGGCGATACGCATGAGACGAGAGGGTGTAGACTGGGGTATCCCCCTAGCGCATATGTGGCACTGCGTATCTCTATACGCAGACGACCTCCTGATCTATGTTAGGGATGCCACGAGCGACCTGACGTGCATCTGGAGAACGTTAGAGGAGTTTGCGACAGTGTCAGGCCTAAGGGTCAACTGGGGGAAATCATCCATATACCCGTTGAGCCCCCATATGGCCCCCTTCGAAATCCGAATGGGTACTCAATCACTCACCTGGAACGCAAATGCCCCCCGATACCTGGGAATACGGCTGTACCACACCCCGGAGGACCTATACACAGGGAATCATCATAGGACACTAGCTGGTCTTCGATCAGCGGTCAACTTCTGGAAGACACTCCCACTGGCGCCCATAGGCCGAGTGGCACTGGCAAAAATGATCATGCTCCCCCGCCTGCTATATAGCTTCCTCAGTGATCCCACCTCGATCATTCTTCGGAGAACTGAACACTCTTCTGATAGACCTGATATGGGGAGGGGGTCGAAAACGAGTGGCGCTCACCACACTCTACCTGCCTACCACGGAAGGGGGACTGGGAGCGCCGGCCTTTGAGGCATACTTTCTAGCGGCCCAGCTCCAGTGGCTGTCCTACTGGACGGCGGGACGCCACACAGGGGAGACCAACACAACTACTGGTCCTCTCTCGCAGGCCGCGATCGTCAGACTCTTGTTACCGGGCACTTAACCCCTGCGGACTCGTCCCCTGCAGGTGTCCGTTGCCCGAAAGTGCATGATGCGGATACACCGCATGTCCAAAACACAACCACCGTATTCGCCTTTGCTGCCACTGGTGGGTTTCCCTCGCAGAGAATCATATTACTCCCCGGGCACGCTTCGAGTTTGGACAGAACTGGAAGTCACGGAGATCGGGTCTCTGTTCGACGACGGGCAGTTGCTGACGTTTGAGCAGCTGATGGACCGTTACGGCATACCCCCTGGACAGTTTTTGCTACATAGGCAATTACTGGATAGCAGCGGTACGCACTGGAACCTAGGGGCCGGCGAACCAGCGACACATCCAGTGATTCATACGATCCTACACATGGGGGTGGGGAGACACTTAGTAACATGGCTCTACAGGGCGGTGCGCTCGTTAATCCTCCCATCCCTCCAGTCTCTACGCCAGAAGTGGGAGACAGAATTCGCTAGAGTGGTCCATGATGGGGAATGGAGGTCAGCCCTGGAATATCCCAAAAAAGTCTCCAGGAACGCAAGGTTCCGCAACATACAATTCAATGTCCTCCACAGGGCCTATCTTACACCGGGCCACCTCCAACGATTCTTCCCGGACACTCACTTTGAATGTCCCCGATGTCGAACCCCGGGTGCAGACTTCAGGCACATGTTTTGGGATTGCCCCACTCTCCGCCAGTACTGGGACACGATCCACCGAACCTTAGAAGAGACCACGACCATTGTCACCATGAACACATGGGAGGCATGCGCACTCGGAATTTTCCGCAAACGGAAAACTGAGAAAACACAATACAGATTCCTATCACTAGCAATCCTCTTGGCAAAACGCGGTATCGCCATGCACTGGAGAGCCCCTGCGGGACCGCCGGAGGCAGCATGGGTAGGTGCGGTACTTAAATGGGGTAAGGCGGAGGAGGAGATACTACGGGAGGAGGAGGTACGGGGACATTGCAAACATCCCATATCCCAGGAGTGGGCCCAACTACTATACACCTTCACACAGACGACACGCCCTCAGGAGTCCCCTACTGCCACACAATCCCGGACACGACCGACGACGCCGGCCCCCATGCCTCCTTAAACATATCATGGAGTCTACACACCAGTTGTGAGTGACCACGAGCGCTGGCCCTCCGAAACCCAGACGCAAACCACCGACGCTCGCTATAGACCTATACCTAACGACTTGAAAATATACATACTGTGCTTGGACGCAGTGACCTAGAAACCCCCCCCTCCCGTCCTTCCCTAACTCCCACCCCACCCCCAAGTTCATCAGTTCACCCCCATAGTTTCTGGGAAAGAAGGCAAGCTTGAACTAGACAGAATGCCACTAGTACATATTACTAGCTGATTGACTTCACGCATAGAGACACCACGATGTCACATGTTATCATGTATCACACCCACATTCCTGATGCCCATAGCGTCACCCCCACAGTACCTGACACGACATGAGCTCACCCCCCTACGGGTGCAGTCGATAGTCTAGCATGTGCAGGATGGTCCCGCTTATGGAGGATGCAGACGTTATGGTGGGAAGCCACGTGATACGTGCCACCGAGGCACACAGATAAGGACAACAAATTGACAATGACCCTGAACTGTGAAATGCCTAACAGGATCCGCAGCTCTAATTGTATCTATATGACTTCAATTTTTGTAATGCTCGTTAAACCTTGAATGAACACTGTCGTACTATTCATGTAAATGCAACCTAAAACCCAATAAACAAATTCAAACAAAAAAAAAATATAAGGGATATTTTTAGGGTTCAGGGTCAGTTTGGGGTTTTTGGGTAAAGGGGTATTTTTAGGGTTCAGGGTCAGTTTTGGGTTTTTGGGTAAAGGGGTATTTTTAGGGTTCAGGGTCAGTTTTGGGTTTTTGGGTAAAGGGGTATTTTTAGGATTTATGGTCAGTTTTCAGTTTTGGGGTAAAGGGGTATTTTTAGGGTTCAGGGTCAGTTTTTAGTTTTGGGGTAAAGGGGTATTTTTAGGGTTCATGGTCAGTTTTCAGTTTTTGGGTAAAGGTGAATTTTTAGGGTTTAGGGTCAGTTTTCAGTTTTTGGGTAAAGGGGTATTTTAAGGGTTCAGGGTCAGTTTTTAGTTTTTGGGTAAAGGGGTATTTTTAGGGTTCAGGGTCAGTTTTGGGTTTTTGGGGTACAGGGGTACAGGGTAAAAAAAATAACTATGAAAAAGTGAATAACAGAAAGGTAATGTGTATATAAGATTATAAAGAAAATGGCGATATTTTTTTATAATAATATAAGTAGAAAGGTAGTCGATATTAGTGTTGTCGATATTAGTGTAGAAGGTAATTTTATTTTAAATATTGTCGATAATGTAGTAGTCGATATTTATGTAGTCAATATAATTGTTAACGATATTAGAGTAGTCGATAAAAAAATATCGATATTTGTGTAAATCCTTGTTTAAGTATATGGTGACAATATTTTTGTAGACGATGTATTTGTGGCGATATTTTCGTAGGTCGATGTTTTAGTAATCGATATTTCATCATGGAACCGGATAGAAGAGCCCAGCTCTGCCCCAGGGGCCCCCGGATATAAGAGCCAAGCTCAGCTCCTGGGGCCCCTGGATAGAAGGCCCCAGCTCAGCCCAGGGGCCCTTGGATAGAAGAGCCCAGCTCAGCCCCAGGGGCCATGGATAGAAGAGCCCTGCTCAGCCCCAGGACCCCCAGATTGAAGAGCCCAGCTCAGCCCCAGGGGCCCCCAGATAGAAGGCCCCAGCTCAGCCCAGGGGCCCCTGGATAGAAGAGCCCAGCTCAGCCCCAGGGGCCATGGATAGAAGAGCCCTGCTCAGCCCCAGGACCCCCAGATAGAAGAGCCCAGCTCAGCCCCAGGGCCCCTGGATAGAAGAGCCCAGCTCAGCCCCAGGGGCCCCAGGATAGAAGAGCCCAGCTCAGCCTCGGCCCCCCCGGATAGAAGAGCCCAGCACAGCCCGAGGCCCTAGATAGAAGAGCCCAGCTCAGCCCCAGGGCCCCAGACATAAGAGCCCAGCTTAGCCCGATGATAGAAGAGCCCAGCTCAGGCCCCAAGGGGCCCCCGGATAGAAGAGCCCAGCTCAGCCCCAGGGGCCCGGGATAGAAGAGCCCAGCTCAGCCCCAGGGGCCGCCGGATAGAAGAGCCCAGCTCAGCCCAAGGGGCCCCAGATAGAAGCACCCAGCTAAGCCTCAGGCCCCCGGATAGAACAGCCCAGCACAGCCCCGAGGCCCCCAGATAGAAGAGCCCAGCTCGGCCCCAGAGGACCCCGTATAGAGGAGCCCAGCTCAGCCCTAGGGGCCCCGGATAGAAGAGCCCAGCTCAGCCCCAGGACCACGGATGGAAGAGCCCAGCTCAGCCCCAGAGGCCCCCGGATATAAGAGCCCAGCTCAGCCCCAGGGGCCCCCGATAGAAAAGCCCAGTTCAGCCCCAGGGGCCCTGGATAGAAGAGCCCAGCTCACCCCAGGGGCCCCCAGACAAAAGAGCCCAGCTCAGCCCCATGGGCCCCCGGATAGAAGAGCCCAGCTCAGCCCCAGGTCCCCGGATGGAAGAGCCCAGCTCAGCCCCAGGGGCCCCGGATAGAAGCACCCAGCTTAGCACCAGGGGCCCCGGATAGAGGAGCCCAGCTCAGCCCCAGGGGGCCCGGATAGAAAATGTCAGCTCAGCCCCAGGGCCCCGGAAAGAAGAGCCCAGCTCAGCCCCAGGGCCCCCAGATAGAAGAGCCCAGCTCAGCCTCATGGTACCCCGGATAGAAGAGCCCAGCTCAGCCCCAGGGCCCCGGATGGAAGAGTCCAACTCAGCCCCAGGAGCACCAGATAGAAGAGCCAAGCTCTACCCCAGGGGCCCTGGATAGAAGAGCCCAGCTCAGCCCCAGGGGCCCCCGGATAGAAGAGCCAAGCTCAGTCCCTGGGGCCCCCGGATTGAAGAGCCCAGCTCAGCCCCAGGGGCCCCCAGATAGGAGGCCATAGCTGAGCCCAGGGGCCCCCGGATAGAAGAGCCCAACTCAGCCCCCAGGGGTCCCAGATAGAAGAACACAGCTCAGCCCCAGGGGCCCCCGGATAGATGAGCCCAGCACAGCCCTAGGGGCCCCTGATAGAAGAGGCCAGCTCAGCCCCAGAGGCCCCCGGATAGAAGGACCCAGCTCAGCCCCAGGGGCCCCGGAAAGAAGAGCAAAGCTCAGCCCCAGGGCCACGGATGGAAGAGCCCAGCTCAGTCCCAGGGGCCCCAAATAGAAGAGCCCAGCTCAACCCTAGGGCCACAGATGGAAGAGCCCAGCTCAGTCCCACGGGCCCCAGATAGAAGTGCCCAGCTCAGCCCCAGGGCCCCGGATAGAAGAGACCAGCTCAGCCCCAGAGGCCCCCAGATAGAAGAGCCCAGCTCAGTCCCAGAGGCCCCGGATAGAAAAGCCCAGTTCAGCCCCAGGGGCCCTGCATAGAAGAGCCCAGCTCAGCCCCAGGGGCCCCCAGATATAAGAGCCCAGCTTAGCCCCAGGGGCCCCCAGATAGAAGATTCCAGTTCAGCCCCAGGGCCCCGGATAGAAATGCCCATCTCAGTCCAAGGGGCCCCCGATAGAAGAGCCCAGCTCAGCCCCAGGGGCCCCCGGATAGAAGATCCTAGCTTAGCCCAAGTGCCCCGGAAAGAAGAGCCCAGCTCAGCCCCAGGGGCCCCTGGATGGAAGAGCTCAGCTCAGCCCCTGGGCCCCGGATGGAAGAGCCCATCTCAGCCCCAGGGCCCGCGGATAGAAGCGCCAAGCTCAGCCCCAGGGGCCCCGGATAGAAGAGCCCACTGTGCCTCAGAGGCCCCCGGATAGAAGAGCCCAGCTCAGCCCCAGTGGCCCAGGATAGAAGAGCCCAGCTCAGCCCCAGGGGCCCCTGGATAGAAGAGCCCAGCTTAGCACCAGGGGTCCCCGGATAGAAGAGCCTAGCTCAGCCCCAGGGGCCCATAGTGAAGAGCCCAGCTCAGCCCCCAGGGGCCCCGGAATAGAAGAGCCCAGCTTAGCCCCAGGGGCCCCGAGATAGTAGGCCCCAGCTCAGCCCAGGGGCCCCTAGATAGAAGAGCCCAGCTCAGCCCCCAGAGGCCCCGGATAGAAGCACTAAGCTCAGCCCCAGGGTCCCCCGGATAGATGAGCCCAGCTCAGCCCCAGGGGCCCCAGATAGAAGAGCCCAGCTCAGCCCCAGGGGCCCTGGATTGAAGAGCCCAGCTCAGCCCCAGAGGCTCCCGGAGAGAAGAGCCCAGCTCAGCCCCAGGGGCCCCGGATAGAAGAGCCCAGTTCAGCCCGGCCCCCTGGAGGCCCCTGGATAGAAGAGCCTAGCTCATCCCCCTAGGGCCCCCAGATAGAAGAGCCCTGCTCAGCCCCAGGGGGCCCCGGATAGAAGAGCCCAGCTCAGCCCGGCAACCTGGAGGCCCCTGGATAGAAGAGCCTAGCTCAGCCCCCTAGGGCCCCCAGATAGAAGAGCCCAGCTCAGCCCCAGGGGCCCCAGATGGAAGAGCCCAGTTCAGCCCCATTGCCCCCAGATAGAAGAGCCCAGCTCAGCCCCAGGGGCCCTGGATAGAAGAGCCTAGCTTAGCCCCAGGACTCCCCGGATAGAAGAGCCCCGCTCAGCACCAGGGGCCCCGGATAGAAGTGCCCAGCTCAGCCACAAGGGCCCCGGATAGAAGAGCCCATCTCAGCCCTAGGGGCCCGGATAGAAGAGCCCCACTCAGCCCCCGGATAGAAGAGCCCAGCTGTGCCCCAGGGGCCACGGATAAAAGAGCCCAGCTCAGCCCCAGAAGCCCAAGATAGAAGAGCCCAGCTCAGCCACAGGGGCCCTGGATAGAAGAGCCCAGTTCAGCCCCGTGGCCCCCAGATAGAAGAGCCCAGCTCAGCCCCAGGGGCCCTGGATAGAAGAGCCAGCTCAGCCCCAGCGGCCCCCAGATAAAAGAGCCCAGATCAGCCCCAGGGGCCCCCGGACAGAAAAGCCCAGCTCAGCCCCAGAGGCCCCGGGATAGAAGAGACCAGCTCAGCCACAGGGGCCCCCCGATAGAAGAGCCCATCTCAGCCCCAGGGGCCCCCGGATAGAAGAGCCCAGCTCAGTCCTGTGGCCCCGGATAAAAGAGCCCAGCTCAGCCCCAGGGGCCATAGATAGAAGAGCCCAGCTCAGCCCCAGGGGCACCCAGATAGAAGAGCCCAGCTCAGCCCCAGGGGCCGCGGATAGAAGAGCCCAGCTCAGCACCAGGAGCCCCCAGATAGAAGAGTCCAGCTCAGCCCCAGGGGCCTCTGGATAGAAGGGCCCAGCTCAGCCGCAGAGGCCCCCAGATAGAAGAGCCCATCTCAGCCCCAGGGGCCCCCGGATAGAAGAGCCCAGCTCAGTCCTCTGCCCCGGATAAAAGAGCCCAGCTCAGCCACAGGGGCCCCAGATAGAAGAGCCCAGCTCAGCACCAGGAGCCCCCAGATAGAAGAGCAAGCTCAGCCCCAGGGCCCCGGATGGAAGAGCCCAGCTCAGTCCCAGAGGCCCCGGATAGAAGAGACCAGCTCAGTCCCAGAGACCCCCGGATAGAAGAGCCCAGCTCAGCCCCAGGGGCCCCGGATAGAAAAGCTCAGTTCACCCCCAGGGGCCCTGCATAGAAGAGCCCAGTTCAGCCCCAGGGCCCCCCAGATATAGGAGCCCAGCTCAGCCCCAGGTGCCCCCGAATAGAAGAGTCCAGTTCAGCCCCAGGGCCCCGGATAGAAATGCCCATCTCAGTCCAAGGGGCCCCAGATAGAAGAGCTCAGCTCAGCCCCAGGGGCCCTCGGATAGAAGATCCCAGCTCAGCCCAAGTGCCCCGGAAAGAAGAGCACAGCTCAGCCCCAGGGGCCCCTGGATAAAAGAGCCCAGCTCAGCCCCTGGGCCCCGGATGGAAGAGCCCAGCTCAGCCCCTGGGCCCCGGATAGAAGAGCCCAGCTCAGCCCTCCAGGGCCCCCGGATAGAAGAGCCCAGCTCAGCCCCAGGGGCCGCCGGATAGAAGACCCCAACTCAGCCTCAGAGGCCCCCGGATAGAAGAGCCCAGCTCAGCCCCAGTGGCCCAGGATAGAAGAGCCCAGCTCAACCCCAGGGGCCCCTGGATAGAAGAGCCCAGCTCAGCCCCAGGGGTCCCCGGATAGAAGAGCCTAGCTCAGCCCCAGGGGCCCATATTAAAGAGCCCAGCTCAGCCCCCCAGGGGCCCCGGAATAGAAGCGCCCAGCTCAGCCCCAGGGCCACGGATGGAAGAGCCCAGCTCAGTCCCAGGTGCCCCGGATAGAAGTGCCCAGCTCAGTCCTGTGGCCCCGGATAAAAGAGCCCAGCTCAGCCCCAGGGGCCCCAGATAGAAGAGCCAGCTCAGCCCCAGGGACCCCTGATAGAAGAGCCAAGCTCAGCCCCAAGGGCCTCTGGATAGAAGAGCCCAGCTCAGCCCCAGGGGCCCCAGATGGAAGAGCCCAGCTCAGCCCGAGGGGACCCGGATAGAAGAGCCCAGCTCAGCCCCAGGACCCCCAGATAGAAGAGCCCAGCTCAGCCACAGGGGCCCTCCGATAGAAGAGCCCATCTCAGCCCCAGGGGACCCCGGATAGAAGAGCCCAGCTCAGTCCTGTGGCCCCGGATAAAAGGGCCCAGCTCAGCCCCAGGGGCCCTGATAGAAGAGCCCAGCTCAGCCCTAGGGGCACCCAGATAGAAGAGCCCAGCTCAGCCCCAGGGGCCTCTGGTTAGAAGAGCCCAGCTCAGCCGGAAAGGCCCCCAGATAGAAGAGCCCAGCTCAGCCCCAGGGGCCCCAGATGGAAGAGCAAAGCTCAGCCCCAGGGCCACGGATGGAAGAGCCCAGCTCAGTCCCAGGGGCTCCAAATAGAAGCGCCCAGCTCAGCCCCAGGGCCACGGATGGAAGAGCCCAGCTCAGTCCCAGGGGCCCCGGATAGAAGAGCCCAGCTCAGCCCCAGGGGCCGCCGGATAGAAGACCCCAACTCAGCCTCAGAGGCCCCCGGATAGAAGAGCCCAGCTCAGCCCCAGTGGCCCAGGATAGAAGAGCCCAGCTCAACCCCAGGGGCCCCTGGATAGAAGAGCCCAGCTCAGCCCCAGGGGTCCCCGGATAGAAGAGCCTAGCTCAGCCCCAGGGGCCCATATTAAAGAGCCCAGCTCAGCCCCCCAGGGGCCCCGGAATAGAAGCGCCCAGCTCAGCCCCAGGGCCACGGATGGAAGAGCCCAGCTCAGTCCCAGGTGCCCCGGATAGAAGTGCCCAGCTCAGTCCTGTGGCCCCGGATAAAAGAGCCCAGCTCAGCCCCAGGGGCCCCAGATAGAAGAGCCAGCTCAGCCCCAGGGACCCCTGATAGAAGAGCCAAGCTCAGCCCCAAGGGCCTCTGGATAGAAGAGCCCAGCTCAGCCCCAGGGGCCCCAGATGGAAGAGCCCAGCTCAGCCCGAGGGGACCCGGATAGAAGAGCCCATCTCAGCCCCAGGGGACCCCGGATAGAAGAGCCCAGCTCAGTCCTGTGGCCCCGGATAAAAGGGCCCAGCTCAGCCCCAGGGGCCCTGATAGAAGAGCCCAGCTCAGCCCTAGGGGCACCCAGATAGAAGAGCCCAGCTCAGCCCCAGGGGCCTCTGGTTAGAAGAGCCCAGCTCAGCCGGAAAGGCCCCCAGATAGAAGAGCCCAGCTCAGCCCCAGGGGCCCCAGATGGAAGAGCAAAGCTCAGCCCCAGGGCCACGGATGGAAGAGCCCAGCTCAGTCCCAGGGGCTCCAAATAGAAGCGCCCAGCTCAGCCCCAGGGCCACGGATGGAAGAGCCCAGCTCAGTCCCAGGGGCCCCGGATAGAAGAGCCCAGCTCAGCCCCAGGGGCCGCCGGATAGAAGACCCCAACTCAGCCTCAGAGGCCCCCGGATAGAAGAGCCCAGCTCAGCCCCAGTGGCCCAGGATAGAAGAGCCCAGCTCAACCCCAGGGGCCCCTGGATAGAAGAGCCCAGCTCAGCCCCAGGGGTCCCCGGATAGAAGAGCCTAGCTCAGCCCCAGGGGCCCATATTAAAGAGCCCAGCTCAGCCCCCCAGGGGCCCCGGAATAGAAGCGTCCAGCTCAGCCCCAGGGCCACGGATGGAAGAGCCCAGCTCAGTCCCAGGTGCCCCGGATAGAAGTGCCCAGCTCAGTCCTGTGGCCCCGGATAAAAGAGCCCAGCTCAGCCCCAGGGGCCCCAGATAGAAGAGCCAGCTCAGCCCCAGGGACCCCTGATAGAAGAGCCAAGCTCAGCCCCAAGGGCCTCTGGATAGAAGAGCCCAGCTCAGCCCCAGGGGCCCCAGATGGAAGAGCCCAGCTCAGCCCGAGGGGACCCGGATAGAAGAGCCCAGCTCAGCCCCAGGACCCCCAGATAGAAGAGCCCAGCTCAGCCACAGGGGCCCTCCGATAGAAGAGCCCATCTCAGCCCCAGGGGACCCCGGATAGAAGAGCCCAGCTCAGTCCTGTGGCCCCGGATAAAAGGGCCCAGCTCAGCCCCAGGGGCCCTGATAGAAGAACCCAGCTCAGCCCTAGGGGCACCCAGATAGAAGAGCCCAGCTCAGCCCCAGGGGCCTCTGGTTAGAAGAGCCCAGCTCAGCCGGAAAGGCCCCCAGATAGAAGAGCCCAGCTCAGCCCCAGGGGCCCCAGATGGAAGAGCAAAGCTCAGCCCCAGGGCCACGGATGGAAGAGCCCAGCTCAGTCCCAGGGGCTCCAAATAGAAGCATCCAGCTCAGCCCCAGGGCCACGGATGGAAGAGCCCAGCTCAGTCCCAGGGGCCCCGGATAGAAGTGCCCAGCTCAGCCCCAGGGCCCCGGATAGAAGAGACCAGCTCAGTCCCAGAGGCCCCCGGATAGAAGAGCCCAGCTCAGCCCCAGGGGCCCCGGATAGAAAAGCTCAGTTCAGCCCCAGGGGCCCTGCATAGAAGAGCCCAGTTCAGCCCCAGGGGCCCCCAGATATAGGAGCCCAGCTCAGCCCCAGGGCCCCCCGGATAGAAGAGTCCAGTTCAGCCCCAGGGCCCCGGATAGAAATGCCCATCTCAGTCCAAGGGGCCCCAGATAGAAGAGCTCAGCTCAGCCCCAGGGGCCCTCGGATAGAAGATCCCAGCTCAGCCCAAGTGCCCCGGAAAGAAGAGCACAGCTCAGCCCCAGGGGCCCCTGGATAGAAGAGCCCAGCTCAGCCCCTGGGCCCCGGATGGAAGAGCCCATCTCAGCCCCAGGGGCCGCGGATAGAAGCGCCCAGCTCAGCCCCAGGGCCCCCGGATAGAAGAGCCCAGCTCAGCCCCAGTGGCCCAGGATAGAAGAGCCCAGCTCAACCCCAGGGACCCCTGGATAGAAGAGCCCAGCTCAGGCCCAGGGGTCCCCGGATAGAAGAGCCTAGCTCAGCCCCAGGGGCCCATATTAAAGAGCCCAGCTCAGCCCCCCAGGGGCCCCGGAATACAAGAGCCCAGCTCAGCCCCAGGGGTGCCCAGATAGTAGGCCCCAGCTCAGCCCAGGGGCCCCTAGATAGAAGAGCCCAGCTCAGCCACCAGGGGCCCCAGATAGAAGCACCCAGCTCAGCCCCAGGGTCCCCCGGATAGATGAGCCCAGCTCAGCCCCAGGGGCCTCTGGATAGAAGAATCCAGCTCAGCCGCAAAGGCCCCCAGATAGAAGAACCCAGCTCAGCCGCAAAGGCCCCCAGATAGAAGAGCGCAGCTCAGACCCAGGGGACCCAGATGGAAGACCAAAGCTCAGCCCCAGGGCCACGGATGGAAGAGCCCAGCTCAGTCCCAGGGGCTCCAAATAGAAGCGTCCATCTCAGCCCCAGGGCCACGGATGAAAGAGCCCAGCTCAGTCCCAGGGGCCCCGGATAGAAAAGCCCAGTTCAGCCCCAGGGGCCCTGCATAGAAGAGCCCAGTTCAGCCCCAGGGGCCCCCAGATATAGGAGCCCAGCTCAGCCCCAGGGGCCCCCGGATAGAAGAGTCCAGTTCAGCCCCAGGGCCCCAGATAGAAATGCCCATCTCAGTCCAAGGGGCCCCAGATAGAAGATCCCAGCTCAGCCCCATGGGCCCTCGGAAAAGAAGATCCCAGCTCTGCCCAAGTGCCCCGGAAAGGAGAGCCCAGCTCAGCCCCATGGGCCCCAGATAGAAGAGCCCAGCTCAGCCCCAGGGGCCCCTGGATAGAGGAGCCCAGCTCAGCCCAAGGGCCCCGGATGGAAGAGCCCATCTCAGCCCCAGGGTCCGCGGATAGAAGAGCCCACTCAGCCTCAGAGGCCCCCTAATAGAAGAGCCCAGCTCAGCCCCAGTGGCCCAGGATAGAAGAGCCCAGCTCAGCCCCAGGGGCCCCTGGATAGAAGAGCCCAGCTCAGCCCCAGGGGTCCCCAGATAGAAGAGCCTAGCTCAGCCCCAGGGGCCCATAGTAAAGAGCCCAGCTCAGCCCCCAAGGGGCCCCGGAATGGAAGAGCCCAGCTCAGCCCCAGGGGCCCCCAGATAGTAGGCCCCAGCTCAGCCCAGTGGCCCCTAGATAGGAGAGCCCAGCTCAGCCCCCAGGGGCCCCAGATAGAAGCACCCAGCTCAGCCCCAGGGTCCCCCGGATAGATGAGCCCAGCTCAGCCCCAGGGGCCCCAGATAGAAGAGCCCAGCTCAGCCCCAGGGGCCCTGGATTGAAGAACCCAGCTCAGCCCCAGAGGCTCCCGGATAGAAGAGCCCAGCTCAGCCCCAGGGGGCCCCAGATAGAAGAGCCCAGCTCAGCCCGGCCCCTTGGAGGCCCCTGGATAGAAGAGCCTAGCTCAGCCCCCTAGGGCCCCCAGATAGAAGAGCCCAGCTCAGCCCCCGGGGGCCCCGGATAGAAGAGCCCAGCTCAGCCAGGCCCCCTGGAGGCCCCTGGATAGAAGAGCCTAGCTCAGCCCCCTAGGGCCCCCAGATAAAAGAGCCCAGCTCAGCCCCAGGGGCCCCCGGATAGAAGAGCCCAGCTTAGCCCCAGGAGTCCCCGGATAGAAGAGCCCAGCTCAGCCCCAGGGGCCCAGTATAGAAGAGCCCAGCTCAGCCCCAGGGGCCCAGATAGAAGAGCCCCGCTCAGCCCCCGGATAGAAGAGCCCAGCTGTGCCCCAGGGGCCCCGGATAAAAGAGCCCAGCTCAGCCCCAGAGGCCCCAGATGGAAGAGCCCAGCTCAGCCACAGGGGCCCAGATGGAAGAGCCCAGTTCAGCCCCATGGCCCCCATATAGAAGAGCCCAGCTTAACCCCCTAGGGACCTGGATAGAAGAGCCTAGCTTAGCCCCAGGACTCCCCGGATAGAAGAGCCCCGCTCAGCCCTAGGGGCCCGGATAGAAGAGCCCCACTCAGCCCCCGTATAGAAGAGCCCAGCTGTGCCCCAGGGGCCCCAGATAAAAGAGCCCAGCTCAGCCCCAGAAGCCCAAGATAGAATTGCCCAGCTCAGCCACAGGGGCCCCGGATAGAAGAGCCCAGTTCAGCCCCGTGGCCCCCAGATAGAAGAGCCCAGCTCAGCCCCAGGGGCCCTGGATAGAAGAGCCAGCTCAGCCCCAGTGGCCCCCGGGTAAAAGAGCCCAGCTCAGCCTCAGGGGCCCCCGGACAGAAGAGCCCAGCTCAGCACCAGGGGCCCCCAGATAGAAGCACCCAGCTCAGCCCCAGGGGCCCCGGGATAGAAGAGCCCAGCTCAGCCACAGGGGCCCCCCGATAGAAGAGCCCATCTCAGCCCCAGGGGCCCCCGGATAGAAGAGCCCAGCTCATTCCTGTGGTCCCGGATAAAAGAGCCCAGCTCAGCCCCAGGGGCCCCAGATAGAAGAGCCAGCTCAGCCCCAGGGACCCCCTGATAGAAGTGCCCAGCTCATCCCCAGGAGCCCCCGGATAGAAGAGCCCAGCTCAGCCGCAGAGGCCCCCAGATAGAAGAGCCCAGCTCAGCCCCAGGGGCCCCAGATGGAAGAGCCAAGCTCAGCCCCAGGGGCCCATAGTGAAGAGCCCAGCTCAGCCCCCCAGGAGCCCTGGGATAGAAGAGCCCATCTCAGCCCCAGGGGCCCCTGGTTAGAAGAGCCCAGCTCAGCCCCAGGGCCCCCGGATAGAAGAGCCCAGCTCAGCCGCAGAGGCCCCCAGATAGAAGAGCCCAGCTCAGCCCCAGGGGCCCCAGATGGAAGAGCCAAGCTCAGCCCCAGGGGCCCATAGTGAAGAGCCCAGCTCAGCCCCCCAGGAGCCCTGGGATAGAAGACCCCATCTCAGCCCCAGGGGCCCCTGGATAGAAGAGCCCAGCTCATCCCCAGGGGCCCCAGATGGAAGAGCAAAGCTCTGCCCCAGGGGCCCCTGGATAGAAGAGCCCAGCTCAGCCCCAGAGGCCCCCGGATAGAAGGCCCCAGGTCAGCCCAGGGGTCCCCAGATAGAAGAGCCCAGCTTAGCCCCCAGGGGCCCCGGATAGAAGCACCCAGCTCAGCTCCAGAGGCCCCCGGATGGAAGAGCCGAGCTCAGCCACAGGGGCTCCCCTAGAAGGGCCCAGCTCAGCCCCAGGGGCGCCGGATAGAAGAGCCCAGCTCAGCCCCAGGGGCCCCGGATAGAAGAGCCCAGCTCAGCCCGGCTCCTTCAGAGATTCTCTCCAGGATTACTCAGTCTATTTCTACAAACACAGCAGAAGGTGCTGACAATCTCCTACCTGAGCAGAGACTTGTGTAGACATGTCCAGGCTCTCTCCTCCCCCTGGGGTCTGGGGGTGGGAGGTGCAGATCTGGGGTTAAAGGGGAGTCTGCAGATGGAGGTAACTGCATAAACAGACAGGGCTCCTTCCTCCTCTGCTGCAGGCTGCAAACACCAGGAGAGGCTGGAAGTGATGTCACACAGCTGCTGGTGCTGTCTCTGCCGCCGCTGACCCGGAAGAGGAAACAGTTATCCCTTTCATCCAATGTGCAGCTCAGTGGGTTTCATCAGCAGGCGAGGAGCGCCCTCTGGTGGCCGCTGACGGAACCGCCACCTCCAGTCTTTAGGAGTGAATTGGAAATAGCCTGCATTTCATTCATTATATGTAAGAAACTGCTAGAATTAAACTGGACAATGTTTTCTATTTTTCCTGTTTCTGTGGGTAATTTTTTATATTTGGTAGGAATGTGTGTATTCAAACAACTTTGCGACTCTGCACCAAACTAAGTTTTACATTTGTCTCCTTTGTTTACCCGCTCACTCCCTTCAAAGGTTCACTTATAAAATAAACAAACAAGTATATTACAGTCTCAATAACTTCATAAGACGGAACAATCAGATTTGACTGTCACAGATTTATCCCTCAGTGGATGGTGTCATGACAATGAGTGAACAGTCCACAGATTCCTCACAATGCAGTAAGATGCACCACAGTGCACAGATCCCTCACAGTGCAGCAAGATGCACCACTGTGCACAGATCCCTCACAGTGCAGCAAGATGCAGCGCAGTGCACAGATCCCTCAGAGTGCAGCAAGATGCACCACAGTGCACAGATCCTTCACAGTGCAGCAAGATGCACCACAGTGCACAGATCCCTCACAGTGCAGCAAGATGCACCACAGTGCAAAGATCCCTCACAGTACAGCAAGATGCACCACAGTGCACAGATCCCTCACAGTGCAGTAAGATGCACCACAGTACACGGATCCCTCGCAGTACAGCAAGATGCACCACAGTGCACAGATCCCTCACAGTGCAGCAAGATGCACCACGGTGCACAGATCCCTCACAGTGCAGCAAGATGCACCACAGTGCACAGATCCCTCACAGTGCAGCAAGATGCACCACAGTGCACAGATCCCTCACAGAGCAGCAAGATGCACCACAGTGCACAGATCCCTCACAGTGCAGCAAGAATGCACCGCAGTGCACATATTCCTAACAGTGCATTAAGATGCAGCGCACAGATCCCCTCTTTAACATACATGATGCCTACAAACACCCACAGGGCCTGAAGGAAATCCCCCCAGGGCCCCCTGATAGACGAGCCCAGCTCAGTCCCAGGGGCCCCCGGATAGAAGAGCCCAGCTCAGCCCCAGGTGCCCCCAGAGAGAAGAGCTCAGCTCAGCCCCAGGGGCCCCCGGATAGAAGAACCCAGATCATCCCAAGGGCCCCGGATAGAAGAGCCCAGCTCATCCCCAGGGGCCCCTGGATAGAGGAGCCCAGCTCAGCCCCAGCGGCCCCTGATAGAAGAGCCCAGATCAGCACCATGGCCCCCAGATCGAAAGGCCCAGCTCAGCCCTAGAGGCCCACAGATAGAAGGGCCCAGCTCAGCCCCAGGGGCCCCCGATAGAAGAGCCCAGCTCAGCCCCAGGGGCCCCCGAATAGAACAGCCCAGCTCAGCCCCAAGGGCCCCCGGATAGAAGAGCCCAGCTCAGCCCCAGGGACCACAGGATAGAAGAGCCCAGTTCAGCCCCAAGGGTACCCGGATAGAAGAGCCCAGCTCAGCCCGAGGGCCCGCGATAGAAAAGCCCAGCTCAGCCCCAGGGGCCCCAGAAAGAAGAGCCCAGCTCAGCCCCAAGGGCCCCCGGATAGAAGAGTATAGCTCAGCCCCAGGGGCCCCCAGATGGAAGAGCCGAGCTCAGCCCCAAGGGCCCCCGGATAGAAGAGCCCAGCTCAGCACCGGATAGAAGAGTCCAGCCCTCCCCAGGTGCCCCCGGAGAGAATAGACCAGCTCAGCCCCAGTGGCCCTGGATAGAAGAGCCCAGTACAGCCCCCCTGGGGCCCGCAGATAGAAGAGTCCAGCTCAGCCCCAGGGGCCCCCGGATAGAAGAGCCCAGCTCAGCCTCGGGGCCCCCGGATAGAAGAGCCCAGCTCAGCCCCAGGGCCACCAGATAGAAGAGCCCAGCTCGGCCCCCAGGGCCCCGGATAGAGGAGCCCAGCTCAAACCCAGGGACCTCGGATAGAAGAGCCCACCTCAGGCCCGGGGCCACGGATGGAAGAGCCCAGCTCAGTCCCAGGGCCCCCGGATAGAAGAGCCCATCTCACCCCAAGGGCCCGCGGATAGAAGAGCCCAGCTCAAACCCAGGGGCCTCGGATAGAAGAGCCCAGCTCAGGACCAGGGCCACGGATGGAAGAGCCCAGCTCAGTCCCAGGGGCCCTGGATAGAAGCACCCAGCTCAGCCCCAGGGCCTCGGATAGAAGAGCCCAGCTCAGCCCCAGGGGCCCCCAGACATAAGAGCCCTACTCAGCCCCAGGGGCCCCCGGATAGAAGAGCCCAGCTCAGCCCCAGGGCCCCGGATGGAAGAGCCCAGCTCAGCCCCAGGGGCCCCGGATAGAAGCGCCCAGCTCAGCCCCAGGGGCCCTGGATTGAAGAGCCCAGCTCAGCCCCAGGGGGCCCTGGATAGAAAATCCCAGCTCAGCCCAAGGCCCCGGAAAGAAGAGCCCAGCTCAGCCCCAGGGACCACAGGATAGAAGAGCCCAGTTCAGCCCCAAGGGTACCCGGATAGAAGAGCCCAGCTCAGCCCGAGGGCCCGCGATAGAAAAGCCCAGCTCAGCCCCAGGGGCCCCAGAAAGAAGAGCCCAGCTCAGCCCCAGGGGCCCCCGGATAGAAGATCCCAGCTCAGCCACAGATGCCCCCGGATAGAAGAGCCCAGCTCAGCACCAGGGCCCCAGATATAAGAGCCCAGCTCAGCCCCAGGGGCCCGCGGAGAGAAGAGCCCAGCTCAGCCCCAATGTCACCCGGATAAAAGAGCCCCACTCAGCCCCAGGGGCCCCAGATAGAAAAGCCCTGCTCAGCCCCTGAGGCCGCCGGATAGAAGGTCCAAGCTCAGCTCCAGGGCCCCCAGATAGAATAGACTAGCTCAGCACAAGGGGCCCCGGATAGAAGAGCGCAGCTCTCCCCAGGGGCCCCCGGATAGAATAGAATAGCTCAGCCCCAGGGGCCCCCGGATAGAAGAGCGCAGCTCAGCCCCAGAGGCCTCCAGATAGAAGAGCCCAGCTCAGCACCAGGGCCCCCAGATAGAAGAGCCCAGCTCAGCCCCAGGGGCCCCCGGATAGAAGAGCCCAGCTCGGCCCCAAGTGCCCCGGATAGAAGAGTATAGCACAGCCCCAGGGGCCCCAGATAAAAGAGCTCAGCCCCCCAGAGGCCCGTGGATAGAAGAGCCCAGCTCAGCTCCTAGGGCCCCTGGATAGAAGAGTACAGCTCAGCCCCAGGGGCCCAGATAGAAGAGTATAGCTCAGCCAAAGGGGCCCCGGATAGAAAAGCCCAGGGGCCCTGGATAGAAGAGCCCAGCTCAGCTCCGGATAGAAGAGCCCAGCCCTCCCCAGGAGCCACCGGATAGAATAGACCAGCTCAGTCCCAGGGGACCCGGATAGAAGAGCACATCTCAGCCCCAGGGGCCCCCAGATAGGAGAGCCCAGCTCAGCCCCAGAGCCCCCAGATAGAAGAGACCAGCTCAGCCCCAGGGGCCCCCAGATAGAAGAGCTCAGCTCAGCCCCAGAGGCCCCCGGATAGAAGAACCCAGCTCAGCACCAGGGCCCCGAGATAGAAGAGCCCAGCTCAGCCCCAGGGGCCCCCGGATAGAAGAGCCCAGCTCAGCCCCAAGGGCCCCGGGATAGAAGAGTATAGCTTAGCCCCAGGGGCGGATAGAAGAGCCCAGACCCTCCCAGAGGCCCACAGATAGAAGAGCACAGCTCAGCCCACAGGGCTCCCAGATAGAAGAGCCCAGCTCAGCCCCGGGGGCCCCCAGATAGAAGAGCCCAGCTCAACCCCAGGGGCCCGCAGATAGAAGAGCCCAGGTCAGCCCCAAGGGCCCCCGGATAGAAGAGTATAGCTCAGCCCCAGGGGCCCCCGGATAGAAGAGCCCAGCTCAGCCCCAAGGGCCCCCGGATAGAAGAGTATAGCTCAGCCCCAGGGGCCCCCGGATAGAAGAGCCCTGGGGTCCTGGATAGAAGAGCCCAGCTCAGCACCAGATAGCAGTGTCCAGCCCTCCCCAGGGGCCCCCGGAGAGAATCGACCAGCTCAGCCCCAGGGGCCCTGGATAGAAGAGCCCAGGTCAGCCCCTCAGGGGCCTCCAGATAGAAGAGCCCAGCTCAGCCCCAGGGGCCCCGGATAGAAGAGCCCAACTCAGCCACATGGGCCCCACATAGAAGGGCCCAGCTCAGCCCCAGTGGCCCGGGATAGAAGAGCTCAGCTCAGCCCCAGGGGCCGCCGGATAGAAGAGCCCAGCTCAGCCCAAGGGGCCCCGGATAGAAGCACCCAGCTCAGCCTCAGGGCCCCCGGATATGAGAGCCCAGCACAACCCCCAGGGCCCCCGGATAGAAGAGCCCAGCTCAGGCCCAGGGCCCCCGGATGGAAGAGCCCAGCTCAGCCCCATGGGCCCTGGATAGAAGAGCCCTGCTCAGCCCCAGGGCCCCCAGATAGAGGAGCCCAGCTCAGCCCCAGGGCTCCCGGATAGAAGAGCCCAGCTCAGCCCCAGGGGCCCCAGGATAGAAGAGCCCAGCTCAGCCTCGGGCCCCCGGATAGAAGAGCCCAGCACAGCCCCGGGGCCCCTGGATAGAAGAGCCCAGCTCGGCCCCAGAGGACCCCAGATAGAGGAGCCCAGCTCAGCCCCAGGGGCCCCGGATAGAAGAGCCCAGCTCAACCCCAGGGCCACGGATGGAAGAGCCCAGCTCAGTACCAGGGGCCTGGATAGAAGCTCCCAGCTCAGCCCCAGGGCCTCGGATAGAAGAGCCCAGCTCAGCCCTAGAGGCCCCCGGATAGAAGACCCCAGCTCAGCCCCAGGGGGCACCGGATAGAAGAGCCCAGTTCAGCCCCAGAGGCCCCCGGATAGAAGAGCCCAGCTCAGCCCCAGGTGGCCCCGGATAGAAGAGCCCAGCTCAGCCCGGCCCCCTGGAGGCCCCTGGATAGAAGAGCCTAGCTCAGCCCCCTAGGGTCCCCAGATAGAAGAGCCCAGCTCAGCCCCAGGGGCCCCCCGATAGAAGAGCCCAGCTTAGCCCCAGGAGTACCCGAATAGAAGAGCCCAGCTCAGCCCCAGGGACCCCGGATAGAAGAGTCCAGCTCAGCCCCAGGGGCCCAGATAGAAGAGCCCCGCTCAGCCCCCGGATAGAAGAGCCCAGCTGTGCCCCAGGGACCCCGGATAAAAGAGCCCAGTTCAGCCCCAGGTCCCCGGATGGAAGAGCCCAGCTCAGCCCCAGGGGCCACGGATAGAAGCGCCCAGCTCGGTCCCAGGGGCCCCGTATAGAAGAGCCCAGCTCAGCCCCAGGGTCCTCCGGATAGATGAGTCCAGCTCAGACCCAGGGCCCCGTAAAGAAGAGCCCAGCTCAGCCCAGGGGCCCTGGATTGAAGAGCCCAGCTCAGCCCCAGAGGCTACCGGATAGAAGTGCCCAGCTCAGCCCCAGGGGGGCCCGGATAGAAGAGCCCAGTTCAGCCCCAGAGGCCCCTGGATAGAAGAGCCCAGCTCAGCCACATGGGCCCCAGATAGAAGGGCCCAGCTCAGCCCCAGTGGCCCGGGATAGAAGAGCTCAGCTCAGCCCCAGGGGCCGCCGGATAGAAGAGCCCAGCTCAGCCCAAGGGGCCCCGGATAGAAGCACCCAGCTCAGCCTCAGGGCCCCCGGATATGAGAGCCCAGCACAACCCCCAGGGCCCCCGGATAGAAGAGCCCAGCTCAGGCCCAGGGCCCCCGGATGGAAGAGCCCAGCTCAGCCCCATGGGATCTGGATAGAAGAGCCCTGCTCAGCCCCAGGGCCCCCAGATAGAGGAGCCCAGCTCAGCCCCAGGGCTCCCGGATAGAAGAGACCAGCTCAGCCCCAGGGGCCCCAGGATAGAAGAGCCCAGCTCAGCCTCGGGCCCCCGGATAGAAGAGCCCAGCACAGCCCCGGGGCCCCTGGATAGAAGAGCCCAGCTCGGCCCCAGAGGACCCCAGATAGAGGAGCCCAGCTCAGCCCAAGGGGCCCCGGATAGAAGAGCCCAGCTCAGCCCCAGGGCCACGGATGGAAGAGCCCAGCTCAGTCCCAGGGGCCTGGATAGAAGCTCCCAGCTCAGCCCCAGGGCCTTGGATAGAAGAGCCCAGCTCAGCCCTAGAGGCCCCCGGATAGAAGACCCCAGCTCAGCCCCAGGGGGCACCGGATAGAAGAGCCCAGTTCAGCCCCAGAGGCCCCCGGATAGAAGAGCCCAGCTCAGCCCCAGGTGGCCCCGGATAGAAGAGCCCAGCTCAGCCCGGCCCCCTGGAGGCCCCTGGATGGAAGAGCCTAGCTCAGCCCCCCAGGGTCCCCAGATAGAAGAGCCCAGCTAAGCCCCAGGGGCCCCCCGATAGAAGAGCCCAGCTTAGCCCCAGGAGTCCCCGAATAGCAGAGCCCAGCTCAGCCCCAGGGGCCCCGGATAGAAGAGCCCAGCTCAGCCCCAGGGGCCCAGATAGAAGAGCCCCACTCAGCCCCCGGATAGAAGAGCCCAGCTGTGCCCCAGGGACCCCGGATAAAAGAGCCAAGTTCAGCCCCAGGTCCCCGGATGGAAGAGCCCAGCTCAGCCCCAGGGGCCACGGATAGAAGCGCCCAGCTCGGTCCCAGGGGCCCCGTATAGAAGAGCCCAGCTCAGCCCCAGGGTCCTCCGGATAGATGAGCCCAGCTCAGACCCAGGGCCCCGTAAAGAAGAGCCCAGCTCAGCCCCAGGGGCCCTGGATTGAAGAGCCCAGCTCAGCCCCAGAGACTACCGGATAGAAGTGCCCAGCTCAGCCCCAGGGGGCCCCGGATAGAAGAGCCCAGTTCAGCCCCAGAGGCCCCTGGATAGAAGAGCCCAGCTCAGCCCCAGAGGCCCCCGATTAGAAGAGCCCAGCTCAGCCCCAGGTGGCCCCGGATAGAAGAGCCCAGCTCAGCCCGGGCCCCTGGAGGCCCCTGGATAGAAGAGCCTAGCTCAGCCCCCTAGGGCCCCCAGATAGAAGAGCCCAGCTCAGCCCCAGGGGCCCCCGGATAGAAGAGCCCAGCTTAGCCCCAGGAGTCCCCGGATAGAAGAGCCCAGCTCAGCCCCAGGGGCCCCGGATAGAAGAGCCCAGCTCAGCCCCAGGGGCCCAGATAGAAGAGCCCCGCTCAGCCCCCTGATAGAAGAGCCCAGCTGTGCCCCAGGGGCCCCGGATAAAAGAGCCCAGCTCAGCCCCAGAGGCCCCAGATGGAAGAGCCCATCTCAGCCACAGGGGCCCCAGATTGAAGAGCCCAGTTCAGCCCCATGGCCCCCAGATAGAAGAGCCCAGCTCAGCCCCAGGGGCCCTGGATAGAAGAGTTCAGCTCACTCCCAGGGACCCCCTGATAGAAGAGCCCAGCTCAGCCCCAGGGGCACCCGGATAGAAGAGCACAGCTCAGCACCAGGAGCCCCCGGATAGAAGAGCCCAGCTCAGCCCCAGGGGCCTCTGGATAGAAGAGCCCTGCTCAGCCCCAGGGCCCCCAGATAGGAGAGCCCAGCTCAGCCCCAGGGCTCCCGGATAGAAGAGCCCAGCTCAGCCACAGGGGCCCCAGAATAGAAGAGCCCAGCTCAGCCTCGGGCCCCCGGATAGAAGAGCCCAGCACATACCCGGGGCCCCTGGATAGAAGAGCCCAGCTCGGCCCCAGAGGACCCCAGATAGAGGAGCCCAGCTCAGCCCCAGGGGCCCCGGATAGAAGAGCCCAGCTCAGCCCCAGGGCCACGGATGGAAGAGCCCAGCTCAGTCCCAGGGGCCTGGATAGAAGCTCCCAGCTCAGCCCCAGGGCCTCGGATAGAAGAGCCCAGCTCAGCCCTAGAGGCCCCCGGATAGAAGACCCCAGCTCAGCCCCAGGGGGCACCGGATAGAAGAGCCCAGTTCAGCCCCAGAGGCCCCCGGATAGAAGAGCCCAGCTCAGCCCCAGGTGGCCCCGGATAGAAGAGCCCAGCTCAGCCCGGCCCCCTGGAGGCCCCTGGATAGAAGAGCCTAGCTCAGCCCCCTAGGGTCCCCAGATAGAAGAGCCCAGCTCAGCCCCAGGGGCCCCCGGATAGAAGAGCCCAGCTTAGCCCCAGGAGTCCCCGAATAGAAGAGCCCAGCTCAGCCCCAGGGGCCCTGGATAGAAGAGCCCAGCTCAGCCCCAGGGGCCCAGATAGAAGAGCCCCGCTCAGCCCCCGGATAGAAGAGCCCAGCTGTGCCCCAGGGAACCCGGATAAAAGAGCCCAGTTCAGCCCCAGGTCCCCGGATGGAAGAGCCCAGCTCAGCCCCAGGGGCCACGGATAGAAGCGCCCAGCTCGGTCCCAGGGGCCCCGTATAGAAGAGCCCAGCTCAGCCCCAGGGTCCTCCGGATAGATGAGTCCAGCTCAGACCCAGGGCCCCGTAAAGAAGAGCCCAGCTCAGCCCAGGGGCCCTGGATTGAAGATCCCAGCTCAGCCCCAGAGGCTACCGGATAGAAGTGCCCAGCTCAGCCCCAGGGGGGCCCGGATAGAAGAGCCCAGTTCAGCCCCAGAGGCCCCTGGATAGAAGAGCCCAGCTCAGCCACATGGGCCCCAGATAGAAGGGCCCAGCTCAGCCCCAGTGGCCCGGGATAGAAGAGCTCAGCTCAGCCCCAGGGGCCGCCGGATAGAAGAGCCCAGCTCAGCCCAAGGGGCCCCGGATAGAAGCACTCAGCTCAGCCTCAGGGCCCCCGGATATGAGAGCCCAGCACAACCCCCAGGGCCCCCGGATAGAAGAGCCCAGCTCAGTCCCAGGGCCCCCGGATGGAAGAGCCCAGCTCAGCCCCATGGGATCTGGATAGAAGAGCCCTGCTCAGCCCCAGGGCCCCCAGATAGAGGAGCCCAGCTCAGCCCCAGGGCTCCCGGATAGAAGAGACCAGCTCAGCCCCAGGGGCCCCAGGATAGAAGAGCCCAGCTCAGCCTCGGGCCCCCGGATAGAAGAGCCCAGCACAGCCCCGGGGCCCCTGTATAGAAGAGCCCAGCTCGGCCCCAGAGGACCCCAGATAGAGGAGCCCAGCTCAGCCCAAGGGGCCCCAGATAGAAGAGCCCAGCTCAGCCCCAGGGCCACGGATGGAAGAGCCCAGCTCAGTCCCAGGGGCCTGGATAGAAGCTCCCAGCTCAGCCCCAGGGCCTTGGATAGAAGAGCCCAGCTCAGCCCTAGAGGCCCCCGGATAGAAGACCCCAGCTCAGCCCCAGGGGGCACCGGATAGAAGAGCCCAGTTCAGCCCCAGAGGCCCCCGGATAGAAGAGCCCAGCTCAGCCCCAGGTGGCCCCGGATAGAAGAGCCCAGCTCAGCCCGGCCCCCTGGAGGCCCCTGGATGGAAGAGCCTAGCTCAGCCCCCCAGGGTCCCCAGATAGAAGAGCCCAGCTAAGCCCCAGGGGCCCCCCGATAGAAGAGCCCAGCTTAGCCCCAGGAGTCCCCGAATAGCAGAGCCCAGCTCAGCCCCAGGGGCCCCGGATAGAAGAGCCCAGCTCAGCCCCAGGGGCCCAGATAGAAGAGCCCCACTCAGCCCCCGGATAGAAGAGCCCAGCTGTGCCCCAGGGACCCCGGATAAAAGAGCCAAGTTCAGCCCCAGGTCCCCGGATGGAAGAGCCCAGCTCAGCCCCAGGGGCCACGGATAGAAGCGCCCAGCTCGGTCCTAGGGGCCCCATATAGAAGAGCCCAGCTCAGCCCCAGGGTCCTCCGGATAGATGAGCCCAGCTCAGACCCAGGGCCCCGTAAAGAAGAGCCCAGCTCAGCCCCAGGGGCCCTGGATTGAAGAGCCCAGCTCAGCCCCAGAGGCTACCGGATAGAAGTGCCCAGCTCAGCCCCAGGGGGCCCCGGATAGAAGAGCCCAGTTCAGCCCCAGAGGCCCCTGGATAGAAGAGCCCAGCTCAGCCCCAGAGGCCCCCGATTAGAAGAGCCCAGCTCAGCCCCAGGTGGCCCCGGATAGAAGAGCCCAGCTCAGCCCGGGCCCCTGGAGGCCCCTGGATAGAAGAGCCTAGCTCAGCCCCCTAGGGCCCCCAGATAGAAGAGCCCAGCTCAGCCCCAGAGGCCCCCGGATAGAAGAGCCCAGCTTAGCCCCAGGAGTCCCCGGATAGAAGAGCCCAGCTCAGCCCCAGGGGCCCCGGATAGAAGAGCCCAGCTCAGCCCCAGGGGCCCAGATAGAAGAGCCCCGCTCAGCCCGCGGATAGAAGAGCCCAGCTGTGCCCCAGGGGCCCCGGATAAAAGAGCCCAGCTCAGCCCCAGAGGCCCCAGATGGAAGAGCCAATCTCAGCCACAGGGGCCCCAGATTGAAGAGCCCAGTTCAGCCCCATGGCCCCCAGATAGAAGAGCCCAGCTCAGCCCCAGGGGCCCTGGATAGAAGAGTTCAGCTCAGTCCCAGGGACCCCCTGATAGAAGAGCCCAGCTCAGCCCCAGGGGCACCCGGATAGAAGAGCACAGCTCAGCACCAGGAGCCCCCGGATAGAAGAGCCCAGCTCAGCCCCAGGGGCCTCTGGATAGAAGAGCCCAGCTCTGCCGCAGAGGCCCCCAGATAGAAGAGCCCAGCTCAGCCCCAGGGGCCCCAGATGGAAGAGCCCAACTCAGCCCCAGGAGCCCCAGATAGAAGAGCCAAGCTCTGCCCTAGGGGCCCTGGATAGAAGAGCCCAGCTCAGCCCCAGGGGCCCTGGATAGAAGAGCCCAGCTCAGCTCAGCCCCAGGGGCCCCGGATAGAAGAGCCCAGCTCAGCCACATGGGCCCCAGATAGAAGGGCCCAGCTCAGCCCCAGTGGCCAGGGATAGAAGAGCTCAGGCAGCCCAAGGGGCCCCGGATAGAAGCACCCAGCTCAGCCTCAGGGCCCCCGGATAGAAGAGCCCAGCTCAGCCCCAGGGCCCCCGGATGGAAGAGCCCAGCTCAGCCCCATGGGCCCTGGATAGAAGAGCCCTGCTCAGCCCCAGGGCCCCCAGATAGGAGAGCCCAGCTCAGCCCCAGGGCTCCCGGATAGAAGAGCCCAGCTCAGCCACAGGGGCCCCAGAATAGAAGAGCCCAGCTCAGCCTCGGGCCCCCGGATAGAAGAGCCCAGCACAGCCCCGGGGCCCCTGGATAGAAGAGCCCAGCTCGGCCCCAGAGGACCCCAGATAGAGGAGCCCAGCTCAGCCCCAGGGGCCCCGGATAGAAGAGCCCAGCTCAGCCCCAGGGCCACGGATGGAAGAGCCCAGCTCAGTCCCAGGGGCCTGGATAGAAGCTCCCAGCTCAGCCCCAGGGCCTCGGATAGAAGAGCCCAGCTCAGCCCTAGAGGCCCCCGGATAGAAGACCCCAGCTCAGCCCCAGGGGGCACCGGATAGAAGAGCCCAGTTCAGCCCCAGAGGCCCCCGGATAGAAGAGCCCAGCTCAGCCCCAGGTGGCCCCGGATAGAAGAGCCCAGCTCAGCCCGGCCCCTGGAGGCCCCTGGATAGAAGAGCCTAGCTCAGCCCCCTAGGGTCCCCAGATAGAAGAGCCCAGCTCAGCCCCAGGGGCCCCCGGATAGAAGAGCCCAGCTTAGCCCCAGGAGTCCCCGAATAGAAGAGCCCAGCTCAGCCCCAGGGGCCCTGGATAGAAGAGCCCAGCTCAGCCCCAGGGGCCCAGATAGAAGAGCCCCGCTCAGCCCTCGGATAGAAGAGCCCAGCTGTGCCCCAGGGACCCGGGATAAAAGAGCCCAGTTCAGCCCCAGGTCCCCGGATGGAAGAGCCCAGCTCAGTCCCAGGGGCCCCTGATAGAAGCACCCAGCTCGGTCCCAGGGGCCCCGGATAGAAGAGCCCAGCTCAGCCCCAGGGTCCCCCAGATAGATGAGCCCAGCTCAGACCCAGGGCCCCGTAAAGAAGAGCCCAGCACAGCCCCAGGGGCCCTGGATTGAAGAGCCCAGCTCAGCCCCAGAGGCTACCGGATAGAAGTGCCCAGTTCAGCCACAGAGGCCCCTGGATAGAAGAGCCCAGCTCAGCCCCAGAGGCCCCCGATTAGAAGAGCCCAGCTTAGCCCCAGGTGGCCCCGGATAGAAGAGCCCAGCTCAGCCCGGGCCCCTGGAGGCCCCTGGATAGAAGAGCCTAGCTTAGCCCCCTAGGGCCCCCAGATAGAAGAGCCCAGCTCAGCCCCATGGGCCCTGGATAGAAGAGCCCTGCTCAGCCCCAGGGCCCCCAGATAGGAGAGCCCAGCTCAGCCCCAGGGCTCCCGGATAGAAGAGCCCAGCTCAGCCACAGGGGCCCCAGAATAGAAGAGCCCAGCTCAGCCTCGGGCCCCCGGATAGAAGAGCCCAGCACAGCCCCGGGGCCCCTGGATAGAAGAGCCCAGCTCGGCCCCAGAGGACCCCAGATAGAGGAGCCCAGCTCAGCCCCAGGGGCCCCGGATAGAAGAGCCCAGCTCAGCCCCAGGGCCACGGATGGAAGAGCCCAGCTCAGTCCCAGGGGCCTGGATAGAAGCTCCCAGCTCAGCCCCAGGGCCTCGGATAGAAGAGCCCAGCTCAGCCCTAGAGGCCCCCGGATAGAAGACCCCAGCTCAGCCCCAGGGGGCACCGGATAGAAGAGCCCAGTTCAGCCCCAGAGGCCCCCGGATAGAAGAGCCCAGCTCAGCCCCAGGTGGCCCCGGATAGAAGAGCCCAGCTCAGCCCGGCCCCCTGGAGGCCCCTGGATAGAAGAGCCTAGCTCAGCCCCCTAGGGTCCCCAGATAGAAGAGCCCAGCTCAGCCCCAGGGGCCCCCGGATAGAAGAGCCCAGCTTAGCCCCAGGAGTCCCCGAATAGAAGAGCCCAGCTCAGCCCCAGGGGCCCTGGATAGAAGAGCCCAGCTCAGCCCCAGGGGCCCAGATAGAAGAGCCCCGCTCAGCCCTCGGATAGAAGAGCCCAGCTGTGCCCCAGGGACCCGGGATAAAAGAGTCCAGTTCAGCCCCAGGTCCCCGGATGGAAGAGCCCAGCTCAGTCCCAGGGGCCCCTGATAGAAGCACCCAGCTCGGTCCCAGGGGCCCCGGATAGAAGAGCCCAGCTCAGCCCCAGGGTCCCCCAGATAGATGAGCCCAGCTCAGACCCAGGGCCCCGTAAAGAAGAGCCCAGCACAGCCCCAGGGGCCCTGGATTGAAGAGCCCAGCTCAGCCCCAGAGGCTACCGGATAGAAGTGCCCAGTTCAGCCACAGAGGCCCCTGGATAGAAGAGCCCAGCTCAGCCCCAGAGGCCCCCGATTAGAAGAGCCCAGCTTAGCCCCAGGTGGCCCCGGATAGAAGAGCCCAGCTCAGCCCGGGCCCCTGGAGGCCCCTGGATAGAAGAGCCTAGCTCAGCCCCCTAGGGCCCCCAGATAGAAGAGCCCAGCTCAGCCCCAGGGGCCCACAGATAGAAGAGCCCAGCTTAGCCCCAGGAGTCCCCAGATAGAAGAGCCCAGCTCAGCCCCAGGGGCCCCGGATAGAAGAGCCCAGCTAAGCCCCAGGGGCCCAGATAGAAGAGCCCCGCTCAGCCCCCAGATAGAAGAACCCAGCTGTGCCCCAGGGGCCCCGGATAAAAGAGCCCAGCTCAGCCCCAGAGGCCCCAGATGGAAGAGCCCAGCTCAGCCACAGGTGCCCCAGATGGGAGAGCCCAGTTCAGCCCCATGGCCCCCAGATAGAAGAGCCCAGCTCAGCCCCAGGGGCCATGGATAGAAGAGCCTAGCTTAGCCAGAGGCCTCCCCAGATAGAAGAGCCCCGCTCAGCCCCAGGGACCCCCTGATAGAAGAGCCCAGCTCAGCCCCAGGGGCACCCGGATAGAAGAGCACAGCTCAGCACCAGGAGCCCCCGGATAGAAGAGCCCAGCTCAGCCCCAGGGGCCTCTGGATAGAAGAGCCCAGCTCAGCCGCAGAGGCCCCCAGATAGAAGAGCCCAGCTCAGCCCCAGGGGCCCCAGATGGAAGAGCCCAACTCAGCCCCAGGAGCCCCAGATAGAAGAGCCAAGCTCTGCCCTAGGGGCCCTGGATAGAAGAGCCCAGCTCAGCCCCAGGGGCCCCCGGATAGAAGGCCCCAGCTCAGACCCAGGGGCCCCCGGATAGAAGAGCAAAGCTCAGCCCCTGGGGCCCCAGGATAGAAGAGCCCAGCTCAGCCCCAGGGGCCCCCGGATAGAAGGCCCCAGCTCAGCCCAGGGGCCCCCGGATAGAAGAGCCCAGCTCAGAACCCAGGGGCCCCAGATAGAACACAGCTCAACCCCAGGGGCCCCTGGATAGATGAGTCCAGCTCAGCCCCAGGGGCCCCTGATAGAAGAGCCCAGCTCAGCCCCAGAAGCCCCCGGATAGAAGAACCCAGCTCAGCCCCAGGAGCCCCGGATAGAAGAGCAAAGCTCAGCCCCAGGGCCACGGATGGTAGAGCCCAGCTCAGTCCCAGGGGCCCCGGATAGAAGAGCCCAGCTCAGCCCCAGAGGCCCAGATAGAAGAGCCCCGCTCAGCCCCCGGATAGAAGAGCCCAGCTGTGCCCCAGGGGCCCCGGAGAAAAGAGCCCAGCTCAGCCCCAGAGGCCCCAGATGGAAAAGCCCAGCTCAGCCACAGGGGCCCCAGATGGAAGAGCCCAGTTCAGCCCCATGGCCCCCAGATAGAAGAGCCCAGCTCAGCCCCAGGGGCCCTCGATAGAAGAGCCTAGCTTACCCCAAGGACTCCCCAGATAGAAGAGCCCCGCTCAGCCCCAGGGTGCCCGGATAGAAGAGCCCAGCTCAGCCACAGAGGCCCCGGATAGAAGAGCCCAGCTTAGCTCTAGGGGCCCGGATAGAAGAGCCCCACTCAGCCCCCGGATAGAACAGCCCAGCTGTGCCCCAGGGGCCCCGGATAAAAGAGCCCAGTTCAGCCCCGTGGCCCCCAGATAGAAGAGCTCAGCTAAGCCCCAGGGGCCCTGGATAGAAGAGCCAGCTCAGCCCCAGCGCCCCCGGATAAAAGAGCCCAGCTCAGCCCCAGGGGCCCCAGGACAGAAGAGCCCAGCTCAGCACCAGGGGCCCCAGATAGAAGCGCCCAGCTCAGTCCCAGGGGCCCCGGGATAGAAGAGCCCAGCTCAGCCACAGGGGGCCCCGGATAGAAGAGCCCATCTCAGCCCCAGGGGCCCCAGATAGAAGAGCCCAGCTCAGTCCTGTGGCACCGGATAGAAGAACACAGCTCAGCCCCAGGGGCCCCAGAAAGAAGAGCCAGCTCAGCCCCAGGGACCCCCTGATAGAAGAGCCCAGCTCAGCCCCAGGGGCACCCGGATAGAAGAGCACAGCTCAGCACCAGGAGCCCCCGGATAGAAGAGCCCAGCTCAGCCCCAGGGGCCTCTGGATAGAAGAGCCCAGCTCAGCCGCAGAGGCCCCCAGATAGAAGAGCCCAGCTCAGCCCCAGGGGCCCCAGATGGAAGAGCCCAACTCAGCCCCAGGAGCTCCAGATAGAAGAGCCAAGCTCTGCCCTAGGGGCCCTGGATAGAAGAGCCCAGCTCAGCCCCAAGGGCCCCCGGATAGAAGGCCCCAGCTCAGACCCAGGGGTCCCCGGATAGAAGAGCAAAGCTCAGCCCCTGGGGCCCCAGGATAGAAGAGCCCAGCTCAGCCCCAGGGGCCCCCGGATAGAAGGCCCCAGCTCAGCCCAGGGGCCCCCGGATAGAAGAGCCCAGCTCAGCACCCAGGGGCCCCAGATAGAAGAACACAGCTCAACCCCAGGGGCCCCTGGATAGATGAGCCCAGCTCAGCCCCAGGGGCCCCTGATAGAAGAGCCCAGCTCAGCTCCTGAAGCCCCCGGATATAAGAACCCAGCTCAGCCCCAGGGGCCCCGGATAGAAGAGCAAAGCTCAGCCCCAGGGCCACGGATGGAAGAGCCCAGCTCAGTCCCAGGGGCCCGGATAGAAGAGCCCAGCTCAGCCCCAGGGGCCCAGATAGAAGAGCCCCGCTCAGCCCCCGGATAGAAGAGCCCAGCTGTGCCCCAGGGGCCCCGGATAAAAGAGCCCAGCTCAGCCCCAGAGGCCCCAGATGGAAGAGCCCAGCTCAGCCCCATGGCCCCCAGATAGAAGAGCCCAGCTCAGCCGAAGGGGCCCTGGATAGAAGAGCCTAGCTTAGCCCAAGGACTCCCCAGATAGAAGAGCCCCGCTCAGCCCCAGGGTGCCCGGATAGAAGAGTCCAGCTCAGCCACAGAGGCCCCGGATAGAAGAGCCCAGCTTAGCTCTAGGGGCCCGGATAGAAGAGCCCCACTCAGCCCCCGGATAGAAGAGCCCAGCTGTGCCCCAGGGGCCCCAGATAAAAGAGCCCAGTTCAGCCCCGTGGCCCCCAGATAGAAGAGCCCAGCTAAGCCCCAGGGGCCCTGGATAGGAGAGCCAGCTCAGCCCCAGCGCCCCCCGGATAAAAGAACCCAGCTCAGCCCCAGGGGCCCCCGGACAGAAGAGCCCAACTCAGCACCAGGGGCCCCAGATAGAAGCGCCCAGCTCAGCCCCAGGGGCCCCGGGATAGAAGAGCCCAGCTCAGCCACAGGGGGCCCCGGATAGAAGAGCCCATCTCAGCCCCAGGGGCCCCAGATAGAAGAGCCCAGCTCAGTCCTGTGGCCCCGGATAGAAGAGCCCAGCTCAGCCCCAGGGGCCCCAGATAGAAAAGCCAGCTCAGCCCCAGGGACCCCCTGATAGAAGAGCCCAGCTCAGCCCCAGGGGCACCCGGATAGAAGAGCACAGCTCAGCACCAGGAGCCCCCAGATAGAAGAGCCCAGCTCAGCCCCAGGGGCCCCAGATGGAAGAGCCCAACTCAGCCCCAGGAGCCCCAGATAGAAGAGCCAAGCTCTGCCCTAGGGTCCCTGGATAGAAGAGCCCAGCCCAGCCCCAGGGGCCCCCGGATAGAAGGCCCCAGCTCAGACCCAGGGGCCCCCGGATAGAAGAGCAAAGCTCAGCCCCTGGGGCCCCAGGATAGAACAGCCCAGCTCAGCCCCAGGGGCCCCCGGATAGAAGGTCCCAGCTCAGCCCCGGGGCCCCCGGATAGAAGAGCCCAGCTCAGCCCCCAGGGGCCCCAGATAGAAGAACACAGCTCAACCCCAGGACCCCTGGATAGATGAGCCCAGCTCAGCCCCAGGGGCCCCTGATAGAAGAGCCCAGCTCAGCCCCAGAAGCCCCCGAATAGAAGAACCCAGCTCAGCCCCAGGGGCCCCGGATAGAAGAGCAAAGCTCAGCCCCAGGGCCATGGATGGAAGAGCCCAGCTCAGTCCCAGGGGCCCCAAATAGAAGAGCCCAGCTCAGCCCCAGGGCCACGGATGGAAGAGCCCAGCTCAGTCCCAGGGGCCCTGGATAGAAGCGCCCAGCTCAGCCCCAGGGGTCCCCGGATAGAAGAGCCCAGCTCAGCCCCAGGGGCCCATAGTGAAGAGCCCAGCTTAGCCCCCCAAGGGCCCCGGAATAGAAGAGCCCAGCTCAGCCCCAGGGGCCCCCAGATAGTAGGCCCCAGCTCATCCCAGGGGCCCCTACATAGAAGAGCCCAGCTCAGCCCCCAAAGGGCCCCGGATAGAAGCACCCAGCTCAGCCCCAGGGTCCCCCGGATAGATGAGCCCAGCTCAGCCCCAGGGGTCCCAGATAGAAGATCCCAGCTCAGCCCCAGGGGTCCTGGATTGAAGAGCCCAGCTCAGCCCCAGAGGCTACCGGATAGAAGAGCCCAGCTCAGCCCCAGGGGGCCCCGGATAGAAGAGCCCAGTTCAGCCCCAGAGGCCCCCGGATAGAAGATCCCAGCTCAGCCCCAGAGGCCCCCGATTAGAAGAGCCCAGCTCAGCCCCAGGGGGCCCCGGATAGAAGAGCCCAGCTCAGCCCGGCCCCCTGGAGGCCCCTGGATAGAAGAGCCTAGCTCAGCCCCCTAGGGCCCCCAGATAGAAGAGCCCAGCTCAGCCCCAGGGGCCCCCGGATAGAAGAGCCCAGCATAGCCCCAGGAGTCCCCGGATAATAATAATAATAATAATAATAAGACCATTTCTTAAGCGCCTGGTTACACCTATGACGGTGTGTCCCCGCGCTGAAAAACTACTGCTCCCAGATGAAGCTAAAAACAAGATACACTGAAATCCTAGAATGTATCAGGAAGCATTTACTTGGGAAAGAGATGAGTTTTTAGATTTTGTCTAAATCTTGTTTCGGAGGGCTCCATCCGAAGGTTCAAGGGGAGGCTATTCCAGTGCTTGCTAGCCAAGAAGCGGAAGGAGCTACCTCCCATTCTGGACCTGTAAACGCGGGGGATTTTGAATAACATCACTCCAGCGGATCTAAGATTTCGAGTAGGGCGATGGGTGATAAGGAGTCTTTGCAGGTAGTTAGGGCCTTTTCCGTGGGCAATACGATGAGCCATGCATAGTGCCTTAAATTTGATACGCTCCACAATGGGGAGCCAATGAAGTTTACGCAATGCCGTTGTACCTGATGCCCTACGTGGAAGGTTCAGTACCAAGCGGGCGGCGGCATTTTGGACACACTGAAGTTGTTGAATGCCTTTTTTGCTCAAGCCAAGGAGAAGGGCATTGCCATAGTCCAGATGCGGCGTGACTAGGGCGTGGATAAGTTTCTTCCTGGCACCGAAGGGGAGCAGGTCGAGAACTTTGCGGAGGGTTTTTAGTATTCCAAAGCATTTTCCAGTAATTTTGCTAATTTGTTGCTTGAAGGACAGCTCCGCATCAATCATGATTCCCAAGTTTCTTACAGCCTCTGCTGGGCGGGGGATTGGCCCTAATTCCGTCGGCCACCAGTCCTGCGACCAGGTAGAGAGAGATTTACCGACCACTAGCAACTCGGTTTTTTCGCCATTAAGGCGCAGGCAGTTGTTGTTCATCCACCCAGCCACTGCCCGCAAACAATTGGAAAATTAATGGCTTCCTCAGGCTGGTTATTAGCAAGTTGAATTATTAGTTGGGTATCGTCAGCGTATGTGACGATATCCACACCATAGGATTCCACAATATGTGCCAAGGGCTCCATATAAATATTAAACAGCGTGGGGCTCAGACTTGAGCCTTGTGGAACCCCATGCCTCAACTTGCGGGGGGATGACTTATAGGGAGGGCAATGTACCTGAAAACTCCTGTTTTCCAAGAAGGATCTTATCCATTCCAGGGCTGGGCCCTCAATTCCCATGTCTGAGAGGCGTGACAGCAGCGTTGAGTGCAGCACGGTGTCAAATGCTGCACTGAGGTCTAATAACACCAACGCTGCTGTCTGCCCTCCATCAACAAGTTGTCTCAGGCGTTCTGTGGAAAAGAGAACCGCAGATTCAGTTGAGTATCCTGCTCTAAAACCTGACTGGGTTGAGTGGAGGCAGGAGTTCTCTTCGATGAGTTGCATAAGTTGCTTGTTCACAACCTTCTCCACAACTTTCCCACAAAAGGGGAGGAGAGATATCGGACGGAGGTTTTGCAGTTGAGAGATCTGAATGTTCGCTTTCTTTTTCAGGGGTATAACCTGTGCGGTTTTCCAAGCCTCCAGCACATGGCACTCCTGGAAAGAGAGAGCGATAAGCTGTTCAATCTGCTCAATCATGCCATCAAGGACTCCCGTACAGCGATTCGGGGAAATTACATCCAGAGGGGATCCAGAATGTATTCCTCTCATAATCGGAAGCAGGTCAGATCTCTTAGGGACTGAGAAGGTTGTCAACTGGGGCTTGGTGTCGGGAACCTTTCTCACTATTAAATGATGGTCATGTGGGCTGTTTGTGAAAGTAGCGTGTATTAAGTCTACTTTTTTCACAAAAAAGTCTGCAATCTCATCGCATAGCTTATTAGAGTATGTATCTTGAGCCTCAAGTCTGGTGGGAACCGTGAGTTCTTTGTATATTGAGAAAAGTTCCTTAGTAGGATTTTTAGCTTTTTCAATGCGTTCTTTAAAATACACACCTTTAGCTGCTCTAATAAGTTTATGATAGATTTTTAATTCATTTTTATATTTTAATTTGTCCTCTGGATCATAGTTTTTTCTCCATCCTCGTTCAATGTTTTTACATTTGGCCTTAGCTTCCTTGAGTTCTTTGGAGAACCATGGAGCCGTTTGAGTCTTTCTAACCGGGGGTTTAAATGTCCATGGTGCTACTGTGTCCAGAGCCCTGGACATCCATTTTTCATAGTCTTCCCATGCCTTAAGCAGGGTGTCGTTGGAGGGGGGAGGTTCTCTCCCAAGGGCAGATTTAAACTTTTCTTCTGTAAAGTTCTTCCAATCTCTGCGTTTCACGGGTTTAGAATTGGGCACATTAGAATTAATCGTGCTACATTCCTGTAGAACATTTTGCACCTCAAAGGGAATGACAAAATGATCGGACCATGTGATCTGTAACGGAATATTCATTTTGAGATCTTCCCAGTTAGCAAACACAGGGTCTAAAAGATGGCCAAGTTGATGAGATGGAGATAATGATTGCAGTGTTAGTGGCAATGAATTCAAGGCTTCTACCACGGCCTGTGCCTCTCTACATTTAAAATCTTCAAAATGAAAATTAAGGTCTCCCAGAATGAGAAATTTCTTATGTCGAAGGGCATGTTGCGTTATTAGTTCAATCAGCTGAGTGGCAAATTGTGAAGATTTACCCGGCGGCCTGTATATTAGAAGTCCATTGATGTTACTTTTGGGACTAATCTTTATCGAAAAAAACCCACTCTCACTATTCGGCAGAGTAGCTTTCTCTAAGGTACAGTGTAGGTCGCTCTTATGCACTATAGCTAGTCCTCCTCCTATCTGTTTTTCTCTATCGATTCTGAGCAGGCTGTATCCTACCGGGACCGCCTCCAAGGTTTCTGGAGTCGAGGCTGTGTCAAGCCATGTCTAGGTTAAGAAGAGTGCATCGAGATCCCCATCTAACACCAGGTCATGTATTTCTGATCTGTGTTTTTTGAGGGATCTACAATTAAGTAGTGACATTTTCAAGGTCTTCCTTATTGGCTTACCATCCTTTCCTTTCGTGATCGTGAAATGGCAAGACGCGCAGTGCATCGTGGGAGAGTCTACAGACATAGTGTGGCAGCAGCTCTCGTTAATATTAGGGCGTATGGCAAGCAAATCATTGGCGGTGTACCTAATATGTGTCCTGTTGGTTATGGCAATCTGGGTAGAATGGGCAGGGGTTCTGGCCCCGTGCCCCGGACTGCAGCGGACGGGCACAGACGGGCTTGCCTTTGGCGCGCCTTTGGCGCGCCGCCGGCGCGCCCGCTGTGCGGACGGGAAGTTGTCATACTTATATCCAGTTGGGGGAGGAATAGGAGCGTCCTAACAACTGGACCGCTACCTCTTCCTTCCTTCCTCCCAAAGATGGCGACCGTTCTAACCTGCCGGCGTCAGCCCTAAAATCGGCTGCACCGGTCAGGCAAAGTCCTCGGGGGGCCTCGGGCCAATGTCAATCTTGCCGCGAGGAGATAGTGTGTGTTAGCAGCTAAAAATGGGCAGGCTAAAATATATACACAATTTTTAAAAATAATGCTGCAAACAATTCAATATCATCAATTAATTATCAGGAAAGAAAGGGATAGCGAGGAGAGCCCCCGGCTTTTTGCCTCAGGGGTGAGAAGTAGTAAATCTGAGTTTGGGCGGGGGGGCGGGATTTAAATACCTATTGCACTCGGGTAGCGTCCAACAACTGGACCGCTACCTCTTCCTTCCTTCCTCCCCAAGATGGCGACCGTTCTAACCTGCCGGCGTCAGCCCTAAAATCGGCTGCACCGGTCAGGCAAAGTCCTCGGGGGGCCTCGGGCCAATGTCAATCTTGCCGCGAGGAGATAGTGTGTGTTAGCAGCTAAAAACGGGCTGGCTAAAATATATACACAATTTTTTAAAATAATGCTGCAAACAATTCAATATCATCAATTAATTATCAGGAAAGAAAGGGATAGCGAGGAGAGCCCCCGGCTTTTCGCCTCAGGGGTGAGAAGTAGAAGAGCCCAGCTCAGCCCCAGGGGCCCCGGATAGAAGAGCCCAGCTCAGCCCCAGGGGCCCAGATAGAAAAGCCCCGATCAGCCCCCGGATAGAAGAGCCCAGCTGTGCCCAAGGGGCCCCGGATAAAAGAGCCCAGCTCAGCCCCAGAGGCCCCAGATAGAAGAGCCCAGCTCAGCCCCAGGGGCCTCTGGATAGAAGAGCCCAGCTCAGCCGCAGAGGCCCCCAGATAGCAGAGCCCAGCTCAGCCCCAGGGGCCCCAGATGGAAGAGCCCAACTCAGCCCCAGGAGCCACAGATAGAAGAGCCAAGCTCTGCCCTAGGGTCCCTGGATAGAAGAGCCCAGCTCAGCCCCAGGGGCCCCCGGATAGAAGGCCCCAGCTCAGACCCAGGGGCCCCCGGATAGAAGAGCAAAGCTCAGCCCCTGGGGCCCCAGGATAGAACAGCCCAGCTCAGCCCCAGGGGCCCCCGGATAGAAGGCCCCAGCTCAGCCCAGGGGCCCCCGGATAGAAGAGCCCAGCTCAGCCCCCAGGGGCCCCAGATAGAAGAACACAGCTCAACCCCAGGGCCCCCTGGATAGATGAGCCCAGCTCAGCCCCAGGGGCCCCTGATAGAAGAGCCAAGCTCAGCCCCAGAAGCCCCCGAATAGAAGAACCCAGCTCAGCCCCAGGGGCCCCGGATAGAAGAGCAAAGCTCAGCCCCAGGGCCACGGATGGAAGAGCCCAGCTCAGTCCCAGGGGCCCCAAATAGAAGCGCCCAGCTCAGCCCCAGGGCCACGGATGGAAGAGCCCAGCTCAGTCCCAGGGGCCCTGGATAGAAGCACCCAGCTCAGCCCCAGGGGCCCCCGGATTGAAGAGCCCAGCTCAGCCCCTGGGCCCCGGATGGAAGAGCCCATCTCAGCCCCAGGGGCCGCGGATAGAAGCGCCCAGCTCAGCCCCAGTGGCCCAGGATAGAACAGCCCAGCTCAGCCCCAGGGGACCCGGATAGAAGAGCCCAGCTCAGCCCCAGGGGTCCCCGGATAGAAGAGCCCAGCTCAGCCCCAGGGGCCCATAGTGAAGAGCCCAGCTCAGCCCCCCAAGGGCCCCGGAATAGAAGAGCCCAGCTCAGCCCCAGGGGCCCCAGATAGTAGGCCCCAGCTCATCTCAGGGGCCCCTACATAGAAGAGCCCAGCTCAGCCCCCAGGGGCCCCGGATAGAAACACCCAGCTCAGCCCCAGGGTCCCCCGGATAGATGAGCCCAGCTCAGCCCCAGGGGTCCCAGATAGAAGATCCCAGCTCAGCCCCAGGGGTCCTGGATTGAAGAGCCCAGCTCAGCCCCAGAGGCTACCGGATAGAAGAGCCCAGCTCAGCCCAGGGGCCCCCGGATAGAAGAGCCCAGCTCAGCCCCCAGGGGCCCCAGATAGAAGAACACAGCTCAACCCCAGGGCCCCCTGGATAGATGAGCCCAGCTCAGCCCCAGGGGCCCCTGATAGAAGAGCCAAGCTCAGCCCCAGAAGCCCCCGAATAGAAGAACCCAGCTCAGCCCCAGGGGCCCCGGATAGAAGAGCAAAGCTCAGCCCCAGGGCCACGGATGGAAGAGCCCAGCTCAGTCCCAGGGGCCCCAAATAGAAGCGCCCAGCTCAGCCCCAGGGCCACGGATGGAAGAGCCCAGCTCAGTCCCAGGGGCCCTGGATAGAAGCACCCAGCTCAGCCCCAGGGGCCCCCGGATTGAAGAGCCCAGCTCAGCCCCTGGGCCCCGGATGGAAGAGCCCATCTCAGCCCCAGGGGCCGCGGATAGAAGCGCCCAGCTCAGCCCCAGTGGCCCAGGATAGAACAGCCCAGCTCAGCCCCAGGGGACCCGGATAGAAGAGCCCAGCTCAGCCCCAGGGGTCCCCGGATAGAAGAGCCCAGCTCAGCCTCAGGGGCCCATAGTGAAGAGCCCAGCTCAGCCCCCCAAGGGCCCCGGAATAGAAGAGCCCAGCTCAGCCCCAGGGGCCCCAGATAGTAGGCCCCAGCTCATCTCAGGGGCCCCTACATAGAAGAGCCCAGCTCAGCCCCCAGGGGCCCCGGATAGAAACACCCAGCTCAGCCCCAGGGTCCCCCGGATAGATGAGCCCAGCTCAGCCCCAGGGGTCCCAGATAGAAGATCCCAGCTCAGCCCCAGGGGTCCTGGATTGAAGAGCCCAGCTCAGCCCCAGAGGCTACCGGATAGAAGAGCCCAGCTCAGCCCCAGGGGGCCCCGGATAGAAGAGCCCAGTTCAGCCCCAGAGGCCCCCTGATAGAAGATCCCAGCTCAGCCCCAGAGGCCCCCGATTAGAAGAGCCCAGCTCAGCCCCAGGGGGCCCCGTATAAAAGAGCCCAGCTCAGCCCCACCCCCTGGAGGCCCCTGGATAGAAGAGCCTAGCTCAGCCCCCTAGGGCCCCCAGATAGAAGAGCCCAGCTCAGCCCCAGGGGCCCCCGGATAGAAGAGCCCAGCATAGCCCCAGGAGTCCCCGGATAGAAGAGCCCAGCTCAGCCCCAGGGGCCCCGGATAGAAGAGCTCAGTTCAGCCCCAGGGGCCCAGATAGAAGAGCCCCGCTCAGCCCCCGGATAGAAGAGCCCAGCTGTGCCCCAGGGGCCCCGGATAAAAGAGCCCAGCTCAGCCCCAGAGGCCCCAGATGGAAGAGCCCAGCTCAGCCACAGGGGCCCCAGATGGAAGAGCCCAGTTCAGCCCCATGGCCCCCAGATAGAAGAGCCCAGCTCAGCCCCAGGGTGCCCGGATAGAAGAGCCCAGCTCAGCCACAGGGGCCCCGGATAGAAGAGCCCAGCTTAGCCCTAGGGGCCCGGATAGAAGAGCCCACTCAGCCCCCGGATAGAAGAGCCCAGCTGTGCCCCAGGGGCCCCGGATAAAAGAGCCCAGCTCAGCCCCAGAGGCCCCAGATAGAAGAGCCCAGCTCAGCCCCAGGGGCCTCTGGATTGAAGAGCCCAGCTCAGCTGCAGAGGTCCCCAGATAGAAGAGCCCAGCTCAGCCCCAGGGGCCCCAGATGGAAGAGCCCAACTCAGCCCCAGGAGCCCCAGATAGAAGAGCCAAGCTCTGCCCTAGGGTCCCTGGATAGAAGAGCCCAGCTCAGCCCCAGGGGCCCCCGGATAGAAGGCCCCAGCTCAGCCCCAGGGGCCCCCGGATAGAAGAGCAAAGCTCAGCCCCTGGGGCCCCAGGATAGAGCAGCCCAGCTCAGCCCCAGGGGCCCCCGGATAGAAGGCCCCAGCTCAGCCCAGGGGCCCCGGGATAGAAGAGCCCAGCTCAGCCCCCAGGGGCCCCAGATAGAAGAACACAGCTCAACCCCAGGGGCCCATGGATAGATGAGCCCAGCTCAGCCCCAGGGGCCCCTGATAGAAGAGCCCAGCTCAGCCCCAGAAGCCTTCGAATAGAAGAACCCAGCTCAGCCCCAGGGGCCCCAGATAGAAGAGCAAAGCTCAGCCCCAGGGCCACGGATGGAAGAGCCCAGCTCAGTCCCAGGGGCCCCAAATAGAAGCGCCCAGCTCAGCCCCAGGGCCACGGATGGAAGAGCCCAGCTCAGTCCCAGGGGCCCTGGATAGAAGCGCCCAGCTCAGCCCCAGGGGCCCCCGGATTGAAGAGCCCAGCTCAGCCCCTGGGCCCCGGATGGAAGAGCCCATCTCAGCCCCAGGGGCCGCGGATAGAAGCGCCCAGCTCAGCCCCAGTGGCCCAGGATAGAACAGCCCAGCTCAGCCCCAGGGGACCCGGATAGAAGAGCCCAGCTCAGCCCCAGGGGTCCCCGGATAGAAGAGCCCAGCTCAGCCCCAGGGGCCCATAGTGAAGAGCCCAGCTCAGCCCCCCAAGGGCCCCGGAATAGAACAGCCCAGCTCAGCCCCAGGGACCCCCAGATAGTAGGCCCCAGCTCATCCCAGGGGCCCCTACATAGAAGAGCCCAGCTCAGCCCCCAGGGGCCCCGGATAGAAGCACCCAGCTCAGCCCCAGGGTCCCCCGGATAGATGAGCCCAGCTCAGCCCCAGGGGTCCCAGATAGAAGATCCCAGCTCAGCCCCAGGGGTCCTGGATTGAAGAGCCCAGCTCAGCCCCAGGGGGCCCCGGATAGAAGAGCCCAGTTCAGCCCCAGAGGCCCCGGATGGAAGAGCCCATCTCAGCCCCAGGGGCCGCGGATAGAAGCGCCCAGCTCAGCCCCAGTGGCCCAGGATAGAACAGCCCAGCTCAGCCCCAGGGGACCCGGATAGAAGAGCCCAGCTCAGCCCCAGGGGTCCCCGGATAGAAGAGCCCAGCTCAGCCCCAGGGGCCCATAGTGAAGAGCCCAGCTCAGCCCCCCAAGGGCCCCGGAATAGAACAGCCCAGCTCAGCCCCAGGGACCCCCAGATAGTAGGCCCCAGCTCATCCCAAGGGCCCCTACATAGAAGAGCCCAGCTCAGCCCCCAGGGGCCCCGGATAGAAGCACCCAGCTCAGCCCCAGGGTCCCCCGGATAGATGAGCCCAGCTCAGCCCCAGGGGTCCCAGATAGAAGATCCCAGCTCAGCCCCAGGGGTCCTGGATTGAAGAGCCCAGCTCAGCCCCAGGGGGCCCCGGATAGAAGAGCCCAGTTCAGCCCCAGAGGCCCCCGGATAGAAGATCCCAGCTCAGCCCCAGAGGCCCCGATTAGAAGAGCCCAGCTCAGCCCCAGGGGGCCCCGGATAGAAGAGCCCAGCTCAGCCCGGCCCCCTGGAGGCCCCTGGATAGAAGAGCCTAGCTCAGCCCCCTAGGGCCCCCAGATAGAAGAGCCCAGCTCAGCCCCAGGGGCCCGCGGATAGAAGAGCCCAGCATAGCCCCAGGAGTCCCCGGATAGAAGAGCCCAGCTCAGCCCCAGGGGCCCCGGCTAGAAGAGCCCAGCTCAGCCCCAGGGGCCCAGATAGAAGAGCCCCGCTCAGCCCCCGGATAGAAGAGCCCAGCTGTGCCCCAGGGGCCCCGGATAAAAGCGCCCAGCTCAGCCCCAGAGGCCCCAGATGGAAGAGCCCAGCTCAGCCACAGGGGCCCCAGATGGAAGAGCCCAGTTCAGCCCCATGGCCCCCAGATAGAAGAGCCCAGCTCAGCCCCAGGGGCCCTGGATAGAAGAGCCCAGCTCAGTCCCAGGACTCCCCGGATAGAAGAGCCCCGCTCAGCCCCAGGGTGCCCGGATAGAAGAGCCCAGCTCAGCCACAGGGGCCCCGGATAGAAGAGCCCAGCTTAGCCCTAGGGGCCCGGATAGAAGAGCCCACTCAGCCCCCGGATAGAAGAGCCCAGCTGTGCATTAGGGGCCCCGGATAAAAGAGCCCAGCTCAGCCCCAGAGGCCCAAGATAGAATAGCCCAGCTCAGCCACAGGGGCCCCGGATAGAGTAGCCCAGTTCAGCCCCGTGGCCCCCAGATAGAAGAGCCCAGCTCAGCCCCATGGACCCTGGATAGAAGAGCCAGCTCAGCCCCAGCGGCCCCCGGAAAAAAGAGCCCAGCTCAGCCCCAGGGGGCCCCGGATAGAAGCACCCAGCTCAGCCCCAGGGTCCCCCGGATAGATGAGCCCAGTTCAGCCCCAGGGGTCCCAGATAGAAGAGCCCAGCTCAGCCCCAGGGGTCCTGGATTGAAGAGCCCAGCTCAGCCCCAGAGGCTACCGGATAGAAGAGTCCAGCTCAGCCCCAGAGGCCCCCGGATAGAAGAGCCCAGTTCAGCCCCAGAGGCCCCCGGATAGAAGATCCCAGCTCAGCCCCAGAGGCCCCGATTAGAAGAGCCCAGCTCAGCCCCAGGGGGCCCCGGATAGAAGAGCCCAGCTCAGCCCGGCCCCCTGGAGGCCCCTGGATAGAAGAGCCTAGCTCAGCCCCCTAGGGCCCCCAGATAGAAGAGCCCAGCTCAGCCCCAGGGGCCCGCGGATAGAAGAGCCCAGCATAGCCCCAGGAGTCCCCGGATAGAAGAGCCCAGCTCAGCCCCAGGGGCCCCGGCTAGAAGAGCCCAGCTCAGCCCCAGGGGCCCAGATAGAAGAGCCCCGCTCAGCCCCCGGATAGAAGAGCCCAGCTGTGCCCCAGGGGCCCCGGATAAAAGCGCCCAGCTCAGCCCCAGAGGCCCCAGATGGAAGAGCCCAGCTCAGCCACAGGGGCCCCAGATGGAAGAGCCCAGTTCAGCCCCATGGCCCCCAGATAGAAGAGCCCAGCTCAGCCCCAGGGGCCCTGGATAGAAGAGCCCAGCTCAGTCCCAGGACTCCCCGGATAGAAGAGCCCCGCTCAGCCCCAGGGTGCCCGGATAGAAGAGCCCAGCTCAGCCACAGGGGCCCCGGATAGAAGAGCCCAGCTTAGCCCTAGGGGCCCGGATAGAAGAGCCCACTCAGCCCCCGGATAGAAGAGCCCAGCTGTGCATTAGGGGCCCCGGATAAAAGAGCCCAGCTCAGCCCCAGAGGCCCAAGATAGAATAGCCCAGCTCAGCCACAGGGGCCCCGGATAGAGTAGCCCAGTTCAGCCCCGTGGCCCCCAGATAGAAGAGCCCAGCTCAGCCCCATGGACCCTGGATAGAAGAGCCAGCTCAGCCCCAGCGGCCCCCGGAAAAAAGAGCCCAGCTCAGCCCCAGGGGGCCCCGGATAGAAGCACCCAGCTCAGCCCCAGGGTCCCCCGGATAGATGAGCCCAGTTCAGCCCCAGGGGTCCCAGATAGAAGAGCCCAGCTCAGCCCCAGGGGTCCTGGATTGAAGAGCCCAGCTCAGCCCCAGAGGCTACCGGATAGAAGAGTCCAGCTCAGCCCCAGGGGGCCCCGGATAGAAGAGCCAGTTCAGCCACAGGGCCCCCGGATAGAAGATCCCAGCTCAGCCCCAGGGCCCCGGATAGAAGAGCCCAGCTCAGCCCCAGGGGCCCCGGATAGAAGAGCTCAGCTCAGCCCCAGGGGCCCCCGGATAGAAGAGCCCAGCTCAGCCCCAGGGGCCCCCGGATAGAAGATCCCAGCTCAGCCCCAGGGGCCCTGGATAGAAGAGCCCAGCTCAGCCCCCCAGAGGCCCCTGGAAAGAAGAGTCCAGCTCAGGCCCAGGGGCCCCCGGATAAAAGAGCCCAGCTCAGCCTCTGGGGCCCCAGATAGAAGAGCCCAGCTCAGCCCCAGGGGTCCCGGATAGAGGAGCCCAACTCAGCCCCAGGACCCCCGGATAGAAGAGCCCAGCTCAGCTCCAGGGCCCCCCCGGATAGAAGAGCCCAGCTCAGGCCCAGGGGGCCCCGGATAGAAGCACCCAGCTCAGCCCACGGGGCCCCGGATAGAAGAGTCCAGCTCAGCCCCATGGGCCCCGGATAGAAGAGCCCAGCTCAGCCCCCCAGAGGCCCCTGGAAAGAAGAGTCCAGCTCAGGCCCAGGGGCCCCCGGATAAAAGAGCCCAGCTCAGCCTCTGGGGCCCCAGATAGAAGAGCCCAGCTCAGCCCCAGGGGTACCGGATAGAGGAGCCCAACTCAGCCCCAGGACCCCCGGATAGAAGAGCCCAGCTCAGCTCCAGGGCCCCCCCCGGATAGAAGAGCCCAGCTCAGCCCCAGGGGCCCCCAGATAGAAGATCCCAGCTCAGCCCCAGGGGCCCCGGATAGAAGAGCCCAGCTCAGCCCCAGGGGCCCCGGATAGAAGAGCCCAGCTCAGCCCCCCAGAGGCCCCTGGAAAGAAGAGTCCAGCTCAGGCCCAGGGGCCCCCGGATAAAAGAGCCCAGCTCAGCCTCTGGGGCCCCAGATAGAAGAGCCCAGCTCAGCCCCAGGGGTCCCGGATAGAGGAGCCCAACTCAGCCCCAGGACCCCCGGATAGAAGAGCCCAGCTCAGCTCCAGGGCCCCCCGGATAGAAGAGCCCAGCTCATCCCCAGGGGCCCCGGATAGAAGGACCCAGCTGAGCCCACGGGGCCCCGGATAGAAGAGTCCAGCTCAGCCCCATGGACCCTGGATAGAAGAGCCAGCTCAGCCCCAGCGGCCCCCGGAAAAAAGAGCCCAGCTCAGCCCCAGGGGGCCCCGGATAGAAGCACCCAGCTCAACCCCAGGGTCCCCCGGATAGATGAGCCCAGCTCAGCCCCAGGGGTCCCAGATAGAAGAGCCCAGCTCAGCCCCAGGGGCCCCAGATAAAAGAGCCCAGCTCAGCCCCAGGGGTCCCGGATAGAGGAGCCCAACTCAGCCCCAGGACCCCCGGATAGAAGAGCCCAGCTCAGCTCCAGGGCCCCCCCGGATAGAAGAGCCCAGCTCAGCCCCAGGGGCCCCGTATAGAAGGACCCAGCTCACCCCACGGGGCCCCGGATAGAAAAGCCCAGCTCAGCCCCATGGACCCTGGATAGAAGAGCCAGCTCAGCCCCAGCGGCCCCCGGAAAAAAGAGCCCAGCTCAGCCCCAGGGGGCCCCGGATAGAAGCACCCAGCTCAGCCCCAGGGTCCCCCGGATAGATGAGCCCAGCTCAGCCCCAGGGGTCCCAGATAGAAGAGCCCAGCTCAGCCCCAGGGGTCCTGGATTGAAGAGCCCAGCTCATCCCCAGAGGCTACCGGATAGAAGATCCCAGCTCAGCCCCAGGGGTCCTGGATTGAAGAGCCCAGCTCAGCCCCAGAGGCTACCGGATAGAAGAGCCCAGCTCAGCCCAGGGGCCCCCGGATAGAAGAGCCCAGCTCAGCCCCCAGGGGCCCCAGATAGAAGAACACAGCTCAACCCCAGGGCCCCCTGGATAGATGAGCCCAGCTCAGCCCCAGGGGCCCCTGATAGAAGAGCCAAGCTCAGCCCCAGAAGCCCCCGAATAGAAGAACCCAGCTCAGCCCCAGGGGCCCCGGATAGAAGAGCAAAGCTCAGCCCCAGGGCCACGGATGGAAGAGCCCAGCTCAGTCCCAGGGGCCCCAAATAGAAGCGCCCAGCTCAGCCCCAGGGCCACGGATGGAAGAGCCCAGCTCAGTCCCAGGGGCCCTGGATAGAAGCACCCAGCTCAGCCCCAGGGGCCCCCGGATTGAAGAGCCCAGCTCAGCCCCTGGGCCCCGGATGGAAGAGCCCATCTCAGCCCCAGGGGCCGCGGATAGAAGCGCCCAGCTCAGCCCCAGTGGCCCAGGATAGAACAGCCCAGCTCAGCCCCAGGGGACCCGGATAGAAGAGCCCAGCTCAGCCCCAGGGGTCCCCGGATAGAAGAGCCCAGCTCAGCCTCAGGGGCCCATAGTGAAGAGCCCAGCTCAGCCCCCCAAGGGCCCCGGAATAGAAGAGCCCAGCTCAGCCCCAGGGGCCCCAGATAGTAGGCCCCAGCTCATCTCAGGGGCCCCTACATAGAAGAGCCCAGCTCAGCCCCCAGGGGCCCCGGATAGAAACACCCAGCTCAGCCCCAGGGTCCCCCGGATAGATGAGCCCAGCTCAGCCCCAGGGGTCCCAGATAGAAGATCCCAGCTCAGCCCCAGGGGTCCTGGATTGAAGAGCCCAGCTCAGCCCCAGAGGCTACCGGATAGAAGAGCCCAGCTCAGCCCCAGGGGGCCCCGGATAGAAGAGCCCAGTTCAGCCCCAGAGGCCCCCTGATAGAAGATCCCAGCTCAGCCCCAGAGGCCCCCGATTAGAAGAGCCCAGCTCAGCCCCAGGGGGCCCCGTATAAAAGAGCCCAGCTCAGCCCCACCCCCTGGAGGCCCCTGGATAGAAGAGCCTAGCTCAGCCCCCTAGGGCCCCCAGATAGAAGAGCCCAGCTCAGCCCCAGGGGCCCCCGGATAGAAGAGCCCAGCATAGCCCCAGGAGTCCCCGGATAGAAGAGCCCAGCTCAGCCCCAGGGGCCCCGGATAGAAGAGCTCAGTTCAGCCCCAGGGGCCCAGATAGAAGAGCCCCGCTCAGCCCCCGGATAGAAGAGCCCAGCTGTGCCCCAGGGGCCCCGGATAAAAGAGCCCAGCTCAGCCCCAGAGGCCCCAGATGGAAGAGCCCAGCTCAGCCACAGGGGCCCCAGATGGAAGAGCCCAGTTCAGCCCCATGGCCCCCAGATAGAAGAGCCCAGCTCAGCCCCAGGGTGCCCGGATAGAAGAGCCCAGCTCAGCCACAGGGGCCCCGGATAGAAGAGCCCAGCTTAGCCCTAGGGGCCCGGATAGAAGAGCCCACTCAGCCCCCGGATAGAAGAGCCCAGCTGTGCCCCAGGGGCCCCGGATAAAAGAGCCCAGCTCAGCCCCAGAGGCCCCAGATAGAAGAGCCCAGCTCAGCCCCAGGGGCCTCTGGATTGAAGAGCCCAGCTCAGCTGCAGAGGTCCCCAGATAGAAGAGCCCAGCTCAGCCCCAGGGGCCCCAGATGGAAGAGCCCAACTCAGCCCCAGGAGCCCCAGATAGAAGAGCCAAGCTCTGCCCTAGGGTCCCTGGATAGAAGAGCCCAGCTCAGCCCCAGGGGCCCCCGGATAGAAGGCCCCAGCTCAGCCCCAGGGGCCCCCGGATAGAAGAGCAAAGCTCAGCCCCTGGGGCCCCAGGATAGAGCAGCCCAGCTCAGCCCCAGGGGCCCCCGGATAGAAGGCCCCAGCTCAGCCCAGGGGCCCCGGGATAGAAGAGCCCAGCTCAGCCCCCAGGGGCCCCAGATAGAAGAACACAGCTCAACCCCAGGGCCCCATGGATAGATGAGCCCAGCTCAGCCCCAGGGGCCCCTGATAGAAGAGCCCAGCTCAGCCCCAGAAGCCTTCGAATAGAAGAACCCAGCTCAGCCCCAGGGGCCCCAGATAGAAGAGCAAAGCTCAGCCCCAGGGCCACGGATGGAAGAGCCCAGCTCAGTCCCAGGGGCCCCAAATAGAAGCGCCCAGCTCAGCCCCAGGGCCACGGATGGAAGAGCCCAGCTCAGTCCCAGGGGCCCTGGATAGAAGCGCCCAGCTCAGCCCCAGGGGCCCCCGGATTGAAGAGCCCAGCTCAGCCCCTGGGCCCCGGATGGAAGAGCCCATCTCAGCCCCAGGGGCCGCGGATAGAAGCGCCCAGCTCAGCCCCAGTGGCCCAGGATAGAACAGCCCAGCTCAGCCCCAGGGGACCCGGATAGAAGAGCCCAGCTCAGCCCCAGGGGTCCCCGGATAGAAGAGCCCAGCTCAGCCCCAGGGGCCCATAGTGAAGAGCCCAGCTCAGCCCCCCAAGGGCCCCGGAATAGAACAGCCCAGCTCAGCCCCAGGGACCCCCAGATAGTAGGCCCCAGCTCATCCCAGGGGCCCCTACATAGAAGAGCCCAGCTCAGCCCCCAGGGGCCCCGGATAGAAGCACCCAGCTCAGCCCCAGGGTCCCCCGGATAGATGAGCCCAGCTCAGCCCCAGGGGTCCCAGATAGAAGATCCCAGCTCAGCCCCAGGGGTCCTGGATTGAAGAGCCCAGCTCAGCCCCAGGGGGCCCCGGATAGAAGAGCCCAGTTCAGCCCCAGAGGCCCCGGATGGAAGAGCCCATCTCAGCCCCAGGGGCCGCGGATAGAAGCGCCCAGCTCAGCCCCAGTGGCCCAGGATAGAACAGCCCAGCTCAGCCCCAGGGGACCCGGATAGAAGAGCCCAGCTCAGCCCCAGGGGTCCCCGGATAGAAGAGCCCAGCTCAGCCCCAGGGGCCCATAGTGAAGAGCCCAGCTCAGCCCCCCAAGGGCCCCGGAATAGAACAGCCCAGCTCAGCCCCAGGGACCCCCAGATAGTAGGCCCCAGCTCATCCCAAGGGCCCCTACATAGAAGAGCCCAGCTCAGCCCCCAGGGGCCCCGGATAGAAGCACCCAGCTCAGCCCCAGGGTCCCCCGGATAGATGAGCCCAGCTCAGCCCCAGGGGTCCCAGATAGAAGATCCCAGCTCAGCCCCAGGGGTCCTGGATTGAAGAGCCCAGCTCAGCCCCAGGGGGCCCCGGATAGAAGAGCCCAGTTCAGCCCCAGAGGCCCCCGGATAGAAGATCCCAGCTCAGCCCCAGAGGCCCCGATTAGAAGAGCCCAGCTCAGCCCCAGGGGGCCCCGGATAGAAGAGCCCAGCTCAGCCCGGCCCCCTGGAGGCCCCTGGATAGAAGAGCCTAGCTCAGCCCCCTAGGGCCCCCAGATAGAAGAGCCCAGCTCAGCCCCAGGGGCCCGCGGATAGAAGAGCCCAGCATAGCCCCAGGAGTCCCCGGATAGAAGAGCCCAGCTCAGCCCCAGGGGCCCCGGCTAGAAGAGCCCAGCTCAGCCCCAGGGGCCCAGATAGAAGAGCCCCGCTCAGCCCCCGGATAGAAGAGCCCAGCTGTGCCCCAGGGGCCCCGGATAAAAGCGCCCAGCTCAGCCCCAGAGGCCCCAGATGGAAGAGCCCAGCTCAGCCACAGGGGCCCCAGATGGAAGAGCCCAGTTCAGCCCCATGGCCCCCAGATAGAAGAGCCCAGCTCAGCCCCAGGGGCCCTGGATAGAAGAGCCCAGCTCAGTCCCAGGACTCCCCGGATAGAAGAGCCCCGCTCAGCCCCAGGGTGCCCGGATAGAAGAGCCCAGCTCAGCCACAGGGGCCCCGGATAGAAGAGCCCAGCTTAGCCCTAGGGGCCCGGATAGAAGAGCCCACTCAGCCCCCGGATAGAAGAGCCCAGCTGTGCATTAGGGGCCCCGGATAAAAGAGCCCAGCTCAGCCCCAGAGGCCCAAGATAGAATAGCCCAGCTCAGCCACAGGGGCCCCGGATAGAGTAGCCCAGTTCAGCCCCGTGGCCCCCAGATAGAAGAGCCCAGCTCAGCCCCATGGACCCTGGATAGAAGAGCCAGCTCAGCCCCAGCGGCCCCCGGAAAAAAGAGCCCAGCTCAGCCCCAGGGGGCCCCGGATAGAAGCACCCAGCTCAGCCCCAGGGTCCCCCGGATAGATGAGCCCAGTTCAGCCCCAGGGGTCCCAGATAGAAGAGCCCAGCTCAGCCCCAGGGGTCCTGGATTGAAGAGCCCAGCTCAGCCCCAGAGGCTACCGGATAGAAGAGTCCAGCTCAGCCCCAGGGGGCCCCGGATAGAAGAGCCAGTTCAGCCACAGGGCCCCCGGATAGAAGATCCCAGCTCAGCCCCAGGGCCCCGGATAGAAGAGCCCAGCTCAGCCCCAGGGGCCCCGGATAGAAGAGCTCAGCTCAGCCCCAGGGGCCCCCGGATAGAAGAGCCCAGCTCAGCCCCAGGGGCCCCCGGATAGAAGATCCCAGCTCAGCCCCAGGGGCCCTGGATAGAAGAGCCCAGCTCAGCCCCCCAGAGGCCCCTGGAAAGAAGAGTCCAGCTCAGGCCCAGGGGCCCCCGGATAAAAGAGCCCAGCTCAGCCTCTGGGGCCCCAGATAGAAGAGCCCAGCTCAGCCCCAGGGGTCCCGGATAGAGGAGCCCAACTCAGCCCCAGGACCCCCGGATAGAAGAGCCCAGCTCAGCTCCAGGGCCCCCCCGGATAGAAGAGCCCAGCTCAGGCCCAGGGGGCCCCGGATAGAAGCACCCAGCTCAGCCCACGGGGCCCCGGATAGAAGAGTCCAGCTCAGCCCCATGGGCCCCGGATAGAAGAGCCCAGCTCAGCCCCCCAGAGGCCCCTGGAAAGAAGAGTCCAGCTCAGGCCCAGGGGCCCCCGGATAAAAGAGCCCAGCTCAGCCTCTGGGGCCCCAGATAGAAGAGCCCAGCTCAGCCCCAGGGGTACCGGATAGAGGAGCCCAACTCAGCCCCAGGACCCCCGGATAGAAGAGCCCAGCTCAGCTCCAGGGCCCCCCCCGGATAGAAGAGCCCAGCTCAGCCCCAGGGGCCCCCAGATAGAAGATCCCAGCTCAGCCCCAGGGGCCCCGGATAGAAGAGCCCAGCTCAGCCCCAGGGGCCCCGGATAGAAGAGCCCAGCTCAGCCCCCCAGAGGCCCCTGGAAAGAAGAGTCCAGCTCAGGCCCAGGGGCCCCCGGATAAAAGAGCCCAGCTCAGCCTCTGGGGCCCCAGATAGAAGAGCCCAGCTCAGCCCCAGGGGTCCCGGATAGAGGAGCCCAACTCAGCCCCAGGACCCCCGGATAGAAGAGCCCAGCTCAGCTCCAGGGCCCCCCGGATAGAAGAGCCCAGCTCATCCCCAGGGGCCCCGGATAGAAGGACCCAGCTGAGCCCACGGGGCCCCGGATAGAAGAGTCCAGCTCAGCCCCATGGACCCTGGATAGAAGAGCCAGCTCAGCCCCAGCGGCCCCCGGAAAAAAGAGCCCAGCTCAGCCCCAGGGGGCCCCGGATAGAAGCACCCAGCTCAACCCCAGGGTCCCCCGGATAGATGAGCCCAGCTCAGCCCCAGGGGTCCCAGATAGAAGAGCCCAGCTCAGCCCCAGGGGCCCCAGATAAAAGAGCCCAGCTCAGCCCCAGGGGTCCCGGATAGAGGAGCCCAACTCAGCCCCAGGACCCCCGGATAGAAGAGCCCAGCTCAGCTCCAGGGCCCCCCCGGATAGAAGAGCCCAGCTCAGCCCCAGGGGCCCCGTATAGAAGGACCCAGCTCACCCCACGGGGCCCCGGATAGAAAAGCCCAGCTCAGCCCCATGGACCCTGGATAGAAGAGCCAGCTCAGCCCCAGCGCCCCCCGGAAAAAAGAGCCCAGCTCAGCCCCAGGGGGCCCCGGATAGAAGCACCCAGCTCAGCCCCAGGGTCCCCCGGATAGATGAGCCCAGCTCAGCCCCAGGGGTCCCAGATAGAAGAGCCCAGCTCAGCCCCAGGGGTCCTGGATTGAAGAGCCCAGCTCATCCCCAGAGGCTACCGGATAGAAGAGTCCAGCTCAGCCCCAGGGGGCCCCGGATAGAAGAGCCCAGTTCAGCCCCAGGGCCCCCGGATAGAAGATCCCAGCTCAGCCCCAGGGGCCCCGGATAGAAGAGCCCAGCTCAGCCCCAGGGGCCCCGGATAGAAGAGCTCAGCTCAGCCCCAGGTGCCCCGGATAGAAGAGCCCAGCTCAGCCCCAGGGGCCCCCGGATAGAAGATCCCAGCTCAGCCCCAGGGGCCCCGGATAGAAGAGCCCAGCTCAGCCCCAGGGGCCCCGGATAGAAGAGCCCAGCTCAGCCCCCCAGAGGCCCCTGGAAAGAAGAGTCCAGCTCAGGCCCAGGGGCCCCCGGATAAAAGAGCCCAGCTCAGCCTCAGGGGCCCCAGATAGAAGAGCCCAGCTCAGCCCCAGGGGTCCCGGATAGAGGAGCCCAACTCAGCCCCAGGACCCCCGGATAGAAGAGCCCGGATAGAAGAGCCCAGCTCAGCCCGGCTCCTGCAGAGATTCCCTCCAGGATTATTCAGTCTATTTCTACAAACACAGCAGAAGGTGCTGACAATCTCCTACCTGAGCAGAGACCTGTGCAGACATGTCCAGACTCTCTCCTCCTCCTAGGTCTGGGGTCTGGGGATGGTAAATCTGGGCTTTGAGGGGGGTCTGCAGATGAAGGTAACTGTCCTCCAGACAGGGCTCCTTCCTCCTCTGCTGCAGGCTGCAAACACCAGGAGAGGCCGGAAGTGATGTCACCGCAGCTGCTGGTGCTGTCTATGCCGCCGCTGACCCGGAAGAGGAAACCCTTCTCCCTTTCATCCAATGCGGAGCTCAGTGAGTTTCATCAGCAGGCGATGATCGCCCTCTGGTGGCCTCCGACGGAACCGCTGCCTCCAGTCTTCAAAAGTGAATTGGAAATGACAGCCTGAATTTCATTAAATACATAAAAATGTAAGAAAACTGCTAGAATTAAACTAGTCAACGTTTTTCTGTTTTTCTATTTTTCCTGTTTCTGTGGGCAATTTTTTATATTTGATAGGGCTGTGTGTGTTCAAACAACTTTCCAACGATTTGCCCCAAATTAAGTTTTGCATTTCTCTGCATTTTTTACCCACTCACTCCCCCCAAAATTTCACTTATAAAACAAAATAAAGTAAATTGCAGTCTTAATACATTCATGAGACAGAACAATCGGGTTTGACTCTCACAGATTTCTCCCTCAGTGGATGGTGTCATGGCAGTGAGTGACCGGTGCCGGCTCTGAGGATGAGATGGTATTCCATCACTAACTAATGTCAGACTCCTTCATACAGGCTCTTATTAGAGCCACATTGATTCTACGTCTTCGTACAGTAGAACACGGTCTCAATTTTGATCAGGAGTTACAATACTCTCTAGGAGACTAGATTGTATTTAATAGAATATTCTGATACCCATTCACTTGTAATAAGCCATCCATCTGAATATGTGAATTGTTTTGGTTTTACAATGCTCTGCCAGTGCCTTAACCTTCATCTAGTATCGTTGTCAACTACCAGGCACATATGTTGCCCCATTTCCCTTTTATCTTTTCATGCAGACAATGTTTACATATATGACACATATGTTTTTGTAATGGTTGTATCCGACCTACGTTTTAAACTAGAACTAACTGACGGCATTGACACAACAGTCACACCAATAGTCAATAATATCTCGACTTACGTAATTAAGATAAGGTAAAGAGGTATGTCGTCAGCTCTGCCCAATACCATAATCATTAAGCAGAGCATATCTCATGATCCATGCATGACACACAAACACTAATTAGTGTTTATCCATTAAGTTCGCCTTTCCGTATTCTGAATGGTCACTTATTGCATTTTCATTATTCTTCAACGTTGTATTATACCTCGCTGTTTAATCTGTAGACACATTGAATTAGGCATGTATATCTCTTTGATGCATTTTATTCAATTATTGTTAATGTTGCTATACTCTGTGGCTAGCTTCAATTACAGAAGCGATTTCTTTTTACCTACTATGTAAAAGGCACTAAATAATATGTAACGATTTCGATTGCAAGCGTCTCTCGGCATGCCACTACACAATCATAACCTTGGATATGGTACACAGCAAGCACCTCGTCTTCTTATCTCACGTTCCGTTCCTTATTTGGCAATACCCATATCACTCACCTCTCTTCTCCCTTTATTTCCCTCTCTTCTAGCCCACTTTTATTACTCATATATACTTTCACTTTCTTTCCACATAATTAGATTCCTTTTATGAGCATCCACTCACAATGCCGCTTACGGGCTTTCCAATTACGCACATGGGTTATTTCGTACTCTCTAGCTGTTCTTTGCTTTGACGACACAGTAGGCGGGCTCTTGCAACCATGGGTTCTGACCTGGAACGCACCCGTGCTAGAGGGTTTCACGTTCTAGCCCTTTACATACGGGTCCCCGGTCACATACTCCTGAAATATGTTTCCGGGTTAAGATCACGTGTCCTTCCAGGAACACAGTATCTCGCCTTACTCGGAAGCGGTTCTACTCCTACGCTTCTCTACGCTAAACGGCTGGTAAGAGCTCGTACGGGCATTAGATCCATTACTCCCCGATCTTTATGGTGATTGTTGTATTTGACGACACCTGCTTAGCATGAACAGAAATGCTCTTTTTAAATCCTTTTCAGGAACAAATCTCTGATGAGAGCATACCCTCTCTACCCACCCTCACACTGACCTCCGGCGGATCCCTCTGGCTTTACATTCTTAACCTGAGGTAAACCCTTTCCTTACACTGTGTCAGGCACGCCGGGTAACTGGTGCCTGACATTTTGTTTTCACACAGCTCTCTGGATTTCCTCCAAGCCTACCTGTCTGATGCCTTTGTTTCCTTGTCTTCCCTTTATACCCTCAGCTTTATCTGAGCTCCTTCCAAAGCCAGCTTTTAACAACATTATCCGGTCATACCCACAGTCCGGATCAGATCTGCAACTACCTACCCAGGCTTTTTGCTACGTGGTGAGCTGGCTTTTTAGTAGGTTTCGACACTCCACTCTATTCTCACAGCTCTTTTTTCAGACGCTAACTACCCCTCTTACCCCTCCCCTTGTATCATTTAGCTTCACACCAGAATCAAAGTTTATCTACACTTCCTTGGTCCGGAGCCCGGCCGGGTTGGAAATATCACCGGCTAAGCGGTGAGCCTCTCTCTCTTTATATATATTTTTTACAGCCCGCTGTCTTTCACCTAGACATACGATGCTCGTTTACTCACATTACCGTAGTTATAGCACTTTACATCTTGTTTTCCTGTTCTTTGTCCTTTTCTTTTCTATTTCTTTTTTAGACCTTCCTTTCACTCACTCGAAGGTTACAGGTATGATTGAAATATTTTTTTTAAAAATCACGCACTAGCTATCACTCGAAATTAGCAGCATGGAGGGAAGAGTCACTTACATAAATATTCGTCACAAAGATACAGTGGCTATTAACCAGACTGGTTTCTCAAGACCCCTTCATACTATCACATCTGTTCATCTTAGAACAAACAGTCTCGACACCATCACTATCATTGGCTTTTTAATTTCCACATTGCAATACGTCCCTCGCTCACTCGAATTCTTGAAATCACGATACTCACACTCTCACTTGTAGGACGACATACGTTGGTTTTCACGGTTCTCAATCTTCTCTAATGGTCAGCGGAATAATACTGATAGAACTTGAAACTTGTGTCACGTCTTAAATCTAACTAATTTGTATGAATACACAATGCTTCACTCTTTACGCTGAAAATTGGTTGTTCTCACTATTGCCAAGTCATGTTATTTGATAAATACGCTGTGAATTCAACTACGAAAACACAAATGCTCCACTATGTTCTATTTTGTATCTTCCCCAGCCCTGATGAGTCGCATTGCTATGCGACGAAACACGTGTCGGCTGGATACACAAGAAATTAAAGAAGATTGTCTTTAATACTATGTTTTCTCTGACAGCTTATTTTACAATTATTTGCTTACTTCCTGCTCATGTTTGATATGTTTTAGAGATATTGAATAATATTTACTCTCTGGTTGTGTGCAATGGGCACTTGTTTGATGTAAAACCCAAAGTGCTCTATTAGTGGGAGTGTGGGCGAGCAGCCTTAGGCCTCACACGGAGGAGTGGAAGACATTTATTGCACAACATTGACCAATAATGGACACACGGCTCGATAAGGAGATCCACACCAATTTTGGAAAAATATACATTGTTTGTATTTTATTTTAAGGCCAAGATCTTTGCAAAAAGGTAAGTACATTTTTAAATAAAAATAGCTTTTAAAAGTTGGCATTTAGAATATGTTTGAAGCATTTCAATGTTCCCTCTGGTGAAAACAATAATGTAGTTTGACAGGTAAGTTCCACACTTACAAATCCAGTATTCGGGCCCAAAGGTCAGCAAGGAGCACAGGTTAGTTGAGTACCAAAACTGTACCACTAGCAGCAGAGGGGCGGCTGAGTGCAGAGGTCAGAGTCAGAGTTCGGCCTAATGCTTTTCAGTAGAGACCGGGGGTGCCTGGAGCCACGCTGCTTGCAGGTAAGTGGATCAGTTGCAGAGGCTAAGCTTTGGGGGTTAGCACAAGTACAGGGGGGGCCCAAAGCAGCACCAAGCATACACCACCAGGGGCAGAGGGGCAGCTGGATGCTAAATCAGCGCTGGGTGCCCAATGCTTTTGAATGGAGTTTGGAGCTTTTGACAAACAGGATGCAGGCATCTCACTGGAGGTTGCAAGAGGGAGACCAACTACAGGAGAGGTAAGTAGGTAAGTAGAGAGGCAGGGTGTGGTAGGGGCACAATTGGTTCAGCTCACCAAGGCCCAGGGGCTTCGGGTGCAGGGGTGCCTTTCAACTTCCAAGTCTTCTTACCTGAGTCAGTCACGGTCAGGCAGAGCCTCTGTATTCTGTCTGCAGGCATCGTCATGGAGGTCAGGAGCGGTCAGCGAACACTGGATTTGAGGTCTAAATCACCGCGGAGACTTCACTGGGCAGGTGGGACACTCAGACTCGGGCCGTGGGCATCGGATGCAGGGATCGCGGTTCTAGCTGGATCCAGAGCCCTTGGAGTTGTTTTTTTCTGGACAGATCCACTCTCCACGGGAGATTGCAGTCTTCTTCAAAGGCAGCAGGCCAACCAGGGTTTTCAGAGCTCACCGGCTGCAAGACAGGTTGCAGGTTCGCAGAAGCTGGAGACAGGCTAGTAGGGATGGGGCCAAGACCATCTCCGTATTCAGTCTTCTCTGCAGGGATGTCTTCTTTCTTCTTAAGACATCGCAGATCCAATTTCCAGGACTGGTAGAGCCACCTAAAAACAAAATTTAGGGGCATTTTAGGTGAGTAGCAGGTAGGGCCAATTGGCACCTTGCCTGGGTTGACTACACCATCTATTATGCCACCCTCCTGTGGGAGTGTGCACAGACCTAGCCCTGATTGGCGGGTCTACCCATCTTCAAGATGGTGAGGACTGAGGGGTGGATTGGCAGAGGTGGGCACATCTCTTATTGTCCTAAGTTTTCCTTTATGAAGTGGGGGTGTAAACCAGAGGCTGCCATCTTCTGTTAGCAGCAGAGGCACGGGATTGCATATTACAAAGGCGGCAGGCCTTTGAAGCTTCCACTTTCAGCATTGGCCCATCGTGGGGGAGGAGGTTTGACACCTTCACCCAGGAAGTGCATTGTTTCTGGTCCAAGAGAGAAGGGGCTCTCCACCCAGGGGTCCAGAAACATGTCTGGTGGTGGCTGAATGCCTACAGCCGGTCAGAAACCACACCAGGATTGGTAGGTTTTCAGCGGGCACCTCTGAGGTGCCCTCTGAGTACATGGTATAATAAATCTCACAGTGGCATTGGTGTGGATATATTGAAAGGAGTAGTTTGGTACCAAACACCCCTGTGTTCAGGGAAGCAATCATGGTGCTGTGGAAATCGATCTGTCGAGTTTCCAACCCATGTACTCTGTTTGGCTTCACTGGCACTTACAATATTAAAGCATGGACCCTAATATTGTAGGGGCGTATCTGCTCATGCAGATATGTCCTCACCTGTGGTACAGGTCACCCTGCCTTGGGGCTGTGAGGTCTGCTAGAACGGTGACTTACCTATACCTTCAGGCAGTGTTGTCTTTCATGGCACCCAGGTAGAGTGCCATGCCAACCTTGTTGTTTTCGCTCTCACACGGGCATGCAAGCTGCAAGGGCTGTGGCATGGTCCCACTGAGGAGGGTACGAGGGGACCCTCTTCAGCTCCCAGGCCCTGGGTACTCAGGGTACCATTTACTAGTGACTTACAGGGGGCAGACATACCAATTGTGGGTATGTTTTGAGGAAAAAGCACTGGCACAGGAGACCCTGTGCACTACAATTGAAACCACATCAAAACCAGGCCGCAAAAACAGGGATAACCATGTCAAACGAGGCTCTTTCTCACAGATGCTCTTAGTGTTACAAATGGGCATGAAGGATAGGACCTCTGCTCCACTAGGCTGGGTCAAGATATTTCCTGTGAAATGTTTTCAGTTGACACATCCGGGGGATTGAAAGGGCGTCTGATGAAATATCAACATCCCGCAAAGAACACTACAAAGACCGAGGAGGCATCAAAGAATCTAGCACACCGTAAGTCATATTGGGGGTAGAAGTTGCTCCTGCTGCAGACAGTCTTCACCATACCCAGGGGTTCAGGGGAAATAACACGCATGTGGCAACAGAGACCATTATGAAAGGACTGACTTCATGTTCAGCTTTTCTGCACAATACAAAGCCCCTGGAAGAGAAAAGAAAAGGGACTCTTCATTCAAAGTGCATCAATCCTTTTGCTTGCTTGTTTCTATTTTCACTTTTTAATTTCAAATGTGTGTTTATTGAGTTTTGAAAAGTAAAAGGAGTGGGCAGCACAATGCAGTAGGTGTGTATCAGGCATATATGGCGAGCGAGACAGACAGACATGTCTTCTCTTCGAGTCGACAAACAAGCATATAAATCATGCCCAAACGGGGATGCAATGCCCAATGCCCGAGAAAGTGGGCTTTCGAGAGTAAAGAGCAAACAGAACAACAAGAAACACCCCACCTCCCTCCCAAATTCCACGTCCCTCTCCCTCCCCTATTTTCACTTTTTGCCATTGAGTTTCACAGGTGATTATTACTTCTAGGATGGAAATATTGGGTGGGGATGTTAGGGGTGTGGATTTTAGTTTAGATTCTTCAGGGTTTCGTTTTGTTCGGGTTACCAGGCACATGCTCCCGCGAGTTATACAGAATCACTTTGATTCTAGTGACTAACAAATTGTTAGCAGACTGTGTGATGTGATATAGCATAAAGTCATGTAATGATAATAGTTTGAATACTAAAATTAAGAGGGGGCCGTTATGTTGTTTGTTGATCATCCCACCCCTGATATCCTGTTACTTCAAGAGACTCATTTACTAGGTACAAAGTGTGTGTCCCTGCGTAGTACACATACACCCGTGTCTAACATGCAGTATTTACTCAGTGGTCGACAGGGGTCGCTATTCTCCATCCGCCTCTGTAGGTCCTTCCCATTTTCAGTACAGACAGTTCATGTAGACGACATAGGTAAATATGTCATTCTCTCCAGCGGGCTTTCCCATCATTCACCCGTCCAACTAACCCTCTGACATCAACAATGCGAGTTGAAGGGTAGGTGGTGCTGGAATGCCTGGTAGCTGTTAGATTATACTCTTGTGAAACATCTGCGGGATAAGATCATAGACTATTTTGACATTATTGCGTGTTCTGTACCTGCAGCAGTTACAGTTTGGGAAGCATTCAAGGTAGTGACTAGAGGAAATACCATGGCTCAGATTAGGCGTAAACCGAAAATTGGAAGAGAGAGTGTTAGACCTGGCAGCCTCAGCATGGGTTTACCCTGCATTTTTTGCCTTTGCCTCCTGTGTTTTACTGTGTGTTGGATTTTGTTTTTGCTGGTCTAGATCCTTTGGGTTACTGCTATTCAGTGCCCAAGTGCAAGTGTTCCCTCTGTAAATTGTTATCATAGATTAGTGTTTCCATATTTGGTTTACTGTTAAGTTCCTAGTACAGTGCACCGTGTGTGCCCAGGGCCTGTAAACCAAATGCTGCTAGTGGGCTTGCAAAGATAAACAAAAGGGGTATACCCAAATTACCCTCCTATACCCAGGTATGGGACATACTTTAATACAAGAAGAAATGGTATGAGGGAAAAGATTCAAAAAAGTTTATGAGTATGGCACATTTAATTACCCTCTCCGAAATGTTGTTATTCTTAATGTATGTATCACAATGTATTTACAACGCACATAAACAATGGCACCTAATCAATGAAGAAAACAGAAAATAACATATACCACAACATTATATCATCAACATAAATACAGTTATACATTACACGGAAACCCTAGAATATTATTCTCACTAGTGTCCACCCATAAATTCTGGGGGAACCACTCAGAGGTAGTCCGGGTGAAACACTTAAGGACTAGCGCTAGTGTGTCACTACACAATTCCAAGGAAAACTGTAGTTCCAAGGACTCCTCCTTAGAAGTGTCGACGTGACCACGTTTGAGCCTTTTGTTCTTTGGCCTCCTCGGGACAAGGGTAATAAGACATTAATCATTTTTAAGCGACCGGAACACTTGCCACAAATAATTTACACTGCATTGAGCACACTGGACAGACAGAGTTAGTACCATCTTTTATTGGCGGGGCTGTTCTTTGAATATAGACTTTATTATGGTGTCTGCTCCCTTGCTCCTTGACATATTATTAAAAGTAAACCCTATGTGGAGCTGCTATAGTGATCACAATCCGCGGATTTTACAAATGATGGGAGAACTGGACTTCCATGGAGCGGAGAGAAAGAGTTTAAGAACTTGGGACTTTCAATCAACAAATCAGGTCCGCAAAATGAGGTGGGGGAGGCCTTTTTAGATAAGTTATATACGAAGGGTGCTGAAGGTATTAAATTGTGTCTTGATTCCCAGGCTGAGGCTGGTGTGACAATGGGGGCTTTTGGAAATCTTGTCAAGCGGATTGCAGAAAGTTTAACGGGGAGAGGAAGGATAGGGACATTAGAGGGGGAAAATGGTTCGACGCAGACTGTTCTAAATCCCACAAAGCTCTAATGAGTGCTTTAAAATATAAACCCAAGAATGAAGAACACATAAAGGCATGTAGGAAAGCCTATAAACTGGCCATACATCAAAGGAAAGACAAGATACGGGAACAAGCATGGCACAGTCTGAATCAGGTTATTGTTTTGTGGAATAGTTCAAAATTCTGAAAAATTATAAACAGTCCTTTTTTTTTATAGAACAGCACTCTGTGAGAACAGACCGTGTCATCCCTGCTGATGTATGGGTTAGTTATTTTGAGCAGATTTATAGAGGAATGGATTTGGAAAGAAACATCACCCCCCGGTACCTTGCATAGAGATGCACTCTCCATGCTTTGGGGTAGCTGAGGTCCAGAGAGCAATCATGGACACATAGGACGAAAAGCCCCTGGGCCTGATGGGGTCCCTGCAGATCTGTATAAAGCTGACCCTGGGATATGGGCATAGATCCTAGCTAGGGTCTTTAATGCAGCAACGGTAGGCGGTTCAACCCACTCTTGGCCGACAGCGGTTATTTTACCCATTTTTAAAAAGGGCGCTCGGGATGACCCTGCTTGTTATCGCCCGATCTCAATATTAGTCTGTGCTGCAAAAATTATGGGGATATTGATTTTACAACGCTTAACAATATGGTTAGATGCAAGTGATATAATATCTGACCTGCAATACAGATTCAGGAAAGGGAAGGGGACAGTGGATCAATGCATAAAGGTACTCATGATTATCGGCAAATACTCACTAGCTAAAAAGGGACATATGCACATGGCTTTCATTAACTTAATGTCTGCTTTCGACCGAGTGAAAAGGTCAAAATGATGGCCTTTATTAAAGGGTGAGGCGGATGCCAATCTAGTGGCTTCTCTGCATTGGTCCCACCTACATTTGACAGCCTCTGTCAAATACAATGAAAATGGTTCCCTTACAGAATCCTGGGACGTTAAGCGAGGGGTGAGACAGGGATGTATTTTGGCCCCTGTTTTGTTTACCTTATATATTAACAATCTGGGTGCTGCCCTATCATCGGCTAGCAAAGACACTCCTAGAGCAGGTGCTAAACCCATCCCTGCTCTTTTATACGCAGATGATGCAGTTCTACTTGCAAGGACACCAAAGGTGCTGCAAAGACTTGTAAACACGTCTATAGATTTTATGGTCTCACTCAACCTCTCTATCAATTTCCCAAAGTCCCACATAATGTCATCTGGTAAAATAAAGCGCGACAAGCGTACGCTTTTATGCACAGGTGGAGAACTGACAAATGTTGCTTCATTTTCCTGTTTGGGTATCCTGGGGCAGATTTGCAAGCCCCCTGTGACATTTTTGCGCCGCTGTTGCATCACTTTTTGTGACGCAACAGCAGCGTAAAAATGCAGCCATTTATAATGTGTTGCATCTAAGATGCGTCACGTTGTAAAGCCCTGCATCACATTATACCTTCCTCAGGTATAATGTATGCAGGGTGGGCGTTCCAACGCAAAAAAGCCACGTAGAAGTGACGCAGTGAAATCTACAAGATTTCACTGCGCCACCTCTAGGACGCCACTGCGTCAAATTCTTAAGCCTGCTTGAAGCAGGCATAATAAGTGACGCAGCACAAGGAGAATAGGCCTCCCCTGCATTGCTGGAGCTGCGTTGTGCTTGTGACACAACTCCAGCAATGCGTGACTTTTGCGTCAACAGATGCGCCAGAATTTCTGATGCATCTGTCAATCCTTGCACCATGGTGCGCCATATTGGAAATACGGTGCATCCATAGTGGCGCAAGGGTTTCTCAGAGTGGCGCAGGGAAAGTGGTTAATCTTTACATATGCGTCACTTTCTTGTAAATCTGCCGTCCTGTTTGACAAAAAAGGGTCTTGGTTAGCTCAGCGAACACTAAAAAAAAGACACCCTGTCTAGATCAGCCGGAGCGACAAGAGAGAATGGAGAGCAAATCACTACGAGCATTACTGAAGGTCTGTAATGAGAAATGTATACCAATGGCCACATATGACAGCGAGGTATGGGGCTATAAGGAGGTTGGTGATCAGCAGGAGGCTGAAGATAAATTCCTGCGGAAACTATTATCTGTACCCCCAGCCCCCATCTTTTATGGTGCATGAAGAATTAGGACAGGGTTATATCTCTGACCCCATAACAGTGGCCCCTTAAATAAATATGGTCTAGCCCCACACCTACACTGAACCAAACTGTTTTAGAAGATTGTCTGAGCCTCGACAGGTGGCTGACATTCCTTGGCTGGGTTTCATCTCACAGCAGCCGGCATATGAAGGGCGCCCTGAGCTTTTCATACATCCTAGACTAATGTACCCTGGTGAGTTGAAGGTAATTAAAAGACAAGTTTTAGCTAAGAGGATGGTGGAAAGGGAGCTTGAAAAACCTGCGATAGGACAGTACATACTCTTGAGTCCTGGAACTTTATAACAACCCTTCTGGTCTTATATTAAAAAATCTACACCAACGTTTTCTTTTAATCAATTTTATCCACTGGTCCCTCACGGTCCCTGAGGGGATTTCGAAGCCTGGGCTGTGAATCCCTGCCCTCTTGATGATTTCTTGGACCAAGATCTCATAAATGTTATCTTCTTCAGTGGATTGTATAATGATCATTGGTCAAGATACATTTTATCACTTTTAAAACACTTTAATTTTGCACAAGTGAGGCCAGCACTGATTTATCTGCAAATGTTGTCCTCACCTTTGATATGTTTCGGGGTTGGGAGTTTCTTAACAGGAGCCCTATGCCGAAAGAAAAAATGTGATTGTGCATTGACTTGTCCCTAGAATTGTTATATTTTAATGGCGATTGTTTTTAATCATTTGTTAGTACTGTGCAGAATGCTCTTTATCCAGGTCAAAGAAGGGGTAGTAGTTTTGACATGTAGTAGTTTTTATATTTTATTAAAATTAATATACACTAGGGATTTGTCACTCGTATATGGAAATTTGTACATGAATTATCGGTTTCGCCCTTTTATTAAGTATTGTACAAGTTTTTAATATTTTACTCTTGGGGTGTGCAATTGTGCTTTTATGTTCATTATTGGCCAAATAAATATTTACTTGACTTGCATTAGATTTTGTGAGTGTTTTTTAAAAAAAAAAGGGAAGGAGGGTGGTAAAGGAACCCCAAGTGAAGTAACCATAGCCAGACTTCTAGACATAGGTGAAAATGAAGTGACTTGTAGTTAAAACAGGGTTATTGGTACATACAAGGATGTCTGAATGTTCATTTCTCAATGCAAAAAAGATCAATCAGATTGTTGAGCACAAGCCATGAACAGTCGGGCTTCCCACACAACTCCAGCAATGCACAACTTTTTGCGCTGACAGATACTGACGTATCTGCGACAAACAGACAAACAGACTTCTTGGACAATAGTTTACCCCCAACAGCGAGCTCTGTGTAAAAGGTAATCCATTAGTTTCCGCAAATCTAAATAGTTGGTGGACACCACAGGTTTGGCCGGGGCAGTGAGCTGCTGGTTTAGTGTCTCGCATTTATGAGAGTTTAAGCTATTGCATTGCCAATAGCTTAAACAACGTTAATGCGAGACCTATTGCATTACAAAGGCTTGTTATTTAGGTATGCGTCCCACCCCCTCTCCCCCTTGCGCAAGCTCGCATTCAACAAATTTTCACATAAGGACTATAAGGCGTATTATTATGTGTGGCCTCGCAAAAGTACGTTAGCAACTGAGTAAAAAGCAACCCGAATGCAGAGTAGTAAACATAGCTGAACTCAACACAGTAGTGAGTGACTGGACTACTACTAAAAGTCATGCCATCACCTCACTCTCCCTTATCAACTCCCCTGAGACCCGCAGCTTCAGAGGCAGGCCCTGGCCGGTTCCAGAGGCAGAAGACCGCAGCTGGCTATTCCATTTTGCTTTCGTCCAACTGTCCGACACGAACCCATGGACCCTTTCAAGTGTAGTTTACACTAACTGCGCATGACAATTCAGTCACACCAGCGCAGCTCTGCCCCACCCTAGACCCCACCCTGAGGCTGAAGACAGCACTGGAGGGCGCGCGCAGAGTGCACCATATAAATAATGAGTGAACAGCGACGAGCATAACTTTAAAACTGGGTCCCAGAGATGGACCCTTACAGTAAGTGTACTCTGCACTGCGGGGGCCCCTGTAGCTTGGGCCCCCTGCACTGCGGGGGCTGGAGTGACCTTTGTTACGCCCATGCTGCACCGCACAAGACCTCTCGCTGAACACAATCTTAAACTATCTCAAGGGCGCTTCCACTACTTCTCTGACTCCCACTTAGGCTGTGGATCTAGAACATCCGATCAGGACTGAAGATGTTATCTCTAGTATCTCCTGCCTAAAGCCTTCCACATCCCCAGGGCCAGACGGTTTTCCAGCCTCCTTTTATAAAACTTTCGGTCAAAGCCTTGCCCCAGTCCTCATGAGGCTCTTTAATGTGATCAGGGACACAACACCACTCCCCCTGTGGATCCTCCGAGCAGATATGGTAGTAATCCCCTAACTCGGAAAAGACAGGACTCTAGAGATACACTCTTATTCTGAGGGAGCAAAGTTGTCATGTTTTATGGTTGTCAGAAGCTAATCCCTTCTTGTCTATCCAGGGAAGCTAAACTCCTCCTTGTTTATTCGAGAAAGTTTCTAGTGACCTCTGAGGTAGCTGGCAAAACTAATTAAGTCTAATATAGTCAGTAGAGACCTAGTCGACCTCAGTCCTACGTCTACACTGCTGTTTATATTATTCCAATGCGCAGAGCCTATTGGGAATATAGGAACTACACTACAGGTTGGCAAGTGCAAGGCACTGAGGCTTTGCACCGTGCATGCCTCATCCCGAACCATATGTTGTTTTTGAATTCTACTTTTTCACAGACAACTTGCTTTAGATTGGCTACTACTAAAAGATTGAATGCTCCTTCTTTTCCCGAATTGGAAGAATATTCCGGTTGGAATGATTCCACTATACTTTGACCAGAGAGTTACAAACTCTGTTGCTAAATTCTTCTTTTAACATATCGAGTTTGGATCCCAAGGACTGGTTGCTCTTGCAAAAAAGTGCTGACTCATGCCAGCATCGGTTTCTGGGTTTGGCTCAAAGCTTTACACAAGTCAGGGTGGATCCCCGTTTTGAAAGTGACCATTTTGTGACAACCTATTCTGTAGGCAAGTTATGTCAGAATTGGCTCAAACACTCTATTTTGGCATCAGTTAAACTACATTTGTCTAAACTGACTGACGATGTTGATCTGAATGATTTTATCAAGGGCCCGCTACAGGCAGATCTAAAAGATGGATATATGCTGTTTACAATGAATTCTGGAAAACATCCCAGATTGAAGCGGCTACCCGCATTAGAGCTATAGATCAAGCACATTTAGAAAAGGTGCTAGCTGTTGTTCATAATAGCATTAACACGCTCTCTTCCCGCATTTACACGTTAGACAATATTGTGTCATCTGTTGTTGATATTGTGCAAGATGAAGTGTCTGTTTTGTACCATGGTCAAAATCAATTGCGTTCCATTATGCAGTTTGCCTGGACTTTGCAAACCTTAAAAGCTGGCAAAGTGCCATGGCATTACATGAATACGTCATCATTGTTTGCCCCGTTTAATTTGACTGACAAGCAACGTTTACTGTCAATGAAAGATGCTACCTTTTCTATGTTACACATTGATAGACTAGAACCTTTACCATTTTCGGTGGCTGAAGCCAATTCAGCAACGTGGCTTATCCGCAGATTGATTACACGTTTCCTTTATTCAAATTTGAAAATTGTATGAAGTGCTTTGCAATAGGTAGATATGAGCCTCTTGGGAGTTCTTATTTGCATGAAGCCTGGTCGCTTCCCTTTACCTATAGATGCTTGAGGGAGGGTAAAGAAGTTTACTTAAATGGTGAAGATTGCACTGCTGCGCCCGGCCATTCATTGATTTGTAGACATATCCAATTACATGGCTCTTGCAATTAAAATGAGCCTAATTTGGCCTGTATTTTAAAAGGTACGCCTGTGCCTGCTATTGTGCCCACTTTCCCTTTACTGGCAAACTGAAGTTATTTACTGTTAAATAATGAAGATTGTTGTGGGTTGGTAGCCGGAATTGCTTATGTAGTTACAGTCAGTGAACGTGTCGTTTTCTGTAAGAATGTAATGTATCCTCCTCCACATGGGAAACTTGATGTTTCCATCTGGCCGAAAATTCCGACCTTGAAAGAAGAGTTCAACAAGATGAGTCGCATAAGAGCTCTATTGTCCCAGAAGGAAGTTGCCCTCACATCTGCTCGTGAAACAATTTTCCTTCACGTGGCCAACACCCGCACAGAAGTGCACACTTTATTAAATACTGATTTGCCATTGCATTTTGGTGAGTTAATTCAAACAATCTTCAAAGCTTCCTCCACGACTGGTTTGGCTCACTTTTTTAAAGTAGTAAGCAGTGGCCTTGTGAGCATGTTTCAAGCTATATTCGGGGTCTTTCGGCCTTTTTTCCTTCTATTTTTTCCAGCCTGTTTGGTGGATTTCCCTTAATACTTGCGCTGGCTGCAGGCGTGCTGTTGATATTTTGTTTATTTCAAAATGGATGCACAACCTGTGTTGCAAGGAGAGCTGTCACGTCTGGAGCTCCTCCGCAACCGAATGCTTGAATACTATGGAGCGCTGCCTCTAGCTACTTTGAGTGCAGCGTATGGATTATCGTTTCGATTTTCCTATTTTACATGTGTCCAGCCTGTCTTTCATTGCCTGAGTTGCGATTTTGACTGGGCCCTGGATTTGTGTCTCTGCAAAACGGTGTCTCCTGAGGCAGATATATGATCAGCTTATGAGTCCCTTAGTTGCTCATGAACTGCTTTGTTCTGACGGAAGGATTATGGCCTTTGCAGCGATGCATGGAGTTCTGGGTCATTGGAATGTTTTCGCAGCGGCGCAAGATTTCTTGGCACCCAGCTTCATTGAGAACCCACCGAGTTGTCCTCTGATGGTGCTAGAGGCTCCGGTCATTGAGGAACATGTATGTTCTTTCCCGCTCTTAAATTGGATGGCTGAAATTTTTTCGGATGAGAACAGTGACTTCCTGTTGGAGGCTGTTGCTGCATACTTCGCATATTCATTTTTAGGATGAAATGTGTCTTCACAGCACTTCACTATAACGACCCATTGTATTTTCTTTTTACGACATTTTTGTTGAATTTTTTTCCAGCCCAGACCTATTGACTTAGCTATGTCCCCTAGCTGTATTTTTGAGCTTTTTTCTCGAAAATATACAGTTGGTTGTTTAAAAGAAATTTTTGAGAGCTCCCTTTTGTGCAAATTTGACATTACTGAGGACTGATGTTGTTGAACTCTGCGTTCCAAAATTTGCCCCGTATCTAATCTTATCTTATCTTATCCGTGCTCGGATCAAGGGAGGGTGTCATGGAGATTAGCTTTGTCTTAGCACTGTGTTGTTAGCCTGAGCTTACTAGACGTTTAAACGCCATTTTCCTTTCTGCAGCTTTGCGCACGGAACACATTATTGTGAATGTTTAGAGAAAAGCAGGATAGTATGCTTCACACGAGAATATTGTGTTTTGTCATTATATCTGCTTTCCGTGGTAAACTATGTCTGTACAGTGTCTGAACAGTGAGTGCCGAGGCCTTCAAGGTTATTATAACACAGTGGCGGTTAGCAGGTATGATTAGCGCAAGTCTTAGACATAACATATATGCAATGTGACCGTCCTGTGAGCTTCAGAAGCGGTCGCTCCCCTCCCAGCTGCCTGCACCAGAGCGGTATCGTTTAATTTGCATTGCCGGTCCGCACTAGAACTACCTGGGACGTCGCATTACAGCGTAGTGCTCATTTGTTAAATCGCGCATTTGTGCCTGCCTGCTGCTCGTTATACTTAGTTTTGATTGCATAGTTCATTACTTATAGCGCGCTCCCTTTGGCATTGGGTTGATATACTTGTTATGCGCTGAATTTATTGTCCTCTGAGTACTGCATGTAGCATTTTAAATATCAGGATCTGTTGTTGTTTTCATTGTGACTCGAGTGCACGTTCACTTCTGCCCCATTCCAATAGTGATTCTGGCCTGAAGCCAGCCATTTTGTTGTTGTTTTCCCTCCCTGCCCGGACCTCCCCCCACGCTACCGCCTCCCTGCTGCTCCTCCCTCCCACTGATACTCCTGGCTCCCCCGGCACCTCTGACGCTGTGACCGTCTTGTGAGCCTCAGAAGCGGTCGCTCCCCTCCCAGCTGGCTGCACCAGAGCGGTATCGTTTAATTTGCATTGCCGGTCCGCACTAGACCTACCTGGGACGTCGCATTACAGCGTAGTGCTCATTTGTTAAATCGCGCATTTGTGCCTGCCTGCTGCTCATTATACTTAGTTTTGATTGCATAGTTCATTACTTATAGCGCGCTCCCTTTGGCATTGGGTTGATATACTTGTGATTCTAGTGATTTGTGATTCTTGTGATTGTGATAATAGTGATTCTGGCCTGAAGCCAGCCATTTTGTTGTTTTCCCTCCCTGCCCGGACCTCCCCCCACGCTACCGCCTCCCTGCTGCTCCTCCCTCCCGCAGATACTCCTGGCTCCCCCGGCACCTCTGACGCTGTGACCGTCTTGTGAGCTTCAGAAGCGGTCGCTCCCCTCCCAGCTGCCTGCACCAGAGCGGTATCGTTTAATTTGCATTGCCGGTCCGCACTAGACCTACCTGGGACGTCGCATTACAGCGTAGTGCTCATTTGTTAAATCGCGCATTTGTGCCTGCCTGCTGCTCGTTATACTTAGTTTTGATTGCATAGTTCATTACTTATATATAGCGCGCTCCCTTTGGCATTGGGTTGATATACTTGTTATGCGCTGAATTTATTGTCCTCTGAGTACTGCATGTAGCATTTTAAATATCAGGATCTGTTGTTGTTTTCATTGTGACTCGAGTGCACGTTCACTTCTGCCCCATTCCAATAGTGATTCTGGCCTGAAGCCAGCCATTTTGTTGTTGTTTTCCCTCCCTGCCCGGACCTCCCCCCACGCTACCGCCTCCCTGCTGCTCCTCCCTCACCCCTCCCCTCCACTATCCGCATATGACAGATGCATTCTCGTGCAGCGGTCACGCGCAGCGGTCGCGCCGAAGGTGCGCCAAAGGTAAGCCCGTCTACGCCCGTCCGCGCCTGGACCGCGCCCAGCACCCGTCCCCCTGGTCCCCGCCGCATCCAACCCTATAGAGTCACATATGATGCCGCAACTCTCCTCGCCCTCAACCCCGGACGGGCACCACAATGCTGCCAAGCAACCCCAGGACGCACCCACGGACCATTCGCCTGCATCTCCTGCAAGTTCAACTGCTTCAAAACCCTCACCAAATCCACTGCCTCCAAACATAGCTCCGACTCTAACCACCTGAAGTGCATCCTGCTGAACACCCGCTCGGTCCACAGACACACAACGGAACTCTGGGACCTACTCGACTCTACGTCACCGGACATCGCCTTCCTTACAGAAACATGGATGAACACATCATCAGCACCCGACATCGCCATAGCCATACCGGATGCTTACAAGATCACCCGTAAAGACCGCTCCAATCATACAGGTGGAGGCATCGCCATCATCCATAAGAACACCATCAAAATCACGACCAGCTCCAATGGCAATCTTGCTACCGCCGAACATCTCCACTTTCAGATCCACACCGACCCTAGGACCACACTTAGAGGCACCCTCATCTACAGGCCCCCAGGCACCCGCAGTCAATTCAGCGATGACATCACCGACTTCGTCAGCCCACATGCCCTCGCCTCCGAGAACTACATTCTCTTAGGAGACTTCAACTACCACCTTGAAAACAAACACGACAAGAACACCACCACCCTTCTGAACAACCTGGCCAATCTCGGACTCAAACAACTTGTGGACACCCCCACCCATATAGCCGGACACACGCTCGACCCTATCTTCACTTCCAGCAAGCACATCTCCTTCGATCGCACAACAGCTCTCCACTGGACAGACCACAGTTGTGTTCACTTCAACTACAAAACCACCCTGACCCACAACAGCCCTCAACCTATTCCTCGAAGAAACTGGAACAAAATAACCTCCGACCAACTCCTCACATCACTCAACCAAAACCCTCCCACCATCTCATTGGACCCAAACCAAGCAGCCACCAATCTCAAGCAATGGATCACCCATAGTGCGGACGAATTAGCTCCCCTGAAAAAACACCAGAACAAATCAGCCAGCAAAAAGGCTCCCTGGTTCAATGATGACCTTAAAAAATCCAAGAAGCTTTGCCGCACCCTGGAGAAAACATGGAGAAAAAACCCAACCACCGACAACATGACCACCCTCAAGGCAGCCACCCGCAAACACCACCAACTTATTCGATCTGCCAAGAAATCAGCATTCAAGGATCGTCTCGACAACAACACTCACAACAGCAAGGAACTTTTTAACATCGTCAAAGAATTCACCAACCCCACCGCTGCATCCAACGACATCACTCCCTCCCAAGACCTCTGCGATGCGTTATCTTCATTCTTCTACAACAAAATTGCCGACATCCACAACAGCTTCAAGAACACTCCCAACGTTCAACCCTCCCCACCCCTCTCAGATCCTACCCCGCCAACTAACTACCGTACCGCCTGGAACCCAATCACCACTGAAGACACCATCCGCCTAATGAACTCCATCCACTCGGGCTCGCCAACTGCCCCCTGCCCCCACCACATCTTCAACAAAGCCGACTCCATCATCGCACCCCATCTCCGTGATGTCATCAACTGCTTGTTCAACTCTGCCACCTTTCCAGAGAGCTGGAAACACGCCGAACTCAGCGCCCTTCTGAAGAAGCCCACAGCAGACCCCTCTGAACTTAAAAACTACCAACCCATTTCCCTCCTCCCATTCCCGGCCAAAGTCATCGATAAAGCCGTCAACAAACAACTCGCCGCCTTCCTTGAATCCAACAAAGTCCTCGATCCATCTCAATGCGGATTTCGAGCCAAACACAGCACCGAAACCGCCCTCATTGCAGCGACTGACGACATCCGAACATTACTGGACAACGGTGAAACAGTGGCCCTCATTCTACTGGACCTCTCCGCCGCTTTCGACACAGTCTGCCACAGCACCCTTATACAACGCCTCAGCAACATCGGAATACAAGGAAAAGCCTTGGACTGGATCACCTCATTCCTCACTGGGAGAACCCAAAGAGTCCGACTCCCCCCGTTCAACTCTGAAGCCACTGAAGTCATTTGCGGAGTACCACAAGGATCTTCACTCAGTCCCACCCTCTTCAACGTTTACATGAGCCCACTCGCCTCCATCGCGCGTCAACACAACCTCAACATCATCTCGTACGCAGACGACACCCAGCTAATACTTTCCCTCACCAAAGACCCTAACACCGCCAAAACCAATCTCCACGAAGGCATGAAAGAAGTAGCCGAATGGATGAAACACAGCCGCCTGAAACTCAACTCAGACAAAACGGAGGTGCTCATCCTAGGATCTTCCCCCTCTGCCTGGGACGACTCCTGGTGGCCCTCCGCTCTGGGTACAGCACCCACGCCCACAGACCACGCACGTAACCTTGGCTTCATCCTAGACTCCTCTCTCTCGATGTCCAGACAAGTCAACGCAGTCTCATCCTCCTGCTTCAACGTACTTCGCATTCTCAAAAAGATCTTCCGTTGGATCCCCCTCGAGACAAGAAAGACTGTCACCCACGCACTGGTCACAAGTCGACTGGATTATGGTAACACACTATACGCCGGAACCTCAGCGAAATTACTGAAAAAACTCCAACGCATCCAAAACGCATCAGCGAGACTCATATTAGACATCCCCCGCCAAGATCACATCACAGAACACCTAAAAGACCTCCACTGGCTTCCAGTCAACAAAAGAATTACATTCCGCCTTCTCACCCACGCACACAAGGCCCTCTACAATCTAGGACCCGAATGCCTCAACTCCCGACTGTCCTTCTACAAGCCCACCCGCCAACTAAGATCGTCCAACCAAGCCCTCGCCACGGTCCCGCGCATCCGAAAATCCACCATGGGTGGCAGATCCTTCTCCTTCCTTGCTGCAAAGACCTGGAACTCACTCCCCACTCATCTCCGCCTTACTCAAAACCACATCTCCTTCAGAAAAGAACTTAAAACCTGGCTATTTGACAAATAATGAACCCCTCTCCCAAGCGCCTTGAGACCCCCTGGGTGAGCAGTGCGCTATACAAATACCTGAACTTGAATTTGAACTTGAATGCTGGCCAACTCGGGTTTTGGCGCGATTTAATAATACACTGCACACAGAATGACACACACATTTTGAAGAATCTTCGTATGCAGAGCACCGGTGTAGAAACTGATGTGATCCATTTCTACTAGACCAAGAGGTATGGGGTCGCCCTTCTAAACCCAAAGAGACCTTCTGTAGATCTAATATAGTATACTAGCAAGGTAGGGTAAGAATTAGGTACATTTTAGCCTTCTTCCCGTTAGCATTTTAACATGCTTTCTCCCTTTGTATTTTATGGAATAATAACTATGCTGATTGCTTTGTTGCTTATGATAGGTATGCTTGTATTTACAACGATACTGCGCTTGCGAACACGCTGTTAGAAATAAACCTTTCCAATTTGCACGTGTCTGCATTTACTCCTTGTTTTGTACTGAGATTGTAGAATAACGAAAGATTGTTCATGTGTTCCACATTACCTGAGGTGTTCTAAGTCCATGTTCTGGGTTGTCTAACATTGGGTGAATGGAAGACCCAATGAGACACTGATTGCTAGTCTGGTAGGGGATTTTGGGTACTAAGGTGAGTTTTGGTTCATCCTAATAACCGAGGTTCCAAGTCTCTAAGCACAGTTCTGTGTAGGAGCAGAAATCCCTGCGACAATTCCTTCGTGGAGGTTGGTTTTGGCAGTGGCGGGGGCCTTGGTGAGGGAGAGGATCAGCTGGGTGTTGTCGGCATATGAGATGACATTGAGGTCATGCGATCCGGCTATGTGGGTGAGAGGTGCCATGTGGACGTTGAAGAGTGTTGGGCTGAGGGATGATCTTTGGGGTACGCCGCAGATGATCTTGGTGGCTTTAGATCGGAACGGAGGGAGGCGGACACTCTGTGTTCTGCCAGTGATGGAGGAGATGGTCCAGTCTAGGGCTTTGTCGCGGATCTCTGCGTTGTGGAGGCGTGTGCGTAGGGTGTGGTGGCAGACGCTGTTGAAGTCGGCCAAAAGGTCCAGGAGGATGAGGGCCACGGTTTCTCCGTTGTCTAGCAGGTTCCTGATGTCATCGGTGGTGGCGATGAAGGCAGTTTCGATGCTGTGGTTGCTGCGGAATCCGGTCGGGATGGGTCCAGGATGTTGTTCTCCTTGAGGAAGATGGTCAGTTGCCTGTTGACAATCTTCACAGTGACTTTTGCTGGGAACGGGAGTAGGGAGATGGGCCGGAAGTATTTGAGGTCCCTAGGGATCACCTTGGATTTCTTGAGTAGGGCGTTGATCTCTGCGTGCTTCCAGCTCTCCGGTAAGGTGGCAGTCTGGAAGGAGTTGTTGATGATCTGGCGGCGATGGGGTGCGATGGTGGAGCTTGCTTTGTTGAAGATGTGGTGCGGGCAGGGGTCTGATGGTAAGCTGGAGTGGATGGTGTTCATGATTTTGATGGTGTTATCGTCGTTGACATGGGTACACGAGAGCAGTTGGTTGGTGTGGCTGGGGGGTGGTGAGTCTGAGGTGTCGGTGGATGTTGGGGGGGCCTGGTTGTCGAAGCTGTCGTGGATGTCTGCGATCTTACAGTGGAAGAAGGTGGCTAGGGAGTCGCATATGTCTTGCGATGGCACGATGTTGTCAGGGTGTTGTTGGAGTTGGAGCTGGGGTTGGAGAGTTCCTTCATGATGTTGAAGAGCTCTTTGCTGTTGTGTGCGTTGTTGTAAAGCCTTCCTTGAAAGAAGTCCTTTTGGCAGGGCCACCGAGGTAACTGGCCTCCGCAATAAATCTTCATTTATCCCACCAGGTTCCAAAATCCCGAAGGAGGTGGTTGCGTTTGAAAAAACATTACTATCAGGTATATCAGCCCTGGAAACGAAAAAACATTATGTCTCGTATAACATAACTAAAAAAGAGAAGGACGCCATCTTTTCATTAAAAAATTATCATTCATTGGTGATTAAGGAGGCGGACAAGGGCGGCGCAATAGTCCTCTGGGACATAAACAAGTACAAGGACGAGGTGAAACGTCAATTGAGTGATCCTAGGTGTTACCGGTTGATCAATAAAAATCCAGTGGAGGACTTACAAAGGGAACTCTTTGCACTTCTCCAGGAAGGATTTGACAGTGGCATTCTGGGACCAAAGGAGTTCTCATTCCTACAAAATAAATTCCCCAGGACACCAGTATTTTATGTTTTTTCCAAAGCTTCATAAGGACCCTACTAATCCACCGGGGCGCCCAATAATATCAGGGTGCGCAATCTTAATAGAGCCAGTCTCTAAATATATCGATTTCTTCCTAAAGCCCTTGGTGACTTTTGGTCACCATGGATGTGACCTCATTATATACCCAAATACCCCAGGACCAGGCACTGGAAACTCTTACACACTTCCTTGACCAAAGGGAACGACCGACACAAGTACCAACTTCATTCATTGTACAACTCGCCAAATTTGCCCTACAGAGAAATTATTTTTTGTTTGAGAAAGATTATTTTTTCCAGACAAAGGGAGTGGCCATGGACTGCCCCTTCGCGCCGGAACTGGCGATATTGTTTATGGGGCTATACGAGAGGAAGTTTATCCATAATGACAATCCATATTCGAAACACATCCCAAAATACCTTCGGTATATTGATGATGTTTTTATCATTTGGTCAGGGACACAGGAAAAGTTGGAGGAATTCATGGTGTGGATTAACAACAGGACAGAGGATATAAAATTCAGCCACTGCTCTTCCAATAAAACCATTACATTTTTGGATATAAGAGTGTATGCGTCAGAAGGCACATTGGGAACAACCTTATTTTAAAAACCCACAGATCGAAACAAGGCCTTGCATTATACCAGTCATCACCCCAGAAACTTGAGGGATAACCTCCCCTTTGGGCAATTCCTCCGGATTAGGAGGAATTGTTCCAATAAAGAGGAATACTTCAAACATGCAAATGAACTGGTATTGAAGTTGTCCATCAGAGGGTATCCAAAGAAACTGTTGAAACACACGCTCAAACGCGTGTGGTGGATACCTCGCGAAACCTTGTTACAAAAGAAGACACATGGTGAACAAAAAAGAATAGTTTGTGTATCCACTTTCAGTCCACATGCCAATGTGTTGCGGAGAATGGTAACTCAAAATAGGCATTTAGTCCAAGACCTTAACAGCGAACTGAATGAGGTCCCACTCTTCGCTTTTAAGCAAGAAAAAAACATTGCACAGCACATCGTGAGGGCATCATTGCCCCAGGCAGAAAAAACTTCATTGAGAGGTATGTTAGGACTACCCCCCATTCAGGGACATCATAAATGTGGGAATTGCCTTTGCTGCTCAAAAACCAAGGAAGGATCTGTATTCTCGTTTAATGGAATACATTGGAAGCACAATACGTTCACAAATTGTCTCACCAAAAATGTGGTGTATGGAGTCATGTGTCCATGCCCGAAGCTGTATATAGGAAAGACAACGCAAGAGATCAGGCAGCGGATAACGCAACACAAATCCAGACTTAGACGAGAAACACCAAATGCACCATTAGTGCATCATTGGAATACGCATCAACATACAGAGGAGGACCTACAGTGGACCGTAATTTCTAAAATCGAGAATGACACCCGGGGTGGAAACCTAGAGGAAAGACTGAACCAACGGGAGGCGATGCTCATACTGAAATTCAATACTTCCGTCACAGGTCTCAATGACATTTCTGAGATCGTGAGGGGAGATGGATAATCTATTTCTAGACCCATGGTGACACAGTTGGGGCATTCACATCCGGAGGCTTCTTGCAGTAAATTGCATTAACCCACTAAGCACAGAGCTACGGAGTCGTACGTGGAGAGGAAACATTAGAAAACAATATACAATTATGAAAAGAATCTCGCTTGCAATACTGGTGCGGTCCCCCAGGGGTCAAACTAACATCGTGACGAGTTTATCCTCTGATTCTATCATCATGTCCAAAAGCCGACATGTCCAGCATGTCAAGCAGGAAGAGATCCGTTCAAGCGCCTGGTTGTCACCCTCAATAAAGTTTTAATTCAGGATTCCCGCAATTGTCAGTTCCGCTTTAATTCCCTAAAAAAACATTAAACGGAGTCAGCGATCACGTGACCGCACGGATAACCAATAACATTGGCGGGCAGGTAAACCGCCACTTGCATACCAGGAAACGCGACTTGCGAGGCGGATTCCGAAAAAACCCACGGTAAGAACAAACCGGGAGCACTGAGTTTTATGGCAAAACAGTTGTGGAATATAACCAGTAACCTCGGTACGTTACGTTTGTGTCCCCGCAGGGTGCTTGTGTTTGAGTCACACGTGTACCGAAAAATTGAAAAGGATTCCTGAACGTTAAACAAACGGTGAGGATAATAGGTTTTGACTCGTATTTTGGGACAAAAGGCTTTTTCAAATCATGAAGTCTTACATGCATTCCATTTCTTCCCCAGATATTGCTTCAATCTTTTTTGTTCAAAGGTAAGCCCTTCTATCTCACCAGTGCGTTCTCTCCATGGTAGGGTTCATGCCAGATACGGGTGTTACAATGTATGTTATGTCTCTGTATTTACAGCTGTCCATCGTGTTAAGCACACAACATTTGGGGAGTATTTGATTCACCGAACTAAGGTATGAGTGGAGCAATGTTTGGGAGGCTCATAGATGATTTGACTAATAGTATCTGAAGGACATAGATGCTAAAACCGATTTGTTTGTTTTTGTAGATTGTTGGTCCTGAGGAGAACTCCGCACTGAGGAGTTCGAAACGCGTCGACCGGTTGTGTGGTCATTGTGTCAAAATTTGAAAAAATTTTCTGCTTTAATTAGGTCCAAATAAGATAGGGTTGAACGTTATTGTATATAAAAAAAGAAAAAATATTCAAAAATGTGAAAACTGTATATATTTATATTGACACTGTTATATATACCTTTGTTCTTTTTTGACCTTTGACCTTTGGGATTTTTACTGTTTGTGTTGGTTGAATGCAGATGGATGAATGTTTTTGGCCAGCGTGCAAGTTTGAATGTGTCTAAAATTGATGGGAATTGTCTCTTGTATATTTTGAATTATTTGTATATATGTTAACGTATTTGTCTCTTTTGTATACACACCAAAAATCAGTTACTTAATAAGTCATAGAAAAATAATTCCTTTCCACTAGTATTTAAATCAAAAAGAAACTAGTGACGTAAAATAAAAACTGACCTTCTTTGTTTTCTTCGGATAGGTCTATGTTAAGGTGATTGAATAAATACCTAGTATTGGCACTTGTTTTGTTTTTTAATAGTTTGGACTCAGCCTTACCGGTCTAGAGTCACGACCCTGTGTCGTTGTTACCAGAATCAAACACTGCACTGGGCACAGTGCGGGAGGCGGCCAGCCTTGAGTCACTGGACTCATCCTCAGAGGCAGCGCCATCACCATCGTGGGGATCGCCACATGTGCAAGCTAAGTGCGGCCTGCCGGTCGGGGGCCGAGTCAGTCAGCAGCTGGGAGAACTTAAGAATGCATCATGCAGTGAGCTGTGCTGTGTGCACACAGTGGTCTCTGTGCAGTCCATTCATAAAGTAAGTCACAGTGTACTTTGGCCAACGCTACGGGCCAGGCAGAGCTGTGATACGGGTGCAGTGCAGTTTGTGTTGTTGTCACACACAGCATCTGCCAGGACGGAACTTACTCTCTGTGCAAAATTCAGCACAGAAGAGCACCGGCCCGATGACACCCTAGCTTCCATCCTGGCAGAGTTACTGAGGCGGCACTGCAGATGAGGTGTGCTGTTTTCTGGATAAGCACCGGTGGTGAATGATAGGCCACTACGACCACCCCCTATCGCTGGATAAGGACCGGTGGGGAATGATAGGCCAGTACGACCACCCCCTATCCCTGGATAAGGACCGGTGGTGAATGATAGGCCAGTACGACCACCCCCTTTTCCTGGAGAAGGACCGGTGTGAATGATAGGTAAGCATGGGTGAATTTTGCGGATTCGCAATCTGCGAAATTGCGTATTTACGGATTTGCAATCCGCAAAATCCGCGAATTCTCGCGAATTTAGCGGATTTCTTTTGGGGGGGTTTCGCAAGTGTTTCTGCCATTTCGCGAGGGTTTTTTACCAGTTCGCAAACGCAAACTTACTTGTCGGGTAGCAACTGTCGCGACCATGTTGTTTCTACGTCTGGTTCATCACAGCACCCTCTTTTTCACCACTGCCACCCTCTGTTTCACCACTGCCACCCTCTGGCTCACCCATGCCACCCTTTGTATCATCACTGTAGATTATGGGGGGAAAAGCTCACCTGCCCTGCCTCAACTGACATGACTGAATTAGGGGCTGATTGATTAATGTGTCACTGAATTTGAACTTCCAGTCTGGCACCTGCTTCCTTATCTGTAATTGCTTTCTGTTGCAGTCTAATTTTTTTTAGTAGGACCTTTGGCATACTTGTAGCTATTCTCCGAGTCTGCTGTGAGGGTCAGAGTAGGGTCATAGAATAGTTGCAAGTAGGCAACTGAACTCTGGAGGGGCCCCTCAGGAAGCACTAGAGGGAATAGTTATGATTTAACTTTTGCACCTGCTGAGTGCTTTCAGTTTTGCAAAAATCGTTTTTCTGCAATTTCGCGCGATTCGCGGGGCGCGAATTCGTGCGAGATTGATTTCGGAAGCCACGAATTTGTGCGAATACACGATTTGTTTTTTTTGCCGCGTGATTTTTTGCGTGTTCGCAAGCCGCTTGTAGCGCAACGTTTGCAAAGTTACCCTAGCAGTCGTACATGGGCGCGGCCATCTTGTTTGCGTGACGTAATTCTGTTTCCGGGCGCTATGTGTAATCTCGCAAAGTGTGCGGCTCGCTAGTACATGTTTGCGTGTGATCGCGGGGAAAATCTCGCGCGAACTTACCCTCGCGGTCGTCGACGGGCGCGGCCATCTTGTTTTTCATTCATTGCTATGGTTCTGGGCATGCTTTCTGTATCCTCTGTCAATCTCTGCCATCCTTTGCTTGTTTGAAGTTTTTTTGGTTCTATTTTACTTATTATCTATCCCTCTATTTTTCTAGCTCTATATATTTGTCTTTTCTGCTACTTTGGGTTAATTTTAAACTACTTTCTTTAACTCTTTTCTTTTCTTCTTCCCTATTCTATTTCTTCTTTATTATTTACCTTCCTTTCTGCCCAGACCATGGTAAAGGGAGCCGGGAAGCAGCCCGCGAAGGGGAAGGGTCCCGCACCCCGTGCCCGGCTCCCGTGCGGGCGTTTGAGGGGGGAGACAGTTATAGCTCTGGAGATTTTTAGTGCGGAGGAGGTGGCCGCACTAGTCTTTCATGTCCAGCACCGCCTTCCCAAGACCATCATGGGAGGCGGCAAGATCGCTACCGGCTACGGGATCCGGGAGCGCCGGAAGCGGTGGGAGAAGGTGTGCCGGGTCATGTTTGAACACTCTGGGGTCCGGCGCACCTACAACCAGGCCACCCACCGCTGGACGGATCTCATGGACAAGGAACGCGACTTGCTGGACGTGCTCGGCGTCGAGATCCCCGGGCTTGGTGAGTAGTAGTAGCTATTTCTAGCTATTTCATCACTACTCTGTTTTCTCCCGCTCTGTGTGTTATTATATTGCAGATTTTTGTTTTTTACCAAGAGCAATAATGCTGCCGATTACATTGTAGGTAAATTATATTTCAAAATCTTCTGTGCATTTCAGGTGCACTGCTCTCCTTCTCAGTAGCCTTGCTACTATGCTTATTTGTTTTCTATTTTGTGTTCATTTCATTGGCCTGAGAAATTATGTATGAGTGGAGTGTAAAGAATTGCGTAATGCTAGACACTAAGGGTCAGATTTTCAATTACCGGCGCATCCCTGCAAAGTAGCAGGGATGCGCCAGTAATTGTGCGCCACGCCACCATCACCCATGGTGCGCCGTATTTACAATGCGCCGCACCATGGGCCCAAAACGTCACAGAAGCCTTACGCATCTGTGCCGTAAAGGTGGCGCATTGCTGGAGTTGCGTGACAACAATGGCGCAGCTCCAGCAATGCTCTGGGGTGCCCTATCTCCCCAATGCTGCGTCAAGCCGTACGTCTGCTTCAAGCAGGCGCAGGGTTTGAGTCACGCATCATTGTCCTAAAAGTGACTGATTGACATCTTGTAGATTTCCCTCAGCCACTTTTAGGATGCGTTCCTGCGCAGGAACGCCCTTCCTTGCGCCGGAACGCCCCCTGATGACGCAGGGCTTTACAACGTGATGCATCTCCCATATGCGTCACGTTGTTAATATACGCTGCACCATGGCGCCTCTTTTGTTATGCCCCTGCGTCACAAAAGTCACGCAACAATGGAGCAAAAGAGCCGCAAGGGGCTTGTAAATCTGCCCCTCCAGACTACAGTCCAGTCCTTCCTTTGTACACCTGGCAATAAGAAGAAATAGTGGTCGTGGATTGATAGTTTGAGTATTTTAATGACTGGTTAATGTAGTAGGAAACTTTTTAGTGTTGTCTCTGATCTGCAATCACGATGGAGTTTGTCTGTCACTTCGCGTGCTGCGGACTGCTGCCTGCCAGTCCTAGGCAAACCTTTTTAGTAGTTTGTTTAGTGAGTTGCATAACTTTCCAAGTCGACGGTCCGCAAATCAAGCAATACTAATATCGTAGTAGACCACATGAGATAGGTAAATATATCCCGTTCAATAGTTGTCTATTTGCTATTTCGCCAAAAGATTTTGTTATTGTTCTTTTGAAATGTTTGATTTTGTTGACAACAATCATCCATGTTTTTGGGTCTTTCTTTCTTTCATGTTGTACATCAGCTCCCCCCAGGGGCAAGAGGACATTGGAGGAGGCTGCTGAACCAGGCCAGGATCGGTCAGGCGAGGGCTCCTTTGCTGGCCCCGGTAAGTTTTAATTTTAATATAGAGTAACTATTTTTTCCTAGCGTTCCTCATTCGATTTTTTCTAAATCGTCTTTGATCTTCTTGTAGACTGTATCTAAATTCTTATCCTGCCTCTACTATGACTCCCTGTGGTATTACTAGATTATTCTTATTTGTCTGTCTGTGTAGCTAACTAAGATTGAACATTTGGCAAAAGGTGTAAAACGAAACTCTCATTCTAGTCAGCAATAGCTCTATGCACTGAGTGCAGTCCTCTGGGATTGTCCATAATGTCTTTTCAAGTCTTCTAAATGTTTATGCTTTGACAATTACCAACAATAAAAAGGTGAATGACCACCAAGAAAGAATAAGACACTACTTTACTTTTGGTTTGGATAGGAGGACAATCCATACTACTACTGTTGCAGGGACAAATCTGTACAAACAGAACTATGGACACTAAAGTGCATTGTTTATCAATTATAATAGGCACAGGTCGACTTTTCACATACCTCAGTGATATCAGACTTTGAAGAACCCCCAATCTACTTACTGACTAGATAGTGTGGCAGAGTCATTTAGCTCCCGAATTCATCGATGATTGATCCCCAATGATGATTATCCAACGCAGGACAAGAGTACGGAGTCAGAGTCCAGAAGTGTCAGAGGCACGGGCTCATGCATTGCAAATTGCAAAACCTTTTGCTCATTCACTCATGACCACAAACCACTGAGTCTATTTAAGTTTTAAAGCTTTATTAAAAGTAAAAATATTTATTAAAATCAAGCTTGTCATAAAACATAAACGGTTGATTAAAAATGAAAAAGTGCTTATAGTGATATATTTCACACATTTATTGTGGGCGAGCCAAGCCCTCACCTGGTTTGAACTTTAATTTTTCTTTTTGGTGCTGAATCGTTGGTCCCTCCATCCTAGTGATGATGATTTGTTCTTAGAAGTGAAGATTCTGTCTGTTATGAGACAAATGGTGCGTGTTAAAAAGCAAGCATTCATCAGTTGTGTCAAAAAGTGCAGCAAGACAACACCCTTCCCTGGAAAAAGGGACATTTTTACTTTAAAGTAGACAGTCACAAATTATTAGCTTGTTTTCGGTATTCACATTTCTTCATTCCTAGACAAAATACTAGTGATTGGTGTATGTCTATGACATCTAACATTCTTAAATGTACTTTGTAGGTGGAACATCTGGTGCTGGGCCCAGCGCGGAGGTGGAGGAGGAAAGTTCAGGGGAGGAGGCAGTGCCAAACTGCTGTGCAGGTTGCCACGGTAGTGGCGGGCAGTGGTAAGCTCTTATATTCCTTACTTATTGAGATTGTAGACTGCATAGTGTGCTCCGCGTGAGAAAACGTAAGGTTTGTCCAGATGAGAGACATGAAGAAGAATGATTGACATAAAGTTTGAATGGATGGATGCCTGGATCATGGTACTATCTGACTCTGAGATAGCATATGTGTATCTCGAGAGAGTAGACGGTCACTGGATGAACTAAGTGTTACTTTGAAGAGCATGTAACACCGCACCTGCACGTCCGTCCCAGTGTAGGAAAGGAAAGGAAAAGAAGTTGTAATTTTGTCCGAATACTACCATGAATAGTAGCAGTAGTTTGTATTGCAAGCACAGCATATATCCGGCTATTACGATGGCCACTCACTACCTCTGTTAATAAGTTTAGTAGAACTCGGTCATTCTTGTGTGGATGTATCACTGTTCACTCAATAAAAAGCAAAGCACCTAAAGTCATCCCATATGTAAGCAAATACATACCATGTGCAGTGATAGATAATCAGATTATTTATCTTCTCCGTTTTCCTTTTCTAGTATCTATTCATTGGCACAGTAGGGCGAAAGTTAAATTAATTAAGCAGTAGCCCTTGTAACAGAGTATTCTCAGTGCCACCCGTAATAGAAAAGTAAGAGCATCACCACCTGCATGTACTGGACTGGTACAGTAACGCAAGTCTGTCTCACTCATCATGGCGGGCGTCTGTTTTTCTCGGGTGCAAGTTGACTGCGCTGGCATTATGCTGGCTTGCAGAAGTTAACGTACCAATTTTGCTAAACAAGAGAGAAGAAGAAGAATAAGACTTCTGGGGGGTGGCAATTGGGAGTTGGGTTTTCTACTTTTTTGGACTTCGTTTTCAGGGACATTCGTTGGGGTTCGGGGGGGGTGGGCTGGGTCTTGCGGGAGATTTATATTACTAGATATATAAATATACTTTAAACTTTATCTTATCATATGTGTTTTTTACTGCTTTTGAGGCTGGTGGGTGGGGGTTTAACAGTCCTGAAACTTAAGTGGCATCTTGATTCAAGTTGTGTAAGTACTAATGGCCCAAATGCTTTCAAAACTAAGTGCCTCTCACAGAGTAAGTGAATTCAATAGTCCTAGGACTAGTGTCAGTCTCTCGTCTCTCCTAATACTTCATTATACTACCTCCCCCTAAACGCTTATCTTACCTGTAATTTGTGTTTGGAAATAGGGCTAGGCACAGGGCTGGCTGCACGTGAAATGGCGATTAAGGTTGGCAATCCTGGGCGGAAGAAATGTCATCATTGCGGTGGTACTTGTGGTGTTACACAGTGGCAGTTGCAGCATCTGAAAAAAAAGAAAATGAAACCTTGTTTGTCCTTACCGTAGCATTAGAATGGTACGATAGAGAATATAGCAGGTGACAGTACACTAGAACAGTGCCACAATATAGCCTAACAAATGGTAAAGTATTTAAAGTATAACTACTACTTGCATTGAATTTCTTTGACATCGACTACTATTACAAGAAATAGTACTGAAGGTGAAGGACACAGCAGCGTAATAATTTCATTTGCCACGTCTAGGAGGAGGATGTTCCTGATGACCAATCAAGTTGATGGCGCACATGAAAATCTGCTTTCATTTGCCAATAGTGACTCGGTGTCAAGCTGAGTAAGAATATATCCTCGGATTCCTTCACCATCCTGTTGCTATGACCTTATCCTCCCCAGCAAGTGTGTGGAAATATTGCTGTCATTTAGTCACACATCAATCATAACCACACAGCCCGGGGGAAGAGGGTTAGGGTTTGGAAAATGGATGGGAATGGGGTTTTTTGGGAAAGTTTTGCTGAGAGAAGAAAAAAAAAGCACAGCATGGACAAACAATAATTGAAGATGAACAAATCTTTGGGTACTGCACTCAGAGAAACACTTCGTACATTAAATTAGGTTTGAAAAATAGCAGAAGTAAAACCTATCCAATGGCTGTAGGGATGAATTTAGAAGCAGAGATCAAAGAAATGCAGAGTCACACTCATAGAAGTTCACAGCAATAACATTACTTAAAAGATAATTAGAAAAGAACAAATACTGTATCTGTATGTTGTTGTAGTTGTCCTGTTGAATTTGGGAAGTTGTAAGATGCATCCAACCATTCCTCTTATTAGCGGGACTCCTCCATTCCATCTGATGCTCCGTCCATCAATGTTGGTGACCAGAAGACACCCTGTCCACTGCCTGCCTGGCGGATGCTGAATTGCGGCTCGCTAATGTGAAGCCTGACTTCATCCTTTTTTTCCCATTGCACAGGCTGAAACCCGGCCTGTAATTATTGATGGAAAAACCGGAAGCGATATTAGAACACCACTGACAAATAAATATAAGGTATGTACGCTGTGTAGTGCAAAAAGTCACACTTTGAGATTCCTAATAGACAGTACAATATTTTTGAAAGTGCCTACTCTGTCTGAGTCTCCTTTTGAAGGATAAATAAGTATGGGCGAATTAATTTAGCGGATCCTTCCCCTCAAGCTAGGTGTACTGTAAACTGTGTTTTAGAACAAAATTAGACCTTCCCAGCAGTGCTCCCAGACCCTTACTAAACCCAGTCGTAAAAATGTAGAAGACCCTAAGAAGACCCCCAATCAGATCTCAAAAAACGAGGCCTAATAGAAAATGGTGACAACACGTACTTTGAAAGTAAAGTAGGCCCAAATCCCCCCTTACCCACCGTGGATTGTATTCAAACCACTTGCAAGCAAGCAAAAGTATCCATACCCAGCATCCCTCCAAGACTCGCAAACCCCCCCACAAACAGCCCCCCGCCCAAACACATGCAATACAATACTGCTAACCCTAACGAGCCCTAAGTTAAGAATAGTGGCAAACGCTTTCTTTAACTAGGCCAAATCCCCCCTTCCCCACCATGGATTTTCTTCAAACCACTTGCAACCAAAATTACATATTCCCACGAGTGCTCTAAGACCCCAGAACTCAGTTGCAAAAATCTAGAACACCCGAAACACATGCAACCCTGCTGCTAGTGCTAACCCTAACGAGCCCTAAGTTAATGTGCAAAAACGCTTTTTCTCATGGATTTTCTCCAAAACACTTTTATCCGGTTCTAGAGCTTCCCAGCAAATGCCCCCGAGCCGTCAACACAGGCGGAAACAAGTAGAAGACCCCCAAACAGCCAAAAAGCAAAACTACAAAAGTGGGGACTTAGTCGTTTTCCTGGCAAATTCCCAACATCACTCCACGCGCGCTCTGCAGCTAGGCCCTAACTCCCCTTTGCCACCATGGATTTTCTTCAAACCACTTGCAGTGAAAAGTATCCATACCCAGCGTTGCTCAAAGACCCCAAAACCCACCCACAAACACCAGGAAGCCCCCCAAACAGGCCCCCAAAAATGCTGTAGTGAGCGAAATGTCAGAAAATGCAAAAACGTTTTCCTCATGGATTTTCTCCAGAACACTTTTATCCGGTATTAGACCTTCCCAGCAATGCCCCAAGACCCGCCAACCCACCCGCAAAAAAGCACAACACCCCCAAACAGGCAAAATGCAAGCCCCAAAAATCGAAAAACACACAAAACTCAGCACAATCCCATGCCATCCATGCCCTCAATGATGTTTAAATTCAACAAAACAGTTGTATCATGCACCCATAACTAACGCTGGTCCTACAGGATACTGTGGCTACCCACAATATATTTTATTTAATGTTCTGAAAAAGTTCCAAAATTGTAGTTGCAGCAACTGTAATGCCCCAAACAAACTTACTTGTGAAAGTTGATTTCTAATCCAAAAGTGATCCAAAGAAAGTCAAAAAGGCCTCAAATCCAAATATACAGCAACATCCACAAAAAGTAATCCTTCCAGGTCAAGATCCAAATGAAAGTGACCAGCACATGAAGAAAGCACTGGGAGGAGCATGCTGGACAGGAACAGGAAGTTGGAGACTGTGGGGCACTTCCTTCCTCCCCCCCCAAAAAATGGACTCCTTGCAAAAAAGTGCAGGCAAATGTCAACCTTAGGAGTTATTCTGATAAAAATCATCATTTTTTGAAGGTTTATGCTGCTTGCTGGTGGATTTTTGTGGAAAATTGCAAATTTTGAATTTTCGCGAGTGCGAGATTGTTGCTGCTCGCCGCATCTACGTGTTCGCAATTGCGAACTCTCGCGATGCGTGCTGTGCAAGGTGGCAAGCCGCGATGACGTAATCGCAGTCGCCAAACTCCCGCGGGATCCCGCAGCAAGATCCAAAATGGCGCAGCACACGCAAAATATGGAGAAAAACAAGTCTGCAAACGCTGAATAAGTGAACGCTGCGCGCCACAAAATTGTATCACCAAGCAAAAAAATCCGCTGCGTGCAAATTTGCGGATTCTCGGCAAATTCGCGAGAGTTCGCGGATTGCGAATTTGCCGAAAATCCACAAAATCCGCGAGGGGAACGGATTTTACGCCCATGCTTAATGATAGGCCACTACAACCACCCCCTTTCCCTGGATAAGGACCGGTGGTGAATGATAGGCCAGCACGACCACCCCCTTTCCCTGGATAAGGACCGGTGGTGAATGATAGGCCAGGACTACCACCCCCTTTCACCCTGATTAATAAATCACTTTCTCCATTTTTGAAGATTCTTCAAAACCCAAGACTTGATAAACAAGATCTTATACAAATAGTCCGTATTACTTTTGAATGCTGCTTTTCTGCCTTTTACTACTTTATCTGTCACGGAGAATCAAAGCAGCTCTCCCAACTCCTGGCCTCTGTTATTGCATTGTTTGCATAAGATTCTCCTAGTGCCTCGCTCGTGTTATTGCATTGTGTCCAATAGATTCTCCTAGTGCCTGGCCTGTGTTATTGTATTTTGAGCGTCATATTCTCCTTTTGCCTAGCCTGTGTTATTGCATTGTTTACATCCGATTCTCCTTGTGCCTGGCCTGTGTTATTGCACTCTTTAAATCATATTCTCCTAGTGTCTGGCCCGTGTTATTGCATTGTTTACATCAGATTCTCCTCATGCCCGGTTTGTGTTATTGCATTGTTTGCTTCAGATTCTCCTCATGCCTGGCCTGTGTTATTGCACTGCTTACATCAGATTCTCCTTTTGTCTGGCCCGTGTTATTGCATTGTTTACATCAGAGTCTCCTCGTGCCCGGCTTGTGTTATTGCATTGTTTACATCAGATTCTCCTCGTGCCTCGCCTTTGTTATTGCAGTGTTTGCGTCGGATTCACCTAGTGCCTGGCCTGTGTTATTGCATTATTTGCATCAGATTCACCTAGTGCCTTGCCTGTGTTATTGCATTGTTTGTGTCAGATTCTCCTAGTGCCTTGCCTGTGTTATTGTATTCTTTGTGCCAGATTCTCCTAGTGCCTGGCCTGTGTTATTGCATTGTTTTCGTCAGATTCTCCCAACGCCTGACCTGTGTTATTACATTGTTTACATCAGATTCTCCCAATGCCTGGCCTGTGTTATTGCATTGTTTGCATCAGATTCTCCTCGTACCTGGCCTGTGTTATTGCATTGTTTGCATCAGAATCTCCTCGTGCCTGGCCTGTGTTATTGCACTGTTTACATCAGATTCTCCTCGTGCCCGGCCTGTGTTATTGCATTGTTTGCTTCAGATTCTCCTCGTGCCTGGCCTGTGTTACTGCATTGTTTACATCAGATTCTCCTCGTGCCTGGCCTGTGTTATTGCAGTGTTTGCGTCGGATTCACCTAGTGCCTGGCCTGTGTTATTGCATTATTTGCATCAGATTCACCTAGTGCCTTGCCTGTGTTATTGCATTGTTTGCATCAGATTCTCCTAGTGCCTGTCCTGTGTTATTGCATTGTTAACATCAGATTCTCCTCGTGCCGGCTTGTGTTATTGTATTGTTTGCTTCAGATTCTCCTCATGCCTGGCCTGTGTTATTGCATTATTTACATCAGATTCTCCTCGTGCCTCGCCTTTGTTATTGCAGTGTTTGCATCGGATTTACCTAGTGCCTGGCCTGTGTTATTGCATTGTTTGTGTCAGATTCTCCTAGTGCCTTGCCTGTGTTATTGCATTATTTGCATCAGATTCTCCTAGTGCCTTGCCTGTGTTATTGTATTCTTTGTGCCAGATTCTCCTAGTGCCTGGCCTGTGTTATTGCATTGTTTTCGTCAGATTCTCCCAACGCCTGACCTGTGTTATTACATTGTTTACATCAGATTCTCCCAATGCCTGGCCTGTGTTATTGCATTGTTTGCATCAGATTCTCCTCGTACCTGGCCTGTGTTATTGCATTGTTTGCATCAGAATCTCCTCGTGCCTGGCCTGTGTTATTGCACTGTTTACATCAGATTCTCCTCGTGCCCGGCCTGTGTTATTGCATTGTTTGCTTCAGATTCTCCTCGTGCCTGGACTGTGTTACTGCATTGTTTACATCAGATTCTCCTCGTGCCTGGCCTGTGTTATTGCAGTGTTTGCGTCAAATTCTCCTCGTGCCTGGCCTGTGTTAATGCATTATTTGCATCAGATTCTCCTAGTGCCTGGCCTGTGTTAATGCATTATTTGCATCAGATTCTCCTAGTGCCTGTCCTGTGTTATTGCATTGTTTACATCAGATTCTCCTCGTGCCGGCTTGTGTTATTGTATTGTTTGCTTCAGATTCTCCTCATGCCTGGCCTGTGTTATTGCATTATTTACATCAGATTCTCCTCGTGCCTCGCCTTTGTTATTGCAGTGTTTGCGTCGGATTTACCTAGTGCCTGGCCTGTGTTATTGCATTGTTTGTGTCAGATTCTCCTAGTGCCTTGCCTGTGTTATTGCATTCTTTGTGTCAGATCTCCTAGTGCCTAGTTATTAGAATTGTTTTCATCAGATTCTCCCAACGCTTGGCCTGTGTTATTGCATTGTTTACATCAGATTCTCCTCGTGCCTGGCCTGTGCCTGTTTGCATCAGATTCACCTAGTGCCTGACCTGTGTTATTGCATTGTTTGCATCAGATTCTCCTTGTGCCTGGCCTGTGTTATTGCATTGTTTGCATCTGAATCTCTTAGTGCCTGGCCTGTGTTATTGCATTGTTTACATCAGATTCTCCTCGTGCCTGGCCTGTGTTATGGCATTGTTTACATCAGATTCTCCTCGTGCTTGGCCTGTGTTATTGCACTGTTTACATCAGATTCTCCTAGTGTCTGGCCCGTGTTATTGCATTGTTTACATCAGATTCTCCTCGTGCCTGGCCTGTGTTATTAGCATTGTTTGCCTCAGATTCTCCTCATGCCTGGTCTGTGGTATTGCATTGTTTACATCAGATTCTCCTCGTGCCTGGCCTGGGTTATTACAGTGTTTGCGTCGGATTCACCTAGTGCCTTGCCTGTGTTATTGCATTGTTTGTGTCAGATTCTCCTAGTGCCGTGCCTGTATTATTAGCATTGTTTGCGTCAGATTCTCCCAACGCCTGGCCTGTGTTATTGCATTGTTCGCGTCAGATTCTCCTCGTGCCTGGCCTGTGTTATTGCATTGTTTACATCAGATTCTCCTCGTGCCTGGCCTCTGTTATTGCAGTGTTTGTGTCAGATTCACCTAGTGCCTGGCCTTTGTTATTGCATTGTTTGCATCAGATTCACATAGTGCCTGACCTGTGTTTTGCATTGTTTGCATCAGATTCTCCTCATGCATGGCCTGTGTTATTGCATTGTTTGCATCAGAATATCCTCGTGCCTGGCCTGTGTTATTGCACTGTTTACATCAGATTCTCCCAATGTCTGGCCTGTGTTATTGCATTGTTTACATCAGATTCAACTCGTGCCTGGCCTGTGTTATGGCATTGTTTACATCAGATTCTCCTCGTGCTCGGCCTGTGTTATTGCACTGTTTACATCAGATTCTCCTAGTGTCTGGCCCGTGTTATTGCATTGTTTACATCAGATTCTCTTTGTGCCTGGCCTGTGTTATTAGCATTGTTTGCCTCAGATTCTCCTCATGCCTGGTCTGTGGTATTGCATTGTTTACATCAGATTCTCCTCGTGCCTGGCCTGTGTTATTACAGTGTTTGCGTCGGATTCACCTAGTGCCTTGCCTGTGTTATTGCATTGTTTGTGTCAGATTCTCCTAGTGCCGTGCCTGTATTATTAGCATTGTTTGCGTCAGATTCTCCCAACGCCTGGCCTCTGTTATTGCAGTGTTTGTGTCAGATTCACCTAGTGCCTGGCCTTTGTTATTGCATTGTTTGCATCAGATTCACATAGTGCCTGACCTGTGTTTTGCATTGTTTGCATCAGATTCTCCTCATGCCTGGCCTGTGTTATTGCATTGTTTGCATCAGAATATCCTCGTGCCTGGCCTGTGTTATTGCAGTGTTTACATCAGATTCTCCCAATGTCTGGCCTGTATTATTGCATTGTTTGTGTCAGATTCTCCCAACGCCTGGCCTGTGTTATTGCATCGTTTACATCAGATTCTCCTCGTCACCGGCCTGTGTTATTGAATTGTTTGCTTCAGATTCTCCTCATGCCTGGCCTGTGTTATTGCATTGTTTACATCAGATTCTCCTCATGCCTGGCCTGTGTTATTGCAGTGTTTGCGTCAGCTTCACCTAGGGCCTGGCCTGTGTTATTGCATTGTTCATATCAGATTCTCCTAGTGTCTGGCCTGTGTTATTGCATTGTTTTCGTCAGATTCTCCCAACGCCTGGCCTGTGTTATTGCATTGTTTACATCAGAGTCTCCTCGTGCCTGGCCTGTGTTAATGCATTGTTTGCATCAGGTTCTCCTAGTGCCTGGCCTGTGTTAATGCATTGTTTGCATCAGATTCTCCTAGTGCCTGGCCTGTGTTATTGAATTGTTTACATCAGATTCTCCTTGTGCCCGGCTTGTGTTATTGCATTGTTTACATCAGATTCTCCTCGTGCCTGGCCTGTGTTATTGCAGTGTTTGCGTCGGATTCACCTATTACCTGGCCTGTGTTATTGCATTGTTTGCATCAGATTCACCTATTGCCTTGCCTGTGTTATTGCATTGTTTGTGTCCGATTCTCCTAGTGCCTTGCCTGTGTTATTGCATTTTTTTCGTCAGATTCTTCTCGTGCCTTGCCTGTGTTATTGCATTGTTTACATCAGATTCTCCTCGTGCCTGGCCTGTGTTATTGCAGTGTTTGCCTCAGATTCACCTATTGCCTGGCCTGTGTTATTGCATTGTTTGCATCAGATTCCCCTCATGCCTAGCCTGTGTTATTGCATTGTTTGCATCAGAATCTCCTTGTGCCTGGTCTGTGTTTTTTGCACTGTTTACATCAGATTCTCCTAGTGTCTGGCCTGTGTTATTGCATTGTTTGCGTCAGATTCTCCCAACTCCTGGCCTGTGTTATTGCATTGTTTACGTCAGATTCTCCTCGTGCCCGACCTGTGTTATTCCATTGTTTGCTTCAGATTCTCCTCGTGCCTGGCCTGTGTTATTGCATTGTTTACGTCAGATTCTCCTCGTGCCCGACCTGTGTTATTCCATTGTTTGCTTCAGATTCTCCTAGTGCCTGGCCTGTGTTATTGCATTGTTTAAATCAGATTCTCCTTGTGCCTGGCATGTGTTATTGCATTGTTAGCATCAGATTCTCCTCGTGCCTGGCCTGTGTTATTGCATTGTTTGCATCATATTCCCCTCATGCCTAGCCTGTGTCATTGCATTGTTTACATCAGATTCTCCTCGTGCCTGGCCTGTGTTATTGCATTGTTTGCGTCACGTTTTCCTACTTCCTTGCCTGTGTTATTGCATTGTAAGTATCACATTTTTCTAGTACCTGATCTGCGTTATTGCATTATATGCGCTGCTTTTGGTATGTATTTATTCAAATAGTTGCTGCTTTTCTAACAAACATGGTACCTTTTATCCCAATCAAGTGCATCTGACTGCAAGGACACTGCGCTCTCCCTGCAGTAGCAATCTACTTCCTATTTATGTAGCAACAGACAGCACAGCATGTCTCCCAGAGATGTCGTAGGGTCAGAAACAGTACATTGGTAAGTAGGTATGATGCAAAACAAACTGAGTAAGATTTTAAATGAAGAAGCTGCTGTGATAGACGGCAAAACATCCATGTCGAAACATCAGCAGTAGGACAATGGTACATGGACGATAATAGTAGATTTACACTTCCGTGCAGTGCGTGTCACTTAATGTTCTTTTCTTCCACTCTCATGAGGTGGTTTTTGCAAGCCAACTCTGAGCTCAGAGTGTGGAGCTTCCACAAATTTCAGCCTGTTCCAAAGACGGTAACAGAGAAGGTTGAAAGATCTGAGGCTTGATCCTGGCAGATGGACGGGTGATCCCTGAGGGGGTGTAGTTGGTCTTTGTGTTGCCACGGCTGTCCAGGGGGTGTAAACAAATGTCAGCAATTTGTGGAAGGCCTTCTTTTGGGTGAGAACCATCAAGCTTCGTACAATACGGAGTTGAGGGTTTGTGTCTGCGCAGGATGAGTTACATTCTGATAGCAAAATGGAGAACCTTGTCCAAAGGGGATTGATGTTACCAAGGTTTAACATCTTCAGTTACGGCAGATAGAGAAAGTCCATGTACCTCGAGGTGCTTGAAAAGCTTTCTGCGCTCTGCTGGTGCAGGCAGGATGTTTATTCTCTAGTTGGCATTTGCCAGGGGATGTTCAGATGCAGTGTTTGAATTAAACCTTGGAGCAGCACTTGTAGCGTTGACTCTCGGAGTCTTGTAGTGTGTGCTGGATGCGGTAGGACTGTCCCAATGCTCTACGGAGCTAAGAAAATCCAGACTCTCCTTCATCTCAGAGCTCGAGCTCTGTGGCTTGACCAGTAGAACTGCAATAAAGTAGATGACCTAGACCAGTTCTACCTCTCCCGACCTTTGAACTGATCATTGAGGAATGCAGATCTACACAATGAGCAGCTGAAAGAAGACCAGCCTAGAAAGGAAGATCTGCACAAGGCACAGCTGACAGAAGCCCCCGCCTGGAATGAAGATCTGCACAGGGCGCAGCTGACAGAAGTCCTGCCTGGCGGTGACCTCAGAGCAGTGAGAGACCAACAAACCACAAGATCCTTCAAGCCCAGCTAGCCACACTGAACACAATGTACACCAAAGGCCTGATTTAGATTTCAGCAGATGGTTTATTCCATTACAAATGTGACAGGTATCCTGCCCGCCCCATTAAAAATACATTGCATCCTGTAGCAATTATAATAAGGCAGACAGGATATCTGTCACATTTTGATAATGCCTTGGTGTAGTTTGCAGAGTTTTACTCCACGGAACTCCACAAAGCGCCAGGGAAACTCCTTCACACTCTGCAGACTTCCGCTAGTGGCAGAGTTTGTTAAGTTGCGCTGTGCTCACTGATTTTTAGTGCCAGGAGTTTAACCCCCACTGTAAAATCAGCACGATCAGCACTACGCGTCGTGCCAGAGGGCGATGCTGCTTTCTGCCGCTCTAATTGATATTCAAATCGAATGGCAGCTTCATCAACGAGAATGGCAGATTTTAACACTCGAGTGGTCGCGACCTGCCGTGACCTCCCGCAATGAGAAATCTCGCCAGGAGGTCTAGCGCATTATATTTTCTCACAAGCACTCGCCACCTTACCGTTGGAGAACTGCATGAGAAAAAAAAAAAAAAAATTCAGTTCTGCATTACTTCACGGAGTTTTTTGGAACTCTGCACTATGGGCAAAAATTTGCAAGCTCCGCCGGCAGAGCTGAACCCCTAGTTTTGAGAAACTCTAAACTAGGCCACAATAAGTGTTGTAGAAGAAGTGAGATCCATGGCCTTGTGAGTATGAGGCTGTTATCTGACTTCTGATGAACCCCACAGAGTGAGTTAGCAGCCAGAGGTCAGTAGAGGGACCGAAGGACAGGAAAAGAGATAAACTTGAAGATGAGAAATATGGAAAGGTATAAATGCTGCATCACCTGTGGATAACTGACACCTCGCCCCGCTCTACCAAATGCCCATCCAGTCACAAAGTGGCATCCTGGGTCCCAAACTGACAACGTCATGCCAGATGCCATGTATTTGTGGAAAAGGGGGGGAAAAAGAGTAATATGCAAACAACAGCTGCAGGGATATGTCAGGTAAATTATTGGTTGTGATGGATTCTCTATAAGTACTAAATGACTGATCTCGTTGAATATTAAATTATATGAATCAACGTTTGTTTGCCTTATCTGCGCTTATAATGTTTAGGATGGGCCTTACAGTGAACACCTCTCTCTGATTTACACAAAAGCCCCGGAAGGAGCTGCATCTTACAGAACTTTATCTACTTTAGGAAGAACTAAAGACTTGCTTATTAAAGTTGTCTTTCAGTGCCAGAACCGGGTGCTGTAAGCTGCTCTAGTTTCAGGGAGATGGACAGATGTTATGGCGATAGGAAACCCCCCTCAACCCACAATAATGTTCCAATCTTCCAGGCTAGAGGAAACCAGAAATGCTTGATCCAAGGGAGCGTCGAAAGTGTCAAAGGTGACTTATGAACAGCGAGGTAAAGACAGGAGTTGGCATTTGAGGTGATCTTAAGTGAATAGGAAAGGAGAAGAAGTGTGTGAATGGAGTTACTTTTGTTGCATGCTTCGTGAAGAGTTACTGGACATTCTGCAGCCCAGCCTGAGCCGTCTCTTTTTCTAAACTCTACTGTTGTTTAAATGAAATCTTGACCATGTGCCTCTATCTTAAGCAAAACCTCAAGCACTTGGGTGCTCCGTGAGCGCCCTTACTTTGCTAAGTTACTCTGTGAACACTGGTAAATCACCTCCTTGTCAGACATTATTAAGATGTCATCTGATCAACAAAACTTTTAGTTAAATATCTGTGTATGATGAAATAGTCCTTGCTAAGTTTCAAAGGCGGTAAAGAAGAAGGGGGAGATTTACTAACATTTTGTGCTGTGTTTTGTCACAAAAGTGGCGCAAAGCAGTGCAAAATCCCTTTTTCCTAATTTACTTTCAAGCAAATAACGTAAAATGTATGTGAATCAGCGCATAGCACTGTGTCGCATTACTTTGCACCATGGGGGCCTGTTAAGGGTGGTGCATGGGTGTTCCCGTGCAACCACCCAAGGTTTCTCACGCTAAACCCAATTTACCAAATACAGTAGATTGGGTTTAGCGTGAGAAAACTGCATCCTGCAAGGAAGGAGAAATGCTTTAATTTCTCCTTCCTTTTCTAACTTTGCATGCGTGCTGCACTGTGCAACACGTATACAAAATGGGAAACGATTTCCCTTGTGTCTAGGCATAGTATTTTGTACAGGAAGGGTGTCTTTCCTGTACAAAACCTATGCTGGACTCTGACACACACACACACCCTAGCGCTCTGGTGCTAAGGTGTGTGCATGGTGCAGGGCCGCTGTAATCAGTGCTGGCGCAATGGAAAGGGAAGGTGAGAGCCATATCTTTGAAAATATGGTGCTCTCCTGCTCCCTCCCTGTCGCGCAGCGCAGCCTCGCACGGTGGGGCTGCACTGCATTGTGTGGAGATTTGGTAAATCTCCCCCGAAATGTATTTTACAACCAGTTAAACATTGTGAATTCTCATTCCATTATGTTTCAATTTAGTAATGTTAAATATCTTTACATCCAACAGAAAACAAGCCTTGACTGTATGAAATGACATCAATAATGAAGCGAATGCTGTAAATCTTCAATAATAGTAGAAATATTGAGCTACAGTATTCAGCAAAACATCAGCGCAGTCGGCGACAGAGGAACCTGCACCCAAACTGACAGATCCCAGATGAAGCATCAAGGGCAGTTCAGTGATTGTAAGAGACTGAGCTGTGCACCTCCACGCTACAAGATGAAGAAATGACCTTAGGAAAATTAAGGCAACAACAATAAGATACCGCCTCCTGTATAAACAAGTGTCAAATACCAACTTTGATCATGGGATCTGTTTGGAGATTATCGCAGTGCTCTGTTTTCTAATATGATGACAAGCCATCATTCCGTGCTCTAGGTAAATTGTAAACTCTTTCTGGCCAAACCACAGTAACCAGAGAAGAGCACAACAGAGCGGAGTCAGACAACTGTCGGGTAAAGGAAAGAGGAGTTCTTATATCTACAATACAACAGACTGGCCCAATTTGTACCGGCCGGAAGAAAGATACAACTTTACCCGCAAGCGTGCATAGCCATAATCCAATCTAAAGGCACAATCGGCTACAAAGACACCTTCTACGTATTAGGAGTGTAGCAAATATTTGGTGGCTATTGCATTTTATTATTAAAACATAAATCAAACGTGTAAAATAACGCACACATATAAAGTGTGTAAAAAAACACAAGTGCGTTATCAGCCATGTTGGCCCATCAGGAAATGCAGTCATGGGATGTAGACAAATATATACCCGACCCACAGACATTAACAAAGAAAGAAGAATCATACACATGCAGTGAGAGCTTTAGTTTGTCATCACTACTCAAGCTTAATAGGCACACGAACACAGGACAAAAACCTTTCAAGTGCAGTGAATGTGTCAAGAGTTTTAGTAGGTTATCAGAACTACAAAGACACCAGCGAACACACACAGGGGAAAAGCCATTCAAGTGCAATGAATGTGTGAAATGCTTTAGTCAGTTATCAAACCTCCAAAATCATCAGCGAACACACACAGGGGAAAAACAATTCAAGTGCAGTGAATGTGTAAAGAGCTTTAGTCAGTTATCAAGCCTTCAAAGACATCAGCGAACACACACAGGGGAAAAGCCATTCAAGTGCAGTGAATGTTTGAAGAGCTTTAGTCGGTTATCACAACTTCAGAGTCATCAGCGAACACACACAGGGGAAAAGCCATTCAAGTGCAGTGAATGTATAAAGAACTTTAGTCACTTATCAAACCTCCAAAATCATCAGCGAACACACACAGGGGAAAAACCATTCAAGTGCAGTGACTGTGTAAAGAGCTTTAGTCAGTTATCAAACCTTCAAATACATCAGCGAACACACACGGGGGAAAAGCCATTCAAGTGCAGTGAATGTGTAAAGAGCTTTAGTCGGTTATCACAACTTCAGAGTCATCAGCGAACACACACAGGGGAAAAGCCATTCAAGTGCAGTGAATGTGTAAAGAACTTTAGTCACTTATCAAACCTCCAAAATCATCAGCGAACACACACAGGGGAAAAACCATTCAAGTGCAGTGAATGTGCAAAGTACTTTAGTGAGTTATCAAGTCTTCGAAGACATCAGCGAACACACACAGGGGAAAAGCCATTCAAGTGCAGTGAATGTTTGAAGAGCTTTAGTCGATTATCAGAGCTACAAAGTCATCAGCGAACACACAGGGAGAAAACATATAAGGGTGCTGAAAGTGTGAAGTGCGTTTGATAGAAGACCCGACTAGCAGTAAAGAAGAAAAATAGATAACAGTATTTTCAGAGTTATAAAAGTGTTTGTTTCCAGAGATTGTTCACTCCCGTACACAAAGAAAAGCAGCATGATGCACCAGGATACACTGTGGGAGGCGAGCACAATGTGGATTAAAAAAAAGAAACATTCTTGATTTTTAGTTGATGAAGAAGAGATACAAAGAATAGAATTCAATCGCACCTGATCACACTTCCTGTAAAAGCAACACTGAACAAATACTGGGACTAAACGGTATTTTCAGCTAACTGGTAGGATTAGTGAAAAAACCTATAAACCCAACACACCCAAAGTAGGCATGTTGTCGGGGCTCTGGAGATGGAGGCTTCATTGGTGAAATGTATGTATTGCTATTAACAAATGCCACTGCAGTATATGTAATGAACTAAAGCGAAGCACAGGTGTTCAAGAAATAACCTATTTTTAGATATAAAAGAGCACATACCTTGTTTTTAAGTAAGGTTTGCTGCATCTTTGACACACTGTTATCGGTTGTTGGATCAGCTCGTGCCTCGGGCCTTATAACTAAGTGTGACCCGTGGCTCCTCTCCGACTCGGCTCTCCCTATTCATTTTCTGCCGTGCCAAACTCTACTTTTTACCTGAACTGAGCCACTGTTAGCAGCAGACTCAGTTTGAAGAATGTGGTGAAATAGCGAAATTTCACATCAAAAGCATATATGTGCCAGGACAATCCATTGCACTCCGAGCAACACGTCTTCCACACGTCCCTTGGTCTCAAATGTTCTGAAGGAATTGTCGTATGAATGGCAGAAGTGGCAGTGAGATCCATGAAGCTAAAGCTAACAGGAGTGTGTGGGAGATAGAGAGGGGGAGAGATAAAGAGAGCGAGAGAGACAAAGAAAGGGTAAGAAAAAGAAAAAGAAATGGAAGGAGGGGGAATGGCAGGTGATATGTATTCACCTAAAAATAGAAGAAGCAGCCGAATACATGTCAATTTGTGACATCACCAGAGAAACAGGGTGAATACCTGTGAATTTATAGATTTATTTTTAATACCTATAGACCCATGTCATGCAAATAAACAGGGAACAAGTAAGGAAAATAGTGATGGAGCCCATTATCATATGCAAATCACAATTACATCACATGTAGTGATGTCACAAGAAGTGATGTCAGGCCCTCATAATAATTTTCACGTGAAAGGTTGACGGCATGTTTTAAAAACAAAAAACAAGAAACATAAAATAATGTAAAAATACGTTTTTGGTTTCAGTTTTTATAAAGCATGTGTTTTTCCCACTATCAGTTTGTAACTAAACTCGGAATTGACTGAAAGTGTAAATATTTTTAAACAGATATGTGGAACTTGGAAATAACATTTTTAAACAGTTTTCAGTGAATAAATAAAATGTACTTTTAATTTGCGTTTGTTTCCTGACATTATTCTTTATCCAGCCCCTAAGCCCCAAACTGTTTCACATTTACAATGTATTAAGCAATAGAAGGGCTAATTTTGTCAAGTTCTCTGTTCCACTCACACAAACAAACACTCAGAGGCCTGTGTCTGCAGTACTGGGGCACAAAGTAACAATTACCAGTTGCAGGCTAAGGGTCTAGGTGGAACTGAGTCCCGTTTCTAGATAATAGTAGGGGGGGCCCTTCAAACTGTTGCTACCCCAGACTTGTGCCATGCTGATAAAGCAATAGTGACTTTGAGTAATTTATAATGAATTGAAATGAGAGAAAGAGAAGAAGAGAGCGAGGTGCAGGATATATTAAAGAAAATAAAAAAAGACACACAAGACTTTAACCTGTTCTGTGTGCAAGCACTTTATGTAAACAAACTGTGCTGTGCGTTGTGAACAGGCTGTCACCCCTCTTTGTATGTAAATGAGCTTCTGTGACCAGACACCCCAGGTTCCCATCTCTTCTAGCGCGGATGATAATGTGAGCACTGTAAGGTAATCGCAAAGAGGAGCTTTATTGAGAAACAATCGGCTTCCAGGTCACACAGCTGTGGTTATGTAGTTCTTTATTTGTTTTTTAAAAATTGTTTTAATTTACAGCAATTCTCCAGGTTACTTTTTCTCAGTATTACACTTCAGTTCGCTCATAGCTCTCCATCAGTTAAACGTGAGGTTTGATGTAGGATTTGCTGTTAGTGTCCCTAGACCATGTCCCAATCCATTTTTCCTTGATTTGTCGGCATGGGTTTTGTCCACACACTGGTCTACGACGGGCCTTCTCAAGTTAGAAGGCGCTGTAACAGGAATAATAAATCAGACATATATGAAATTATATGTAAACAAATATGTGCCTTTCAGTTATCAGGCATCACCAGACTCACATCTACACCTGTAAGTGAGCACCAGAATAAAGTGACTCCTCTCTATATAAATATGTGCCATCAGTAATCGGGCTGATGGTTCCACTGATACGCATAGCAAATAAAGTTTCTGAGATTGCGCTCATTGGCCTAAATTTTAATTGCTGAAGTTTCACGCATTTCCGCTGATGTGCACAGCTTATAAGGCTTGTGGATATTGCGCACTGTAAGCAGATCACTGAAGTTCACCCTTAAGTAGTAACTAGGTCAAAACATAGTACGTACATCATACAAAATGTCACTGCTCCTCCCTTCTTGTTGACATCTCCAGGAGTTCCTCCTCTCTTGTGGCTGAAGTGAAAGAAGGTTGTCAAACATTATACTCGTGCCTATGGCACTTCCTTAAGCGCAGAGAGGAAAGCCTCATTGTTAATGCATTGTTTGGGCTCCGAGGGACAAGAATTATTTGAACACCTTCCAGAACTCTCTGATAATGACTCTGCAACTCTTGATGAATATGAGATCTGCTTCAAAAAGTTGGACTTGCACTACCTCCCCAAAGTGAGTACTGTCCTTGAACGATATTATTTTGGGAAAAGGATGCAAAGCCAGGTTGAGCCGGTCGAACAGTACATGACTACCTTGCGCAAATTGGCTTCCACATTCAATTGTGGTGCAGCTTTAGAGGAGCGGTTAAAAAGTCAGTTCATGTTGGGATGCGCCCTCGACAAAACAAGAGACGCCCTGTGGCAAAAATACACGCCATCACTTCAAGAAGTGCTGACCATAACCAAAAGTCACGAGCATTCAAAAGTGTGTGTTGATATTATGCACAAAGACAGTTCAGGTGATAAAAAGGAGAGCATTAATGTCAAGGTGCTGGTGGATAGATTAGTTGAACCCAAATTTAGCACCACTTCAAAGCTCTTTAACACAAAGAATTTTCAGAGGAAGTGCTTCAGGTGTGACAGTTCTAGCCGTATGGCCAACTTTAACCTGCTACGTGCATCAGACGGCCCCCGGCCATCCGACGTCACAGTGGGAATGTGCGGAGGAAGGCCGGGGGCCATCCAAACCACGCCCACTCATTATTATGGCTGCACCGCGGCGAAATTCGCTCTGCAGTCAACAGGTTAAAGACTGCCCAGGCTGGAAGGCCGTGTGCAAAACTTGTGAGAGAAAAGTTCACGTCTCAAAGAGCTGCAGAACGAGCAACAAGCATAAAAAATTAGGAAAGTTGATCTTTATTAAGAAGATTTGGAAGGAATCAATACTCTCCCAGTCACAGGAAATGCTAGTGATGGCCCTCAGGAGCTAGTTTTGATCAATGATGCTCTTCAAATCTTGGGCCAAGATAACTCTAGTCCCAAAAACATGTTATGAGCGTAATCTGCTGGGCAAAGTCACCCTGTTGAAGCCAGACATTAGACCAATAAGTTAAGGCGGGGTGACTATTGAGCTGCTGGGTTATTTCTGGGGCACGTTTGACTACAAAGGGAGAGTCATCCCTGGTAAAATCTATGTCTTGATGAAAGGGGACCAGCTCATAAGTTGGTTCCATCAACGTGATCTACATATCTGCCTTGATCCCAATGAGATCTGTCTGCCTACAAGAATTACCACCAGTTAGGGTTGTTAGTAATGCTAATCGAGCCTGGATCAAGGATTTCCCAGAGGTCTTTGCTGGTGAACTGGTTTATCTCAAAAACTATGTACATTGGATAAAGGTCAAATCTAAAGCTGTTCCAAAAACAGTTAAAGTCAAGAATACACCTATGTAAGTAAGGGAGAGCATCATTCAAGAAGTTGAAGCAACATAGTGGGTCTCTCCTGTTGTTATGTCCCGCAAAGCCAATGGGGAGGCCAGGCTCTCTGTCAGCTCGAGGAAGCTCATCAAAGCAAGGCATTTTCCTTCCTTGAACCTGACCTCCGCCTATCACCAGGCCAGCCTTCATTCCTCTTCAGAAAATTCAGAATATTCACTCCTCTTCCCAGGACCTCACCTCCTGTGTAACACCCTTTGGTACCTTTAGATTTCTAAGAATGCCTTTTAGACTGACTTCTGCAGCCTCAGTTTTTTCAGAGGGCAAGGAAGGGCATTCTTGGAGGCCTTCAGGATGTCAAGGTGTACCCTGATGATGTGCTCATCTTTGATGTGGATTTTGAGGAGCATAATGGGAGGCTGAGGTCAGTATTAAAGAAGTTATGTAAAGCTGACCCCACCATTTGGGCTGACAAGTGCAAAGTTGGTGTCAAAGAAATAGAGTACTTAGGGTATTTTGTGTCCGCAGCAGGCATCAAACCCAAAGACTCATTGCTAAACAACCTTTGTAATTTGTGCACCTCTTTGAACAAAGAAAAGTTTGTAAAGTTTCTGAGCATTGCTGAATTTTATCACAAGTTCGTCTGAACTTTGCAGGGAAGAGCTCTTGTTTGAGGTCTCTCCTCTAGAAGGGAAGTACATTTGTCTCGCTCCTCCCTTTTCCTGCTAAAGTCATCGAGAAGATCGTCAACAGACAGCTGACCGCCTTCCTCGAGACGAACGGATCCCTCGACCGCTCGCAGTACGGCTTCGGAGCCAACCACAGCACCGAGACCGCCCTCATCTCAGCCATCGACGACATCCGGACCCTGCTCGACAAGGGGGAAACAGTGGCCCTCATCCTCCTGGACCTCTCCGCTGCGTTCGACACGGTCTGCCACCGCACCCTAGTCCACCGCCTCAGCAACATCGGTATCCAAGAGAAGGCACTGGAGTGGATCATCTCGTTCCTCGCCGGAAGAACACAAAGAGTCCGCCTCCCCCCGTTTCGCTCCGAGGCCACCGAAGTCATCTGTGGCGTCCCGCAAGGATCTTCACTCAGCCCCATCCTCTTCAACATGTACATTAAACCTCTCGCAGCCATCGCACGCCAGCACAACCTCAACATCATCTCTTACGCCGACGACACCCAGCTGATCCTCTCCCTCACCAGAGACCCCGACACCACCAGAACCTGCCTACACGAAGGGATGAAAGACGTCGCCGAGTGGATGAAGGACAGCCGCCTGAAACTGAACTCGGACAAGACGGAAGTCCTCATCCTGGGATCTTCGCCCTCCGCCTGGGACGACTCCTGGTGGCCCCCAGCCCTGGGCACCGCACCCAAGCCAACCGACCACGCACGCAACCTGGGCTTCATCCTGGACCCCTCCCTCTCGAGGACCAGACAAGTCAACGCCGTCTCCTCATCGTGCTTCAACATCCTGCGTATGCTTCGCAAGATCTTCCGTTGGATCCCGACCGAGACCAGGAAGACTGTCACCCAGGCACTCGTCACCAGCCGACTGGACTACGGAAACGCCCTCTATGCCAGAACCACAGCCAAGCTACAGAAAAGACTCCAGCGCATCCAGAACGCCTCCGCCCGACTCATCCTGGATGTGCCCCAACGCAGCCACATCTCCAGCCACCTGAGGAACCTGCACTGGCTCCCCGTGGACTAGAGGATCACGTTCCGGCTCCTCACCCACGCACACAAGTCTCTCCACGACCTGGGCCCCAAGTACCTCAACGACCGCCTGACCTTCTACACGCCCACCCGCCAGCTACGGTCCACCAGCCTCGCCCTCGCAGCCGTACCACGCATCCGAAGAGCCACCGCCGGAGGAAGATCCTTCTCTTACCTGGCTGCCAAGACTTGGAACTCCCTCCCCATCCACCTTCGGCTGACCCAGGACCATCTCGCCTTCAGGAAACAACTCAAGACCTGGCTGTTCGAGCAGTAGCATACCCCTCCGCCCAAGCGCCTTGCGACCCTCCCGGGTGAGTAGTGCGCTATACAAATGGCATGATTGATTGATTGATTTGTTTGGTCCAAGTGCTGTGAGGAAGAGTTTGAGTGTATTAACAAACATCTGAATGAAGCACCTTGTCTATGAAGTTTTGACTCCAAAGGTATCTTATCTCATGACTGATGCTAGCTTGAAGAGGTTAGGAGCAGTTCTTTTGCAGAAGGTTGATGTGGAGGTTAAACGATTCTTTTCTTCTCTAGGCCCTTGAGGGGTGCTGAATGCAACTGTTCTGTTGTAGATAAAGACGCTCTGGGTGTTTTCTGGGTGGTGCACAAGCTGAGAAAGGTTTTGTGGGGGAAAAGGTTCAGAATTCTTACTGACCACAAACCTCTTAAGGAGGTTTTCTCCAAGAAAGGCATTGACTTTGTCTCCCATGGGATACAAAAGTGGGTTGTGGCTCTACTGTTCTGGCAGACTTTCTGTAAAGACTCGGGGTGAGGAGTGTGAAACGAAAGATGATGTTGAGTGATTTAAAGGTGAAGAACTGAAAGAAGAAATTAATGTGTGTGATTAGTGAAGGGTTGATTTCCGAGAGAGAGTGGAGGGAACATCACATGATCGATTTAGACTTGTAGAAAGTCCTAACCATGGTCATAGGTGGTTGGTGTGAGAAGGACTGTGAAGAGGTCCTCGAAGGCTTTTGGCGAGTTAGGGAAGATCTGACGGTGGGGGGTGGTCCCCTGATGCGTGATAGAAGGTTGGTTGTACCCCTTGAATTAAGGGATAAGCTAGTAAATGGGCATTGCTATTACAAAGGAAAGGATCAAGTAAGCATATTGGTGGTCTGCCATAGATGTACATGTAGAGAGGTTGGTGCGTGAATGTGCTGAATGTGCGTGTTGTGACACAATATTGAAGTACAGGACGCAACCCATGGTTATTAGGGAACAGGCTACTGGTCCGTGGTGGACATTTCTATGGATATTTTGGGACCTGTGAAGTTAAAGACTCTGGAACGTTATTTGAAAGTGTGTATTGATATGTTTTCCCATTGGCCTGATATCAAGGTGGTTCATTCCGTTGAGTCAGGTGTAGTGATAGAGTTTCTAGAAGAGTTATTTGAACGTGACGGTTTCTAGTTAACACTCTGGTTAGACAATAGTGTTCAGTTCACAACCTTAGTCATGGAAGCGTTTCGGAGTTCCAGGGGGATCAAGCATAAGAACACGTCCCTGTACCATCCACAAAGCAATGGTGTGGTGGAAAGGTTTGTCAAGGTTGTTAAAGAGACTCTGCAGCAAGCTGTTGCCTGTGGTGAAAGTTGGAAGTTAGCCATGAGGAAGAAGGTTCACGAGTATAGGTTCACTTCTTATTCGTACACTGGTGAAACTCCCTTTTGTTTATTTAAAGAAAGGGTCCCCACCATGGAAGTCACTCTGTTGTGGGTAATGACAAAAAGATTTATAAATCAATGTGGAAAGGATCACTGGTCCTGCATAACCAAGGTCTGCAGGTGGATCGGTAGGTGTCTCCCAAATAAAAGACCCTCATACACGTGTTTTTTCAGAGTCGTGTAGCGGTATATGATGTGTCCCCGCTTCTTGTAACACGTGTCCGTGCGTAATCCTTGGGTCAGTTTTTGTTTGCACCCTCCGCCAGGAGGTTGTACCATTGGTTAAAACAGTAGTGATGGTGAATAAGTGAAATAGTGCTATAAAGGTGTTCTAAAATACCCGGACAGCCAGAGGTTCAACTTTAATATTTCTGGATGCGGGTAGAAGGTTAAGGCGTGTCGCTATGGAATTATTTAGGAATTCTAGCGCACTAATCTTGTGAGGTTAAAAGTGGTCGACATGTTTCCGCCTTATCTGCCTGTTGGTCAGTCGGCTTTCCTCAGGACCATAAAGTGATTAAGTGAAAACAAAGGAAAAGGTAAATTTGTAACCTGATTCGTTTTGTGGTAGTAGGTCACATTGTACCTCTACATTATGTAAGACTTGTCTCCTCGGGAACCACGGCAGTTAGGGCGAGGCTTCACTCTAGCCTTCAAACACCCGTCTAGCAGCTTGTGCTGTCTCTGCCCTTGGTGACCCGGAATCATTGACAGCTAGAATTCCTAAATAATTCCATAGCGCCATGCATTGATTCCGGCCTGGATCAGCCATATAGAGTGAGCACGTAAGGACCTGTTATGGAGGGTGGACGATGTGGAAAACAGGGCCCGCCGTAATAACCTCAGCTTTGTAGACTTTAGAGAGGGAATTGAGGGGTTAAATATGCTGGACTTCCTATATACATGGCTGCAGCCCACCTTCCCAGCGGATACGTTTTCCTTGGGCTTTCTCATAGAAAGAGCCTTTTGGACTTGGCCCTTCAGGCAGGTTCACCCCTGAACTTTTTGCATTGAACTCTGAGATAATTATAGTGATTTCTGGTCTTTGCGCACTTTAGCACTGTGGCGCAGTGTAAAGTGCATGCGCTCTCTGAGTGCGTGTGTGAGATTGGCCTGCCCTCCCATAGGAATGCATGGGGGATATGTGTGTCCATGGTAGTTCCTGATGTGTGGGGAGTGCAGGCTCGAGTTTGGTATGTGCGAACTCGTGAGATTAAATGCTGCATGATGATGTGTGTGGATTTAATGTGTCTGGTGTGGAACTGCCACTTCTAGAAGTTGGCATGTCTGTGTAATAAATGTGAATTGGCTGTCTGGCTTGTGATTGGCTGGAGCTGGCTGGTGTGCCTGGCTCCAGGAGTTAGGATGGGTCTGCCCGGTGGTGAATGGGGAGATCTGCATGTTGATGGCAGGGAGGAGCTGCACCTGGGACCTGAATAGGGCTAGGCTTTCCCTCCACAATGCTGGCTCCGCCCCCTGTGGTGCGACTGATGTCCCAGCTACATCTGGTTTTCCCCCACCCTGCACCCTAGAGACAAAGGAATCGTGTGTATAAAAATAGGCTGTGACCTCATGTAAACTGTTCTTGTGCTCTACCAGGGGCGTGCTGCTGCTGGGGCCCAGGGGAAGGCTTGCCTCCCTGGGCCCTGCCCAGCCCCTGGATGCCCTAGATGCTGGAGGATTTCTTTGGGACCCTTCTATTTTTTGATTCCTGACAGAGTGGGCCTTGCTGATGGTGGGGCCCAGGAGGGACCGCCATGGGGGCTGTTTCCTTTCTGGAGTGCCCTGTGTGCTGGTCCCGGGGCCCTGCATTGCCCCTCCTGATGCCCAGGACCTCTGGGACCCCTTTTGTTCTATAGGGGGATCCTTCTTTTGGGGGCTTTGGTAGTTGTTGTGGCCCAGCGCCTGGTAGGCGCTTTATTTTGTGTTTATGGGCAGAGCGCTGTCGTGTTCCCTGGGGGGAAAGCGCTCCTGCCCTTTATGTGGCCCCTGAGGGTGCCCACCCCGCTTATATAATTATTTAAGGGTGCCACCCCTCTTTAAATGCGCCTTAACGGGTGCCCAACTCGTTTCTACTTTTATTTAGGATTTCGAGGGTGTCCACCCCTCGTTATTGCTCCTGAGAAGTCACTGCCGCGGCCCTCGCGCCGCAAACAGGAAGTCAGCGATACAAAAGGGGATGATGGACGGAGCGTTTGAACAAATCAAACACTCACCCCCAGTCAACTGATCTGGGTTTAATCCATCACCATTCTTTAGTTCACTCAGCCACCCCAGTTCAGACAGGGCTATATGCAAATCAGTCTGACCCTGTGCCTTGTGGGAACAGTCCAGCCCGAACTGCAAAGCCATGTCTTCCCTGGACCGGAAACAAGCATCCTGGGACCGGTTTCGGATTCATAATCCTCATCAGCCACGCTATCTTGAATCCAGTGGCCAAGTGAACAAGGGACTCACGTCTGAGCATACCCTGCCACACTTAGGGCGAACAAAGCCATACAAAAGGGGATGATGGACGGAGCGTTTGAACAAATCAAACACTCACCCCCAGTCAACTGATCTGGGTTTAATCCATCACCATTCTTTAGTTCACTCAGCCACCCCAGTTCAGACATGGCTGTATGCAAATCAGTCTGACCCTGTGCCTTGTGGGAACAGTCCAGCCCGAACTGCACAGCCATGTCTTCCCTGGACCGGAAACAAGCATCCTGGGACCGGTTTCGGATTCATAATCCTCATCAGCCAGGCTATCTTGAATCCAGTGGCCAAGTGAACAAGGGACTCACGTCTGAGCATACCCTGCCACACTTAGGGCGAACAAAGCCATACAAAAGGGGATGATGGACGGAGCGTTTGAACAAATCAAACACTCACCCCCAGTCAACTGATCTGGGTTTAATCCATCACCATTCTTTAGTTCACTCAGCCACCCCAGTTCAGACATGGCTGTATGCAAATCAGTCTGACCCTGTGCCTTGTGGGAACAGTCCAGCCCGAACTGCACAGCCATGTCTTCCCTGGACCGGAAACAAGCATCCTGGGACCGGTTTCGGATTCATAATCCTCATCAGCCAGGCTATCTTGAATCCAGTGGCCAAGTGAACAAGGGACTCACGTCTGAGCATACCCTGCCACACTTAGGGCGAACAAAGCGATACAAAAGAGGATGATGGATGGAGCGTTTGAACAAATCAAACACTCACCCCCAGTCAACTGATCTGGGTTTAATCCATCACCATTCTTTAGTTCACTCAGCCACCCCAGTTCAGACATGGCTATATGCAAATCAGTCTGACCCTGTGCCTTGTGGGAACAGTCCAGCCCGAACTGCAAAGCCATGTCTTCCCTGGACCGGAAACAAGCATCCTGGGACCGGTTTCGGATTCATAATCCTCATCAGCCAGGCTATCTTGAATCCAGTGGCCAAGTGAACAAGGGACTCACGTCTGAGCATACCCTGCCACACTTAGGGCGAACAAAGCGATACAAAAGGGGATGATGGACGGAGCGTTTGAACAAATCAAACACTCACCCCCAGTCAACTGATCTGGGTTTAATCCATCACCATTCTTTAGTTCACTCAGCCACCCCAGTTCAGACATGGCTATATGCAAATCAGTCTGACCCTGTGCCTTGTGGGAACAGTCCAGCCCGAACTGCAAAGCCATGTCTTCCCTGGACCGGAAACAAGCATCCTGGGACCGGTTTCGGATTCATAATCCTCATCAGCCAGGCTATCTTGAATCCAGTGGCCAAGTGAACAAGGGACTCACGTCTGAGCATACCCTGCCACACTTAGGGCGAACAGGAAGTCAGGCACCGTAGTGCCTGACGATGGGCGGGACTTCCGGTTTTTAAAGGAAGTCCCGCCCGCCGCGGCGCTGGGATTGGCCGGTGCCCGGCCGGAAGAGGGGACTGCTGCCCCGGAGCCACGAAGGCTCCACATTAAGTCCCGGTCCCGAGATGGGGGACCAGGCAAAGACCGGGCGAAGCGGGTGCATTGAGAAGGCGGGGCTCCCGCCCAAGGAAGAGGAACCTCCCCCAGCAGCCTAGTGAGTCAGGGCTGGGCCGGGTGACATGGGGGCATTTCTGTTCCCGCTCCCCGTGGGCGCAGATGGACTTTGGAGGTGCCGGTGCGAGTCACTGCGTCAGAGCGGCCCCGTGTGTCAGTACGCCGCTCCAACGATTAGAGGGGCCCATGTTCCACTTATTTTGAGAGCCTAGAAAAGCTCCTCGAGAGGCAAAGTCATTCCTAGAGCCTAGAGGGCTCCAACCTTTTGGGGGCACAGTTGTTTAAGAGCCTAGAGGGTTCCCATGGGCACAATCTGTATTTCTAGAGCCTAGAAGGCTCCCACTTGGCACAATTTTGCTCCTAAAGGCCAGTGAGGGCCCATGCCACCGTTTACAGATCCCAGCTGCTCAGCAAGTAGTGGGCAGCTGCACCGTTTAGGTTTTCTTTCCTAGGGACATATCTCTGGACTCAGGAGTGGGTCGCACTCCTTCGCCCCTACCTTGGCCTCCACAGCTGCGCAGCACTTAGTGCCCGCTGCAGCGTTTAGGGCCCTGTGCTTGTCCTCAGCTGCCCAGCAAGTAGTTGGCGACAAAGCGGTACAAAAGGGGGTGGTGATGGACGGAGCATCTGAACTAATCAAACACTCACACCCAGTCAAGAGATCTGGGTTTAATCAATCACCATTCTTTAGCCCACTCTGCCACCCCAGTTCAGACATGACCATATGCAAATCAGTCTGACCCTGTGCCTCATGGGAACAGTCCAGCCCGAACTGCCAAGCCATGCCTTCCCTGGACTGGAATCAAGCTTCCTAGGACCAGTTTCTGGCATTCCAGCCATCTTCAGCCAGGCTTGCTTGAATCCAGTGGCAAAGTGAGCAAGGGACTCACGTCTGAGCATACCCTGCCAACTTATGGCGACAAAGCGGTACAAAAGGGGGTGGTGATGGACGGAGCATCTGAATTAATCAAACACTCACACCCAGTCAAGAGATCTGGGTTTAATCCATCACCGTTTTTAGCCCACTCTGCCTCCCCAGTTCAGACATGGTCATATGCAAATCAGTCTGACCCTGTGCCTCATGGAAACAGTCCAGCCCGAACTGCCAAGCCATGCCTTCCCTGGACCGGAATCAAGCTACCTAGGACCGGTTTCTGGCATTCCAGCCGTCATCAGCCAGGCTTGCTTGAATCCAGTGGCAAAGTGAGCAAGGGACTCACGTCTGAGCATACCATGCCAACTTATGGCGACAAAGCGGTACAAAAGGGGATGGTGATGGACGGAGCATCTGAATCAATCAAACACTCACACCCAGTCAAGAGATCTGGGTTTAATCCATCACCGTTCTTTAGCCCACTCTGCCACCCCAGTTCAGTCATGGCTATATGCAAATCAGTCTGACCCTGTGCCTCATGGGAACAGTCCAGCCCGAACTGCCAAGCCATGCCTTCCCTGGACCGGAATCAAGCTTCCTAGGACCGGTTTCTGGCATTCCAGCCGTCTTCAGCCAGGCTTGCTTGAATCCAGTGGCAAATGAGCAAGGCACTCACGTCTGAGCATACCCTGCTAACTTATGGCAACAAAGCGGTACAAAAGGGGGTGGTGATGGACGGAGCATCTGAACCAATCAAACACTCACACCCAGTCAAGGGATCTGGGTTTAATCCATCAACATTCTTTAGCCCACTCTGCCACCCCAGTTCAGACATGGCCATATGCAAATCAGTCTGACCCTGTGCCTCATGGGAACAGTCCAGCCCGAACTGCCAAGCCATGCCTTCCCTGGACCGGAATCAAGCTTCCTAGGACTGGTTTCTGGCATTCCAGCCGTCTTCATCCAGGCTTGCCTCCGAGATAGGCCATGACTGCTCGTGCCAAGCTACCAAGAGGGTGAGCAGGGGTTGTCTTGGCAGGTGACTTCCTTGCCCTGACTAGAGTGGTGGTTTCTGCCTGGCTTTGGCTCAAGTCTTAGCCAACCAGAAACCCCATTTCTAACATTGGTATCAGCGGTGGGAAATGGACTTGTGTTTGCGCAGTACCTCATCGACAACTGGCTCCACTACAAAACTCTGCATTTTAGATAGTCACATGGAAGGGGATTATTGTTTTTAATTTGGTTCTAAATGTAATTTTTCGGAAATGTGTTTCTTGTGCACTGTGAGTTAGGTGTCACTAGCTCGGGAGGGTAGATCATCCCCTAAGTGCAGTGTGACTATTCTGGATTCCCCAGGAAGGGTGGGATCCAGTGGTGTCAGCATAAGTGTGTCCAGTGCATGTGTTCCACGTCCCGTTCCCAGAGTATGGTACCTGGTGCTCAGTAAGAGGGGTGCAGTTTGAGATTCAGGAACAGTAGATACTGTCTCACCGGTCTGGGGGGGGTGTGTGGATGAATGGTGTGTTGCACTGGATAAATGAATGTGAGTTCTCTGGGATAGGGAGCTTGCTGAATGATTGGGTGTGAGTTCTCTGAGATAGGGAGCTTGCTGAATACTTTGTGAATTGTGTACTCCTGTGTGGGAAACATCCTTTACAACAAAACTTTCACAACGCAGTGCTATTACAATGCAGGTTTTACAACGAAAACCATTACAACGCATTGCACTGGGGGGCGCTCTAGGATAGGGAATAGATTTAATTTACTATCCAACACCTTCCCTACTATCCACGGGGACTGGAGTTGGAATAGTAAATTAAACTATTCACTATCCAGCACCCCAAAGCGCTAAGCGTTGTAACAGCATGCGTTGTAAATACTGCGTTGTAATAGCATGCGTGGTAAAAGCCTGCGTTGTAATGTCATACATCCCTCCTGTGTTAGCTCAGACACCTAGGTTCCTTGTGTTAAACTTTTCTCGAGAACGTCCACCAAAGTGGAGCCTGCTTTTGATATCTGTGGTCTGTTAAGATACAGTATGTTAGAGTTGGTAAGGTTCTGTGAAGAGGGAGACATAGAGGTCAGAGTGATTCCTAAAGGAGTGGCTGAGGTGTCTTCCAGCCCAGCGTGGTGGAAGAGGTTCAGAGTAGCCCAACTAGGACCGGGTGTAGGGGCTCACGACCTGTCTCAGAGGAGAAGGAGTGGGTGGGACTGCGTGTCTCCAGGTGCCTGAAACCCAGTCTCTGGGCCTGGATTGTTTCTTAACCCCTACCGAGCTACCGCGTTTTCCCGCTGTGCGCTGAAATTTAAAAAATGGCTTGTTTATGACAAAGCCAGCTCGTCATCCGCGTAGCGCAGGTAACGCCCATGGCGAGCTGGCTTTGTCATCAGCACTGAAGGGGTTAAGGGAACATCAGGTCGGGGGCCTAGGCTGTACTAATAGGCCATTTGAGGAGGATCTCTCAGTGTCTGGAGAACGTGGAACATCTGTAAGCAGGGTTCCAGATGTTCTGGTGTCTGGCAGTACCACTCCAGTTGGGAAGGTGCAGAAGTCCAGATGGAGGGGTGCGAGGGGGATAGGCTGCCCAGTGGAAGAACCAGTGGATCAGGGGCCACCAGAAGGGTTGTGTCGCCGGGGAGTGACCATGGTGATGCCACTTCTGTCCTGGATAACAGGCAGACTTGTTACACGACACATTAGTTATGTGTCACCCTCAAGGAAGTCCTGGTGCACCAGGCATCTGACCAAAGGGTACGTCCCTCGGTTGGGCAGCCAGTAGCCGGTGGTTCCGGATCTGGACATAAGGGCAACTGTAAGTAGTGTCCTGCAATTACAAGAAGAAACTTCTGCCTGAAGAGAAGGAACTGGGTAAGCTGTATGGAGGAGTACTGTCCCTGACCTGGGGGATTGGCCTGCAGTGGTTGCCTTGATGCTGAAGGAGAAGAGAAAGTCTTAGACTTTATTTTCAACTTGTAGAAGTCCTGGTCTGCCAGGCATCTAACCAAAGTGTAGCATCTCTAGGTTGGGGAGCCAGGTTCAGGTGTTTGCCTGTCTTGGACAGCAGGGCGACTGTAGCCAGTGTCCTGGCTGGTTTGTCTTCTAGGGGTACCACTCAGTTGGGAGGGTGCAGACCTCTGGAAGGGGGTCAGAGGGAGTCTGACCCCTGTGCATCCAGTGAATTTGGATCCCAGGTGGTAGACCAGTGGAGGGAGAGAGGTCCTAAACTGGTGGGAGAGTTGTGTTATGGAGGGTGCTTCTCCTGGGAGAGTACGCAACCCCAGAAGTAGAGGTAGGGTGGAGCATTCTTGCCTGTGACCTCTGGTCAGCCTGAGGGTGCGGTCCCTAGGTTGAAGGATCAGTGGTAGTTTGGAACTACACTGAGAAAGGGAGTGGAGAATGGCTATTGTATGCTAGGGGTTACCACCCCCCACTCTGGATTGGCAAGGACCAGTGGTATCTGGGTGGCCTAGGGCCGGGTCCTAGCTGTGGACAACTAAGGAGTAGCAGTGGGGTAACCTAGTTGGGCCTGAATATATATATTTTTTTTATGTGTGCTTGTCTTGTGGAACAACGGGGAGTAGAACCGGAGGGTGTCCCTGCAGTGTGGGCCCACGTCCGTGTTCTATCGCCCAAAGCAGGGAAGTCCATCACAGTGGTGATTGGTCTGCCCTGTGTTTTGGCTGGAAGGGGGTTGTGTTGGATTTGGCCCTTCTGGCACGTTCACCCCTGAACTTTTTGCATTGAACTCTTGTAATAACAGAGGTATTGGTACTGATTGGCTCGGTTATGACCGTTGCCCACCACCATCTCAGTATATGCTGCTGTCACACGAACACCTATGATGCTCGTTCTGTTTCCGACTTTTACCTCACCTATTAGCAGGGCTTGCCTATTTGCTTTGGCATGATCTTATGCCTTTTTGTATACTGATTTTGCTCTTTTCGGGCCTAAAATGCCTATGCTCGAGCGATGCCATGTTCTTTTCTGACACCCTTTTGCTGAGCCTCTTCAGGTGAAAGGTAATGTTTTAGTTTTCCTGTGTTGTTCGCTAGCAGTGAATCAGAGAGGACCGGTTCTTATCGGTGAAATATGCTCTCTTCGCGCAGAGCCATAACAAACGTTTGGCCAGCTGCTGTTGTGTGCTTGGTACGAGCTGGTACAGGAATCCTATGACAACTGTAGGCGGGTTCTTCCAGAAGCTTCGAGAAAGAGACACATTCTATATTAGTGAAAGTGGGTCCAAGTGAGGGTGAGATGATGCTGGTCTGGCTGTTTGGCGGTCTGGTGAAACATCACGGTGCAGACGTGCAGTCGTGTTTGTGAAACAGAGAGTCCTGACCCAACCAGAGAGGGAAAGAGAGACGGACCCTTATAAAGATGCCTATGAATATGGTGAGGTGTTCCATGCATGTCTAATTTTATCTAACTATACCATTTATTTTCAGGTTTTATGTACATGTGCTAATGACTGATTGTGATATTTAGCTATTTCTCCATCTTTCTTGTCACTCTATTATCATGTAATAAAGACCCTTGAAGCGTTTATTCGTGTTTTTATTCCTTGTGGAGGAAGGCCGGGACCCTTTTTTACCAAATGCTTATGGAGGGATGGGCTATTTCCCCTCTAATGGGTAATTGTGGATATGGGAGGGAAATCGGCTCTGAAACAGGAATATCCAAATTGCGGGTAAACCAGCCCAACATAGCGTAAGAGGTATATACTGATTCTGTTCACTGGAAGGTGTTGCTCGCGTAAGTTCGTGTTGTTCGTCGGGAGACGTTGCTGATTCTGATTCTGTTCACCGGAAGGTGTTGCTCGCATAGGTTTGCGTTGTTCGTCGGGACACGTTGCTGATTCTGATTTTGTTCGTTGGAAGACGTTGCTTTGTTCATTGGGAGACGTTGCTGATTCTGATTTTGTTCGTCGAGAGACGTTGCTGATACTGATTCGTCGGAAGACGTTGCAATGCATACCCTCGGAGCTATGATTTATTGTATCTTTAGCTGTTAGTGTTACTTCTTTCTCAGACAGGTATTCTAAAAGTGTGGTGTTTGTAGGTATCCTGAGAAGGGACTGTGATAAGTAATGACCCTATAGCTCTGACTAAGACACCCGTATTTGAGAAAACATCAGTCATTACATCTTGGCATCACGAACAGGATCTTCGGGTGGAAATGACCGGTTGTAGTCATAAATAACCAACTGAATCAGATTGGCCAGTGAATGAGAAACCGTGGTATACGTTGAGGGATGCGACACACAGATTAAAGGAAGAGGTGATGAAAACCTCTATTTTCCTCGGTGCTGCACACAGACTAATGGAAGGATTGCTTAATACTTCTGTGAGAAATAAGATCATTCGTACCGCTCCTCCTGCTTACAAGCAGGCGATGATGACACTGTTAATAAATCAGACAGGGAACACCCTAGCCAAAGTGATTGAAGCAGTATGAGAGTTAGGTGAGTTAGGGGAATGGATGAAAGTAGACAGACCATCTAGACCTGAAGTCCGTACAGACAATAACCGACTAAGTAGATGAGATATGTTCCTTGCCTTACTTAAGGATGGGGTGAGTGTAGCAGAAATCAATGGGGAACCTGCTGCTAAATTGTGGTACATGTTTCGAAAACAAGGCTTAGACAGAAAGGAAGGGAGCAGAAAAGTTAACGAACAGGACCAGATGGGACTGGTGATGAAGGTTACCAGAGAGAGAGAAGAGATGAGTTTGTGAGTTACCGAAATCGACGGGAGAGAGATGAATCTCCCAGACATAGGTCATTGCAAGGGAGAGAGAGAGAGAAGATTACAGTGACCGCAGAACAGGAACGAAAGGGGAAGGTCTCCGGAATGGAGAACGAGAGATGAACGAGAGAAATCTCCTGATCGGAGATCACAATCTTGCAGGAGTGGAAGGAATCCATTTTACAAGGAAAAAGTGAACGAGCAAGATGTGCTGCTGCCTAAACGATATGAGAGTCTTTATCCTAATTTATCGTGGGCATCTGACAAAGGCAAAGCGGATTAGGAAATAGGTCAAGCTCCAGTACAAAATTGGGCTCGTAGAGATTATAGGCCATATGTAGATATAGAAATCTTTTGGAGACACCGTAATGTACAACGGGCCCGAGCATTGGTAGATACGGGAGCGGAGGCCACTTTGATATATGGAAATCTCAAGAAATTCAAAGGACAATATTTTACTATCACCGGATTGGGTGGTAAAGAGACCCCAGCAGTGCAAACTAATCTTCAGTTGAGAATCAGTAAAATACCAAAAAGAGAATATAGTGTATTAGTGGTGCCCCTTTCTGAGTATATAATTGGAATTGATATTTTAAAGAGAATGACTTTACATCTGAGTGATGGTTATTACCAATTTGGCTTGAAGAGCTATGTTTCGACTAAACCTGTGAGAGTAGGACGTTTAAAAATTCCTCCTGTAAAATTACCTCAAGCGACTAAGATTATTTCAATGAAACAGTATCGAATCCCAGGTGTGCCTGATGAAATCAGTGCTACTATTCAAGACTTGATGGACGCCGGGGTTTTAATTCCAGTCACTTCTGCCTGGAACAATCCCATGTGGCCCGTGCGCAAGAGTGATAACTCTTGGCGTATGACAGTTGATTACCGTGAATTGAATAAACATACACTTACTTTGACTGTTGCTGTGCCAGACACTGTTACTTTAATAGAGAGAATCCAAAAACACACAGGGATATGGTACGCAGCTATTGACATTGCTAATGCTTTCTTTTCCATTCCTATTGCTCCTGAATGTCAGGAACAATTCAGTTTTACATGGAATGGCCGACAATGACGTTTCAAACTTTGCCCCAGGGCTATTTACATAGTCCGACAATCTGTCAACGGCTGGTGGCAGAGCACTTAGACGAGGTACCGTTAAGTTCAGGAGTGCAAGTTTGTCATTATATTGATGACATCATGATTCAAGGCGAGACGCAGGAACAGATTCAATCTCAGTTCGATCAAATTGTAACCCATTTGCAGAACAGAGGATGGGCGATTAATCCTGACAAATTGCAAGGTCCAGCACAAAGTGTGAAATTCTTAGGCATTCAATGGCATGAGGGAAACCGAGAAGTGATTCCACAGGTGAAGCCGAAAATTAAGGAGTGCGCAGTACCGCGAAATAGAAAAGAAGCTCAGAGATTCATTGGTGTGTTAACCTCCCAAAGGTTTTCCAATGCTGCGGGCTTTATTTATAATTTTGCCTCACGCATTGGAAATAAACCTGTGGCTCTTCTTTTGGAAGTTTTTAGGAGCAAGTGTTTACCGATCCTTACTCACGGGCTGGTATTTGGGGCTTTTCAAAAAGCCTTGCTCTGCAGACAGAATCGGGTTTTGAGACGTTTCTTAGGTGTACTCCTGCTTGCACTACATATATTGTTCATCAGGAGTTGGGGGTTCAGTATGGTGAAGAACATGTTAAACTGACCCCCTTGGTATTACGTTTATTTATTTATTAATTTGAAATTTTTTATAGAGCGCGGACAAGACCCTTGTGGGTATCAGAGCGCTTTACAGTAAAAGAGTTTAGTTATGTCATATATAAAAGATATAAAAGACCAAGATACATAAACATAAGAGTGAAAACAAAAAGCAAGTCAGACAGGATGCAGAGCAGGAGAGGCCTGATGAGTCAAGATAGTACAATAAGCATAAGTAAGTCAAATATATAAAACATCAACTGAGCAGACAAAAAGCAAAGCAATGAGGTATGTATAAGACATCACCTGTGCAGAAAAAAAGCAAAGCAATGAGGTACATAGCAAGGGCGGACTGTTGAAGCATGGTAATATCCATTTTCTTGGTTAGATTGACAAGTTTGCTGAAGGGTATGGAAGTTCTCGCGGAAACATGGTACTTTGTTTAAGTGAATTTTGCCATAAGGATGCTTTTTACTTCCAATTTGAAGGGTGAGGTGGAGGGGTTCAGTCTTGGTTCCGGGGGAAGGGCATTCCAAATCCTGGGTGCCATTCCTGAAAAGGATCGTTTATAAGTTTTTCTCTTGTTGAATTTTTGTGGCTTCAGGAGGAGGTTTTCTGCACTTCTTGTGGACCTTATCCCACTGGATATTGTGAGTTTTTGTGTGAGATAGCTGGGTGCATTGTGATGTGAGGCCTTATGCGTCATGCATGCTATTTTCAGGTGAATTCTGGCTTCAAAGGGCAGTCAGTTTAGAGATTTTAGGTCAGGGGAGATGTGGGTCCTTCTTTTCGAGCCAGTGATGAGTCTCGCTGCCGCATTGGTAGAGGCTCTTAGGGGAGATGTAGTGGCTTTGGGGAGACCACATAGCGAGACACTACCATAGTCCAGCCGAGGTAGGACTAGAGCTTGAACCGCATCTTGAAGTCATTGGCAGGCAGGAATGGTTTCAGCTTCCTTATTGTATCAATCTGAAAGTTTGCTCCCTTCGTTGCATTACTAATGTGTTTCTGCATATTGAGGGTGCAATCCAGAGTTATACCCAATGATTTCGCTGAATCCACAATGGTTGGTTGGACGATGAGTGCTGTAAGGTGTTTGATCCAATTGTGCATTATGGGGACTTTGGCGGGTGGGGCAACTAGGAGGAATTCAGTTTTTAAAGCATTCAATTTGAGGTGATTCTCTGCTAACCATGTTTGGGTGGTCTTAAGAGTGCTGGTAAGCAAGTTGATCTCGTCAAGGGTGTTGATGTTAAGGTACAGTTGGGTATCGTCAGCGTACATGTGAAATTGCATGTTGGACGCTTGTAGCAGATCGGTGAGTGGCTCCAAGAATAAGTTAAAAAGTGTTGGGGATAGCGAGGATCCTTGTGGGACTCCTAGCGTAACTGGAACGGGTTTGGACAGGGTGTTGTTGATCTTGAATTTTTGAGTACGGTTTTGCAGAAAAGAGGTAAACCAGTTAAGCACTGATCCTGAAAGACCCATTCTTGAGTGTGTGAATTCATTTGCTGACTGAGTGTGTACATCAAATGCTTAACACTGTCCTCCGATACTGCCTCACTGCTCAACCAAGCTACCACTTCAGGGAGTAAGGTTCTATCTAACTTTAACCTCTGCCTACCTCTGGAGACCCTTGGACTCTATACACACACTGTACCTCACTTTGGTGCAGTATATATAGAGCCAGTTTCTTACACTACCTCACTATATGTCTCCCCCAATTTACATGTGATGTTGTTGTCCAGTGGAAAGAGCAACCTACTTCTGGGTAAACTTTTACAACACGGGAGTTACACACCCGGATGAGGGCAATATAACTCTGCTGGGGTCTGTACTTCAGGATAGCATCTTGAAAAGTCAGAGTTATCACTAAAACTTTTTAACATGGGATTTTAATACTCATATGTGTGGGGACATCAGGCAAGGAGGAGTGGAAGCTATGGGCTGTGCACGACAAGCAGGCTTACACATGGAACATACTCCCCAGGGTATTGAGCTTAACTCCATCTTGCTTGAATTTGATCTGACATCTGTAATGAATAAGCTGCCTCCGGGGAAAACAGACATTACTCCCACCTTTATTGGGAGAGGGTGTGAGACCTTTATTGATTTCACCTTTGTATCTACCACTTTTTACTCTCTGGTTACCGATTTTTCTGTGCAGTCGAGTGAATGTAGTGTTCACAACCCCATTTGTGTCTCAGCAGGCTGGTTCCGAACACTCAGACACACCAAGGTGGGCGGGGGGCTGGTGTCCCCCTTAAAGCAGTGGAAGCGGGAAGGAGCGTAACGTGGGAGTGTATTGTCCCAGAGCTACTCCACGAGTCCCCTTTAACTCGCAGCGAGTTTGCCACCTGTTTCGGCGATGAGGCAAGTGCTCCGGATATCATGGGTGCATTTGGATCCATGTCTACTGTCATAAGGAAGTTACTACAGGCCTACAGGCCCCGGGTGGGGGCCGTAAGCAACCAGGTCCACGATGGTTTGACTTGCGTGCTCCCAGGCTTCCAGGAACCTTTAACAGGCCTTGGGCGTTAGGCCCCAGGACCGGGTGGCGGTCAAAGGCCCACGAAGAGCATATAAGGCTGCTCCAGCAACTCGCAAGTCTGCCCTGAAGGAGGAGGCCTGGATCGATTTAGTGTAGACTAGTACACTGCATAATAGCTCAAAGTTCTGGGGCATTATTAACAGCCCATTTCTATCTGGAAATAATGCTAATTTACTAGATGCCCATATCACAGAGGACGATTGGGTACATAATTTCGAGGGTATCTTCCAGACGGATACCCCTCCAATTAAGGGGCAGGAAAGAGTGGAAGGCAAGTCGGAACTTATTTTCACCATGAAAGAGGTGAGAGCCTGTATTCTGGGTCTATCTAAAAACAAGGCCCCCGCGCCAGATGGGATCCCGCCAGATCTCTACACCACCGACGTAGAAACCTGGGTGCCTGTCCTCACAGCTGTTATCAATGTTGCAGTCCAGGTTGGCTGCCCAGATTATTGGGCTTAATACAGTCCCGGTATTTAAAAAGGGATAACGGGACAGTACCTATTGTTATAGGCCCATTTCTCTTCTGGACTCTGTGGTAAAGGTGGTGGGCCACATGGTACTTGACACACTTGTATTATGGGTTGATGAAAACAACTTTTTATCCGATATCCAAAACGGCTTTCGACCAGGTCGTTCCACTGTGGAACAGTGTTTAAACCTGTAATTGGTCCTGAAAAAATACACTGTGGCTCGTTCCAGCCCCATATACCTAGCCTTCATGGACCTGTCCTCAGCATTCCACTGGGTCAATAGGTCCAAGCTGTGGCAGTTCATGTCCTCCATTGGCATTGACAGTAACATAATTTTATTTCTGAGGGATCTTCACCGTGATTCATCCACGGTTGTCCGCTATTCAAAGGACCCGAAAGTGTCCAGTCAGCTTGACATCAAGAGAGGGGTGTGTCAGGGGTGCATTTTAGCACCCTTTCTTATTAACCTATATATTAATTTCTTAGAGAAGGCCCATTTAGCCACAAATGCGGATTGTCTCCAGGTAGGCAAGCGTAGCCTGCCAGTCTTCCTATACGTGGATGACGCAGTCCTCTTGGCGAGGACAACTAGGGGCCTACAACTTCTTCTGAATTCTTTTTCCTTTTTTATGGAAGACTTGGACCTTTAGTTCAATCATGCCAAGTCGTTCATTATGCAGGTGAGACATCGTAAAGCCAAGCAGTTCACTCTTAAACTCGGACTTTCGTCAATACCTAAGATCAATGTTTTCTCCTATTTGGGAGTTGTGTTTGACAATTCCTTCAGTTGATGCCCTTTGCTTACTTGGAAGAAAGGGGATCTAGGGAAAGCTTTTGCAGCTGTTTTTAACTTTGCCAACAGAGTGGGAGGGAAGCCAGTAGGGGCTCTTTTGAAGATATATGAAGCCAAATATATCTCAAAGGTTAGTTATGGGCGTGAGATATTGAGACTCATTGTGGTAGGGGCAGTGCAAAGTGCTGAAAAATCTTTCCTGCGATGGGCCTTTCAGTCCCACAAAGCACCCCGTTTTATGTTGTGCACGAAGAATTGGGGATGCCTTTCCTCTCAGATGTACTGACATTTCATCCCCTGGCTTTGAGGCTTAATATTTGGGCTAAGCAAGAAAATACACTCAGCAAAGACATCCTACAGGAATGCCTTTCACTTGACCGTGTCTCACGCATCCGATGGCTCCAGTATATAAAAGTTGGCCTCTCCAGGGTAGGTAGGAACTATTCGATAACCCTGAGAGCATATGTAAGCGGGACCTTTCTCTGGTCAAAGAGTGTTTTTTAAGAATGAGCCACTGTGATAGAGAGGGAAATAAGATGTGTAAGCCTAGTGTGCGTAAGTACATTGTGCTAAAAACTTTACCAACCACCGAACCTTATCTTCTAGGGCTTAAAAGCATCCATGATCGTTTTCTATTGACCCGGTTTTGGCTCAACCTCTTCCCTTACCTCATGGCACACCCTCGCGGCTTCCACAGAGGCCAGTGCCTCATGCCCTGTGGCTGCAACAGTGAGTCTCCTCAGGACATGATGCACTTTATAATGTTTGTAGTTTTTATGCTGTCCCTAGAAAGTTATTTATTATTCCCATTCTCAAAAAAGCAGGTTTTAGGAGGGTGAGACGGATTAGTTACTTACCTGTAATCCTAGTTCTCTTCCAGGGGTATCCTCATCAAAGTCATAAGCATTAGAATATTCCCGCCCATGTGCGGGACCCCGGAAACACTATATTATATGTGCCCCACATATATATACTCATATATATATAAATACACATATATATATATATAAACATGCAATAGCAGCCAAATAAAATCAGAGCTGAAATATGCTGTGTAGAATTTCCACCATACATGAGTAATAAGCATTAGAAACATGAGAAACAACAACAAAGTTTGTTTAGAAACTGTTTTAATGCTCAGAAAGCAGTAGAAATTCTCATACCTCACTGGAAGCATAGAAAGCTCCCAGGCTGCATTGCAAACACACTGTCTAAAAAGACTGACCTGTAGCTGCATAGCAATAAACTGACACCATGCCTTTAAGGCACCCAAGACCCCCAGTATCCCATCATGCCTCAGGGGTGACAGTTAGGTCAGTTGTTCTTTTCGGAGACTGAAAACAAACCCAGTAACAAATAGGTTAACAATATCTCCTTTTTAAAGAATGTCCTTTGCCCGGGGAGGCGGGAGGGTTGCTTATGACTTTGATGAGGATACCCCTGGAAAAAAACTAGGATTACAGGTAAGTAACTAATCCTTCTCTTCCTGGGGATCCTCATCAATAGTCATAAGCATTAGAATAGAATAGCGAGCCTCACCTCATCTCCCTGCGGGCAAAGGAGTAACAATACAGTAATACCCATACTAAGCCTAGTAACAACTAAGCTCGTACAGGCCGCAGGCTACCCAAATAGATTCCTCAAAGAGGCTTGTCCTACTTCAGTATCGGCCCTGGAATCAGATTCTAGGCAGTAATGCCTCGTAAAGGTATGAACTGATTTCCATGTCGCAGCCTTGCATATTTCTGACATTGGAATGTCGTGCAAGAAAGCTACTGTGGCCGCTTTCCCTCTAGTAGAATGCGCTTTGGGTGACACCAACAAAGGCTTGCCTGCAAGCTGGTAGGCCAATTTAATGCAAGAGACAATCCATCTAGAGATGGACCTCTTGTCTGCCGGAAAGCCTGTTCTCATCGAACCATAGTTCACGAACAGCTGATCCGACTTCCTGATTCCCTTGGTTTTTTCCAAATAGAACTTGAGCACTCTCTTTAAATCTAATGAGTGCAACTGTAGGAAGGTGGATATCTGACTATGGTTACCCCCAAACTTTTTGCCTGGTGTTTAGCTGGTTTTTGACATAGTTGGCCTGGGATCCTGCTATTCAGGGCCCCAGGCTGATTGCTCTCTCCTTAAAATGGACTCCATGTACCTTAGGTACATACACAATTGGAACTGGTTCACCTTATTGGCCCCTGTAACAGTGTACCCAGGTACCCAGGGCATAGGTGCTTCCAAGGCCTACCAGGGGCTGCAGCATGTATTGTGCCACCCCTGGCCTGGCCTCCATATTTGACACAACTGGCTGATCACTCAGCTGGGGTAAGTCGGTGTAACCACCCCTTACTTAGGTGTAGTATGCCTATACCTAACCTAAAATGGACACATATGTTCCTATCAGCCACTCCTATGGAAGGCCTAATCAATCCTGGAGGCAGAGTGCTTGGAAATATGTGAGATGGTGCTCTGGCATGAGCTGAGCCTGTCTGCAGCTTTCGGAACCATGTCCTTTAGCTGTTTCATGATACTGCCATACCATATACTCTTAAGTGCATTATAATCCTCGCGGTTAAATGCTATCTTAGGTTTGGCTTTATCAAAACATGTCGAGTAAGGTGTCATACGAATTGGAATACTACCCCCTCACCAGTTCTGGCGACGGGGGTAGCATTCCACCCTTCTAGAGGGACACAACATGTACCTAGCCTGAACCCCGGTTAAAGTTAAACAGAGCCTCAACATCACAAGATGGATGCTGCCACCGCAGACACAAGTCTGACCTCCTGCTGCTGGGAGTCCTTCCAGCGAGGGCAGCTTGGACAAAGGGTTTCCTGCCTTGGGAGGTGCTAGCACCACCCCAGACAGGATTTTGTGTATTGGGTAGGACAGGGCTGAATAGAATCAGACATGCCTGGGGCACACAAGGTGTCCCCGTGCATAGGCCAGTTCAAACCGGTGCTGGGGCCTTCCTGCCCCAGTCCTGGCGCGAAACTGGACAAAGGAAAGGGGGTGTAACCACTCCCCTTCCTGGTTCCACCCAGAGGAGGGACCTAGTAGGTGATCCGGCCCCCCAGATTCGAATATGAGTGGGAGCTGTGTCCTGAGACTTCAGATCATCCTGAATCAACTTGAAATACAGAAGAAGACTGGACTTCGACATTCTGCTGCACAGAAGACAGAAGAGAATCTCCCTTGTGGCCAAGGAGTGACCACCCTGTGAACACAGGCACCACCCAGCACCTCGACATCTGCTTTGCCGCCGCCTCCCGCCGGAGCCCGAGCCCAGAGCCTGACAAGACCCAGACTCCCAGACTTCTCACCGCCCAATCCACAGTCCCTGCAAAGAAGGGACCCGTGGAGGCACCGAGAGACGTGGGACCGGACATCTTGGAAGACCCCCGAAACGCTGACTGCGCAGCATCAGAGGCACCCTCGACGCTGTGCTTTGGGGTTTGAGAAGCCCTAACCTCGAGCAGCCCTTGCACCAAAGATCAGCCCCCCAGCATCTCCAAGATCTGCGAGGGGCCCTTTTGCACCGTGCCACTCGACGCGCCATCCCGGCCACTTGCCACGTGGCTAGCGGCCATCTTGGCGACGAAACCTTCAACTTTCACTGCAGGTCTGGTTGCTCCAGACTTGCCCTTGCTCCTGTAAAAAGGAGCACCCTCTCTGACCTCGCTGGTCCGATAACAAGCCTTTTTTGATTCCTGTGTGGCTTGCCTTAGCCAAGGCCTGTTTGCTTCCATCCGGTTGCCGACACCGCCAACAGCGAGAAGCCTGCGTGGGACAGCTCGTGACCGACTCCTGGACGTCTTCGACCCCTTGTGTCCACGTGGCTGCAGAGAGAAGCTATACCTCGACGCCTGTTTGCACCCGACATCGCCTGGTTCCACTCTGGTTCCACGGTAGTCACAGGCTAGTGACTTTGAACATTGTCCCCTCTGCTTTCAGGTCTTCACCTCTTCAGATCCACCCTTGGATCCACCGGAACTCTTCACATCGAGCCGCCTGCAGCATCTTCTGCTCCAAGCACCATCGACCTGCGTGACGAAACCCGACACTACTTCGACCCTGTGCACCCGCTTCCTGTGGGTGAGGTAACTCAGCTCCGCCGGTGTTCCCACACTGGTACAGACCTCTAGGGCCTGTGTCTAAAGTTTCAGCTTTCTAGGTCACTCGGAAGGTTCCTTAATAACTAACTTTGTAACTTTTACGCACCATTGACATTGCATTGGTATTGCGTGCACTTTCCGCACTGCACCCGAGTCCCGCGGGCCTTTCCCGACTTCTTCACTGCTAGTCCCAATCAGCTCCAGCGATTCCCCAGGCCCTAGGCCTCTTCACTTTCCCCATAGTGGTTCTTATACCACTATTTTAGTATATGGTTTAGGTGGCCCCTAGGGCTCATCCATATTGTGCAACTTTTGTGTATTTTAACTGTGTTTTGTTTTAACGCATTTGCTTCTGTGCTCATAAAGAGTATCAGGGTTATTTGTAGAAATAAATCTATATATATTTTCAATATATATCTGTGTGGTGTCCTTTCATTTGGTATTCAAGGGATTGTGTATGGTAAAACAGCTTGCTTCACATGCCTTTACAGAGTTTAGCCTAAGACTGCTTAGTCCATGCTACCCCTAGGATAGCTTGTCTATAAGGTTGACTTTACAACCTGCACCATAAGGGTTGCTTGGCATGATACAAGGTGATCACTAAAACTAGTGAGCATCATATATCAGGCCAACTTCTCACATTGGTGAGGAGCGGATTGGGATTTGAGCTTGCTGTTGTTTTACCATTACAATCTTGGAAAATTATCATTTGAAAGATCATACAGGTACCTGATAGGTACACTAAAACAAGACTAGATATACTTAAGTTCTACTGAACTTAGTTGTTGTAGAGGATAGGGAGTAGCACACCCTGACTACAACTACTAGATAGGTTTTGTAGGAAAACACCAGTGTAGGTAGATTGCAACACATCCACCACACTAGAGCAATGTCTAGAGCAGAGGGATCCAATGGAACCACCTCTGTTGAGAGTGACCCTCCAAGGGCACCATCCAAATTTGCTACCTTTCCATTTAAGGAACTGAGGCAACTGTGTTCCATGAGAGGAATCAAAACAGGTCCTTCTCCTACAGCAGGACACCTCAGAGAGCTTTTAGACCAGTCTGAAGCTCTAAGGGACTCCAAACCAGGCCCCTCAGGGACTGGAGATGGAGGATCCCCCACTGAAGATGATAACTCTGATGCCCCTGCCCCTGTCGTCCAGATAGATGAGGAAAACCAGACCACTGGGAATACTCAGCCTGAGGAAGAAGAAGAGGAGGAGGTGGAAGAAAGTGATTCTGATGATGGAGATAGCCATGTGTTAGTCAGCAGGCTTAACCAGGCTAACTTAAGCTTATTTGGGACTGAAGGTGGGTCCAACCCATTCAGACCCCCAAATGGACTTAACCAGGAGCATAGGAGGAGGAGAATTCACTCAGGTGAGTCCAATACTTCCCATGTTTCTAAAGGTTCTCATGGTAACTCCAGAAGGGAGTTCACTAGCCCTCAGAGAAGGGAACATGAGGCCAAAATGAGAGAGGCTGAACTTAGGATCCAGAGACAAGAATTAGAAGTTGCCCTGGCCAAAGAGAAACTTGCTAGAGCAAGGCAGCCTAGAGAGAGTGGATTAGCATCCACTGGTGGCAGCACTATCCCTAAGGATAAAGACAGGTCCTATGACAATAGAAACCTGAGTAAGATTGTGCCCCCCTACAAAGTTGGGGATGATATCCACAAATGGATGACTGCACTTGAAAGAGCTTGCAAAGTACAGCAGGTCCCGCAGGAGCAGTGGGCAGCAATCTTGTGGCTCTCCTTTGAAGGTAGAGGCAGAGACAGACTCCTCACAGTTAGTGATGGGGATTCTAGAAACTACCTGGTCCTGAAGAGTGCTCTGATTGATGGGTTAGGCTTAACCACTGAACAGTACAGGTTAATGTTCAGAGATACCCAGAAGACACAGACTCAGGACTGGTCTGAATTTGTTGAATGTGCCACTAAGGCTCTGGAGGGCTGGTTGCTGGGAAGTAAGGTTACTGACTATACAGGATTGTATAATTTAATTATGAGAGAGCAAATCTTAAGTAATTGTCAAAATCAGCTTCTACATCAGCACCTGGTTGACTCTGATCTGACCTCCCCACAAGAATTGGGCAGGAGGGCAGACAAATGGGTCAGAACCAGGATCAGGCCTAAGAACCAGGGTGGTGACCAAAAGAAAGAGACTACCAAGCCTCAAGAGAAGGGTGGGGATAAAAGTAAGGAAAAGACTTCCCCAGGGCCCCAAAACTCCAAGGATGGGGGTGGGTCCCAAGACACTTCTTCAACCCAGAAAAAGCCTTATTGTTATGCCTGTAAACAGGTTGGGCATTACAAAACAGACAGCTGTTGTCCCAAGAATGGCAATAAAGAGAATATACCTCCAAAGCCAGCTCCAACACCTCCTGTTACTGTCAGCAGTAATCCCCCAGGAAGTGGGAGCACACCCAGGAATCTGGGTGGGTTTACTTTTGGAGGACAGGTGGATTCTGGCCTAACCAGGTCCCCTACCTCAGATACTCTTGTCTATGAGACTGGCATGGGGTTTGCCAATTTCACTGCTTGCCTAAACACTTTGAGCAAGTATAGACAGGAGCCCCTCATCAATGGCTTGAAAGTGGAGGCCTTTAGAGACACAGGGGCTAGCATCACCATGTTGGCTGAATGTCTAGTCCCCTCAAGGCAACTTTTACCTGATGCCACATATCAGGTGACAAACATTGATGGAATAGAAACCAATCACCCCATGGCAGTAGTAAATCTTAGCTGGGGAGGTGTCACTGGCCCAAAGAGAGTGGCAGTGTCATCAAACTTGCCTGTAGATTGTCTACTGGGGAATGATTTAGAAATCTCAGCCTGGGCTGAGGTTGAACAGGAAACTAAGCATGGGCGAATTTTGCAAATTCGCGATCCGCGAATTTGCGGATTTGCAAATTCGCGATCCGCAAAGTTTGCGAATTTGTGCGAATTTGCGGATTTTTGTGTTTTTGCGTGTTCGCGGGGTTTTTTGCATGTTCGTGGGGTTTTTTGCGTGTTCGCGGGGCTTTTTGCATCTTCGCGAGCCGCTTGCATAGCGAAGTTACCCATGCAGTCGTTTATGGGAGAGGGAGAGAGAGATAGATAGATAGATAGATAGATAGATAGATAGATAGATAGATAGATAGATAGATAGATAGATAGATAGAAAGAGAGAGAAAGAGAGGGAAAGAGAGAGGGAGAGAGAGAACGAGAGAAAGAAAGAGAGGCCGGATCTCTGAAAGGCCAGATTCCTGAGTTGCCCCTACAGAACATACAGCTTTTTATTTTTAGCAAAATGCATATGAAAATTGTGCTGTAAAGGTCTCTTTTAGTTTAACCCCTCCTGACAACTCAAAATGGGTGTATTTGCCATCCTCTCCCTTCTTCCTGTTTTTTATATCTGTAAGTGCTTCCTGATGAGGTTTAATTCCTGGGACAGGTGCCTCGTTGCCTACTTGTAACTATTCTCTGACCCTGCTTCAAGGGTCAGACCAGTGTCAGAGAATAGTTGCAAGTAGGCAACGATGCGCCAGGAAGCAATTAGCAGCAGGTGTCCAAGTTGAAGTTAATTTGTTTGTAACCCTTTTGTAAAAGGTTACAAAGAAATTAGGTTCAACTTTTGCACCTGCTGCTGTAACCCTTGCTTGGCTGAAAATTCGTCCCCGCTGATTCGCGGATTTTACCGCGATTTCGCGAGATTCGCGGATTGCGAAATCGCGGAAAATCCGCAAATTCGCCCACGAAACGGATTTTACGCCCACCCTTACAGGAAACCCATTCTAGGATGGTAAATCTCCATGGAAAGGTTAGTGGGGCCGTGATGGCTACAGCCCCAATCCAAGATGTCCTTCCTGAAAAGGTTGGTAGGGCTGAGAAACTCTCTGCCCCATCTTTAGCAAAAGCTCTTCCTTAACAGAATAGCAAAGCTGTTATGATAACAGCAGAAACCCAAACTGAGTCTCCTCCTGAAAAGGTTGGTGGGGCTGTGATGGCCACAGCCCAAACTCAAACTGATACATGTGTTGTGAAGCCTGAAAAGATGGATCACTCCACACAAACAGAGAGCATGGAGGAGGAAGAGAAATCTCCCTCCCACCAGACTTTAGGAAAGGATCAGCCTCCTCAGGGAACTGATCTTACCCCTGATGAATGAACTGTCCCAGAGGTTGTTAGGCCTGGCCTGACAGAGCCTCTGATGACAGTGGACCCTTCTCAGGTGGGACCCAGTCTGGAGCAGGTATCCTGCCCCTCTCTACCTTGCCTTACTCAGCCCAGGGCTGCAGAGGACAAGAAGGACAGTGAGCCCCAAAGGGCCCCCTGTCAAATAAAGCACCCCCATCAACAGATTAGGGGCACCGAAACTAGTAGCCCTAGTGAGGTGAAAACTTTAAAAACTCCTGAGGGAGCCCCCTTAAAAGTAGTTAGGGACCTCCCACAGATGGATTCTGTTGGGCACAGCCAAACCTGGGACCCCAAGGCCCCAAACCTGACCTGTCCCTCCAGTAAGCCAACAAGAGGGACCCAGCCTCCAGCTTTAGGTAGCTAGAGGTTGACCCTGAGAGCACAGTGCAACTCAGTCAAAGAAAGAAAGGCACACATGGTGGAGAGTGATTGGAGGAAGCTGAGTCCTACAGAGGAATCTCACTTCAGTACTCCATCCCAACACCAGCCTTTAACTTTGCAAAGACACACCACAGGTAGAGATTCCCTATGGTGGAGACCCTCAGATACCCTTAGGGTGAGGGATTGGTTAGTGGACCATGAGACAGGGGGTAACCAAGCCAGAGCTGGTACTTCCTTATATGGCCACTTAGGCAATATAGGCTTACCTGGTCAAGGATAGCCTTATCTCCTTTCGTTTGGGGGGGGGGGGGGGGTTATGTAGGAAGGTGGATATCTGACTATGGTTACCCCCAAACTTTTTGCCTGGTGTTTAGCTGGTTTTTGACATAGTTGGCCTGGGATCCTGCTATTCAGGGCCCCAGGCTAATTGCTCTCTCCTTAAAATGGACTCCATGTACCTTAGGGACATACCCAATTGGAATTGGCTCACCTTATTGGCCCCTGTAACAGTGTACCCAGGTACCCAGGGCATAGGTGCTTCCAAGGCCTACCAGGGGCTGCAGCATGTATTGTGCCACCCCTGGCCTGGCCTCCATGTTTGACACAACTGGCTGATCACTCAGCTGGGGAAAGTCGGTGTAACCACCCCTTACTTAGGTGTAGTATGCCTATACCTAACCTAAAATGGACACATATGTTCCTATCAGTCACTCCAATGGAAGGCCTCATCAATCCTGGAGGCAGAGTGCTTGGAAATATGTGAGATAGTGCTCTGGCATGAGCTGAGCCTGTCTGCAGCTTTCGGAACCATGTCCTTTAGCTGTTTCATGATATTGCCATACCATATACTCTTAAGTGCATTATGAACCTCGCGGTTAAATGCTATCTTGGGTTTGGCTTTATCAAAACATGTCGAGTAAGGTGTCATACGAATTGGAATACTACCCCCTCGCCAGTTCTGGCGACGGGGGTAGCATTCCACCCTTCTAGAGGGACACGACATGTACCTAGCCTGAACCCCGGTTAAAGTTAAACAGAGCCTTAGCATCTCAAAATGGATGCTGCCACCACAGACACAAGTCTGACCTCCTGCTGCTGGGAGTCCTTCCAGCGAGGGCAGCTTGGACAAAGGGTTTCCTGCCTGGGGAGGTGCTAGCACCACTCCAGACAGGATTTTGTGTATTGGGTAGGACAGGGCTGAATAGAATCAGACATGCCTGGGGCACACAAGGTGTCCCTGTGCATAGGCCAGTTCAAACCGGTGCTGGGGCTTTCCAGCCCCAGTCCTGGCGTGAAACTGGACAAAGGAAAGGGGGTGTAACCACCCCCCTTCCTGGTTCCACCCAGAGGAGGGACCTAGTAGGTGATCCGGCCCCCCAGATTCGAATAAGAGTGGGAGCTGTGTCCTGAGACTTCAGATCATCCTGAATCAACTTGAAATACAGAAGAAGACTGGACTTCGACATTCTGCTGCACGGAAGACGGAAGAGAATCTCCCTTGTGGCCAAGGAGTGACCACCCTGTGAACACAGGCACCAACCAGCAACTCAACGTCTGCTTTGCCGCCGCCTCCCGCCGGAGCCCGAGCCCAGAGCCTGACAAGACCCAGACTCCCTGACTTCTCACAGCACGATCCACAGTCCCTGCAAAGAAGGGACCCGTGGAGGCACCGAGAGACGTGGGACCGGACATCTTGGAAGACCCCCGAAACGCTGACTGCGCAGCATGAGAGGCACCCTGGACGCTGTGCTTTGGGGTTTGAGAAGCCCCAACCTCGAGCAGCCGTTGCACCGAAGATCAGCCCCCCAGCATCTCCACGATCTGCGTGGGGCCCTTTTGCATTGTGCCACTCGACGCGCCTAACCGTCCACTTGCCACGTGGCTAGTGGCCATCTTGGTGACGAAACCTACAACTTTCACTGCAGGTCTGGTTGCTCCAGACTTGCCCTTGCTCCTGTAAAAAGGAGCCCCTACTCTGACCTTGCTGGTCCGAGTAACAAGCCTTTTTTGATTCCTGCGTGGCTTGCATTAGCCAAGGCCTGTTTGCTTCTATCAAGTCGCCGACACCGCCAACAGCGAGAAGCCTGCGTGGGACAGCTCGTGACTGACTCCTGGACGTCTTCGACCCCTCGTGTCCACGTGGCTGCAGAGAGAAGCTACACCTCGACGCCTGTCTGCACCCGACATCGCCTGGTTCCACTCTGGTTCCACGGTAGTCACTGGCTAGTGACTTTGAACATTGTCCCCTCTGCTTTCAGGTCTTCACCTCTTCAGATCCACCCTTGGATCCACCGGAACTCTTCACATCGAGCCGCCTGCAGCATCTCCAGCTCCAAGCACCATCGACCTGCGTGGCGAAACCCGACACTACTTCGACCCTATGCACCCGCTTCCTGTGGGTGAGGTAACTCAGCTCCGCCGGTGTTCCCACACTGGTACACACCTCTAGTGTCTGTGTCTCAAGTTTCAGCTTTCTAGGTCACTCGGAAGGTTCCTTTCTAACTAACTTTGTACTTTTTACGCACCATAGACTTTGCATTGGTGAGTGCGTGCACTTTAAACACTGCACCCGAGTCCCGCGGGCCTTTCCCGACTTCTTCACTGTTAATCCCGAACAGCTCCAGCGATTCCCCAGGCCCTAGGCCTCTTCACTTTCCCCATAGTGGTTCTTATACCACTATTTTAGTATATGGTTTAGGTGGCCCCTAGGGCTCATCCATATTGTGCAACTTTTGTGTATTTTAACTGTGTTTTGTTTTAACGCATTTGCTTCTGTGCTCATAAAGAGTATCAGGGTTATTTGTAGAAATAAATCTATATATATTTTCAATATATATCTGTGTGGTGTCCTTTCATTTGGTATTCAAGGGATTGTGTATGGTAAAACAGCTTGCTTCACATGCCTTTACAGAGTTTAGCCTAAGACTGCTTAGTCCATGCTACCCCTAGGATAGCTTGTCTATAAGGTTGACTTTACAACCTGCACCATAAGGGTTGCTTGGCATGATACAAGGTGATCACTAGAACTAGTGAGCATCATATACCAGGCCAACTTCTCACACTGCTGAGGAAAGCAACCTGAACATTTGCGGCCTACTTCGGGCTTAGTTAAAGCAACCTAATAGGAACTGCAAAAGCAAATGGAGTCACAAGTATATATAGGGGCCTACTCATTACTCAGATAGCTCAGTGGGTTGTACAACATGAAATGTGAATTGTATCTGTTTAGCCACACAATGCTAACCTAACATAGTTATGACGTCATGTGACAGCAAGCATTACGCAAATGGGGATTTTAAAACTAACAGGACCAGTAGCCTGTTTCCTAAAAACCATGGGTTGCGTCCTGGACTTCAATACGCACATTCAGCACATTCACGCACCAATCTCTCTACATGTACATCCTTGGCAGCCCACCAATATGCTTCCCTGATCCTTTCCTTTGTCTTGGCAATGGCCATGTGTGAGGCGTGAGCACTCTTTACTAGTTTATGTCTAAGTGCAAGGAGTGCTACCAACTTACGAGTCCGACCACGCATGAAGAGACCATCCACCACCGCCAGATCTTCGCTAACATGCCAAAAGCCACCTGTGACCATGGTTAGGACTTTCTGCGAGTCTAAATCGATCATGTGATGTTCCCTCCACTCACTCTCAGAAATCAACCCTTCACTCATCACACACACATTAATTCCTTCCTCCAGTTCTTGACCTCCAAACCACTCAACATCATCTGTTGTTTCACACTCCTCACCCCGAGCCTTGAGAGACAGTCTGACAGGATATTATTGGAACCAGGTAAGTATGAGATGTCAAAGTCAAATTCTTATAGAGCAACAACCAACTTCAGTGGGAGACAAAGTCAATGCCTTTCTTGGAGAAGACCTCCCTAAGAGGTTTGTAGTCAGTAAACATTCTGAATCTTTCCCTCCCACAAAACCTTTCTCAGCTTGGCACCATCCATAAAACTCCCAGCGCTTCTTTTTTCACAACAGAATAGTAGCATTCAGCCTCCCTCAAGGGCCTAGAGACAAAAAGAATTGTTTTATCCTCCATATCAACCTTCTGTAAAAGAACTGCTCCTAACTCCTTGGTGCTGGTATCAGTCATGAGATAAGATACCTTTGTGGGGTCAAAACCTCCTAGACAAGGTGCTTCATTCAGATGTTTCTTAATGCACTCAAACTCTTCCTCACAGCCCTTGGACCAAACAAATGTGCTTCCCTTCTGGAGGAGAGACCTCAAACAAGAGGTTTCTCTGCAAAGTTTAGAACAAATTTGTGATAAAATTCAGCCATGCCCAGAAACTTTACAAACTCTTCTTTGTTTAAAGGGGTGCGCAAATTACAAAGGGTGCTTACCATTGAGTCTTTGGGTTTGATGCCTGCAGCGGACACAAAATGCCCTAGGTACTCTAATTCTTTGACATCAAATTTGCACTTGTCAGCAATAAGGGTGAGGTCAGCATCACGTAACTTCTTCAATACTGACCTCAGCCTCCCATCATGCTCCTCAAGATCCACACCAAAGATGAACACATCATCTGGGTACACCTTGACACCCTGAAGGTTTCCAAGAATGCCCTCCATCGCCCTCTGAAAAACTGAGGCTGCAGAAATCAGTCCAAAAGGCATTCTTAGAAATTTAAAGGTAGCAAAGGTAGCAAAGGGTGTTACAAAAGAGATAAGGTCCTGGGGAGAGGAGTGAATGTTCTGAATGTTCTGAAGAGGAGTGAAGCCTGGCCTGGTGATAGGAGGAGGTCAAGTCCAAGGATGAAAAATGACTTGCCTTGATGAGCTTCCTCGAGCTGACACAGAGCCTGGCCTCCCCATTGGCTTTGCGGGCCATAACAACAGGAGAGACCCACTCCGTTGCTTCAACTTCTTGAATGATGCACTTGGATAAGAGATTGTCTAATTCAACTTTCATGCTCCACCTTACTAACAGACGTGCATTCCTAACCTTAGCTGTTTTTGGAACAGCGTTAGATTTGACCTTCATCCAATGCACATCGTTTTTGAGATACACCCAGCTCACCAGCAAAGAAGCCCTCAGGGAATTCCTTGATCCAATCTCAATTAGCATTACTAACAACTCTAACTGGTGGTAATTCCTTTAGGCAGACAGAGGGATTCTCATTGTGATCAAGGCAGATATGAAGATCACGTTGATGGGACCAACTTATGAGCGAGTCCCGCTTCATCAAGACATAGATTTTACCAGGGATGACTCTCCCTTTGAAGTCAATTGTGCCCCAGAAATAACCCAGCAACTCAATAGTCGGGGAGAGGAGTTGGCCTAACGGCTAGGGCGCTCGACCTCGGACCTGGAGGAACTGGGTTCGAGTCTCGGTAACGACGCCAAAACCTCCTGTGATTCTGGGCAAATCACTTAATCTCCCCGTGCCTAAAATGAAAGTAACTGGAGAAAAAAAACGTAAAAATGTAACGTAACTGGAAAAATATGTAAAGCGCTCTGATACCTGATTCGGTTCGGGTCTAGTTCGCGCTATATAAAACTCTACAAAAAAAAATAGTCACCCCACCTTAACCTTTTGGTCTAATGTCTGGCTTCAACAGGGTGACTTTGCCCAGCAGATTACGCTCATAAAATGTTTTGGGGACTAGCGGTATCTTGGCCCCAAAGTCGAAGAGCATACTCACTGGAGCATCATTGATCAAAACTAGCTCCTGAGGGCCATCACTAGCATTCCCTGTGACAGGGAGAACATGGATTCCTTCCAAATCTTCTTCATAAAGATAAACTTCCTTGACTTTTTTATGCCCGTGGCCCGTTCTGCAGCTTTTTGAGACGTGACCTTTTCTCTCACAAGTTTTGCACATGGCCTTCCAGCCTAGGCAGTCTTTAACCCATTGACTGTGGCGCGAATTTCACCGCTGTGCGGGCATATTAATGAGTGGGTGCAGTTCGGACAGCCCCTAGTCGTCCTCCGCACATGCCCACTGTGACGTTAGGGGGCCGTCCGACGTACACAATGGGTTAAAGTTGGCCATATGGCTTGGTTGCCACACCTGAAGTACTTCACCTGAAAATTCTTTGTGTTAAAGGGCTTTGAAGTGGTGCTCAATTTGGGTTCAACAAATCTATCCACCAGCACCTTGACATCAATGTTCTCCTTTTTATCACCTGTACTGTCTTTGGGTATAATATCAACACACGCTCTTAAATGCTCGTGACTTTTGGCTATGGTCAGCACTTCTTGAAGCGATAGTGTGTCTTTTTGCCACAGGGTGTCTCTCGTTTTGTCGAGGGCGCATCCCAGCATGAACTCATCTCTTAAGCGATCATCTTAAGCTGCACCAAAATTGCACGTGGAAGACAATTTGCGCAAGGTAGTCATATACTGTTCGACCGACTCATCCTGCCTTTGCATCCTTCTCCCGAAGTGATGTGTTATATTATATGGGATTTTATAGCGCGCTCAATTACTACTAGAGAATCCTGGCGAAGGTATCAATGCTAGAGGCAGAAGTTAGAGGAGGGGAGGAGGAACATTAATACGCCAGTTTGAACAGATGGGTCTTAAGTGCTTTTTTAAAAAGCACATAGTTCGGATTGAAGCGGAGAATCAAAGGAAGGGAATTCCAAGCAATTGCTGCTTTAACCACAATGGATTGCCCACCGAAACGGGAACGCTTGAAGGACAGTACTCACTTTGGGGAGTTGCACGTGGAAGCCAATTTGCACCAGGTAGTCATGTACTGTTCGACCGACTCATCCTGCCTTTGCATCCTTCTCCCGAAGTGATATCATTCAAGGACAGTACTCACTTTGGGGAGGTAGTGCAAGTCCAACTTTTTGATGCAGATCTAGTATTCATTAAGAGTGCCAGAGTGACTATCAGAGAGTTCAGGAAGGTGTTCAAAGAATTCTTGTCCCTCAGAGCCCAAACAATGCATTAACCATGAGGCTTTCCTCTCTGCGCTTAAGGAAGTGCCACAGACATGAGCATAATGTGTGAAAACCTTCTTTCACTTCAGCCACGAGAGAGAAGGAACTGCTGGAGATGTCAACAAGAAGGGAGGGGCAGTGACATTTTGCATGATGTATCTACTATGTTTTGACCTAGTTTCTACTTAAGGGTGAACTTCAGTGATCTGCTTACAGTGTGCAATATCCACAAATCTTATAAACTGAGCGCATCAGCGGAACTGCGCGAAACTTCAGAATTTAACATTTAGACCAATGCGCACAATGCCAGAAACTGTATTTGCTGTGCGCATCAGCGGAACCATCAGCCCGATTACTGATGGCACCTATTTATACAGGGAGGAGTCACTTTAGTCTGGTGCTCAATTACATGTGTAGATGGGAGTCTGGTGGTGCCTGATAACTGAAAGGCACACATTTGTTTACAAACAATTTTATATATGTCTGATTTTTTATTCCTATTACAGCGCCTTCTACCTTGAGAAGGCCCGTCCTAGACCAGTGTGTGGACAAAACCCATGCCGACAAATGAGCGACCTGAAGTGTAATACTGAGAAATAGTAACCTGGAGGATTGCTGCAAATTAAAGTAAATGAAAAGAAATTAATAAAGAACTACATAACAACAGCTGTGTGACCTGGAAGCCAATTGTTTCTCAATATAGTCCTTGTTTGTGATTACCTTACAGTGCTCACATTATCATCCACGCTAAAAGAGATGGGAGCCTGGGGTGTCTGGTCACAGAAGCTCATTTACATACAAAGGGAGTGACAGCCTGCTCACAACGCACAGCACAACTTGTTTACGTAAAGTGCTAGTACACAGAACAGGGTAAAGTCTTGGGTCTCTTTTTTTCATTTTCTTTGATACATCCTGCACCTCGCTCTCTTCTTCTCTTTCTCTTATTTCAATTCATCATAAATTATTCAATTTCACTATTGCTTTATCAGCACGGCACAAGTCGGAGGGTAGCCACAGTTTGAAGGGGTCCCCCCACTATCACCTAGAAACGGGACTGAGTTCCACCTAGCTCCTTAGCCTGCAACTGGTAATTGTTACTTTGTGCCCCAGCACTGCAGACACAGGCCTCTGAGTGTTTGTTTGTGTGAGTGGCGCAAGAGAGGAACAGAGAACTTGACAAAATTAGCCCTTCTATTGCTTAATACATTGTAAATGTGAAACCCTTTGGGGTTTAGGGGCTGGATAAAGAATAACGTCAGGAAACAAGCGCAAATTAAAAGCACATTTTATTTACACTTTCAGTCATTTCCGAGTTTAGTTACAAACTAATAGTGGGCAAAACACATGATGTAAAAAACTGAAACCAAAAACTTAGTTTTACATTATTTTATGTTTCCTGCTTATTGTTTTTAAAACAGGCCGTCAACCTTTCACGTGAAAATTATTATAAGGGCCTGATATCACTTGTTGTGATGTCACTACATGTGACTTCACTGTGATTTGCATATCATAATGGGCTCCTTCACTATTTTCCTTACTTGTGCCCTGTTCATTGGCAGGACATGGGTCTATAGGTATTAAAAATAAACATTAAACTCATAGGTGTTCAGCCCATTTCTCTGGTGATGTCACACATTGGCATGTATTCAGCTGCTTCTTCTATTTTTAGATGAGTACAAATAACGTACCGTTCCCCCTCCTTCCAATCGTTCGTTTTCTCCCCCTTTATTTGTCTCTCTCGCTCTCTTTATCTCTCCCCCTCTCTATCTCACACACACTCCTGTTAGCGTTAGCTTCATGAATGTCACTGCCACTTCTGGCATTCATACGACAAATCCTTCAGAACATTTGAGGACAAGGGACAATCAAGTGTGGAAGACGAGTTGCTGGGAGTGCAACGGATTGTCCTGGCACATATATGCTTTTGATGTGGGTTTTTGCTATTTCACCACATTCTTCAAACAGAGTCGACTGCTTACAGTGGCTCAAATCTGGTACAAAGTAGAGTTTGGCAAGTCACAAAATGAACAGGGAGAGCCAAGTCGGAGAGGAGCCACGGGTCCCACTTAGTAATCAGGCGCGAGGCACGAGCTGATCCATCAACCGATAACAGTCTGTAAAAGATGCAGCAAACGTTACTTAAAAACAAGGTATGTGCTCTTTTATATCTTAAAATAACACCTGTGCTTCACTTTATTTCATTACATATACTGCAGTGGCATTTGTTAATAGTAATACATGCATTTTACCAATGAAGCTTCCATCTCCAGAGCCCTGACAACATGTCCACTCTGGGTGTGTTGGGTTTATAGGTTTTACCACTAATCCGACAAGTTAGCTGAAAATACCGCTGTTAGTCCCAGTATTGTTCAGTGTTGCTTTTACAGGTAGTGTGGTCAGGGGCGATTGAATGTTTTTCTTTGTATCTCTTCTTCACCAATTAAAAATCAACAATGTTTCTTTTCTTTTAATCCACATTGTGCTTGTCTTCCACTGTGTATCCTGGAGCATCACGTCACTTTGCTATGTGTACGGAAGTGAACAATCACTGGAAACAAACACTTTTATAATTCTGCAAATACTGTTATCTGATTTTCTTCTTTACTGCTATCAGGGTCTTTTATCATCTGGTATTTCAATGTCCTACATAATTTGAATTGTATCTTTTTCCGTAATTCATTGCTCTCACAATAACTGCACTGTTGAGCTCTTGTCTATGTCCTCAGATGGGTCAATATTATTTTTGATGTTCTTAAGTTCTTTCCGGAATCTCTGCATCTCTAGGATTATTTCCATGTGAGTTAAATGAAGGAGTGTATTCACCGAGGGCTATGTTGGATCGAAAATTGACAAAAGCCCTTCTCACTTTCAGTGCCCTTCTATGTTTTCCCCCTGTGTGTTCACTGATGACTTTGTAGCTCTAATCGTCGACAAAAGCTCTTCACACATTCATTGCACTTGAATGGTTTTTCCCCTGTGTGTGTTCGTTGATGTCTTTGTAGGTCTGATAAGTGACTAAAGCACTTTGCACATTCACTGCACTTGAATGGTTTTTCCCCCGTGTGTGTTCGCTGATGTGTTTGAAGGTGTGATAAGTGATTAAAGCACTTTGCACATTTAAGAAAGAAGGAACTGTACATGGCGAAACCCTAACTAATAACCTGGAGATCAATCTGTCTACTACAAACCTTACTGATACACACAACCAAATTCTCAATAAAGGATTATCCTTCTGCCCAACTGTGTGTTCGCTGATGTCTTTGAAGGTGTGATAACGGACTAAAGCACTTTGCACAAATTAAAGTAAATGAAAAGAAATTAATAAAGAACTACATAACAACAGCTGTGTGACCTGGAAGCCAATTGTTTCTCAATATAGTCCTTGTTTGTGATTACCTTACAGTGCTCACATTATCATCCACGCTAAAAGAGATGGGAGCCTGGGGTGTCTGGTCACAGAAGCTCATTTACATACAAAGGGAGTGACAGCCTGCTCACAACGCACAGCACAACTTGTTTACGTAAAGTGCTAGTACACAGAACAGGGTAAAGTCTTGGGTCTCTTTTTTTCATTTTCTTTGATACATCCTGCACCTCGCTCTCTTCTTCTCTTTCTCTTATTTCAATTCATCATAAATTATTCAATTTCACTATTGCTTTATCAGCACGGCACAAGTCGGAGGGTAGCCACAGTTTGAAGGGGTCCCCCCACTATCACCTAGAAACGGGACTGAGTTCCACCTAGCTCCTTAGCCTGCAACTGGTAATTGTTACTTTGTGCCCCAGCACTGCAGACACAGGCCTCTGAGTGTTTGTTTGTGTGAGTGGCGCAAGAGAGGAACAGAGAACTTGACAAAATTAGCCCTTCTATTGCTTAATACATTGTAAATGTGAAACCCTTTGGGGTTTAGGGGCTGGATAAAGAATAACGTCAGGAAACAAGCGCAAATTAAAAGCACATTTTATTTACACTTTCAGTCATTTCCGAGTTTAGTTACAAACTAATAGTGGGCAAAACACATGATGTAAAAAACTGAAACCAAAAACTTAGTTTTACATTATTTTATGTTTCCTGCTTATTGTTTTTAAAACAGGCCGTCAACCTTTCACGTGAAAATTATTATAAGGGCCTGATATCACTTGTTGTGATGTCACTACATGTGACTTCACTGTGATTTGCATATCATAATGGGCTCCTTCACTATTTTCCTTACTTGTGCCCTGTTCATTGGCAGGACATGGGTCTATAGGTATTAAAAATAAACATTAAACTCATAGGTGTTCAGCCCATTTCTCTGGTGATGTCACACATTGGCATGTATTCAGCTGCTTCTTCTATTTTTAGATGAGTACAAATAACGTACCGTTCCCCCTCCTTCCAATCGTTCGTTTTCTCCCCCTTTATTTGTCTCTCTCGCTCTCTTTATCTCTCCCCCTCTCTATCTCACACACACTCCTGTTAGCGTTAGCTTCATGAATGTCACTGCCACTTCTGGCATTCATACGACAAATCCTTCAGAACATTTGAGGACAAGGGACAATCAAGTGTGGAAGACGAGTTGCTGGGAGTGCAACGGATTGTCCGGGCACATATATGCTTTTGATGTGGGTTTTTGCTATTTCACCACATTCTTCAAACAGAGTCGACTGCTTACAGTGGCTCAAATCTGGTACAAAGTAGAGTTTGGCAAGTCACAAAATGAACAGGGAGAGCCAAGTCGGAGAGGAGCCACGGGTCCCACTTAGTAATCAGGCGCGAGGCACGAGCTGATCCATCAACCGATAACAGTCTGTAAAAGATGCAGCAAACGTTACTTAAAAACAAGGTATGTGCTCTTTTATATCTTAAAATAACACCTGTGCTTCACTTTATTTCATTACATATACTGCAGTGGCATTTGTTAATAGTAATACATGCATTTTACCAATGAAGCTTCCATCTCCAGAGCCCTGACAACATGTCCACTCTGGGTGTGTTGGGTTTATAGGTTTTACCACTAATCCGACAAGTTAGCTGAAAATACCGCTGTTAGTCCCAGTATTGTTCAGTGTTGCTTTTACAGGTAGTGTGGTCAGGGGCGATTGAATGTTTTTCTTTGTATCTCTTCTTCACCAATTAAAAATCAACAATGTTTCTTTTCTTTTAATCCACATTGTGCTTGTCTTCCACTGTGTATCCTGGAGCATCACGTCACTTTGCTATGTGTACGGAAGTGAACAATCACTGGAAACAAACACTTTTATAATTCTGCAAATACTGTTATCTGATTTTCTTCTTTACTGCTATCAGGGTCTTTTATCATCTGGTATTTCAATGTCCTACATAATTTGAATTGTATCTTTTTCCGTAATTCATTGCTCTCACAATAACTGCACTGTTGAGCTCTTGTCTATGTCCTCAGATGGGTCAATATTATTTTTGATGTTCTTAAGTTCTTTCCGGAATCTCTGCATCTCTAGGATTATTTCCATGTGAGTTAAATGAAGGAGTGTATTCACCGAGGGCTATGTTGGATCGAAAATTGACAAAAGCCCTTCTCACTTTCAGTGCCCTTCTATGTTTTCCCCCTGTGTGTTCACTGATGACTTTGTAGCTCTAATCGTCGACAAAAGCTCTTCACACATTCATTGCACTTGAATGGTTTTTCCCCTGTGTGTGTTCGTTGATGTCTTTGTAGGTCTGATAAGTGACTAAAGCACTTTGCACATTCACTGCACTTGAATGGTTTTTCCCCCGTGTGTGTTCGCTGATGTGTTTGAAGGTGTGATAAGTGATTAAAGCACTTTGCACATTTAAGAAAGAAGGAACTGTACATGGCGAAACCCTAACTAATAACCTGGAGATCAATCTGTCTACTACAAACCTTACTGATACACACAACCAAATTCTCAATAAAGGATTATCCTTCTGCCCAACTGTGTGTTCGCTGATGTCTTTGAAGGTGTGATAACGGACTAAAGCACTTTGCACACTTACTGCACTTGAATGGTTTTTCCCCCGTGTGTATTTGCTGATGTGTTTGAAGGTGTGATAAGTGATTAAAGCACTTTGCACATTCAAGAAAGAAGGAACTGTACATGGCGAAACCCTAACTAATAACCTGGTGATCAAACAGTCTACTACAAACCTTACTGATACACACAACCAAATTCTCAATAAAGGATTATCCTTCTGCCCAACTGTGTGTTCGCTGATGTCTTTGAAGGTGTGATAACTGACTAAAGCACTTTGCACATTTACTGCACTTGAATGGTTTTTCTACTGTGTGTGTTCGCTGATGTTTCCTTAATGCTGAAGAGTCGCAAAAACTACTGTCACATTCACTACAATGATAAGGTTTTTCCCCCCGTGTGTGTTCGCTGATGACTTTGGAGGTGTGATAAATGACTAAAGCTCTTCCCACATTCACTGCACTTGAAAGGTTTTTCCCCCGTGTGTGTTCGATTATGACGTTTTCGGTCTGATTTCCGACTAAAGGTCTTCCCACATTCATTGCATTTGAATGGTTTTTCCCCTGTGTGTATTCGCTGATGATCTTTTAGGTGTGATAAGTGACTAAAGCACTTTGCACATTCACTGCACTTGAATGGTTTTTCCCCTGTGTGAGTTCGCTGATGTTTCCTTAATGCTGAAGAGTCGCAAAAACTACTGTCACATTCACTACAATGATAAGGTTTTTCCCCTGTGTGTGTTCGCTGATGACTTTGGAGGTGTGATAAATGACTAAAGCTCTTCCCACATTCACTGCACTTGAATGGTTTTTCCCCCGTGTGTGTTCGATTATGATGTTTTCGGGTTGATATCTGACTAAAGGTCTTCCCACATTCACTGCACTTGAATGGTTTTTCCCCTGTGTGTATTCGCTGATGTGTTTGGAGGTTTGATAACTGACTAAAGCACTTTGCACATTCACTGCACTTGAACGGTTTTTCTCCTGTGTGTGTTCGCTGATGAACCCTTAATGCTGAAGAGTTGCGAAAACTACTGTCACATTCACTACAATGATAAGGTTTTTCCCCTGTGTGTGTTTGCTGATGACGTTTTCGGTCTGACATCTGACTAAAGCTCTTCCCACATTCATTGCATTTGAATGGTTTTTCCCCCGTGTGTGTTCGCTGATGACTTTGAAGTTGTGATAACTGACTAAAGCACTTTGCACATTCACTGCACTTGAACGGTTTTTCCCCCGTGTGTGTTCGTTGATGTGTTTGAAGGTGTAATAACAGACTAAAGCACTTTGCACATTCACTGCACTTGAACGGTTTTTCCCCCGTGTGTGTTCGCTGATGTCGTTGGAGGTGTGATAAGTGACTAAAGCTCTTTACACATTCATTGCACTTGAATGTTTTTTCTCCTGTGTACGTTTGCTGATGAAGCTGGAGTAGTGATGACAAACTAAAGCTCTTGCTGCATGTGTGTGATTCTTCTTTCTTGGATAGTGTCTGTGGGTCGGGTATATATTTGTCTATATCCCATGACTGCATTTCCTGATGGGCCGACATGGCTGATAAAACACTTGGCTTTTTCTCACACACTTTATATGTGTGCAGTATTTTCCACGTTTGATTTCTGTTTTAACAATAAAATGCGATAGCCACCAAATATTTGCCACACTCCGAATACGTAGAAGGTGTCTTTGTAGGCAATTGTGCCTTTAGATTGGATTATGGCAATGCACGCTTGCGGGTAAAGATGTATCTTCCTTCTGCCGGTGCAAATCGGGACAGTCTGTTGTATTGTAGATACAAGAACTCCTCTTTCCTTTACCCATCAGTTGTCCGGCTCCGCTCTGTTGTGCTCTTCTCTGGTTACTGTGGTTTGTCAGGAAAGAGTTTACAATTCACCTAGAGCACGGAATGATGGCTTGTCATTATCTTAGAAAACAGAGCACTGTGGTAATCACATCATACCGATCCGATGATCAAAGCTGGTGTTGGACACTTGTTTATACAGGAGGCGGTTTGTTATTGTTGTTGCCTTAATTTTCCAAAGGTCATTTCCTGGTCTTGTGGCGGGAAGGTGAACAGCTCAGCCTCTTACAATCACTGAACTGCCCTTGATGCTTCATCCGGGATCTGTCAGTGTGTGTTCAGGTTCCCCTGTCGCCGACTGCGCTGATGTTTTCCTGAATACTGGAGCTCATTATTTCTGCTATTATTGAAGATTTACAGCATTCGCTTCATTATTGATGGTCATTTCACACATTCGAGGCTTGTTTTCTGTTGGATGTAAAGATATTTAAAATTATTAAATGGAAACATAATGGAATGAGAATTCACAATGTTTAACTGGTTGTAAAAGACACTCCACACAATGCAGCGCAGCCCCCCCGCGAGGCTACGCTGCGTGGCGCGACAGTAAGGGAACAGGTGCGCACCATATTTTCAGAGATACGGCTCTCTCCTTTCCTTTGCGCCGGCACTGATTACAGAGGGCCTGCGTCAAGCATACACCTTAGCACCAGAGCGCTAGCGTGTGTGTGTCTGTGAGTCCAGCATGAGTTTTGTACAGCAAGGACACCCTTCCTGTACAAATTACTATGCCTCGACACGAGGGAAAGCTTTTACCAATTTGCATACGTGTTGCACAGTGCAGCACACATGCAAAGTCAGAAAAGGAAGAAGAAATGAAAGCATTTCTACTTCCTTGCACCTAGTTTTGTGGTTGCACAAGAACACCCATGCACCACCCTTGGCAGGCCCCCATGGCACAAAGTAATGCCAAACAATGCTATGCACAGTCTTACATTACTTTAACGTTATTTCCAGTGCTAAACAAGTTTAGCGCTGGAAAGTAAATTAGGAAAAAAGATTTTGCGCCATTTTGTGCCTCTTTTGTGACGCAAACACAGTGCAAAATCTTAGTATCGCTTTTGAAACTTAGCAAGGAATATTTCATCATACACAGATATTTAACTAAATGTTCTGTTGATCAGGTGACATTTTATTAATGTCTGGAAAAGAGATGATTTACCAATGTTTACAGAGTAACTGAGCAAAGTACGGGCACTCACGGAGCACCCAAGTGCTTGAGGTATAGCTTAAGATAGACGCACATGGTCAAGATTTCATTTAAACAACAATAGAGTTTAGAAAAAGAGATGGATCAGGCTGGGCTGTAAAATTTCCAGTAACTCTTTACGAAGTATACAACAAAAGTAACTCCATTTACACACTTTTTCTCATTCTTTCCGATTTACTTAAGATCATCTCAAATACCAACTCCTGTCTTTACCTTGCTGTTCATAAGTCACCTTTGACACTTTCAACAGCTCCCTTGGATCAAGCATTTCTGGTTTCTTCTAACCTGGAAGATTGAACGATTATTGTGAGTTGAGGGGGGTTTCCTATCGCCATAACATCTGTCCATCTCCCTGAAACTAGTGTAGCTTACAGCACCCGTTTCTGGCCCTGAAAGACAACTTACAAAAGCAAGTCTTTAGTTCTTCCTAAAGTAGATAAAGTTCTGTAAGATGCAGCTCCTTCTGGGGCTTTTGTGTAAAACAGAGCGAGGGGTTCAATGTAAGCCCCATCCTTTACATTATAAGCGCAGAGAAGGCAAACAAACGTTGATTCATATAATTTAATATTCAACGACATCAGTCATTTACTACTTATAGAGAATCCATCACAACCAATGATTTACCTGTGATATCCCCGCAGCAGATGTGTGCCTATTACTCTTTTTCCCCCCTTTTCGAACATTACATGGCATCTGGCATGACGTTGTCCTTTTGGGGTCCAGGATGCCATTTTGTGACTGGATGGGCATTTTGAAGAGTGGGAGCAGGTGTTAGTTATCCACAGGTGATACGGTTTCTACCTTTCCATATTTCTCATATTCAAGTTTACCTAATTTCCTGTCCTTCGGCCCCCCTACTGCCCTCTGCCTGCGCACTCACTCTGTGGGTTTCATCAGAAGTCAGATAACTGCCTCATACTCACAAGGCCATGGATCCCACTTCTACAACACTTATTGCAGACAAAGGGCCGAGTTAGGAGTTTGTCCAACAGATTATTGCCACAAAACTAGGGGTTGGGTAAAGAATTCCGCTCTGCCGGCCGAGCTCGCAAAGTTTTGCCCACTCCTGGTCCAAAAAACTCGATGCAGAACGGAGTTCTTTTCTCAAGCGGTTCGCCAATGGTAAGGTGGCGAGCGCTTGTGAGAAAAAATAGCACGCTGGACCTCCTCCTGGCGAGGTTTCTCATTGCGGGAGGTCCCGGCAGTTCGCGACCACTCGAGTGTTAAAATCTGCCATTCTTGTTGATGAAGCTGCCATTCGATTAGAATATCAATTAGAGCGGCAGAGGCAGCAGCGCCCTCTGGCGTGACGCGTAGTGCTGTTCGTGCTGATTTTACAGTGCGGGTTAAACTCCTGGCACTAAAAGTCAGTGAGCGCAGCGCAACTTAAACTCTGCCACTAGCGGAAGTCTGCAGAGTGTGGCGGAGATTCCCTAGCACTTTGTGGAATTCAGCGGAGTAAAACTCTGCAAAATACATCAAGGCATTATCAAAACGTGACAGATATCCTGTCTGCCTTATAATTGCCACAGGATGCAATGTATTTTTAATGGGGCGGGCAGGATACCTGTCACATTTCTGATGGAATAAACCATCCTCTGAAATATAAATCAGGCATTTGGTGTACATTGCGTGCAGTGTGGCTAGCTGGGCTTGAGGGATCTTGTGGTTTGTGGGTCTCTCACTGCGTTGAGGTCACCGCCAGGCGGAACCTCCGTCAGCTGTGCCTCGTGCAGATCTTCCTTCCAGGGTGGACTTCTGTCAGCTGTGCCTCGTGCAGATCTTCCTCCCAGGCAGAGTCTTCTGTCAGCTGTGCCTTCTGTAGATCTTCTTTCCAGACAAGGGCTTCTTTCCTCAATGATCAGTAGTTCAAAGGTCGGGTGAGGTAGAACTGGTCCAGGTCATCTTCTTTATTGCAGTTCTACTGGTCAAGCCACAGAGCTCGAGCTCTGAGAGGACGGAGAGTTTGGGTTTTCTGAGCTCCTTAGAGCATTGAGACAGTTCTACCGCATTCAGCACATACTACAAAACTCCAAGAGTCAACGCTACAAGTGCTGCTCCAAGGTTTAATTCAACCACTGAATCTGAACATGCCCTGGCAAATGCCAACTAGAGAATAAACATCCTGCCTGCACCAGCAGAGCGCTGAAAGCTTTTCAAGAACCTCGAGGTACATGGACTTTCTCTATCTGTCGTAACTGAAGATGTTAATTCTTGGTAACATCAATCCCCTTCGGACAAGGTTCTCTATTTTGCTATCAGAATGTAACTCATACTGCGCAGACACAAATCCTCTAGTCCGTATTGCATGAAGCTGGGTGGTTCTCACCCAAAAGAAGGGCCTCCACAAATTGCTGACATTTTCTTACACCCCCTGGACAGCTGTGGCAACACACAGACCAACTACACTCCCTCAGGGATCACCCGTCCATCTGCCAGGATCAAGACTCAGATCTTTCAACCTTCTCTGTTACCGTCTTTGGAACGGCCCGTCTCTGGGATTCGTGGAAGCTCCACACTCAGGGAGCTCAGAAATGCCTTTGTAAAACCATCTCATGAGAGTGGGAGAAAAGAACATGAAGTGACACGCACTGCACAGAAGTGTAAATAAATCTACCATTATCATTCCATGAACCATTGTCCTACTGCTGTTGTTTCGACATGGATGTTTTGGCGTATATCACAGCAGCTTCTTCGTTTAAATCCTTACTCAACAGTTTGTTTTGCATCATACCTACTTACCTATGTACTGTTTCTGACCCTACGACATCTCTGGCAGACATGTTGTGCTGTCTGTTGCTACATAACTAGGAAATAGATTGCTACTGCAGGGAGAGTGCAGTGTCCTTGCAGTCAGATGAACTTGATTGGGATAAAAGGTACCATCTGTGTTACAAAAGCTGCAACTATTAGAATATTAACACACCAAAAGCAGCGCAAATAATGCAATAACAGACCAGGTACTAGAAAAACGTGACGCAAACAATGCAATAACACAGGCCAGGAACAAGGAAAATCTGATGCAAACAATGCAATCACACAGGCCAGGCGTTGGGAGAATCTGATGTAAACAATACAATAACACAGGTCAGGCACTAGGAGAATCTGATGCAAACAATGCAATAACACGGGCTAGGCACGAGGAGAATCTGATGCACACAATGCAATAACACAGGCCAGGCACTAGATGAATCTGATGCAAACACTGCAATAACACAGGCCAGACACGAGGAAAACCTGATGCAAACAATGCAATAACACAGGCCAGGCACTGGGACAATCTGACGCAAACAATGCAATAACACAGAACAGGCACTATGAGAATCTGATGCAAACAGTGCAATAACACAGGCCAGGCACGAGGAGAATCTGATGCAAACAATGCAATAACACAGGCCAGGCACTGGGAGAATCTGACGCAAACAATGCAATAACACAGAACAGGCACTATGAGAATCTGATGCAAACAGTGCAATAACACAGGCCAGGCACAAGGAGAATCTGATGCAAACAATGCAATAACACAGGCCGGGCACTAGAAGAATCTGATGCAAACACTGCAATAACACAGGCCAGGCATTGGGAGAATCTGATGCAAACAATGCAATAACACAGGCCAGGCACTAGGAGAATCTGATGCAAACAATGCAATAACGCGTGCCAGGCACTAGGAGAATTTGATGCAAACAATATAATAACACAGACCAGGCACTAGGAGAATTTGATGCAAACAATATAATAACACAGGCCAGGCACTAGGAGAATCTAATGCAAACAATGCAATAACACAGGCCAGGCACTAGGAGAATTTGATGCAAACAATATAATAACACAGGCCAGGCACTAGGAGAATCTAATGCAAACAATGCAATAACACAGGCCAGGCACTAGGAGAATCTGATGCAGGTGAGCATGTAATACCTGGCAGGATCTAGTGCACTGTGTGGACAAGAGGGTGGAAGGGCAAAGACTAGTTTCATATGAACTGAAGCATGGGCAAAATTAGCAATATTTTAAGGAAGTATTACCAAATAGTAAATAATGCAGAGTCAGTTTTTTTTTTTTTTTGGGCCAGGTACGGGATATTACGTACCAAGGGGTGTCAGAGAGATTATAATCTTCCCTTCAAGGGTCATCTGCTTTACAAAGAATTTCAATACAAGGAGTGACTCTAAAAAGCAGCGGCGGGACATGCAGTGAGAGGAGAGAATGCAGAGTATCACTAACGTTATGGAAGAGCGCACAACTTTAGAGGCTACTTAGATACAGGGAGACACCTGAAATGGGCTCTGCACCTTACACGTACGCAGTACACGAAAGCGCCTTTACACACAGACCAATCATCCTAGGAGGGGCCGGGGGAGACATAACATCTAATCCTGATTTTACCACTTCACCTAAAGATGCTGGAAATAGACACCAAATGTTACTTCTCGACAGGGCCACCATACAGGTCCTTATCCTGGGATTGTAGTCCCTCGGCCTCTCCCTCACGGTCTCCACCACCCCACGTGTGCTTTACTGCACTAGGAAACTGTGCAACCAGGAGACTCTGTGTTTAACCCTGACCTACCAATTTGTGAAATAGTGCGCTTCAGGAATCACTAAGTAAAGTATGCCTCTCCCCCCATTTATGTGCAAGATCGGGGTATTTACAACCATCCTAAAGTTGTGAGTAAAACTGTGCTTTTAAAAATGGGCCCAGACTGTGGTGATGCGTCTTTTAAGTAAAGATTCCTTCCAGCGGCTCCTGGAATGTTGTTGTTGATGCGTTGCCAGCAGTGTTGCCGGCCGTTACGTTCCTGGTGCAGTTGGATGAGTGGTGAATAAATCTTACCCTTAGCCTACCGATGACACGAGAGTTTGATTACCACATAGACATTGCCTCTGGTGGGGGGGAGGGGTACACAGCACCCACTCTCATGGACTATTTACCAGAATGTAACGTGGCCAAGTAATAAAATTTGGAAAAAGTAGTTCTGCATTCATCAGACTTAAACTGTTTAGTACTAGGCAAATCCTACTCTTTCTGTGCCTCTGTCCCCTTATCTGACAATGTATGAACCTCGAAGGAGGCTGGATGGAAGCAATAAACATGAAAGGCACGTTCCCAACTCAAACCACCAGCATGGATTTCATTCACTCGTTCAGAGCCGCTTAACTGCAGGTCTCTGCACTTCATATCAGCATCTCTAAAGGCAAACACTGTCGAAGCAAAGGGAGGGGGAGAGCCCTATGACTCTTTAGAGCCTAGGCCGCTCACTAGAAAACGACAACGAAGGATTCAGGGGTCAAACAGGATAAACTGATCCAACTCAAATTTGAGGTCAACGTATTATTTATCACCTTAATGGTGCAAAAGTCACTCTGGAATGAAATCAACACTATTCGAATATTCAATGTTCGATTTATAATAGAGGCATTGCTGTGCTGCAATAAAAGAAATCAGCGGCAACAACAGCTATTCTCACAACAAAATGTACTTATTTCAAGTTTGGTTTGCATATTTTACAAGGAGGGGATAAAGCAACAACTGATAGACAACATTATAAAGCTTACCGACTTGCCTTATAAAGGTTACGGGTACTTTTAGAACAACACAAAGGTTAAGGAAAAGCCGAAGTATCAAGTTAGTTCATAACCCCTTATTAATAGTGACCACATAACCACCGTCTCCATGTAGGAGCGCCTATTTACAAAAGACCTGTTAATACGGTGAACGACTACAGAGCATCAAAGTGTGACTATGACATTGGTCTATCAAAACATTTGAATTCTGCGTTTGTTCTTCTCGTTAGGTGTTGATCCTGAAAGATATAGGCTGATGGGTTTCGGGCTTGTGCTATATGAACCCCTCAGGAATTTGCAGAACGAATGTCACCCAAACATCGCACCATGTTGAGGAGGTCATTGGGGTGAGAGTTGGTCGCTTAAAATGGAGCGCCACGATAAAAGAACTGTTTGAAGAAGCACTGGGTTACCAGCTTCCCAAAAGGGCATGTCCTCTGTTTAGATAGCTGTCCTGAGGGCTAGAGACCTGGGTGGGGCCATCAATGTAAGCAATGGCCCGGAGACGCCATGGCTAACTAGTAACTTCTGGGTCAGTTTGCTTGTTTGGTGGCGGCAAAGAATCATAGTATGCTGATATAATTCTTTTTAAGATTACTGTGAGGGTGTTATCAGTACTTATTTAATGCAGTATTTTCATGGGAACCTTAAAAAAAGGTTAACACTAGCTACAGTATGATTGCAGTTACTAAATATTTAACATCTGATAGCACAGTAAGAATTTACACGTTTTCTCTTTTTACAAATTATGCTTGACTGATCTTATACTCTGTGCAGTCCATCCTATAATTTGTGTAGCCTCTTTTATATTTTGTTTAATTCTTTCTTTAAACTATTGCCTTTCCTATATAAAGTGCTGTCTCTCAGGGGCAGACGTCACAGCACTGTAAAAATATACAAGTCACTATTCCCTAGTGCACCAACCAGGATTCAAATTAGCGACCCTCCAGTTTGAGACGCAGACATCAGAAATTATAACACTAAACCCAGTGCCCCAGGCGATGTGAATGGCATCTGAGTTGAGCCCATTTACATAAACGCAGGCCATAGGCTGTGTGTCCAGCAGCTTTATACATGATCTCAAACTCCCTGACATACCAAGCCGCCTACACATCTCGGTCATAAAAGGCTACTCCAGGGAGTCAAATGCCTTATCGGCATCAGTTGACTTCATGTTTGGGTTTACCCGATGCAGCACTGCAAATACCGTCCGTAGATGAACCGCTGTGGATTTATGTGGGACAAATCCCAACTGTACAGGGGAGACTATTTTCTCTATTAGGAAGGATAGCTGAGTCGCATCACCTCAGGCAGTAATTTATTATCACTGTTACGCAGTGGCAGAGGGCGATAAGATATACACTTACAGGGTTTCTTCCAGGCTTAGGGGGCACTGATATGACTGCATCACTTACAGATGCCAGTGACACACCGCCCTTCAATGCCTCGGCATAGACCTCCTGGATAGGCCGCACCTCCACTGCACCCCCGGCCCAGGAAAGGCCTCAACTCCTCTGCACCCCCTGAACAGGTCTCACCTCCTCAGCACAGTACAGGCCTCACCTCTTATGCACCCCCTGGACAGGTGTCAGGGTGCAGGAAAAAGGAATCAATGCTCTTCTTTGACTCGCAGTATCTGCCTTTGAACCGGCATTGCAAAAATCACCCGCTCGCAAAAAGGTCGCGGGTGATTATAGCGCCGAACTGGGCATTTTCCCCTGTACTACCAACAGGGAGGACCGCGGTGGAAGTTGACGGTCTAGTCCTGAGTTCCTGGACACGGGCGCAAGGTCTAGACCAGCTGTGAAGTGTGCCAGTTGATTTTAGAACCAAAGCACTTCACCAACGAATTTTCAGAGATTAGTCACGGTCTTTCTGTAGTCTAGTTAGATAGAAATAGTGCAATTTTATGCTAGGCTTAGGCGCATAGGTTAGAGCTCTTCGGTGCGTCGGTTAGTTAGTTCGGTAATTTAGAACTAGAGAGAAATACCAATTTAAAGTAAATAGGAAAACAGAAATATAAAGAGAAGAATTAATACTTACCCATTGAATACTTCAGTTCGTGATTTCTTCGTTGCTTGGTTGACGGCGGAGGCTCCAGAAGGTTTCTAAGGGAGAAGAAAGAAGAATTCAGAAGATAAGAAAGTAAGGCAGAGAGTGAATGAACGAATGAGTGAAAAAGAATAAATTAACTCACAGAGTTAAAGGGTGCTAAAATGTTGTTTATATTGCAGGTTACCAAAGAATAAAATACTTATATTGAAGAATAGATGAGGAGCAAAAGCCATAGGCACTCTGTGTAAGGAAATAGAGAGAGAGAGAGAGAGAGAGAGAGAGAGAGAGAGAGAGTAAGAAAGTGGAGAAGGAATTGAAGGACATCAGTAATGGTGTGCTTTTCTGTTACATCGATTTCCACTCATGCTTGCAGAGAGAGAGAGAGGGAGTAAGAAAGGCATAAAACAGAGTACAGCAGAAAGGAAGAAGTAAATTTGAAGAGCCAGAAGGTCAGGCAGTCTCTTCTCTGTCCCATTCCCCTTTCCCCCAGGTGGGTTCGCAAGGCCACTAGTTAACTCTTCAGTTGGTGGCTGGGCTGTGGGAAAACCAGTGGTGGAATTTGGAAAATCTCATTGTTCTGCTCCTTGGACTGTCGGCACTGTGAGTAACCACGACCCTTGACAGAGTGAAGTGCCCACGTCAATACTCACCCGAGCAGAATGGCTAAAGGGTTCAATTTAAAAAATGTAGGAAATATTCTTAAGGAGATTCAACAAGAGTTGATTGGAGTCAGGGGGAAAACTAAGGTAATCAAATTTGAAATGACCCAAATTTTCTTAACTCAGAGCTCATTGTACTTCATGTGTCGGCCCACTGTCTTCCAGATGCACAATATCGTATAGCTTTCATTTTGTCATATCTTGATTGTCGGAAGGAGGCACAGGCTACGAATAATGAATTACTGGAGTTGAGGCAAGGGAATCGAGAGCTTGTCACTTACCTGGCCCAATTTAACAAACTTGTTGTAGAAACTGAATGGCCGAAGGCCAAAAGGGCAGCCTTGTTCTATTGGTCTTTGAAAGATGACTTAAAGGATGCTTTGTCACAGATCCCAAATCGCCCTACAGACGTTTCAGCTTCGATTGATCTCGTTTTAGAGATAGACTATCGACAAAAGGAAAGAAGGGGTTAAAGACGGCACGAATTTCGGCCCAGTGCACCACGCTTTGACCGAATCAGAGCAGAGGTTGTCAAATCTGGTGATAAAGAACATGGAGTCGAACCTATGCAAATTGGAACTATTAGAGGCCCCCTTTCCAAAGAAGAGAAAGAAAAGCGTAGACAGAATAATCTATGGCTTTATTGTGGTATCAGTGGACATTTTGTAAAAAAGGAATGTCCCAAGAAGCCCAAAACCTTTAAGAAGGAAAACTCTCTGCACCACCAGTAGAAGGAGATGGGCTGGTGGTTGCTAACAAGGATACAACTCCAATTTCTCATCAAGTGGCTAATACTCTACAATCTTCCGCTCCACACCTCATTCTGACGATGACCCTAAGATTTCGAGACAGAGTTCTTTCAGGAGTAGCTGTGATGCTGGACTCCGGTGCTACGGGGACTTTTGTCACCTTAAATATGCCTCGAAAATTGGTCTGAGGCCTAAAAAGAGAAGTGAGGCAGTTAGGGCTGTTGAGGGTACAAATGTATCTTCCGGCCCAATAACCAGTCAGAGGCAAGTTGTGGAACTTGTCTCTGTCGAAGGTCAAAAGGAAGAGATTCAATTTAATTTGATAGATGCTCCGCAGTTTGGAATAATCCTGGGTTTCCCTTGCTTAACTGAACACAACCCAGCAATTAACTGGAGTGATCGAACTGTGAAGTTTAACTCAAGTTATTGTTTAGAGAATTGCTTCGGAGAAAAGGAAAAAGAGCAATATGGAAATCCAGCAGCTTTAATATGCGAGCAAAAGATGATGGTGTGTGAGGTAAACTGTGAGTCTTCCGGTAGAATATCAAGAGTTTGCTGAAGTTTTCAGTGAATTGGAATCAAAGAAGTTGCCCTCACATCGGCCGTATGACTGCAAAATTCGATTTGGAACCTGGATCTAACCTTCTTTGTAGCCAAATGTATGCGCTTACTGAAGCTGAAAACCGGCATCTTAAAGATTACATTCTGAAATACTTGGAAAACGGGTTCATGCGACCATCACAGTCCCCCGTTTCTTCACCGTTATTTTTCGTTCCGAAACGTGACGGAGATCTGAAAATGTGTATATATTATTGTGCCTTGAACTAGATTACAATAAAGAATCGTTATCCTCTTCCCCTGATTTCAGTTCTTCTAGATCAACTAAAAGATGCCAAAATCTGAAGTTAGATTTACAGGGGGTGTGCCGTTTAATTTGAATGAGAAGTGGAGACGAATGGACAACAACTTTCAGAACAAAGTATGGATTATATGAGTACCAAGTGATGCCCTACAGTTTGAGCAACGCTCCTGCAGCGTTCTAGTACTTCATTAATGATGTTCTGAAGGAGTTCATTGATCAATGCGCGATTGTTTACATCAAAAACATTTTGATTTATTCCTCATCAGAAGAACAGCAACAGGTCAAAAGAGTATTACATTGCCTGAAGGAAAACGAGCTTTATGTAAAACTTGAAAATTGCGCTTTTGGAGTGAAACCTGTGTATTTCTTGGGATTTGTAATTGCTCCAGAAGGTCTTACCATGGATGCTAAAAAGAATGAGGGGTTCTTAAATCGGCCTACTCCAACCTCTGTGAATGAAATACAGAGCTTCATCGGGTTTGCAAATTTCTATCGCAGATTCATTCGAGAATTTTCCCTGAAAGTACCTCCAATTACTAAATTGCTACAGAAAGGAGTACCTTACGGGGCAGAGATTTGGGGCCTGGGAAAAACTCCAAGCATCCAGACAGAGGAAAACCGCTTCGGTTGAAAAATCCTCGGAGCACCTATTTCCTCCTCAGAATATATTTGCCATTGCAAATTAAATTGGTATTATATATCAGATTTTATAGCTTCCAGACCGGCAATGTTCTGGCTTGCTATATGGAAAAATGACATGACTGGTCTAACCCAGGACATCATAAGAGATTGCCTTAATTGTGATAAAGGGATGTTAATCCCTTGGCTCTCTGGAGTGTTTAAAAAATTAAGCAGCGTATGCAAAGGCCACCTTTTCTACGATCCTAGTAAAATCACACTCAAGGATAAAAATGATTTAAAATCTGCATTATACGCACTCTACAGAGAAGAAAGATTGGCAAGGGAGCTTACTAAACCGCCAATCCAGGCTTATGTGAGTAAAGATCTGTATATACAACCAATCCCTCTGTACCTTACGCTTCCAATGTCTAAGTGGGAAAGATCTTTGCTTTTTCGCCTCAGGGCAGGTACTGTAAGATTCCTATTATGTTTCCCACTAGGCTATACTTTTTTGAAATCTGGTAATAATTTGTGCCCATGTGATGATTCCAGTCCGCAAACTGATTTACATTTCTTTTTCTTTTGTAAATTTTATCAAAAATATTTTAAATGTTTTTTAGCACCCTATTTTAAAAAGCACAGACCACTTTCTTTAGTGGAATCCAATTTGATGTTATTGACTTTGAATAATGAAGAGCTGATACTCCGCACTAGCACTTTTCTAAGAGTTATTACCCATGTTCGTAAAACAATGGAGAACCCTTAGTAAATCTGAGAATCATATTCATAACTGTATTCATATTACTGTTTTTAACTACTGTATATGTTATTTTATCTGTGATTGTCTGTATTGCTTTTATGAATTTGCAAAGATTCGAATAAAGTTTTGAAATCGAAATCGAGTACCCTTTTAACCCCTTCCATGCTCATGACGAGCCCAGCTCGTCATGCAGTACACTGCTTGTGTGCTCATGACGAGCAGAGCTCGTCATGAACAGTGCATTTCAAGGATCTGCAGCACAGAGGGGGAATTGCTGCAGCATTGATAATGTTAATGATCTGCCGAGACAGAAGATGCTTTCCAGTAATTAAAGAAGAGTGTTTCCGCTGCACCAATTCTGCTGCTTGCGGATCCTACACAACCGTTTTACCTGGAGACTGATGCTTCTGAACAGGCCGTCGGAGGGGTACTTTCACAGAGACACTAAGAGACTGAACAGTTGCATCCGGTGGCATATTACTCTAGAAAACTGCAACTGATACTATTTCAGAAAAAGAACTACTCGCTTTCAAAGATGCCTTCCAAGAATGGCGACATTACCTTCTCAGAGCAAAACATGTGGTGACGGTATTCATCGATCACCGGAATCTTCAGTTTCTGAAGTCTGCCAGAACGCCCACAGCATGCTAACTTAGGGGGTCCCTGTATTTCTCCGATTATGACTTTGTAATAATTATCGGCCGGGCAGAAATAACGGAAAGGTAGATGCCTTGTCTCGCATTGACACAGATGGAAGAAAGAGTCCCATTAGAGATTGTTGGACTTAGCCCTTTTTGCAGGGTCATCCCTGAACTTTTTACCTTCCTCCTGTATTTTGTCTGACCTGTTTTTATTGGTTTAATGACTCTGTGCACTTTACCACTGCTGATCAGTGCTAAAGTGCACATGCTCTCCATATTATAAATTAATGCATTAATCAGTGGTTCCATGTTTGGCTATTTGGTTTACTTATCAGACCCTAGTCTAGTGCACTAAGTGTGCCTAGGGCTTGTAAATACAAATGCTGCTGGTGGGCTTGCAGCACTGGTTGTGCCATCCACAGAAGCAGCCTTGTCAAATGTGTCTAAGGGCTGCCATTGCAGAGCCTGTGTGCAGTCTGGTACTGTCATGCTGACTGGGCCAGTGCACCCACTTGCCAGTCCCTAAACCTTCCCTTTTCTTCAGATCAGACACCCCTATGGTAGGCAGGGTGCATTGTAAGTATAAGGTAGGGCAAGCCCTGATGTGTGTGGCATGTCCTAATAGTGAATTACAGCCATTTTCGTTTTTCACTATTGCAAGGCTACCTGTTCTCCATAGGCCAGAATGGGCTGTTAGAATGGTTACATTTTATAATCCTAACAGACTTAGAGAACATGGTAGAAAATCGAGTTTAGTATTAGTATGCCTGAACTCAGAATAATAAAATACATCTTTTAGTGAAGCTGGTTTTAATATTCTGTGTTTGCAAATACCACTTTTAAAAAGTAGGTATTTGCTTGCCTAACCTTTCAAGCCTGCCTCTACTAATTTGTGTATTCCTTTGTCTGTTTTTTTTGAGTGACAGGGCTGGGGGATTCCAAGAGACAGGATGAGTCACCCAGTGGTGAATAAAGAGATCTGCATCTAGATGGGAGGGAGGAGTTGCACCTGAAATCTTAATAGGGCTGTGCCTGCCTTCCACAATGCTTGCTCTACCTCTCGGGAGAGGCTGATGTCTCTGCCCTGCACACTGAAAGAAGAGAAGGAGTCCTGTAAAGAAAGTGCTCCAGGACTGTACTTGCCTTCCACAATGCTGGCTCCCCCTCCTGTGGGGTCTCTGATGTTTCTGCCCTGCACTGTGAAAGGAAAGGAGAAGTCTGGTAAACAGAGTGCTTCAGAACTGGTTTGGACTGGGCAAAGGCCTCTCTCTTCTCTCAGAGATCAAAGGATTTTGGGGTATAAATATTGGGACCCTGATCCCATGAAATTAGATCACCTGGACTACAAGAAGAAACCTTTACTGAGGAGAGAAACCTGAAGAAACTGAGGAGAGACTATTCCCAAGCTGAAGTGCTACTATGGGGATTGGCCTGCAGTGGGTGCCTTACTGCTAAAGGAAGGAGAATGGACCTTTGTGTACATTGCTTTCAACTTGTGAAGAATCTCGAAGGGCTTGGAAAAGAGCTTGCCTCCTGCTGAAGTCTCAGGGACAACAGACTTCAACCCCCAGCTCCCCAGAGTTTTAGTGGAAGTGCCTGCTGCTGTTTTGGGCCTTCTGAGGAACTGCGTGTCGCAAGGAGCTAGAAGTGCGACTCAACGAGAAGAAGCGTGTCACCGTCGCTGTGCCTGCTATCGCAACTCCGAAGGAGGGTGTCGCCGCTGGATCTGTCACACTGCACCGCATCAGGAGAAGAATCTCACAACAAGGTCGGAGTGTGTTGCCGTCGCTGTGCCTGCCATCGCAACTCCGAAGGAGGGTGTCGCCACTGGAACTGTCGCATTGCACCGCATCGACAAAGAGCACCTTGCATCCCCCGAGAAGCGCGCCGCCGTCGGAGCTGCTGCCGTCACATCTTGGATGTCGCCGCTGTAGTTGTTGCATCGTGTGGAAGCTCCACGCATCGTGGGAGAAGAGCATCGCCACTGGAGCTGCTGCTGTCGCATGTTGGATGTCGCCGCTGTAGTCCACGCATCAAACCGAAAAACTTCTCGCATCCCTGAGAAGCGTGCCGCATCTGGAAGATCTTCACGTCTTTATTTGTTTGCAGCTGAACTTTGCCACATTTCCCATCACTGCGACATTGCTTGTCGTGGAAGTGCAACGCATTCCTAAGGTACATTGCCGCAGAGTGTCGCATCTAAGCTTAAATCTACCATCTTAAAGTAATCATAGTGTGTATTTTTGTCGTTTATGGTCTTGTGGTAACTCTATATAAAGTCTACTTATTTTTTATATAAAACCTGTGTGGTGTCCATTTGTAGTGTTGTCACTGAGTTACTGTTGGACTTGGCCCTTTTGGCAGGTTCACCCCGAAACTTTTTGCTATTGCCTAGCCTGTTTCTGTAACCTGGTGTTGGTGATTTTAGGCCTCTGCGCACTTTTTCACTGTGGTCCAGTGTAAAGTGTGTGCACTCTCTGTGTATGTGTGGTGAGCAGCCTGCACTCCCCTAGGAATGCATGGGGAATATGTGTGACCATGGTAGTTCCTGATGTGTGGGGAGTGCAGGATCGAGTTTGGTATGTGCAAACTCGTGTGATTAAATGCTGCACGATGATGTGCGTGGATTTATTGTGTCCAGTGTGCAAGTGCCACTTCTAGAAGTTGGCATGTCTGTGCAGTGAATGTGAATTGACTGTCTGGCTTGTGATTGGCTGGAGCTGACTGGTGTGCCTGGCTCCAGGAGTCAGGATGTGTCTGCCCCGGTGGTGAACGGAGAGATCTGCATGTTGATGGGAGGGAGGAGTGTACCTGGGACCTGAATAGGGCTGGGCCTTCCCTCCACAATGCTGGCTCTGCCCCCTGTGGTGCGGCTGATGTCCCTAGCCTGTCCTCTGAATAGGGAGAGGGGATGAGCCAAACAAAGTGCTACAGGGCTGTGCTTTCCTGTCACAATGCTGGCTCTACCTCCTGTGGAGTGTCTGACGTCTCTGCCCTGCACCTGTGTCACAAAGGGATTAGGTGTATAAAAGAGGGGCTGTGACCCCATGATTTGGTTCTTGTTTCCTGACTTGAAATTTCCAGGGGCGTGCTGCTGCTGGGGCACAGGGGAAGCCTTGCCTCCCTGGGCCCTGCCCAGCCCCTGGATTGCTGGAGGACTTCTTTCTGGACACCCTCCTGCCCTCTTCACCTAGGAGGACTTTGTTGCTGGGACACTCCTTGTTGTGTGGGTCATTTCCTGGGGCCCTTGGTGATTTCTGGGCCCTCAGCGCCTTGTGGGTGCTTTATCATGGTTGCTGGGCAGAGCGCTGTTGTTTTCCCTCGGGGGGAAGCGCTCCTGCCCTTTTGCCGGCAGCGCAGGTGCCACCCCGCTTATTTTAATGCCCCGAGTGCGCAGGCACCCACCCTGCATCTTCGTTTTCTTGTGGAAATTATTAAGCATGCCACCCCTTTTTATATGCGCCTTAACGGGTGCCCACCCTATTTCTACCTTTATTTTGTACTTCGAGGGTGCCTACCCCTTGTTATCCCCCAAAAGGTGCTGCCGCCACAGCTGTGGCATAGCAGGAAGTCAGGCAGTCGATGCCTGGAGCGGGGCGGGACTTCTGCTGGAAGACAGGAAGTCCCCGCCGCCCGAGATCTGCCCGGAGCCTCGCCGGCTCCATTTAGAAGTGAAGTGAGGAGGTGGCAGCGGCCCACATAGGCAGCGGGGGGCTCCCGAGAGGAACAAGGAAGCCCCGCACAACAAGCGAAGTATGGCCGCCGCTCCAGGACTCCAAGTCCTGCCTGAGGTCCGTGAGTGAGGCAGCCTTGATTGATGTCAGAAGCCCCCGTGGGGGAAGGGGGGCAAAAGGTGCTCGCTGCACCCATCGTGCTGACGTGCATGCACAGCGCTGGATCCTTCCTTTTTTTCGAGCCTAATAGTGGGGCTGCTCCAACGATGGGGCTAATTTGATTTAAAAGCCCCCAGTGCCTGACTGAGGCACCACGGTCAGGGTGCATTTAGGGCAGCCCCGGATGGCAGTGGGCCGCCCCAACGTTATTCCTAGAGCCAGAGGGCTCCCCCGTTGGGGGCATTTCTTTCTTTAAGGAGCCAGAGTGCTCCAATCCACACAGTTGTTTCAGAGCCATGGGGCTCCAACGCGGTGCACTGTTTCTTCCAGAGCCTAGAAGGCTCCAAAACTGCGCAATATGTATTTCTAGAGCCAGAGGGCTCCAGCAGTTGGCGCAGTTTGGCTCCTAAGGGCCAGTGAGGGCCCATGTTGCAGTTTGCTTCACAGCTGCCCAGCAAGTAGTGGGCAGCTGCACTATTTAGGTTCTCTTCTTTCTAGGGACATGTCTTTGGACTCAGGAGTGAGTCGCACTCCTTCGCCCCTACCTTGGCCTTCCACTGCTGCGCAGCACTTAGGGCCAGCAGCAGCGTTTAGGCCCTCTTCTTGTCCTCAGCTGCCCAGCAAGTAGTGGGCAGCTGCCACGTTTACGTTTTGGCGCAGTGGCGCAACCGGGACCTTGATGTGAATTATGTGCTAATGCTTTGGATGTTAGGAAATGTACTGCGTGTAGTATGTTTTGCGCACCCTGTTTGATGCCTCTAGATATGATGTATCCTGGGACAGTGTGAGAAGTTGGCCTGATAGGTGATGTTTCCAATTCTGGAACCACCTATTATCAGACCAAACAATCCCTTATGGTGACAGGTTGTAAGTCAACCTTGTTAGACAAGCTATCCTAGGGGTAGAATGGACTAAGCAGCCTAAAGGCTTAACTTAAGAGGTCGTGTTAAGCGAGCTGTTTTACCACATACAATCCTGTAATATCAAATGAAAGGACACCACACAAGTTTATATTATAAAAATATATGTGTTTATTACTAAAAACAATCCCCAGTATTCTTTATGAATAAAGGGGCACAAGCGTTAAATCAAAAGCACAGTTTAAACATACAAAGTTGCACAATTATGGATGAGGGCGGGTGGCCACTCAAACCATATACTAAACAAGTGGTATAAGAGATACCAATCGAACAGTGGTTAGGCCTAGGGCCTAGGGAATCGCTGGGAGCAGTCAGGACAAGCAGTGCTGAAGTCGGGAGAGGCCCACGGGATTCGGGAGCAGTGCGGAAAGCGCACGCATGCACCAATGTTAACCAATGGTGCGTAAAAATGACAAAGTTAGAGTTTAAGGACACTTCCGCTGAACCTAGAGGAACAAAACTTAAGACACAGACCCTAGAGGGGTGCACCAGTGTGGGAACACCGGCGGAGCAAAGTTACCTCACCCACAGGAAGCGGGTGCACAGGGTCGAAGTTGAGTCGGGTTTCGTCACGCAGGCTCTTGGTGCTTGGAGCTGAAAGGGCTGCAGGCGGGGTGAAAGAGAAGTGTCCGGTGGAGTCCAAGGGTGGACTCGAGTCGAAAAGTACCTGAAAGCAGAGGGGACAGAGTCTGGGTCACTCAGCAGTGACCAGGGTGGAACCAGGGCGGAACCAGGCAATGTCGGGCGCAATCAGGTCGCTGTCGCGGTGCTTCTCTCCGCTGTCACGTGGGCTCTGGGGCATCTACGACGTCCAGGAGCAGGTCACGATCTGTCCCACGCAGGCTCTCACCGTCGGCGCTGTCGGCTTCAAGATTGGAGCAAACAACACTTGGCAAAAGCAATCCACGCGGCACCGGGAGATTGCTTCTCACTCAAACCAGGAAAGTCAGAGTGGGGGCTCCTTTTCAGGGGAGCTGGTGCAGATCTGGAGCAACCAGATTCACAAGTCGGTTTCAAGTTTTCGTCGGCACAGGGGCCACTAGCCAGCTGGCAAGTGACCGGGCCAACGCGTTGAGCCAAAAGTAGCAGAAGGGCCCCACGCAGCACTCGATGAGTGTAGAGGGGTGAGCTTCGGTGCAAGAGTGGCTCAGGGTTGGGGCTTCTCAAACCCCGGTGCACAGCTTCGAGGGTCACTCGTGGGCTGCATGGTCAGCATCTCGTGGTCAATTCAAGATGGCGTGCCCCACGCTTCCGGTCGCCTCCACGGGTCTCAGCTCTGCAGGGACTGTGGATCGGGCTGTTGGAAGGCAGGCAAGCTTGATCTCGTTGATGTCTGTCGCTCGAGTTCCGGCGGGAACTGCAACAAAGTAGACGTCGAGGGCTGGATGGTGCCTGCTGGTGCAGGGTGGTCACTCCTTGACCACAAGGGAGATTCTTCGGGCTTCCACGTTGAGTAGGAGGTCCAAGGGTCCAGAGTTTCGTTTCTTATGTTTCTTTCAGGAAATCTAAAGTGCATTGGCACTGCTCCCAGTCTTATACTAATTTTGGGGGCTGGATTACCTGCTAGGTCCCCTCCTATGGGTGGGACCCAGGAAGTGGGTGGATACACCCCCTTCCTTTGATCCAGGCCGCCCTGGCACGAGGGCTGGAGTGCCCCAGAACCGGTTTGGCCGGATTATGCAAGGGGCAGCCTTGTGCTCCCCATGCAGTGTCTGGTTTCTTTCAAACCTCCCTGCTACAATCCACTATCTCCTGTCTGAGGGGGTGTAACACCTCCCTGCAACAGGAAACCCTTTGTCCAGGCCCCATTTGGCTGAGTTTCGGTCAGCTTCAGGGGGTCAGACTCTTGTCTGTGGCAGAGGCATCCATTTTGTGGATCTAAGGTCCTTTTAGAAATTAACCGCATTTAAGTAAAGTAACATGTCTTACCCCTCTAGAGGGGTGGAATGCTATCCCCGTCGCCAGAACTGGCGAGGGGATAGTATTCCAAATCGTATGACACCTTACACGACATGTTTTGATAAAGCCAAACCAGAGTTGCTATACAACCGCAAGGATTATAAGGCACTTAAGAGTATATGGTATGGCGTTATCCTGAAACAGCTTAGGGAGTTGTTCCCGACAGCTGCAGACAGGCTCAGCTCATGCTAGAGCTCCATCTCACATGAAACCACGCACTCTGCCTCCAGGATTGATGAGGCCTTCCATAGGAGTGGCTCACAGGTTAATATGTGTCCAGATATAGGTTTAGATATAGGTATACTATATCTAAGCAAGGGGTGATTACACCACCTTACCCCAGCTGAGTGATCAGCCAGTTGTGTCAATTTAAGAACCAGCCAGGGGTGGCAAAAGATATGCTGCAGCCCCTGGTAGGCCTTGGTGGCCCCTATGCCCTGGGCACCTATAGTGCATTATACAGGGGCTGACAAGGAGTCCATTTCCAATTGTGGTATGTACCTAGGGTACATGGAATCCATTTTACAGAGAGAGCAGATGGCCTGGGGCCCTGATTAGCAGGGAACCAGGTCAACTAAGTCAAAAAACCAGCTAAACACAGGCAAAAAATCTGGGGTAACCATAGTCAGGTAGCCACCTTCCTACACAACCCCCCCCCAAACGAAAGGAGATAAGGCTATCCTTGGCCAGGTAAGCCTATATTGCCTGAGTGGCCATATAAGGAAGTACCTGCACTAGCATGGGTACCCCCTGTCTCATGGTCCACTAAGCAGTCCCTCACCCTTGGGGTATTAGAGGGTCTCCACCATAGGGAATCACTACCTTGGGTGTGTTTATGCAAAGTTAAAGGCTGGTTTGGATATGGAGTATTGAAGTGAGGCTCTACTAATTTAGGGCTTAGCTTCCTCCAATTATCTTCCACCATGTGTGCCTTTCTTTCTTCAACTGAGTTGCACTGTGCTCTCAGGGTCAACCTCTGGCTACCTAAAGCTGGAGGCTGGGTCCCTCTGTTTGGCTTGCTGGAGGGACAGTTCAGGTTTGGGCCCTTTGGGCCCTTTGGGTCCCAGGTTTGGCTGTGCCCAACAGAATCCATCTGTGGGAGGTCCCTAACTGTTTTTAAGGGGGCTCCCTCAGGAGCTTTTAAAGTTTTCACCTCACTAGGGCTACTAGTTTTGGTGCCCCTAATCTGTTGATGGGGGTGCTTTATTTGACAGGGGGCCCTCTGGGTCTCACTGTCCTTCTTGTCCTCTGCAGCCCTGGGCTGGCTAAGGCAAGGTAGAGAGGGGCAGGTTACCTGCTCCAGACTGGATCCCACCTGAGAAGGGTCCACTGACATCAGAGGTTCTGTCAGGCTAGGCCCAACCACCTCTGGGGCAGTTCCTTCATCAGGGGTAAGATCAGTTCCCTGAGGAGGCTGATCCTGTCCTAAAGTCTGGTGAGGGGGAGATTCCTCTTCCTCCTCCATGCTCTCAGTTTGTGTGGAGTTATCCATCATTTCAGGTTTCACAACACACATATCAGTTTGAGTTTGGGCTGTGGCCATCACAGCCCCACCAACCTTTTCAGGAGGAGACTCAGTTTGGGTTTCTGCTGTTATCATAACAGCTTTGCTATTCTGTTCAGGAAGAGCTTTTGCTAAAGATGGGGCAGAGAGTTTCTCAGCCCTACCAACCTTTTCAGGAAGGACATCTTGAATTGGGGCTGTAGCCATTACAGCCCCACTAACCTTTCCATTGGAATTTACCATTCTAGAATGGATTTCCTGTTCAACCTCAGCCCAGGCTGAGATTTCCAAGTCATTACCAAGTAGACATTCCACAGGCAAGTTTGATGACACTGCCACTCTCTTTGGGCCAATGACACCTCCCCAGCTGAGACTTACTACTGCCATGGGATGATTTGTTTTGATGCCATCAATGTTTGTTACCTGGCATGTGGCACCAGGTAAAAGTTGCTTAGAGGGGACTATACAGTCAGCCACCATGGTGATGCTAGCCCCTGTGTCTCTAAAAGCTTCAACTTTCAAACCATTGATGATGGGTTCTTGTCTATATTTGCTCAAAGTATTTGGGCAATCAGAGAAGTTGGCAAACCCCCTGCCAGTCTCATAAACAAGATCATTTGGGGAGGGGGACCTGGATAGGCCAGGGTCCTCCTGGGCTCCAAAAGTAAACCCACCCAGATTCCTGGGTGTGCTCCCACTTCCTGGGGGATTACTGCTGACAGTAACAGGAGGTGTTGGAGCTGGCTTTGGAGGTATATTCTCTTTATTGTTATTCTTGGGACAACAGTTGTCTGTTTTGTAATGCCCAACCTGTTTACAGGCATAACAATAAGGCTTTTTCTCAGTTGAAGAAGTGTCTTGGGACCCACCCCCATTCTTGGAGTTTTGGGGCCCTGGGGAAGTCTTTTCTTTATTTTTATCCCCACCCTTATCTTGAGGCTTGGTAGACTCCTTCTTCTGGTTACTGTCCTGATTCTTAGGCCTAATCCTGGTTCTGACCCACTTGTCTGCCTTCTTTCCCAATTCTTGGGGAGAGGTCAGATCAGAGTCCACCAGGTGCTGGTGTAAGAGCTGGTTCTGACAATTACTTAGGATCTGCTCCCTCATAATCAAATTATACAATCCTGTAAAGTCATGTACTTTGCTGCCATGTAGCCAACCCTCCAGAGCCTTAGTTGCACAATCAACAAAATCAGTCCAGTCCTGAGTCTGTGTCTTCTGGGTGTCTCTGAACTTCAACCTGTACTGTTCAGTGGTTAAGCCAAACCCATCTATTAGGACACTCTTCAGGACTTTGTAATTGTTTGCATCCTCATGTCTAACAGTGAGGAGCTTATCTCTCCCTTTCTCTGAAAAGGAGTACCATAAGATTGCTGCCCACTGTTCCTCAGGAACCTGATGTACCATGCAGGCTCTCTCAAGAGCAGTTATCCACTTGTGGATGTCATCCCCTTCCTTGTAGGGGGGCACAATCTTTGTCAGGTTTCTACTATCATAGGACCTGGGTTTCTCTTTAGGAATATTGCTGCCACCAGTGGCATCTAAGCCACACAATTGTTGCTCTCTTGCCAAGGTAAGTCTAGCTTGAGCCAAGGTAAGTTTAGCTTGAGCCAGGGCTACCTCCTCCCTCTCTATTTGGAGTTTGACAGCCCTCATTCTGGCCCTATGCTCTGTCTTCTGAGAAGCAGTCATGCCTCTCTGAGATTCTCTAGAGGCACTAGAAATATGAGAGTCCCCTGAGGGAGATCTCACTCTTCTGTTGCCTGGGAGAATGACATGGTTGGATCTGGGGAGGTGGTGGCCCTCTCCATTTCCCAGTCGGTCTAAGTTGGCCTGGTTAAGCCGGGCAACTTGAACCTGGCTACCCCTCTGATCCTGATTCTCTGGGTCCTCTACATTCTCCTCCTCCTCCTCCTCCTCTTCCTCCTCTTCTTCTTCCTCCTCTGGAGTGGTATCAGTTACAGGGGGGTTCACTCCTTCTCCTGATTCTAAGGGGGGTTCATTTCCCTTCTCTAAGTCATCCTGCTCTAGAATGGCTATCAGGATAGGACATGTGGGACTTCTGCCCCTTTTTAACCCTCTTGATATGCACAAGGCTATCAAGTCCTTTCGGGTTAGTTTGTCATAGCTGGAAGTTGCCTTGGTAAGGTCAACTGTCACAGGAGCAGACCCTGAGGCTTTTCCTGTGTCAGACATGACTGCTAGTGAGGTGTAAGTGGTGCACTTACCTACACTAAGTGTTTCCTACTGTACCTTGCTAGTGAGTTGTAGTCAGGGTGTGCTAATCCCTTTAATCTACAACTACTAAGTTCAGTAGAACTTAATATGCTAAGCTTTTGATTTATATGTACCTAGAAGTACTTGATGTAATCTTTCAATTTGATAAAAAGATTGCAATGGTAAAACAACAGCAAGCTCAAATCCCACCGCTGCCACCAATGTGAGAAGTTGGCCTGATAGGTGATGTTTCCAATTCTGGAACCACCTATTATCAGACCAAACAATCCCTTATGGTGTCAGGTTGTAAGTCAACCTTGTTAGACAAGCTATCCTAGGGGTAGCATGGACTAAGCAGCCTAAAGGCTTAACTTAAGAGGTCGTGTTAAGCGAGCTGTTTTACCACATACAATCCTGTAATATCAAATGAAAGGACACCACACAAGTATATATTATAAAAATATATGTGTTTATTACTAAAAACAATCCCCAGTATTCTTTATGAATAAAGGGGCACAAGCGTTAAATCAAAAGCACAGTTTAAACATACAAAGTTGCACAATTATGGATGAGGGCGGGTGGCCACTCAAACCATATACTAAACAAGTGGTATAAGAGATACCAATCGAACAGTGGTTAGGCCTAGGGCCTAGGGAATCGCTGGGAGCAGTCAGGACAAGCAGTGCTGAAGTCGGGAGAGGCCCACGGGATTCGGGAGCAGTGCGGAAAGCGCACGCATGCACCAATGTTAACCAATGGTGCGTAAAAATGACAAAGTTAGAGTTTAAGGACACTTCCGCTGAACCTAGAGGAACAAAACTTAAGACACAGACCCTAGAGGGGTGCACCAGTGTGGGAACACCGGCGGAGCAAAGTTACCTCACCCACAGGAAGCGGGTGCACAGGGTCGAAGTTGAGTCGGGTTTCGTCACGCAGGCTCTTGGTGCTTGGAGCTGAAAGGGCTGCAGGCGGGGTGAAAGAGAAGTGTCCGGTGGAGTCCAAGGGTGGACTCGAGTCGAAAAGTACCTGAAAGCAGAGGGGACAGAGTCTGGGTCACTCAGCAGTGACCAGGGTGGAACCAGGGCGGAACCAGGCAATGTCGGGCGCAATCAGGTCGCTGTCGCGGTGCTTCTCTCCGCTGTCACGTGGGCTCTGGGGCATCTACGATGTCCAGGAGCAGGTCACGATCTGTCCCACGCAGGCTCTCACCGTCGGCGCTGTCGGCTTCAAGATTGGAGCAAACAACACTTGGCAAAAGCAATCCACGCGGCACCGGGAGATTGCTTCTCACTCGAACCAGGAAGGTCAGAGTGGGGGCTCCTTTTCAGGGGAGCTGGTGCAGATCTGGAGCAACCAGATTCACAAGTCGGTTTCAAGTTTTCGTCGGCACAGGGGCCATAGCCGGCTGGCAAGTGACCGGGCCAACGCGTTGAGCCAAAAGTAGCAGAAGGGCCCCACGCAGCACTCGATGAGTGTAAGGGGTGAGCTTCAGTGCAAGAGTGGCTCAGGGTTGGGGCTTCTCAAACCCCGGTGCACAGCTTCGAGGGTCACTCGTGGGCTGCACGGTCAGCGTCTCGTGGTCAATTCAAGATGGCGTGCCCCACGCTTCCGGTCGCCTCCACGGGTCTCAGCTCTGCAGGGACTGTGGATCGGGCTGTTGGAAGGCAGGCAAGCTTGATCTCGTCGATCTCTGTCGCTCGAGTTCCGGCGGGAACTGCAACAAAGTAGACGTCGAGGGCTGGATGGTGCCTGCTGGTGCAGGGTGGTCACTCCTTGACCACAAGGGAGATTCTTCGGGCTTCCACGTTGAGTAGGAGGTCCAAGGGTCCAGAGTTTCGTTTCTTATGTTTCTTTCAGGAAATCTAAAGTGCATTGGCACTGCTCCCAGTCTTATACTAATTTTGGGGGCTGGATTACCTGCTAGGTCCCCTCCTATGGGTGGGACCCAGGAAGTGGGTGGATACACCCCCTTCCTTTGATCCAGGCCGCCCTGGCACGAGGGCTGGAGTGCCCCAGAACCGGTTTGGCCGGATTATGCAAGGGGCAGCCTTGTGCTCCCCATGCAGTGTCTGGTTTCTTTCAAACCTCCCTGCTACAATCCACTATCTCCTGTCTGAGGGGGTGTAACACCTCCCTGCAACAGGAAACCCTTTGTCCAGGCCCCATTTGGCTGAGTTTCGGTCAGCTTCAGGGGGTCAGACTCTTGTCTGTGGCAGAGGCATCCATTTTGTGGATCCAAGGTCCTTTTAGAAATTAACCGCATTTAAGTAAAGTAACATGTCTTACCCCTCTAGAGGGGTGGAATGCTATCCCCGTCGCCAGAACTGGCGAGGGGATAGTATTCCAAATCGTATGACACCTTACACGACATGTTTTGATAAAGCCAAACCAGAGTTGCTATACAACCGCGAGGATTATAAGGCACTTAAGAGTATATGGTATGGCGTTATCCTGAAACAGCTTAGGGAGTTGTTCCCGACAGCTGCAGACAGGCTCAGCTCATGCTATAGCTCCATCTCACATGAAACCACGCACTCTGCCTCCAGGATTGATGAGGCCTTCCATAGGAGTGGCTCACAGGTTAATATGTGTCCAGATATAGGTTTGGATATAGGTATACTATATCTAAGCAAGGGGTGATTACACCACCTTACCCCAGCTGAGTGATCAGCCAGTTGTGTCAATTTAAGAACCAGCCAGGGGTGGCAAAAGATATGCTGCAGCCCCTGGTAGGCCTTGGTGGCCCCTATGCCCTGGGCACCTATAGTGCATTATACAGGGGCTGACAAGGAGTCCATTTCCAATTGTGGTATGTACCTAGGGTACATGGAATCCATTTTACAGAGAGAGCAGATGGCCTGGGGCCCTGATTAGCAGGGAACCAGGTCAACTAAGTCAAAAAACCAGCTAAACACAGGCAAAAAATCTGGGGTAACCATAGTCAGGTAGCCACCTTCCTACAGACAGGAACAGACTAATTTGCATACAGCCAGGTTCTGAAACTGGGATGGTGCAATGAGCTAAAAAACGGTGTTGGATCTAGCCCTGATCTCTTGACTGGGTGAGAGTATTCTGCTTAATTCAGAGACTCTGTCCCTCACCACCCCTTGTTGTAAATAATGTTGTCCACCCTAAGCGTGGAAGGGTATACTCAGACATGAGTCCCTTGCTCATTGCACCATCAGGATTCAAGCAAGCCGGGCTGAAGACAGCTGTAATGCCAGAAACCGGTCCCCGGAAGCTTGTTTCCTTCCCAGTGTAAGAATTGGCTTTTGTAGTTTGGTTTGCCCTGTTCCCATCATGCACTGGGACAGGAACAGACTAATTTGCATACAGCCAGGTTCTGAAACTGGGATGGTGCAATGAGCTAAAAAACGGTGTTGGATCTAGCCCTGATCTCTTGACTGGGTGAGAGTATTCTGCTTAATTCAGAGACTCTGTCCCTCACCACCCCTTGTTGTAAATAATTTTGTCCACCCTAAGCGTGGAAGGGTATACTCAGACATGAGTCCCTTGCTCATTGCACCATCAGGATTCAAGCAAGCCGGGCCGAAGACGGCTGTAATGCCAAAACCGGTCCCCGGAAGCTTGTTTCCTTCCCAGTGTAAGAATTGGCTTTTGTAGTTTGGTTTGCCCTGTTCCCATCATGCACTGGGACAGGAACAGACTAATTTGCATACAACCAGGTTCTGAAACTGGGATGGTGCAATGAGCTAAAAAACGGTGTTGGATCTAGCCCTGATCTCTTGACTGGGTGAGAGTATTCTGCTTAATTCAGAGACTCTGTCCCTCACCACCCCTTGTTCTAGATATGATGTATGCATAGGAGTTTTTTTTTACCTGTTTATGTTTGTGTTAGGGAGATTGTACTTCCCTGTGTGATTTATCCCCCTAGTGTAAGGTTTACGTAGGTGGTGAGGGTCTAATGTAGTTAGACTGGTGGGAAACTGTGTATGATGGATTTCATGGCACAGACTGTTGCAAGTGCAGTGATTATCAGTGTTTACTGACTGTACGTTCTATGACCTATTTTTACTTGTAGGTTTTAGTTCACCTTTACCAAGTTCACTTTGTGATGATCCTGACAGTGGTCCATGTGGCCCTGTCAGGGGCACATAATCCCTTGTAAATATTGCCCGTGTCAGCTGGCACAATGTACATCCTGTGATTACTATTCTGATGTGTTTTGACAATACAAAAGGCTATTTTTGATATAACCTTGTGTGGAGTTCCTTTTGTGGGGGGCCTGGGATGTTGTTGCTTGTGGGTGCGTGCACAAATGCTTTACACATTGCCTCCGGGATAAGCCTGACTGCTCGTGCCAAGCTACCAAGGGGGTGAGCAGGGGTTATCTTTGGCGTGTAACTCCCTTGCCCTGACTAGAGTGGTGGTTTCTGCCTGGCTTTGGCGCAAGCCTCAGCCAACCAGAAATCCCATTTCTAACAGTTACTGTATGTGGTCACAGCTGCTTAACTTACAACGCCTCTGAAATAAGCCTTGACTGCTCGTGCCAAGCTACCTAGAGGGTGAGCAGGGGGTATTTTAGGAGTGTAATCCCCCTATCCTGATTAGAGGAGAGGGTCCCTGCTTGTCACAAGTGCCTACCTGTGCCAACCAGAGACCCCCAAATCTATCAGAGATCAAAAGATAATTCCTGAAACTAAGATTGTTGGAGCCACTAGTGAGAAAACTCTCGTAGACAAGGTGAATGAAGCCTTAACTTCTGAAGAAATGCGGACCTGGGCAGAGAAGGAGTCAACTTGAGAAATTGTCGATAGATTACCGTTTCATTCCAAGACCTTGTACTTACCAATCAAAGAACTTCAACAACAAGCATTGATCGACTGTCATGACAGTCCATTGGCTTGTCACCCTGGAATCCATCAAACAGAGGAGTTGTTAAGGAGACAGTTTTGGTGGCCAGGGTTGTCCAAAGATGTTCGAGTTCATGTGGAAGGCTGTGAGATTTGTGCAATGGGAAAGACAGATAAGATGGCTCCCTAGGGTTTATTGAGACCTTTGCCTACCCCTCCATTTTCCTGGCACACTGTGACTATGGATTTGATTGTTGAATTGCCTTCGCGGAACGACATCTGACCAGGGCGGAGTGTATAGTGACAATACTGACCACAACAGATGATGACACGGAACGACCCCTGACCAGGGCGGAGTGTATAGTGACAATACTGACTACAACAGATGATGACGCGGAACGACACCTGACCAGGGGGGAGTGTATAGTAATAATACTGGCAGCAACAGATGATGACGCAATGGCCTGCCTCTTTAAGTGCAGTTGATGTAACATTTGATTATGATCTGACTCTCGGCATTCAAGAATTTATGCACTATACACAAAATATACCACAAACTCCCAACATCCTACCCACTGAGGACTAAAAGAGAGTCTTCTATACAGATGGCTCTGCACGTCATGTGGTTGTCATGACACAGAAATACTCTGTGACACGTGCTGCATGCAAGGAAATTGTGAAAACGCCACATTCAAACCACTATAGACTCACATTAAAAACTTTGGTGACCGCACTACACAGCTCACAGATATTCACACCATGCTGCTTACATGAAAGAAGGCTGATCCATCCATTCCCACACTGATAGTGTCAGATTCACACTTCCGTGCAAAGGTACAATGTTGATTTAGCGCAATGGCATTTGAAAGGTACTAGAGGTTCAAAAAGGAAACCCATTAAAAATAAGCAAGCACAAGGTAAGCGTTTTTTTTTTTAATTTAAATTTTCCCTCGTCGTCGGCTGTTGACTCCCTCCCCACCCCGCCCCACCACCTTTACTTCACGGGCAGCCCTGTGCATAGATTCCTCATAGTGAAGTTAGATTAGTTGCAGCGCACAGTTCCCGGATAGGCCCCCGGATAGAAGAGCCCAGCTCAGCCCCCAGGGGGCCCCGGATAGAAGAGCCCAGCTCAGCCCCAGGGGCCCCCGGATAGAAGAGCCCAGCTCAGCCCCCAGTGGCCCCCGGATAGAAGAGCCCAGCTCAGCCCCAGGGGCCCCCGGATAGAAGAGCCCAGCTCAACCCCAGAGACCCCTGGATAGAAGAGCCCAGCTCAACCCCAGAGACCCCGGATAGAAGAGCCCAGCTCAACCCCAGAGACCCCTGGATAGAAGAGTCCAGCTCAGCCCCGGGGGCCCCCGGATAGAAGAGCCCAGCTCAGCCCCAGGGGCCCCTGGATAGAAGAGACAATCTCAGCCCCTCAGGGGCCCCGGATATAAGAGCCCCTCTCAGCCCCAGGGACCCAGATAGAAGAGCCCAGCTCAGCCCCCAGAGGCCCCCTGGATAGAAGAGCCCAGCTCAGCCCCGGGGTCCCTGGATAGAAGAGCCGAGCTCAGCCCATGGGGCCCCCGGATAGAAGAACCCATGTCAGCCCCAGGGGCCCCGGATAGAAGAGCCCAGCTCAGCCCCCAGAGGCCCCCTGGATAGAAGAGCCCAGCTCAGCCCCGGGGTCCCTGGATAGAAGAGCCGAGCTAAGCCCATGGGGCCCCCGGATAGAAGAACCCATGTCAGCCCCAGGGGCCCCGGATAGAAGAGCCCAGCTCAGCCCCAGGGCCCCCCCGGATAGAAGAACCCATGTCAGCCCCAGGGGCCCCGGATAGAAGAGCCCAGCTCAGCCCTGGGACCCCAGATAGAAGAGCCCAGCTCAGCCCCAGCAGCCCCAGTATAGAAGAGCCCTGCTCAGCCCCTGGGGCCCCGGATAGAAGAGCCCAGCTCAGCCCGAGAGGGCCCAGATAGAAGAGCCCAGCTCAGCCCCAGGGGCCCCCGGATAGAAGAGCCCAGCTCAGCCCCAGGGGCCCCCAGATAGAAGAGCCCAGCTCAGCCCCTGGGCCCCCGGATAGAAGAGCCCAGCTCAGCCCAAGGGTTCCCAGATAGAAGAGCCCAGCTCAGCCCCAGGGGCCCCCAGATAGAAGAGCCCAGGTCAGCCCCAGAGGCCCCCGGATAGAAGAGCCCAGCTCAGCCCCTGGGGCCCCGGATAGAAGAGCCTAGCTCAGCCCGAGGGGCCCCGGATAGAAGAGCCCAGCTCAGCCCCAGGGGCCCCCAGATAGAACTGCCCAGCTCAGCCCCAGAGGCCCCCGGATAGAAGAGCCCAGCTCTGGGCCCCAGGATAGAAGAGCCCAGCTCAGCCCCAGAGGCCCCCGGATAGAAGAGCCCAGCTCAGCCCCTGGGGCCCCGGATAGAAGAGCCCAGCTCAGCCCGAGGGGCCCCGGATAGAAGAGCCCAGCTCAGCTCCAGGGGCCCCCAGATAGAAGAGCCCGGCTCAGCCCCAGGGGCCCAGGATAGAAGAGCCCAGCTCAGCCCCAGGGGCCCCCAGATAAAAGAGCCCAGCTCAGCCCCAGGGGCCCCAGATAGAAGAGCCCAGCTAAGCCCCAGGGGCCTCCGGATAGAACAGCCCAGCTCAGCCCCAGGGGCCCCGGATAGAAGAGCC